>NC_090446.1:595623749-596241666 GCF_031143425.1 Pleurodeles waltl | reverse complement strand
ATCCGTCACGTTTCTGATGGAGTAATCCCCTCCCCCAAGGTCATAATCAGGTCCCTAGTGATTTGGTGGTGGACTTACTCTCCTTAAACCTCCATAAGTCTGAATCTCCCTTGGCTCCAAACAATCTAGATCCGTCAAATGGAAGATCCATTAAAGCGGACTGTACATCAGGGGAGAACCCGACCCTCTAAGCCATGCATGTCTTCTATTCGCAATTGAAGTCCCAATGGCTCTGGCAAGAGAATCCGCATGAATTCAGGTCCAATTGAATAACCTGTTTCGCTGCTGTCTGACTGTCCTGCAGCGGCTCTGCAAAAAGTCCCTGCACATCCTGGAGCAGTATAGGAATAACCTATTTGGCTTAATCCATCAGTGCATGGATATACCTGCCCATCAGAAATGTAGCATTCACCAATTTCAATGCCAAGCTTCCGGACATAAAGATCTTTTTCGCCAACTGCTCCATGAATTTCGACTGTCTGCAGGAGTCAGGGGGAAGGAACCAAGTGCAGCCTTATACGAACATGATGCCGGCACCACCAGGCTTTCAGGTGTTGGGTGCTGACTCAGAAACTATGGGTCACCTGGTGCAGCTCTATACCTCCTGGCAATGGACTTGGAAACTGCAGGAGTTGTAACAGGTTTCCGCCACAGATCCAAGACTGGCTCTGACAAAACCTCATTAAATGGCAGGAGAGTTTCTGATGCTGCAGAAGAAGAGTGGAGAACCTCAGTCAGAATGTTTGATTTTAATTCTGTAGTGGCCAGTGGTGAGTCCAGAAGTTCTGCTGCCTTCTTGATTACACCATGATACGAGGCCACCTCTGGAGGTGGTATACCTCCAGGGGACAACAATTCCCACTCAGGAGAAGTGTCCAGCTCACTCGGTACCTCAGTACCTTTAAATGTATGGTAAGACAATGAAATCTCTCCTCCCTCAAGGTCTTGGTGCTCTTCCAAATACTGCTGTTCCTCCAAGAGCCTCAAGGCTTCCCTCCTGAACCTGGATTCTAGCAGTGGAGTTGACAGTGAATGCGCCGACTTCGAGGAGCCTGTTGCGGCATTGGTGAAGGCAGGGCCGACGCCAGGACCTTACTCTGGGCAGGTGTAGATTGACCTGATGCTGGATGACATCTGTCCGACATCGGAACTGGCGCCGATGGTGCCAACAACCCTGAAGAAGATGGTATCTTTCTGGGCGCTGTCCCAGACCATTAATAGGGAGTCATAGGTAGAAAAGGCATGAAAGGAGCCTGCCTATACGGCACAGGAAAGTCTGTAAGGTTAAAGGCCGAAGGACCCATGGGACCCACAGACGCATCAGAGGGGGCCATCGCTCTATTAAAAATGTTATACATAGCATTCCAGAAGCTGGATGGGTCCATCCCCATGGCCGGAAGGGTCAGATATTATTGAATTCCTGGATGTGTATATCAAACAATATCAAGGGCACTTGCTTATGACCCTATACACTAAACCCACGGCTAGGAATACGCTGCTTCACTTTGATAGTTTCCATCCCCGTAACCAGAAGCAGTCTATTCCTTTTTCACAATTCCTGAGACTCAGGAGAAATTGCACCAGCATGGCAGACTTTTTGAAACATGCCGCAGATCTTAGTGCAAATTTGAGCAGAGAGGTTATCCGATTAGAACCATCAAAGATTCCTTAAAAAGAGCCAAGTTTTACAACCGTGAGGCCCTGTTTTCAAAACAACAATGCAAGACCAGTGACCGGCTAGTCTGTGTGATTCACCATTCTACCCTGAATAATCAAATCAGGGGTATTATTAACAAAGAATGGCACATTTTGAATTCCAATACTGAAGCGGATAAACTTGAAAAACCATTGTTCGCTTTCAGGAGGAACAAAAACCTACGGAACCATTTGGTGAAATCAGCTACCAATTTTGTATCTACTTTTGGCCAAAAGTCACTAACAGGATCTAATCCAGTTACGGGCAATTACAAATGTGGCCAATGCCACGCCTGTGACTCAGCCATTGTTGCCAAAGAGTTTACATTCAATAACAAGACTATCCCATTTATGGACATGACTAATTATAGATCTAAAAATGTAATTTACTTGATTATTTGCCCCTGCAACCTGGGATATATAGGTGAGACCTCCAGGGAATTTAGAACTAGGCTATCGGAACATAAATCTGCGATTAGGACACAAAAGATCAACGCCCCCCTAGTTGCTCATTGGTTATCTTTAAACCACAAGGAGGTTGATATCAGGTGGATTATTCTTGAGAAAGTACTGACAAGAAACGATGTGGACCCTGAAAAACAAAGGAAAAAGAAAGAAGTGTTTTGGATTTTTTCTTTAAACACATATGAGAATGGCCTGAACGAAGATCTCCCTTGGAGCAATGCCATCTGAGTACTTATGTACAGGATTGCCTGAGGGGTCAATAATTTTCCAGGTGCCTACCACAGGGTTGCTTTGTGCTCTCCTGTGGTGGCCCTTTATCTTACTTTGAAGTGAATTCTTCACTTTATACGATAAAACTGCTTTCGGTTCCTTCTTATAAAACCTTATGTTATCGATTTGTATTATATACACGATACGTATTGTATTTTACTAACCCATTTTGTGCCTACCCTTGGGACATTGAGTACCCTGTACTTTGACGTTCCAAGATGGCGCCCACTGTTTTGGGCATGCTGGTAAGTGATATCTACTCTTTGGTTGGATTTAGAATTGGCCATTATTTTTTATTATTTTTTAATTTTGGTTATTTCCTTTTGCCACTACTATATGGCTATGACTCTACAGTTTGATTGTACCTCTTATTCTCTGTAGATTTTGGCATATTTCATGCTGTTTTGACGGTTCTAAGATGGCGCATGATTGACCAATTCCTTAGATGGCCCCTACGGGCCTGTTTCTATGTTCATCGCATCACCTGTGGTGATTTGGTTTAAATAGGAGGCAGCTGGGGAAGTACGGGTTATTGCTCCTCGAGAGATCATCGTGCTGGTCATATGTCGTGGATCCTGCTGATACTGGTAGGCTAGCTTTGCTGAACCTTTGTGGATTGAATTATTTTATACCGTCTGGATTGTGTCATTTCTTTCTGGCTCATGACTTCCCCCTGTTCCCTTGCAGTTAGCAAGCTGTTCCCTACCAGTTTGGTATCCTTGTGGGTTTCCCCTGTGGATTACGTTTTTTAAACCATGTGAACTTGTAGGTAAGTCTGTAGTTAGCGATTGTACATATGAGCAGATTTTTTCTTTTCTATCCTGTGGACTTTCCTGCCCTGTGCAAGCTAATGATTTCATTATGTTTGCTTTTAGAGTGAGAAAGCATAGCTTCATTTAGCTATATCCATGTGTTAGTCCTTCATTTTGGACTACAAATTTGAAGTTGGAGAGTGTTTAATTCAGCCTGTAAGGGATATCTAAGTTCTTTCATATCTAAGGTATTTTATCTTATTTTAATATAAACAAACTAGTCTATTACTATTCTTGACTAGATTCTCTCGGTGGTAATCCAACACTTTTATGCTATAGGTGATTCTATTTCTGCACTTTATCTAGTATTTTGCTGGACACTAATGGTGCTTTCCTTGGATCTTTAGATTTATTTACCTTTATTAAGCATTGGTTTTATAGACTTTGATCTTGGGCACTTTATCAGTGTTTTTTCTTAATTAAGTCACTTGAGTTGGTCTGGTTGCAAATCTGACATGATTCGAGCCTTCCCCCTATGCAAAGAATTGTAATGAATAATTTTGATGTTTCTTTGATAGGCAGGTTACAAGATGTACGTATGCCAATTATACTGAATCATAAAGTCCTGATGAAGGTGTATTTATATTTTTCTTCACTCACCGAAACGCGCGTCGGCTTGTAAATTGGCATGTCTTGAACATTGGCATGAAGTGTTTGAAATTGGCAAATTTGAAGCCCTGACCAGGATTGGCTTCCATCAGGCCTGTAACACAGGAATTTGAATCAGGAAATTATAACCTAGAATTGGCTGTTATGTTGAATTTTATACAATCCAAACTACAACGCATAATTGTAGCATCAAAGCAGTAACTTTACTGTGCTGTTTAAATATCCTCTCATGTATGAGGCGGTTGTAATTTTGTATGTATACTATTTTGTGATTTTGTTGGTTGTGTGTTATTTGTTTATTTTTGCGTATTTACTGTTATGTTATTTATGTTTTCATATATGTATGTTTCATTTAGGGTAGGGGGTTGTATTATATATTTTTTTGGTTGATTCTATGTTGATTATATTATGTGCGAACTGAATGTTTAATTAGCTATAATAAATATCTAAATTGAAATATATTGTATGTTGTATATTTGAATTTAAGATTTCCATTCCTATGTTTGCTATGTTAATGGAGAGTAAACTACGTTATACTCACGGAAGGGTCAGATACTCCTGCTCCTGTTGTGGAAGCTGGACCTGACCTGTCGCTTGTTCTTCAATTTCATGGGCAGATAAAGTCACAGGAGAGAACTGTGCTGCCAGACTCGAGGGTGATGCCGAGATTTCCACCAAAGACAGCACCAGTGACATCTCTGGTGACTTTGGTTGAGGGGGGGGTATAGTGGGACTCACTTCCCATGTTGAACAGCGCTGAGACTTCGAAACCAGAGACAATTATCTCGAGATGAGTAACACAGTGAACTGTGGTGACGTCGCTTCATGTGCAACCTCGAAGACCTGTGGGACAACGACTCCTCTTGAGGCCTGGATCTTCAACGGCCCACTTCTCTTTCTTAACTTTCGCCAGGAACAGTTTTGCCTCCCTTTCTTTCAGTGCCTTCAGGTTCATGTTTTGGCAAGAAGAGCATCCCCGGTCTCATGGTCACAACGTAGGCACCATAAGCAGTTTTTGTGAGGGTCAGTAACTGACATGTGACCTCCACGCTCCCTACAAGGCTTAAAGCCCAACTTCTTTGGCTGAGACATTGTTACACACAAAGAAATACTTGACAACAGTCGATACAGTGTAACCATCTGGAGAGGCAGAAAAACCATTAGCATCAAAGGTGCAGAAAAAAGGGAACTGACGTCAGCACGCCGGCTAGGAATTCTGATGGCTCGGATGACGTCAGATGGAGTTGTGTGCGGAGCCATACCATTGTAATGTCCTTGTTGACGTGGAGAGCAAGAAAGAAAAACATTTCTGCCGAATGCTGGCGCATTGGGAGTGTTCAAAAGGTGAGAAATCCACAGATAGATGTATCCATCAGAAAATATATTACCAATGGTAAGTAAGTTGTTCAATCGGATAGAGACTTCTAGTTGCAGGTTGCTTACTTTTGATTAGATATCCAAGCAATATTGTCCTGGCGGTCGGCTGCGGACAATGTTTTGAGGCTAGAAAGTCCTGCAGGACCGAACGGGCGAAACACCCAACCCTACGAACCTGACTGTCAAGGCAGTAGTGTTTGGCAAACGTGTGTAGTGACGCCCACATTGCTGCCTGGCAGATGTCCAAGACTGGGAATCCACATGCCATGGTCGCAGCTTTTCCCCTGGTGGAATGGGCCTGCAAGCCCTCTGGAGGCTGCTTCTTAGCCAGGGCGTAGCAAATCTTAATACAGAGAATGACCCAGTGTGAAATGGTATACTTCTGTACTTCCCGACCCTTCTTTGCTCCCACATACCTCACAAAGAGTTGGTCGTCCACTCAGAACTGTTTTGTGAGGTCAAGGTAGAAAAATGCTCTTTTTGGGTCTAGTCGGTGGAGTCCTTCGTCTTTCTGAAAGGGATGTGAAGGAGCAAAGACGGTGGGCAATGTTACAGTTTGACCCAGATGGAATGGGGTCACCACCTTAGGAAGGAAAGAGACACGGATACATCGCACTACCTTATCTGGAAATATTGTGAGATATGGTGGCCTGTATCTCCCTTACCCTCCGGGCAGATGTTATTGCCACTAAGAAGGCTGTCTTGATGCTAAGCAGCCAGACGGGACAATTGTGCAGTGGTTTGAGAAGAGCAAACATAAGGTAAGTGAGAACTACATTAAGATTACACTGAGGCATGACAAAGGGCATATGGGGAAACATATACAAGCCCTTTAAGAAATCTATTTACTATACGGGACTTGAACAGAAAAAGGCAGCCGCAGAAAGGTGGACAGAGCAGAGAGATATCCGTAACAGTGCCCAGAGCAGAACCCTATTGAACATGAGAGAGCAAGAAAAGAATATCAGATAGAGAAGCAGAGAGAGGATCTATTGAATTCTCTGTACAATATCTTACAAGTCATTGCCAACTGCAGGCATATACCATTTTAGTGGAGGGACGCCTGGCTGCCAAAATAATTTTACATACTTTGGGAGGAAGGTCAAAAGCCACAAACTGCCACCGCTCAGTCTCCACGCATGAAGGGGCAGAGTTGACAGGTTCGGTGGAGAATCCTCCCCTGCTGCTACAACAGAAGATCCTCCCGAATGGGCAGTCTGATCGGAGGAACAATGCTCATTTTGAGAAGCCTGGGAAACCAGACTCTCCGTTCCCAATCTGGAGCAACTAGGATTACTTGGGCCCTGTCATTCTTGATCTTCTTGAGAACTCTGAGCAGAAGTGGTATGGGTGGAAAGGTGTACAGGAGGCCTGAGCTCCACTCGCAATGAAAAGCATCGCCGATAGATTGCAGCCTTGGAAACTCCAACGTGCAATACTGCTAACATTGCACGTTCTCTGTGGAGGCGAACAGATCTAACCATGGCTCTCCCCACTGCTGAAAGACTACTTGTGCCACCTACGGATGGAGATACCATTTGTGACCTGCTAGGCATCGACGGCTGAGTTTGTCTGCCTTGGCGTTCAGAGAACCTGCCAGGTGTTGAACCACCAGGGTTATGCCCTGCTGTTCCAGCCATGTCCAGAGTCGCAGAGCCTCTTGACAAAGGGTCCACGACCCCACAAGCCCTGACTGTTGCAGTACCACATTGCGGTGGTGTTATCTGTGAACATCAGCACTATTTTCCCTTTCACAACAGGAAGAAATGCTTTCAATGCCAGTTGGATTGCCTGGAGCTCCAGCAAGTTGATACGGAGACCGGATTCCGCTGGAGACCAGATCCCTCTGATATCTGTCTCTCCCAGATGGCCGCCCCATCCCAGAAGTGATGCATCTGTCACAACTGTGAGATCTGGCTGAGGAAGAGAGAAGAGTCTGCCTCTGACCCAATCGCAGTTTACTAATCACCACTGCAAGTCTTTTGCAGTTCCCCCTGATATCTGAACCATGTCGGTAAGACTGCCTGATGCTGTGCCCACTGGAACTTCAGGTCCCACTGCAGAGCCCACATATACCATCTGGCATGTTTGACTAACAGGATTCAGGAAGTCATGAGTCCCCACAGCCTCAGAGCCTGTCTCATCGAAATCCAGGATGTAGGCCGAAACATCAGTATTATAACCTGAATATCCTGGATTCGCTTCTTGGAAAGATAAACCCAAAACTGTACTGTATCCAGAAAAGCCCTGATGAAAGGGAGCTTTTGAGAGGGAGTCAGGTGTGACTTTGGCATGTTTATAGTGAACCCCAATGAATGCAGGAGGTCTGCCATAGTCTGAAGGTGGGTGACGACAGCCTGGGGCATAGGAGCCTTCAACAGCCAGTCGTCGAGGTAGGGGAAGACTGAAATCCCTAACCTGCGCAGATGAGCTGCTACCACCACCATCACCTTGGTGAACACCCGAGGGCCACTGGTGAGACCGAAGGGGAGCACAGTAGACTGAAAGTGCTCATGGCCCACCTTGAACCGCAAGTAACGTCTCTGGGCGGGCAGGATGGGGATGTGAAAATTTGCATCCTGCAAGTCCAACGGTACCATCCAGTCTCCTTGGTCTGAGCAAGAGGAAGCAACCTCAATTTTCCTTTTTGATGAAGAGATTGACATCGCTTAAATCCAAGACAGGGCGAAGACCCTTGTTCTTTTTTAGAATCAGAAAGTAGCGGGAATAACAACCACTGCCTACTTCTGACATCGGGCCCTTTCTATGGCTCCCTTGGCCAAGACAGTTGTAACTTCCTTGTGGAGCAAGATTAAATGACCCTCCATCATCTGATCTTTCAATGGCGGGATAGAATGAGGGAAAGACTGGAAGGGGAGGGAATAGCCCTTCTGTATGATCTGAAAGACCCATTTGTCCGATGTTATGGACTGCCAGAGAGGGAGATGAAATCGAATCCTCCCTCCAACTGGACGAATATGGCCTTGCAGAACCATACTAGGAGGGCTTGGGCATTGCGGAAAAGGGGGACTGGGTGGTGGCCAACCTCTGGCTAGACCCTCTGGGTCTGAAGGTAGCACAACCTTGTCATCGCACTGGATGCTGTGATGATGGAGGATGGTTGCTGATCTATGGGCAGTGTGGTACCCCGCCCCTTCCAAGCCTGGAAAGGGGCAAAGGGCAGACTGCTGGCGAGCAAACACGAGAGGCCCAAGGATCTTGCCGTAGCTCAAGAGTCTTTGAACCATTTAAGCGCTGAGTCTGCCTTCTCTCCAAAAAGGCGTGAGCCATCGAAGGGCATGCACATCAGATTTAGCTGGACATCCCCCAAAAGCCAGTGGTACGAACCCAGGCGTGGCGACGAAGGGCCACTTTCGATGAAATCACCCTGCCCAGCAAGTCGGTCGTGTCCAAACCACACCGAATTGTAAACTTGGCTGCATCTCTCCCATCCTACGAGTGTCCCGTACGCCCTCCGGGACCTGAGGCAGCACCTGTGCCACTGTATCCCATAAAGTATGGGAAAAACGTCCCAATAGGCATGAGGTGTTTACGGACCTTAATGCCAGGCTGGAGGAAGAAACCATCTTCTTCCCAAGGTGGTCCAGCCTCTTGGATTCCCTATCTGGGGGAGCGGAAGGGAAGGCACCATGGGAAGTGGAGGCTTGGACCACCAAGCTCTCCGGGGTGGGGTGTTGGGAGAGGAAACTAGGGTGGGTAGGAGCTGGTCGATAGCGATGGTCAACTGTCCTATTTACAGGAGCCCCAGTACTGGGTTTGGTTCACATCCCCAGCAGGACATCAGTAAGGGCTTCAATGAAGGGTAACATCAGCTCCGATGTAGCAACCCCCGGCTGAAGCACCTCTGTCAGGATGTTAGTCCTGACCGGCACCGTAGGCAAGTCTAAGTCCAAGACCTCAGCTGCTCTACGTGCCACCATGGCATACGACGCTCCCTCCTCCGTAGCCACAGAAGGAGGTGAGAGTATACCAGCATCTGAAGAAGTATCCAGCCCACTGGCTTCCCCTAGATCTTCATACCAGTCCTGCTTCTCTAAGCCATACTCTAAAGGGTCCTCAGACCCCTCCCACTGATATCGGACCCCGGGATCCCCAACGGCGCCGAGGCAGAAGCCACCATTTGAGCAGCCCGCTCAAATATGAGGCGCCTCATAAAAGTCTTTAATTTGAGCGGGGTAACTCAGGCTCCTGGATAAGGGGGGAGGGAGGGGGAATAAGGGGGGAGTCGCAAAGTATGACCCTGGCATCGGCTCAGCAGAACCGTGCTCAGAACGTCAACGTTCCTGTGAAGCCTTGTCGGCCTACGGGCGCTGCGAAGTTGAAGTCTGCTTGTACTTCTTCTTCTTCTTGTGCCTCTTCCCCAAATGCCCAAGGACCTCGAGTGTGAAGAAGAGGACCTGGGGGCTCCTGGAGCGGTCCCACAACCTCCTCCTCGAGTGGGACCCTGACCTCCTAGGAGTCGCGCCAACCAACATCGACTGCCGAGCTGCCATGAGCTTCAGAGACCATTCTCTCAAAGCTTTGGGGGCCATGACTTTGCATCATGGTCTCTGTTGAGGCATCAGAGACACACCTGGTGGGTGTCTGTCACCGACATGGCGCAATGGCAGGTGCCACATGGCTTGAACGTTGTCTTCCTCAATGACATCCTCGCACAGACACAAAAAATATTCAACAAAAGGGTAAAAAAAATGGCTGCCAAAAAATGCAGAGAGTAGTTCAATCCCGGACCTGCGCTTAACCGGCGCAGAAGGAAAATAACTGACATGAGCATGCCGGGGAGGTGTCTTTATAGGCAACGTGATGTCACAGACGGCTCCAACGACACCGACGACACCATGAGGAGATCCAAACGATGCTACGGCACACAGGATATTGCTCAGCAAAACATTGCGGATTCGAAGCTGACGCCAGGGAATTCAAAGGTAATTAACCCATAGCTTTAAGTCTCTATCAGAGAAGAACTGACAATTACATAATTGCAAGAAAAAAGAAACTGGCTAAAGTACATGCCACAAAAATAGCAGGACCAACAAGGGAACAAGTGACAATAGATATCTCTGTTTTCAATATGACAATTGAACAGATACTGGACATCAAAACCTATTTGATCTTATGCACAATGTGAAGGAGGATGAAACAACTGAGAGTGAAATCATGGAAGAACTTTCTATTGATACCAACAGACATAAATATAGCAATTTAAAGGAGAAGTCAAAATGTTCTCCTACCTTATCTCTGGGAAATAAACGTAATATATGTTTGGAAATTGTTACATCGGATATTGAGAATAAAGAATCACAGTAAAAAAAAAAAAAGAAAATCTGACATCTAATGAAGGGTTAACATTAAAACATTTGACTGAGAATAATGCCTTAATTATAAAGTCTGCAATATATAAAGCCGGTGGCAACATTGTGCTTCAAGACCAAAAAGATTATTTGAAAGAGGCATATCGACAGTTGAGTGAACTGAGAGTCCTGTGATGCCCATAATTTACTTTTTGCCAAAAGGCTTGGCCTGCAATTCACGTTATGAGAAGGTCTCTATTTATGTTGACTATTATTTGACACCTATAAACAAAACACTGAGGGGGTCATTCTGACCCCGGCGGTCTCAGACCGCCGGGGCCAGGGTCGGCGGGAGCACCGCCGACAGACCGGCGGTGCCCCGCAGGGCATTCTGACCGCGGCGGTTCGGCCGCGGTCAGACAAGGAAAACCGGCGGTCTCCCACCGGTTTTCCGCTGCCCTACAGAATCCTCCATGGCAGCGGAGCGCGCTCCGCAGCCATGGGGATTCTGACACCCCCTACCGCCATCCTGTTCCTGGCGGGTCTCCCGCCAGGAACAGGATGGCGGTAGGGGGTGCCGCGGGGCCCCTGGGGGCCCCTGCAGTGCCCATGCCCATGGCATGGGCACTGCAGGGGCCCCCGTAAGAGGGCCCCACAAAGTATTTCAGTGTCTGCTATGCAGACACTGAAATACGCGACGGGTGCCACTGCACCCGTCGCACCTTCCCACTACGCCGGCTCAATTCTGAGCCGGCGTCCTCGTGGGAAGGTTGATTTGCCATGGGCTGGCGGGCGGCCTTTTGGCGGCCGCCCGCCAGCCCAGGGCAAATCCAAAATACCCTCCGCGGTCTTTAGACCGCGGAGCGGTATTTTGGTGGGGGAACTTCGGCGGGCGGCCTCCGCCGCCCGCCGAAGTTAGAATCAGGCCCTGAGTTCCTATATAAGGGACACAAATGAATTTTTTAGAATTTTGCCTGATATCACTTGGCATAATAAATATCTTCTGATGACAATTGATGTATTATCTCTGTATATGTCAATCAGACATAGATATGTTTAGGGGTGTGTGATTATTATTTCCTAAAACTGAGAGATACAGGAGAATAACAACACTCCAAAATGCTTTTGAATATGGTTGAGATGTGCCTAACCATGACTGAGATGTGTCTAACCAGTAAAGTATTTTTGTTCTACCAGGAAATTTACTAACAACAGTGCAGAACTGCAATGAGGATATCCTTTTTTCCAAGTTATTCTAATTTTATCATGGGGTGGTGGGAGAAAGAGCATATTTGGGGATTGGAGATTGAGATCTATCTAGAAATAATTGCCTTGTGGTTAAGATATACAGACAACATTTTTTTAAATCGGGAATGAAACACAAGAGGAATAAAGGTCATGGTTTGATAAACTGAATAACTATAATCTTGGCTTTAAATGTACATGCATCACGAGTAGCAAAAAAGTTGACTTTCTAGATATTACTGTGTATGTAAAGCTACAACTACCAATAGTATCTTACATGGAACAAGCGTCCATCCAAAATCCCCAATCAAGAGCATACCTTATGGTGAACTATTGCATATGGGACGTAATTGCTCAAACGATATAGATGTATGAAGAGGTCAGCAAAAGATTCAGAGAAAGAGGATACCAATGGAGAGATCTAAAAAAGGGTCTTGAGAGAGTAAAACAGAAAAACAGAATACAGATGCTGATTATGGGAAAAAAAAGCAGATGACAAATACATCACACAATGCAACAAGATTGATACTGACACATAGCAAAGAGAGCCAAGACATTTGTAGTTTTTTTTAACAAGCAATGGAAATTGAATTGCCATGACCCAGGCATTGAGGAAGACAGGGTGAGAGACGCCAAATCACATTTAGCAGGGCTCCATCTCTACAAACAAGATTGACAATATGCAACAACTTCAGAGTTGGCAAGATTGGGAAAAACTTGACATTTTTAACTGACAGGAAGAATCATGAAATAATAAACAGAAAATGATGTGGGAGTCCCTGTTTGTGGACTATATGATGGAATGTGGTTTGAAGTACATAAGAAGCATGGTTTGTATGCTTAGGAATAGAATTTTGGAACAAGTATGAGTCATTCAACATAAAGATGTAGCTAAACGCTACATGAAATTTCATAACAGCAATTGGAAAACAATGAGGTTCTGTGGCATGGATATGGTCATGCCATTTGAAAGAGGTGGCAACAGAACTAAGAAACCATGCCAGTTAGAATTAAAATACATTATCTGATTAAAAACCAAGACACCTTTTGTCCTTAATAACTTAGAAGAATTGTATGCTCACTTATAAAATAAAGGTTGAGCTATTCTGAAATGAATTTAATTTGAAACTTGTGACTTTAGCACTTGTCAATTTTTTAAAATTTAAAATGAAGCAGAGCAGGGGTCTCTAACCTTTTCTGTAGTGAGAGCCACTGCACATCAGTAAAATCATTGAGAGCTACTTAAGGTCAAGTCAGTTGTGTAGTGCTAGCAAAAACCACCACACCCAGCTTCAATGTCTTTAAGCCAAATATTCATAGAACCAGATCCTATGGTTTGAAGAAAATAAATTTACTTGGGCACTGTGACAGGGCTGCTCTGTGTGTCAGTAAGGGCATGGTCTTTTGTGGCTGTATGAACATGTGTTCGTATGAATGGGATGTATTTGTATGGTGAATGACAGCCAGTGCCATATGTACTTGTAGCAAAGGCCATACCTTTCACCACATGTCGCTGTTACATGTATAACACAAAAATAAAAGCATTTTGTTTTTAGATGGAAGAAACTTAAAGTGCAGAAGATGTTCTAAAAAAGAAGTTTAAAATATGGAACATTTTTCTGCACTTTAAATGTATCCCACTTAAAAAAAGATATCTATTTCAGTTATATATATGGTGCTATGTCTACCAACCACTGAGAGCAAGATCCAGCTGTGTGTAAGTGCAACACTTTGAAATGGGACAAAATTTAAATTGAAGAGTTAACTTAATGTTTATATGGATTCTATAAAACTCATCATTTAAATGTTCTGCAGTTTTCTGCTATTTCAATTTCACATTTAGAAACAGTAGGCATCTTGTACCCTGTGGTCTGTAAACATTGTACCATATTCAGAACAGAAAAATACAGCCATTTATTTAAATCAGAGGAATTTAAAGTGAAGAAACATGCTTCATAAAGTATTAAGATATAATTGACTTAATTAAAAGTGGAAAAAAGCATGAAGACTTAGGGCCTGATTACGACCATGGTGGAAGGGATTACTCCGTCACAAACGTGACGTATATCTCACCCACCGTATTATAAGTTCCATTATACCGTATAAAACCTGTAATACAGCAGATAGGATATCCGTAACATTTCAGATGGAGTAATACTCTCTGCCAAGGTCGTATTCAGGCCCTTAAGGTTTCATCTAAATATTTTTCTTCATTTTAAATTCCTCTCATTTAGTAAAGTGACTGCATTGTTCAGTTATAAATATGGCACAGTGTCTACTGGCCACTGGGAGTAAGGCGCCTGCTGTTTGTAAATTTAACACTTAGAAATGGGAGAAAATTACAATTAAGAGTTAACTTAATAATTAAGTTAATACTTCATTTTAATTCTCGCCCATTTAAAAGCATTCAGAAGCCTAATTATTTCTGCAGCTCCAATTTTGAGTTAACAAAGACTTTAATTTAAGAGTTAAATACCTCAGTGCTTCAGCTCTTCACCTCTGTGCCGGATGATGGGTCATAAACCTCACTCCAGCACTGCTTATAATCAGGCCCTGCTATCTGCAACTTGATGACCATAATGTAAAATAAACACAGCATTTCCTTAACATTAAAAGGAAAATGTGACTGTGTGCTTATTTAAAAATGAACTCAAGGCTGTAAGCTACTCTGAAGGTGTCTGTCAGCTACTGGTAGCTTGCGATGAACTTGTTGGAGACACCTAAAGTAGGGTACTTCCCAGAAAATGAATGAGTTTGACCAAAAGCAAACGTGAGAACTGATGCTATGACTACTTTGGTATTGATTTAGGAAATCAAAAGGATGGGTATCAGTGAACTAAAAAAAATCAAGAGAAAAAATTACCATTAAGGCGGCACAGCCGATGAGGATTTAATTTGGCTGAGAGATAATGATAAATAGGTATGGTACAAATGTACTTGCTGAATTGATGGACAAATGTCTCTTCTGATCAAGCGACACAATATGTAAATGGACACAGCCATTTTTACAGTCTATTAATTAAGAAGGCGTATTTTAGTTAGGATGGGTTCACTTCAAGTGACATCAACAAAGATGCTAAATTAATATAAATTCAGAGAGGAGTCTGATGCTAAACATTAAGGGCCTGATTTCAACTTCAGCAGAGGGGATTACTCCATCCCAAATGTGACGGATATCCTGCCCATGGTATTACGAGTTCCAAAGGATATAATGGACTCCTAATTTGGTGGAAGGGATATCCGTCATATTTGGGACAGAGTAATCCCCTCCGCCGAAGTCGTAATCAGGCCCTACGTATAATCAAAGTTGTTTTTATTGTGAAGACAGTGTTAACTACATGTCCCAGAAAACTACATGGGAGACAGGATGGAACAATTGTATACACCGTGAAACAGAAAACAGACTCACCAACCACGAACAAGACCGGTTAGGTTGAAATACATTGGTGCTGCTGTGTTGTGCCTTGAATATTTTTTTTTGTATTTGAAATTCACCAAGTGCAGCGGATTTCTAAAAAAATGACTGGTGACTCGGTCTATGTTTTATGTTTCCGCCACCAGCTAGTGAAGACCACATTGGGAAGATATATATATAAATTCACCTGAAAAACCAAGTGTTGCAGGGATGTTATAGTTAGGCTAAGATTTTAAACGCACAAAACCATAGAAATTCAGCAGTTATAGTTAGATGTTTTTCAAGTAACTATAACTCGTGCCCTAAGGTAACTATAACCCGCACCCTCACCATGCACAGTTTTCTGATCAATAATGTTACTGCAAATGTTACAGTGATATTATCAATGATGCTTTAAAAGATGTCATGAGTGTTGCAATATCTGGAGTAATTAGCAATGCATGGCGAGGGCGTGAGTTATAGTTACCTTAAGGCGCCTCTACCTCTCTGGGGCTACATTTTATAAGTTTGTGGCGGGGGGCACGGAACACCATACCATAAAGGCGGGGGGGCACAAGGACCCTCCCTTGGGCCCCAATGACCACTACATCCTCAGGGCCAAATACTTTTTTTCCCAAAGGAGAGGAGCAACGTTGGCCTCCTCCCTAGGCCAATTTAGGCCCCAGGGACCCCAGCCATATTTACAAGGGTGCCAAAGGCACCCATAAAAGCCTGTGGGGACCACGGGGGCAGCCACAATTACCCCACGGTACCAGACAGCTCACTCCCTGCTTTGAATAGTAGCTCCCTGCTTACAGGGGCAATGTTTTCAGCAGCTCTTGCTTGCTGAAACCGGAGTTATGCTTGCGTTTGCTTGGGGGGAGCTGTCAGCTTCCCCCAAACAAAAGCAAACAGTTACCTCCTGATGATGGGCATCTTGGGAGGTAGAAGAAGCCAGCTACTGGGGGTTGGCATTTCCCAGGGCCATGCATGGCTCCACAAGGGGTGCCTCCTTACTTTCAAATTGGCCCCGGGGAGGTGGTGGTCCCCGGGGCTTGCAAAGGACCCCCTTCTGTAAATATATTTGTATCCCTGGGGAGGTGGAAATCCCCTGGGCCAGGGGAGGTCCACAGGACCCTCCTATTAAACCGATATGTTGCCCTGGGGAGGTGGTAGTTCCAAGGGTACGGGGGGATAAATGGACCCCCGCATACAATTAAGTTTTAATCGCCCCGGGGAGGTGGCGGCACCCAAGGGACAGGGGCGTGCCTCACCCACCCACTTTTCCTTGATTGCCCCAGGGAGGTGGTGGTCCTAGGGACGTGGGATGCCCAGTTGGCATCCCATCCAATTTTCGTTCATTGCCCAGAGGAGGTGGCGGCCCCTGGTGTGCGGGGGCCACGCGCAACCCACTAATTTTTCCTTGATTTCCCAGGGGAGGTGGCAGTTCCTGGGGCAGGCGGTGCCCAGGCGGCACCCCCTGCATTTTTCATTCATTGGCCTGGGGACGTGGCAGTCCCGGGGTCCCCACGCTGCACCCCTCCCCCCATTGTTCATTAATTGCCCTGGGGAGGTGGCTGGGCCCTAGGCCAGTGGGGGAGCACGGCATCCCACGCATATGCTTTTTAGCTCTGACAGGGTCCTGGGGGGGGCAGCACCAAGGCTATGGGCTCAGGGTATCCCTACTCCAGCTCCTTTTCTTCTTATCTTTTTTTGTGATACTCTGCTGAAGTCGAGTCCCAAAAATGCTGCCAACACTTCCATGTTGAAGTGTTCGCAGCCAATCAGTATAAGCACGGGGACAGGGATATCTAGCTTCCTGCCACATTTAGTATAATTCTGTTCAGCAGTTAGGGCTGTAGCCATGTCGAAAGAATGCAAAATCCCCACACACACAGACTGGAGAAAAGGTTTTTTGGTACCCACCCTTATTCTCTGCCCCCCCCGACTAATCCCCCCAAAACTTTCCAAGCAGAACTAGGTGAAGTAGGACACTTCTTTTGGAACATTTTGTGAAGATTTGTCAAACGACACCAAAGTTATCAACAAAACAAAAAATGCTTTGTCTATGAGAAAAGTTGATCCTACCTATAACTAATTACAGGCATTTGTTTGTAATATATTATTTTTTCACTAAAAAAACAAAGGTTAGAGGGACATTATACATAGGTTCTCAATTTACACACACAAAACCATAGAAATTCTGCTGGTATAGTTAGTTATTTGAAGTAACTATAACTCATGCCCTAAAATAACTATAACTTGCAACCTCGCCATGCACAGTTTTCTCATCAATATTTTTATTGCAAATGTTGCATGATAATATCAATGATGCCATAGAAGATGTCATGAACAATGTAATAAGAGGGTTAGAACCTTTGGTTTTTTTTCAGTGAATTTCTATGTTTTTTTTTTTTTTATGGAGTGGGAGTTGGGTCTCAGGGCCAGGTTGCAGCCAGGTGCTGCAGCCAACCCCCCTACATGCATCAAACCCCATACCACACACAGGTTTTGAACGTTCACAACAGCAGCTGGCCACAGGGCCTGGCCTGCAAGGGGAAAAAGCATTTTGGGACCTTGCCTTTTTTCTTTGTCCTCACTTGAGAGATAACCCCAAAACTTTCAAGACAGAAGCTTAAGTGAGTGGAAAACAATTTTGAAAAATTGGTAAAGGTTCTTCAAAGGGCACTCAAGTTACTGGCAAAACAAAAAATGCTTTTCCTATGGAAACTAGGTCCCAACTATAACTGCCTATATATATATATATATATAACTAAATGTGGCTCCCCTCCCCTTCCAATAATTGCCTGGCCCTGGAGGATGGGGTCCCAGGGGACATAATTGGCCTCAAGAGGGGGGCCACATGGATCCCCTGCTTTATAATAATCAGCTGAGCACCAGTGAATGGGGTCTCCAGGGCAAAAATAGGCCCAGGGAGGGGGACCAGGTGGCCCCCCCCTCCCCCTTTTAATAATTGCCCAGGACTCAGGGGATAGAGGCCCTTAACCCCAAATCGGGCAGAGAGGGGGGACCTATGGGGGACACAGACCTGTGGCCAAATCCTGCTACACACAGCCAAAGACCACGTGGTTGAGTGCCAATAGGGAGTTTGCGGCAAGCCTTGCGGCAAACCCCTGCAGCACATGGGCAACAGCCGCGCAGGGTTGGGTCCTTATAGGGGGTAGGATGCAGGGAATCCCCGCCACGCATGGCCAAAGGCAGTGTTTGGATTAGCGTAAGCTAATTAATTATTACTTAACGTAAAAAAAAGACATCGAAATTCATGCCCTAAAGTAACTATAACTCACGCCTTTTCTTCATGCACTGCTAATTAACCCACATATTAAGTGAATCATAATATCCTCTATGACATCATTGATAATGTCACTGCAACATTTGCCCGTAAATTATTGATGAGAAAACAGTTCATGGCGGAGGAGTGATTTATAGTTACCTTAGGGCAGTGGTTCCCAATCTGTGCACCGCGGCACCCCAGTGGGCCGTCAAAGCTACCCAGGGGCGCAACACACGAAGCACACAGCTTGGGAACCACTGTATGACTTCCACAACAGTACTGGGACAAGATCAATAAGATGACGTATGCCAATGTTCTCTCAAGAATTCCCACTTTTTGCTTCAGATGTTTTAAGCCCAAGCTTAGAATAAAGTCATAATTTAAAGTAATTGTTAGCTAAAAGATAAAGGCCCTCATTACAACCCTGGCGGTCGGTGTTAAAGCGGCGGTAATACCGCCAACAGGCCGGCGGAAAAAAAATTGGATTACGACCATGGCGGAAACCTCCAACATAGACAGCCACTTTAACACTCCGACCGCCACGGCGGTACAAACAAACAGCGTGGCGGACACCACCAACAGACAGGCGGGAGACAATGTACCGCCCACCCTATCACAACACGGCTATCCGCCACCTCTTCCGGGACGGAACCAACACGAATAAAAACACGGCAGTAACAGTACACAGAAGGGAAAACACTCACCTCTCCACACCCCACGAGGAATCAGGACGCCATGGAGCCCGTATTGCAGATCCTGCCGGCGATGGTCTTCAGGAGCTCTATCAGGAGCTCCAACGACGAGTGACACACACGCAACACCCCCACCCCACCCACAACACCATACACACAAATACATGCTGCGACATTACATATACACCCCCCACCCCCCTGGAAGAACGCAAGGACAAAAGGAAATGATTTGACAGAATGAAATCAATAAAAATCCATTAGTCAAAAGTCAAAATCCAGTATATACAAATATGTACAACAACTACACAAGTCTCTCAAGTGGGTGGTTTGTGCACTGCTTTATCCTGGTGAGTGCAAAGCCACAGTCTCTCAAGTCTCTCAAGTGGGTGGTTTGCCCACTGCTTTATCCTGGGGGGTGCAAAGCCACAGTCTCTCAAGTCTTTTCAGTGGGTGGTTTGCCCACTGCTTTATCCTGGGGAGTGCAAGGCCACAGTCTCTAAAGTGGATAACAGTCTCCACTGGTTCTCGAGGGGGCTTGGTGCGCAGAGTGCTTCATCCTGCCAAGGACTGAAATAGTGGATGTCATTCTCCACTGGTTCTGAAGGGGGCTTTGTGCCCAGAGTGCTTCATCCTGCCAAGGGCTGAGGTAGTGGATGTCATTCTCCACTGGTTCTGGAGGGGGCTTTGTGCCCAGAGTGCTTCATCCTGCCAAGGGCTGAGGTAGTGGGTGTCATTCTCCACTGGTTCTGGAGGGGGCTTTGTGCCCAGAGTGCTTCATCCTGCCAAGGGCTGAGGTAGTGAGTGTCATTCTTCACTGGTTCTGGAGGGGGCTTTGTACCCAGAGTGCTTCATCCTGCCAAGGACTGAGGTAGTGGGTGTCATTCTCCACTGGTTCTGGAAGGGGCTTTGTACCCAGAGTGCTTCATCCTGCCAAGGACTGAGGTAGTGGGTGTCATTCCCCACTGGTTCTGGAAGGGGCTTTGTACCCAGAGTGCTTCATCCTGCCAAGGACTGAGGTAGTGGATGTCATTCTCCACTGGTTCTGGTGGGGGCTTTGTGCCCAGAGTGCTACATCCTGCCAAGGACTGAGGTAGTGGATGTCATTTTCCACTGGTTCTGGAGGGGGCTTTGTGCCCAGAGTGCTACATCCTGCCAAGAACTGAGGTAGTGGATGTCATTCTCCACTGGTTCTGGAGGGGGCTTTGTGCCCAGATTGCTTCATCCTGCCAAGGACTGAGGTAGTGGATGTCATTCTCCAATGGTTCCGGAGGGGGCTTTGTGCCCAGCGTGCTTCATCGTGCCAAGGACTGAGGTAGTGGATGTCATTCTCCAATGGTTCCGGAGGGGGCTTTGTTCCCAGAGTGCTTCATCCTGCTAAGGACTAAGGTAGTGGATGTCATTCTCCACTGGTTCTGGAGGGGGCTTTGTGCCCAGAGTGCTTCGTCCTTAGAGTGGATGTCATTCTCCACTGGTTCTGGAGGGGGCTTTGTGCCCAGAGTGCTTTATCCTGCCAAGGACTGAGGTAGTGGATGTCATTCTACAGTGCTTCTGGAGTGGGCTTTGTGCCCAGAGTGCTTCATCCTGCCAAGGACTGAGGTAGTGGATGTCATTCTACACTGGTTCTGGAGGGGTCCTGGTGCCCAGAGTGCTCCACGTGCAGTGTGGCCGGTACAATTCCCTCACCTGGGTGTGTGTACGACTTGATTGCCGAGGTACAGGTAGCATGATACGCCATGGAGGCAGCGACATACCCCACACTGCTGTGGCTTCGCATTCCATATGCAGGTGACAACTGTGATGAGAGTGAAGCTTCATGGAAGCTGCCCAGGGTCCTGGAACTCACCACCAGCCTCGGACGACTGACCACTGGGGATGGTAGCCATGTCTGCGGTGGTACCACTGGCTGATGATGTCGTGGGGCCGCTGGCAGTGCTTGCGGTGGTGGCAGTCGCGGCGGTGCTTGCAGCGGTGGCATTCACGGCGGTGCTGGCTGCGGGCTCTGTGGCGGCAGTGCTGGCTGTGGGCTCTGTGGCGGCGGTGGCGGCTGCAGGCTCAGTGGCGGCGGGGTCTGTGGCGGCTGTGCTGGCAGCTGGGTTGTGGCAGTGTAAGTGCCGGTGCAGGTGGCGGTGTTCTCCGCCGTACAGGTTGCCGTCAACGTGGACAGAAGGTGTGACACTGGTCCCTCAGTCGGTGCCACCATGCCCTCTCCTGACCTGCCCTTCAGTTTTTGGCTCTTCCCCACCTTTGATGGTGGCACAGCTGTCTTGCCACTATCCCCTTTCGTTTTCCCTGACCCCTTGGTGGCAGGTGTTTTCGGCTTCTCCCTCTGGGATGTGGGCACCTTTTTCACCTTGGCAGGTGGCGGAATGTCCTTGCCCTCGGTCCGTGGCACACTGGCAGCCCTGATGGTTGGCGCACTCCATGACCCCGCAGTTGCTGGCACCACTGTGTCTGGGGATGTGGTGGCTGAGGTGCTGGGCTGGGACCTGGAAAGCCTGGCCCTAGGGGAAGGATGGGGGGAGGGTGTGAGGGGGAGGTGTAGGGAAGAGGTCAATATTAGGCAGGAAATGTTTTTTAGACACACTGGGAGGGGTAGATGGAGGGGGTTTGGGAGTGGAGGTAGAGGTAGTGGTTGTAGGAGGTGTACGTCTGCTGAATTTGGGTGAAGGTGCATGGGCTGGAGGCTGTTGTGAGGTGGATGGCTGTTGAGTGGGGGTGTGCCTGCGTTTGTGTACTTTGGGAGGAGGGTTCACAGACACACTGGGAGAGGACACTGGGGATGTGTGAATGGTAGTGGGGGTGGTGAGTGCATGTGAGCAGTGTGTGGTGATGGGTGTGCTAGTGATGGAGGTAGTGGCTGAGGATGTAGTGCATGCAGGTGTGAGTGGTGACGAGACTGGGAGGGAGGAGGGAGACGTGGAGGAGGGGGACACAGTGGAGGGAGTGGATGCTGGTATGTGTGCATCGGAATAATGCTTGTGTGAGTGCCTGTGGGATGTGTGGTGCTTATGTTTGCCTGAGCCACCCTTGTGTGTTGAGGTGTGTGCATGCTGGTCTGATGGTGTGCTTGGGATAGGCTGAGATACAGGGGATTGGGTCTGGGTGGAGGAAGTTGCAGGGGGGAGGCTGGACACAGGGACAATGGCTACCATCAGTGCTGAGGCCAGAGCCTGAAATGCTCTCTGTTGGGCTGCCTGCCCAGAATGAATGCCCTCCAGGTATGCATTTGTTTGTTGCAAATGCCTCTGAACACCCTGGATGGCATTCAGAATGGTAGACTGGCCAACAGTGAGGGATCTCAGGAGGTCAAAAGCCTCCTCACTGAGGGCAGCAGGGCTGACTGGGGCAGGGCATGATGTGCCTGGGGCGAAGGAGATGCCCACCCTCCTGGTTGAGTGGGCACGGGACACATGCTGAGGGGCTGCTGGGAGGGCAGTGCTGGTGGGGGGGGGGGTGGTGGCTGTACCTGTTGATGCGGGGGCACAGAGGGGCCCGCCACCGCAAGGGAGCTCCCATCAGAGGAGTCGCTGTTGTCACTGCTGTCTGCTCCTGTCCCTGCCGTGGAGCTACCCTCGCCCTCCGTCCCACTGGTGGCTTCAGACTCCGTTGTTTCGCCCTCCAGGGCCAAGTGGGATGCAACTACCTCCTGCTCCGGTGCCAATGCTCCTCCGCCTGATGATGCTATTGCACACAAGAACAGGGAGACCACAAAAAAGGGGGGGAAAGACAGAAGAAAGACATGTTCAGTGCATGCAACACCACTACCGTTAGCGGACACTACAGACACAGCAGCCCTCTGCACTACGCTATGCACTTATAGTTCCTAGAATAATCAAATGCCCATGGGGTACAAGGCCTAAGCCCGATTGCTGCACACCTGGAAGTCACAGGAGCCTGACTAGGTGTAGATGGCACTAACCACTAGTGGGGTTGGGGTGCCACAGAGCCTGCCTCACAAGGGACATTGCCTACCAAGCTCGCCCTGGCCTAGGGGAATCCACTGCCCACCTCCCCCATCCAGACACCTCGTAATGCGCGCAGAGTCAGCTGAATGAGAGTGTACTCACCCCCTTGTGGCTGCTGAGATGCCCTCAAGCGCCCATCCAACTCTGGATATGCCACCGCCAGGATCCGGAACATCAGGGGGGTCATGGTGCAACGGGCACCCCTCCCACGTTGGGAGGCAATCCCCAGCTGGGCCTCCGCCGTCTTCTTTCTCCAGCGGCGAAGGTCCTCCCATCTTTTCCAGCAGTGGGTGCTCCGTCTGTGGTGGACCCCCAGGGTCCGGACGTCCTTGGCGATGGCACACCAAATAGCCTTCTTCTGGTGCTGACCTAGAAGAATAGTACAGGGGAAAAGGAAAATCTTTACCCGTCCGGACTGTCATTCTCATTGGCCCACGTTCCCAACCTTGCCCTGACGCACATACACTCACCGTCCGCACATGCAGGCTTCAGTTCCCCCCCCCCTTATCTTCCATCCAAACCACTCCAAACAGGCAGTGCCCATGCAGCATGCTCACAGTGTACTCACCTGTTCTTCTGGAAGACCGTACAGTTGTGTGTACTGGTGGAGGACCCCATCCACTAGTTTCTCCAACTCCTCCGAAGTGAAGGCAGAGGCCCTTTCACCAGACACATGAGCCATCGTCGCTTCCAGACTGAGGTCACAGCAGCACTTGCAGTGTAGGTCCTCTCCTGTTGAAGGTCAGGTATCAAGTGAGGGAACAGATAGAAAATGGTGGTCACGTCCGCAGCAGTGCGTACCGTCACCACCGGCGTACATCGTCATTGGCTCCTCGGACCCATAGGGTCCAATGTTAACCAATGCAGGATTGCGCCGCGGTCCTCGACCGCCTACCGCGACAGTGTACAACGCCATCGCAGTTACCTCATATCCCCTTGTCCCACCTTACAGGTCAGGCAGCCGCCATTTTAGGGGGCCACATGACATTAATCCAACTGCGTCACACCAATGTGGGCCTTGAATATACACAGTAACTGACACATTGCGGATTAATATGTGTGCAAATGACAATTGTGATACCTCAGTGTTGGCTGACTCTCTGCTCGCTGTTCTCCATAGGGCACGTCCGCTGGGGCAGGTGATGAGATGGCGGCATCCTCCGGTGTACAGACCGCTGGTGGACCTGTCGACAATGGGAGACACGAAATAGTCACCTACAGACTTGATCGTGCAACAATCCATGAACTGTGTGCCCAGTTGGAGCCGGACCTGATGTCAGCTATCCGCCATCCCACAGGAATCCCCCCTCTAGTGCAGGTCCTGTCAGTACTCCATTTCCTGGCAAGTGGTTCCTTTCAAACAACAGTGGCCATTGCATCAGGGATGTCCCAGCCGATGTTCTCTAACGTGTTGTCCAGAGTGTTATCTGCCCTGCTGACCACATGCGCAGCTACATCGTGTTCCCTCAGGTGGAGGATTTGCCCACAGTGAAAGGTGACTGCTATGCCCTGGGACATATCCCCAACATCATAGGTGCCATTGATGGGACACATGTGGCCTTGGTACCCACCCGCAGGAGTGAACAGGTATACAGAAACCGGAAGAGCTATCATTCGATGAATGTGCAGATGGTGTGTTTGGCCGACCAGCACATCTCCCATGTGAATGCCAAATTTCCTGGCTCAGTGCATGATGCTTACATTCTGAGGAATAGCAGCATCCCTTATGTGATGGGGCAACTCAAGAGGCACCGTATGTGGCTAATAGGTGAGGACAAGAACCCTATACAGTGTGAATAGTTTTCTGGGTATGGGGTTGTCCCTACGGGTTAGTGTGTGTCTAGCAGTTACTCAGTATGTATTAGCACACATGAACACAATTTTGCTAATGAAGAGTTATTTAGCCAATATAAATTCAATTAGGGTTTATTACAATAATTGGAGGATTCTATTGTAAAGGCACATATATTTTGTCCTCAATTACTCTAATATTCAGGTAAGATAAAGGAGGGACAGAAGGAGTTGGGTTCATACATGTTTTTAACTATTTAAGATAAGAGCTCATTGTAGAGAACCCTGGCGAGTTACTAAAGAAATGCCAAACAATGTATGTAGTCCCGACGGTAGAGATTCAAGTCCGCTTTCGATCTCTACTAATTTGAAAGCAGGAACGAGAGCTTCATTAGTCCGTTCTCTCTTTCTATGTAAAGAGGAACGCGTAAATAGATCGAGTACGCTAAGCCTCGGGTTCGTTACTCGAGAGCGTACTCGCTTCCTCTACACTTACGGCTGGTAAGTCAGCACCTAGTTTGAGAAATTATGAAGTAGGCGTGCGCAATAGCAGGCAGTATTTGGAGGGCTATATTAAATGAGAATAGGATTGTATAGTGTGATTTTTTTTAAAATGTTTTCTATAGGAATAGAGAGGCCTTATATACTTACTGGAATGCAAGTTTGAGGATACAAACAATATGGTGAGTCTGTTAATATAGACAGTGTAGCAGTGACATGATGTTTAATAGTTTTATAAGGAAAATTTATTCTGTAATTTTATTAATACAAATCTATGTTTCAGCCAGATACATGAAAGGCTTTGGAAATAACAGGGAGCACTGATTTGTATATTCAGAACCCCATTATAGTTTGGAAGGTATGATCAGTAAGAGACTTTTGATCACACAATTGGGATTATAACTGGAGACAAATAGGGTGTTTGGGATTGCTTCACAGCCATGGTGTTTTGCTTTTGAATTATGCATGTTTACACACATATATGGAATGATTATTTATTACTCACTGTTTTGCGTTTGAATGTCAATTTTGATCTATGTCATGAATTATGGTGACATAAGGAATGTATAAATATGGTTCCCACTATCTAATACATAATTTAATATAATTTTGTAATATATTCAGGGATGTAATGTATTAATTGTTTATTGTAACATTACTTATAAGAAAAATATTATTATAGGAGGTCCTGATGAAATCCAGGGGTACTCCCCGGATGAAACACGTGTTGACGACGTTGGATGAACGGGAAGTGGCAACTTTATGAAAGGACTATACTGGATGGATGGAGTGAATTTTGGATCATTCTAAATTTTGATTTATGATGGACTTGCAATTTCGTTGAGGACTGGATCATTTAATATTTGAAACTTCATCATTAGGAGAATATTAAGTTCGGAATTTTGTATAGTGCTATTGTACTGGTGGTTTATAAGAGATTTCAGTCACTTTTTGAGATTATGGCCCTCATTCCTACTTTGGCGGGCGGCGGTCGCCGCCCGCCAAGCGGGAACCGCCAGAAGACCGTACCGCGGTCAAAAGACCGCAGCGGTCATTCTGACTTTCCCGCTGGGCTGGCGGGCGACCGCCAAAAGGCCGCCCGCCCGCCCAGCGGGAAAGCACCAGCAACGAGGAAGCCGGCTCCGAATGGAGCCGGCGGAGTTGCTGGTGTGCGACGGGTTTAGTTGCACCCGTCGCGATTTTCAGTGTCTGCCAAGCAGACACTGAAAATCAATGTGGAGCCCTGTTAGGGGGCCCCTGCAGTGCCCATGCCAGTGGCATGGGCACTGCAGGGGCCCCCAGGGGCCCCACAACACCCGTTCCTGCCAGCCTGGTTCTGGCGGTGAAAACCGCCAGAACCAGGCTGGCGGGAAGGGGGTCGGAATCCCCATGGCGGCGCTGCTTGCAGCGCCGCCGTGGAGGATTCACAGGGGCAGCGGGAAACCGGCGGGAAACCGCCGGCTTCCCTTTTCTGACCGCGGCTTTACCGCCACGGTCAGAATAGCCCCAGAAGCACCGCCAGCCTGCTGGCGGTGCTTCCTCCGTCCCCTACCCTGGCGGTCTCGGACCGCCAGGGTAGGAATGACCCCCTATATTTCTTTTCAAACAATTGTGTTCACGTGTGCTAATACATACTGAGTAACTGGGATAACATTTTGTTATCATGTAGGGGGTTTTGCAGGGTGTAACCCCAGTATTTGGCACCGTGTAGTATAACATATTTGGAGTGAATGGTTTTGAGAGTAAGAGCGCCTAACACTCATTATTCACCCCCTCAAAAGTTGTGTCTAACAGTTGTCTCGATACTTGCAGGTGAATCTGGTTACCCCAACCTATCATGGCTACTGACACCAGTGAGAAATCCCAGGCCAAGGGCAGAGGAACGCTACAATGAGGCACATGGGCAAACTAGGAGAGTGATTGAATGCACCTTCGGCCTCCTGAAGGCCAGGTTCCGGTGCCTCTATAAGACAGGTGGTTCTCTCTACTACTCACCAAAGAAGGTGTGCCAGATCATCGTGGCCTGCTGTATGCTGCACAACCTGGCTTTGCGACAGCAGGTGCCTTTTCTGCAGGAGGATGGTCCAGCTGGTGGTCTTGTGACAGCTGTGGAGCCTGTGGACAGTGAAGAAGAGGAGGCAGAAGAAAAGGATATCGACAACAGAAACAACATAATCATGCAATACTTCCAGTGAGTCACAGGTAAGAAGATGTCACTGCCTCCCACATCTCATACTGTTGTTGGAGCTAGCATAAGTCTGTCATTTTCACTCAGTGTATGGACCCTGACATGTCACTTTGGCTTTCCATTTCACAGATGTGGGTCCCATTTTGTGCCCTCTGCTATATTTCCTCCAGCCCTACAGCTGTGTTACATCAATATGTGAACAATTAAATTGACATTGCTATATTCCATGGTTATTGCAATTACACATTTGTGAAAGCACAGACTGACTCCAGATTGTTTTGTTATTGAAGTGTGTTTATTTCTGTGCAAATAAGTGGAGGGGGTTGTAAAATGGGCTGGGGGGATGGTGGAGGAATGTCCATGGTAGAGTCCAGTCTATTTGTTTCACAGGTGCATTGTCCAAAGGGGCATAGGAAGTGGAGCAAAGGCAGTTGAAGGAAGGACAGGGTGACAAATTGGGACAGAAGGGTGACATTCAGGGGGTCTCATTTCCTGGCGGGGGTCTTGGCAATGTTCTCTGTCTTGTTCCTGGATCTCAGGGACCGTTTGCGGGGTGGTTCTCCATCTGCAGGGAGTGGGGTGCTGGTGTCGTGTTCCTGTGGCGGTGCCTCCTGTCCACTAGCGCCGGCGGAGGGCTGTTCATCGTCCAGGCTAGTGTCAGGGGCCCCTTGTTGTGCCACAGTGTCCCTCCTGGTGTTGACAAGGTCTTGCAGCACCCCTACAAGGGTGACCAGGGTGTTGTTAATGGACTTCAGGTCCTCCCTGATCCCAAGGTAGTGTTCCTCCTGCAGCCGCTGGGTCTCCTGAAACCTGGCCAGTACCGTTGCCATCGTCTACTGGGAATGATGATAAGCTCCCATGATGTTGGAGAGGGCCTCGTGGAGAGTGGGTTCCCTGGGCCTGTCCTCCCCCTGTCACACAGCAGTCCTCCCAGTTTCCCTGTTTTACTGAGCCTCTGTCCCCTGAACCGTACGCCCACTGCCACTGCCCCCAGGTCCCTGACTGTCTTGGGTTAGTGGGTTTGCCTGGGTTCCCTGTAGTGGTGGACACACTGCTGATTGACGTGTCCTGGGGACAGAGGGATGGGCCCGCTGGTTGGGTGCTGTGCTGGTGTTTCATGAGGGGGGAGGCTCTGTGGTGGCTTGTGCCAGTGTCAGGGGAACCGACTGTCCTGAGGTCCCTGATGGGCCGGGCTGGTCATCTTGATCCAGTTGTGCAGAGCTACTGTCATCACTGTGGGTCTCTTCTGTGGGGGGACTGGACATGTCTGGTACCTCCTGTCCGGTGACGTTGGGTTGGGGTCCTGCAGGGGTGTAAAGGCATGATTATTGCATCTGTGTGTGCCATCGTGTGCAATGGGTGAGTGACCCTGTACTCCAGTGCTTGCATTCTTGTCTTGGTCCTTGTGTGATATTTGTGTTGGGGTCTGTGTGGGTATCTGTAGTGGACATGCTTTGGTGATGGGTGTCCATGCTTTGGTGTTGCATGCAGGGCTTGGTGTTGGGATAGGTGGGTTGTGATAGTGGGGCATATGTGAGGTGTTGGAGTGATAGGGATGAGGGTGAGGGTGGGAGTATGTGATGGCATGCAGGTAGGGTGGAGGATATAATAGTAAAGCTTTGACTTACCAGAGTCGAGCCCTCCTGCTACTCCTGCGAGGCCCTCAGGATGCAGTATTGCCAAAACCTGCTCCTCCCATGTTGTTAGTTGTGGGGAGGAGGTGGGGATCCACCGCCAGTCCTCTCTACAGCAATCTGGTGTCTGGAGACCACGGAACGCACCTTCCCCGTAGGTTGTTCCACCTCTTCCTGATGTCATCCCGTGTTCTTGAATGCGTCCCACTGCATTGACCAGGTTCTGTTACCCAGAATCCTTTGCAAACCTCAAAAGTTGGCCAAAAAAACACTTTTCCTCACATTTCGGCGACAGAAAGTTCTGGAATCTGACAGGAGTAACAAATTTCCTTCCACCCAGCGTTCCCCCAGGTCTCCCGATAAAAATGGTACCTCACTTGCGTGGGTAGGCCTAGCGCCCACGAATGGAAATGGCCCAAAACACAACGTGGATACATCACATTTTTTTCACAGAAAACAGAGGTGTTTTTTACAAAGGGCCTACCTGTGGATTTTGGCCTCTAGCTCAGCCAGAACCTGGGGAAACCTAGCAAACCAGTGCATTTTTTAAAACTAGAGACCTAGGGGAATCCAAGATGGTGTGGGGCTCTGACCAGGTTCTGTTGCCCAGAATCCTTTGCAAACCTCAAAATGTGGCTAAAAAAACAAATTTTCCTCATATTTCGGTGACAGAAAGTTCTGGAATCTGAGAAGAGCCACAAATTTCCTTCCACCCAGCGTTCCCCCAAGTCTCCCGATAAAAATGGTACCTCACTTGTGTGGGTAGGACTGGTGCCCGCGACAGAAATAGATCATACAACGGTCAATGTTGGTCCTTACATGAGGCAGCTGTTGACCCTGGGGTGATCCATTCCTGACGCAGGCACTAGGTGTAGGCACTCAAGTGGGGTAGTGTTTTTATCAGGACAGGTGAGGAATCACTGGGTGGTAGGAATTTTGTGGATCCTAGCATATTCCTGTAGTTTGTGTGACAGAAATGCGAGAAAAACAGAGTTTTTATTCAACATTTCAGCTTTGCAGGGTATTCTGGGTAAGAAAACTTTGGGGAATCCACACAAGTCACACCTCTGTGGACTCCCCCGAATGTCTAGTTTCCAGAAATGTTTGGGTTTAGTATGTTTCTTTATATGGTCGCCGAACCCAGGACCAAAAACACAGGTGCCTGCCTCACAAAACCAGTTTGTTTTGCGATAGATAATTTTGATGTCTCCACAATACGATTTGGGCGGTGGAATTTGGGGCTCAACTAAATTGGGGAGCTCCCTAAGAGAGCACTCTCTCTCTCTGCTTGCCGCCGCATTCACCTGCTCTCTGGGTTGGGCTAACCCACTATTACCCCGTTGCACAGACTGCTTGCGAAGGGACAGCAGGACTGTTCTCATCACCTCCCTCATAATTTACTGGAAGAGGAGTTATCGAATGGGACTCCTCCGACTGAAAAATCACTCCCAGAGTCTGCGCCATTGTCCTATCCCTCAGATGCTGTCTCAGTATCTGATGTCTCAGTCTCTGATCCTATGTCAGAGCTGTCCTCTATAACCCGAGTGACGGCAGCAGTCATCCATCAAGATGCCATCTCTGCTATTGGCTAAACTGTTGCTCTAAAACACTAGCCTACGTAGACAGTCACAAAATCGATGGTGTGTGTGAGATACGTGCAACAGTAGAGGCCACCTTACCTGCGCTTCTTCCCTCAATCAGCACGTTCTTTCAAGACACTCAAAAAACACCTTGTCACATACCATTCGTCACAGTCTTTAGCACCTCCTGCGCCCAGTCCAACAATCATTATTGGTGCTCTCACTCCCTCCTCCTCGGATTCCCTCAATACCACCCAGCAAAAGTGCCCTTCATCTCTCCATAGCCGCCCTAGACCCCACACATACATTTCATTTGTATTATAGCGCAGGTAATGGCTGACTTTACTAATGTACTCAGCTATTTACATAAAATACAGATTTGCTCTTTGCAGTAGGCATATAAACCTTCTGCGCTTCTTTATGGCACTAAAACTGCCACTAGACAAGTCTGACCCTTTTGTAGCAGAAACATAATCACAATACTTACTTGACTTTTTTATTGCTGTCTAAAAGCTGCAGTTGGAAAAGCATCAGTTGAAGTATGTGCATTGCTTTGAAGACGCAAGCTGCAACTGCAAGACAACTGGTGGCAAATCTATATATATATATATATATATATATATATATATATATATATATATTTATATACACATATATCACTTTTATATGTGGGTCTGGTTTTCCTGGGGGCCGGTCGCAGCCCCCAGGGAAACCACACACGTATTGACAAAAGTGATATATATATATATATATATATGTATATATATCTATCTATAGATATATCCATGTAGATAGATATATCTACATAGATATATCTATATATATAGATCTATATATATAGATATATATATGTATATATATATATCTATATATATAGATCTATATTTTTTTAGTTGTTGTATGGTTTCCTTGGGGGCCAAATGTTGCCCCCACAGGGGGTCGCCCTGCCCACGGGCGACCCCCTGTCCATTTCTTTTTCTTTAAAAAAATAATAATAAATACATTTTGCCCCCAGGGGGCACCTACCTTTAAAAAAAAAAAATTGCACCACAATATACTACAGGTGGGTGTACACGAAATGTAATACAATATTCACTGATGGCCTGCAAACATGTCAGAGATGTATGAAGGTCTCATGTCCCCTTGGTGTGTGCAATATATCACAAACATAAGATCAAACTCAACTGTAAAGTACCAGGTCATCTGTGTAATGCATTTGTGCATAATACTGGCAGATCACTTCAAAATAAACACACATGCATTCTCCACTCAAAAAACAGAAACATGTATCATTTTGGTGCAAGTGTCCAGTAACCACATGAATGCCTGCGCCAAAATTACTATGCCCATCACTAATGTACAACACTAATGTATGCATTTAAAAAAATATCTAAAACATACAATCTGTGTTTGTCACTGTCACAAATGAGAGTAAGTGCATGGCTCACACATACGCCGAAATAACATCAGCAAACAATTAGTAACAATTGAATTATAAGGCCAGGACAAATGTATACTCAAAATAAAATACGTTATACAATAATGAGTTTAGTCACTCAATGAAATGGCATGAGCCCATCAAATGTGGTGATTAATCTCACGGCCCATGTGGGCCACAACGGCTTTGAGGCCCATCATTTGTCTCCTATATTCACTGCCAGAATAAACCTCCTCTTTAAGGGGCATCTATGGGTCAGGCACCTCAATAATCGTAGTGAGGAGTGGGTCCTTGGGTTTGGGAGGGGTGGGTTTGGGTTTGAGAGGGGTGGGTTTGAGAGGGGGCGGATTTGTTAGAGGGGGTTTGAGAACTGGAAGGGGTGGTTTGAGATGTGGAAGGGGTCAGGGCCAGGGCATAAAGGAGGTCTTCTTTGAGAAAATGGGTAGGATGGTTGAGAAGGAGTCTGGGTTGGGAAGTAGAGGGAGTGTGTGTCTGTTACGCATGTGTCTGTTGAAGATGTGGATACTAAAGTGTCTGGTGCATGCACTGTACTTTTAGATTTGTGTTTTTTAATGATTGTTGTGTGGGTGTTTGTGTTGAGTGTGTGTGTGTGCATGGATATGAATGTTGTGGTTGTGATCTTTGTTGCTGTGGTGTCTGTGGGTGTGCTTGTGCAAGCATGTGTGGTGGTGGGTGTGATGACTGAGGGTGTGCTTGTGTGTGTGGGTGTTGCTGTATTGGTGGGTCTTGTGTCTGTGGATGTGCTTGTGCATGCATGTGTGGTGGTGGGTGTGACACTGGGGGTGTGCTTGTTGTGTGTGTGGGTGTTGCTGTATTGGTGGGTCTTGTGCCTGTGGATGTGCTTGCGCATGCATGTGTGGTGGTGGTTGGGATGACTGGGGGTGTGCTTGTGGTGTGTGGGTGTACTGACTGGGGGTGTGATGTGGTGGTTGTGGTGTGTGTGCTGTCTGCATGTCTGTGCCTGTGCTTATGCTTTTTGTTGCGTCTCTGTTGGGATATGCTGCTTGTGGGTGTTGTGGGAGTCTGTGTACATTGGCGTGTGCTTTCAACAGGGCTGGGTTGAGGGATTTGGGTTTGGGAAATGGCAGAAATCTGGGCATGAGGTTGGGGTAAGTGGGAGGCTGAGGCCAATGAGGAGGCGAAACGCTGAAATGACCACTGTAGGCCTGACAGGGCACCATAAATGGCATCCAGGTAAGTCAGCATCTGGGTTTTCTGGCCAGCCAGTTCCTGGATGGCATTTGATAGTGTGGTCTGGCCTATAGCAATCGTCCTTAAAAGATAAACAGCCTCCTCAGCGAGCAAAGCCTGGGACACCGGGGAAAGAGCAGGGGTGCCTGCAGCAAAGGTGACGCAGTCCCTTTTAGGGGTTCAGCTAATGGCCAAGTGTATGTTTGGGGGGGGTGCAAGATGGCGGGTGGAGATGGGAATGCTGGGGGCGGACGAAGATGCAGGTGTCACAGTCTCTCCAGGGTCTGCAGCCACTAGGGACTGGTCTTCACTGGAAGCCTCCGAGGAATATGTCGAATCACTCATGGTCTCCTGGTCAGTACCCTCACCCTCCGTGCCACTGGGTCCCTCAGTGTCTGTGGTGTCCACACCCAATACCCAGAGGCCAGCTTCATCCCTGCCGATGTGGCCGCTGTCACTTTCGCCTGGCCCTGTTGATACTGAAACAAAAGATGCAACAGGTATAGTGTATCTGTGAGAACAATGTGCATCACACAACATTTGCAACAAGTTCAGTTATCCCCCCCCTCAGCTCCCATATCATGTATACCTTTGACACTTACACACTTGTAGTCCACTCCATAATAAGGGGTTCCAACAGCATGAGTAAACATATAGGCCTGGCTACATCTCTGAACCACTGCAGTACAGAGTTATAATTGGTTGCCTTCTTCCAAAGGGTGTGTTTTTGGGATAGAAATTGTCTGCCCAAAATCGGACACCACATGTAAATGTTCCTTTCAGTATCACATTGCTCTCCATCATCATTTTCTCCTCTAGGCATCCAAAATGTAGTCTGTAGAACACAAAACTCTCTTACCAATGTGGACACATTCCTGTCTGTTGCTATCATTACAGTTTGGCATAGAAATTCCCGGTGGCACTCAAAGACTGGCTCACATGCACATCTGTGAAGGACTAAGGACTTAGGTCTACCAGCTATTGCCCACATAAAGTATCATACGTTTGCTGGAGAAACTGCTTTCAAACATGTCAGGTAAGGAATGATGCCACTGTACAAGGAATATCAAAACCTTCAGTGCAGATGCACATGCTCACATTGTCATAGCACCAACTTAGCAATGTCAAGCCTGATATATCAGCTGCTTCAAAATTGTGCAGTTTGCCACAGTCACCAGTAATGAAGCCTACATTCACTACACACTTGTGACATACTATCACACCTGTCCCAATCATGACATGGGGCATGTTTTGTGAAACTGTTCCTCATGTCATTGTGAAAATGCTGGCAATCCCTTTATTTGCATGCATTCATGTGTCTGCCCACAATAGCACTTGCCTCATGAGGAGATATATAGTGACATGATACAGCACAAAGCAATACACCACACACAGCATCAGACAGTGTCTGAACAACTTACATCTCAAGAAATCATCATGGCCTTTGGATGTGTGTCTCCTTAAAGTTGATGGCATACAACATAGCTGAAAAGTAAAGAGGTAAAACCACAATAATATCTACAGACAATGACTTACTCCCTTGTTGCTGCTGTTGGGCACTTAACTGCCTATCGAGCTCCAGGTAAGCCACCACAAGGATGCAGGCCATTGAGGGAACGGCGGCTGCAGTGCAGCCGCCTGGATCGCTGGGAGGACTTGCCTCTCTGCTGAATTTCTGCTAGCCCGACACAGGTCCTCCCACCTATTCCGACAGTGCAGGCTACGCCGCTTGTGGACTTGTGGACCCCCAGGGTCCGCACCTTCTTGTCCATGGCCTTCCAGATATTTCACTTCTGATGGGTGCTGACCTTTATAGATGACATAAAAGAACAGGAAAAGACAAATCAGTGTCACTGGTGGGCAGTACTGCTGGGACATCACTGTTCATAAATTCACTCGCACATATATAAAATAGTTACTTGATTTGTTCACCATAAAGCTGTCATAGGTAGAGTGGAAATACTGATTTGCAGTGATCTCGTGCACCGTCAATACTTGCTAGCTTCTCATGTTAGCTAATCAGCCCTACTACATCAGCTTGGCCAGAGCTATGCAGCCAGTCTCGTTGTAGGAGCCACCCCTGATCACTCGCAATCACTGTGAGCTACTAACAGCCAAACAACCTATAGAATCCTTGAACATAAACATACTCACAGCTACACTGGCTTCCTGCCTAAACTCTCAAGAGTCAGAAGCCATGGTTTACATCATATACAGTGACTGAGGGCAAGAAATGGGGGCTGCTATGTGTCACTCAGAGCAGGGATGTGTGCGTTGTTTGAACAGTGTGCTTTCCAATAGAATAGACTGGGATGAATGATGGGTAGCCAGTGACATCTGAACTTGCTGCACCTAAAATAAGTTTATCTATATGTGGCTCCATGACAGGTTTACACCATACAAAGCAAACTGAAACATAATATGTGCTGCAATCCCATGTGACAATACAGCTTCAGTCAACTCTAAACTCTCCACATTTTCACTCAACATCACTGTCATTTCAACATAGGCTGTATGTTGTCAGACATAGTACTGGTACACCTACCCTTCCACCCCCTAATGCCCATCAGACACTGGAATAAAATAAAAAAACAAAACCTTAGTCCGGCACTGACCCTAGGCTGGGAAACAGCTAAGGAACTTCCTTTGTCGGCTGTTGATAGATTTAACTTTGGGGCCAAAATGGCTATTGAACATCTGGCCCCTTTAAGGACACCTCGCCGCCTGGTCGAGAAAAAAGCTGTCTCTGCCTGGTACTCTAAAGACCTTAAGAGCCTACAAAGATTATACCGTCAACAGGAACGTAGGTGGAAATTAAATCCTAATCTGAAGGAAAAAGAGAAGCTTAGATCTGCTATCAGGGTCTATAAAGAAGTGATGAATAAAGCTAAAACCGAGTTCTACTCAGTTAAAATAAAGGAAGCTAAGAACGTCCGTGGAGAACTATTTAAAGTGGTAAGCTCTCTTACGGTTCCAGCTGCCCCCCTCAGAACTGGAAAACTCTCAAGATATTTGTGATAAGATCACCAATTTTTTTTAAAACAAAGTTACTGAAATTCAAGCCAGTTTTGTTCAATTTTTGGGGGCGCCTGACCCCTATGAGCACTTAAATAGTTCAGTCAGCAGTTACTCTCCTATTCTTACCAATTTCCAGCCTCTACGGATGGAGAGAATTAAAGAGTTTCTGATGAGTATTAAGTCTAGCTCTCCCATTGATCCCTGCCCTCATTACGTATTGCAGCTTGCTCCAGAGTTGGTGTAATCGCCCTTTGTGCCTGTGTATCAGGAGATCCTGAAGATTGGAGAATTTCCCCCTTCATGGAAGGAAGCAATTGTTGTTCCTTTGAAAATGTGGAGAGGCAAACGACCTTAAAAATCTTCGGCTCATAGATAGCCCTGCTTCCTTTCCAGGCAAATTATTTTTTAAAGCATCTTAATACTGAATTTGCCCATTTTTGACAAGACTCGGGCTGCCTGGATCCCTCCCAGCACGGCTTTAGAAAAGCCCGTAATACTGAATCTGCCCTCATCACCACTTCGGATACTATTAGGAGACTAGTTAATAATGGGGATGGAGCTATTCTAGTGCTACTGGATTTATCAGCTGCTTTTGATACCATCTCACCTCATTTAATGGCACACGCCTCCACCAAGCAGGTGTCAGGGGAAAAGATCAGAGTATTTGGAAATCCTTCATTGGTGAAAGATCTACCATAGTAAGCTGTGGTGATTTCAGAGCTCCCCCATATCGATTACCGTGGAGAGTCCCACAGGGCTCTTCCCTCAGTCCTACTTTGTTTAATCTTTATGTTGCTCCATTAGCCAGACTTATCCTGTCATTTGGCTTTCTAGCCACTTCCTGTGCGGATGACACTCAGTTGATTATTCCCATCTCTTGGACTTCTTTTTGATTATGCAGGGTCATCCCCAATCTTTTTGCCTCCTGCCTCCTATTTTTTCTGACCTGTTGCTGTTGGCTTTTGAACTCTGAGCACTTTACCACTGCTATCCAGTGCTAGAGTGCATATGCTCTCTGTATAAATTGTATGTAATTGTCTTATCCATGATTGGCATATTTGATTTACTAGTAAGTCCCTAGTAAAGTGCACTAGAGGTGCCAGGACCTGCAAATCAAATGCTTCTAGTGGGCCTGCAGCACTCGTTGTGTCACCCACGTAAGTAGCTCTGTAATCATGTCTCAGACCTGCCACTGCAGTGTCTGTGTGTGCAGTTTTAACTGTACTCACTTGCCAGGCCTAAACCTTCCCTTTTCCTACATGTCAGACACCCCTAAGGTAGGCCCTTGGTAGCCCCAAGGGCAGGGTGCAGTGTATGGTTAAGGTAGGACATATAGGGGGTCATTCTAACCCCAGCGGTCAGAGACCGCCGGGGCCAGGGTCGGCGGGAGCACCACCGACAGACCGGCGGTGCCCCGCAGGACATTCTGACCGTGGCGGTTCGGCCGCGGTCAGATTCGGGAAACCGGCGGTCTCCCGACGGTTTCCCGCTGCCCAGCAGAATCCTCCATGGCGGCGGAGCGTGCTCCGCCGCCATGGGGATTCTGACACCCCCTACCGCCATCCTGTTCCTGGCGGGACTCCCGCCAGGAACAGGATGGCGGTAGGGGTGCCGCGGGGCCCCTGGGGGCCCCTGCAGTGCCCATGCCAATGGCATGGGCACTGCAGGGGCCCCCGTAAGAGGGCCCCACAAAGTATTTCAGTGTCTGCTATGCAGACACTGAAATACGCGACGGGTGCCACTGCACCCGTCGCACCTTCCCACTACGCCGGCTCAATTCTGAGCCGGCGTCCTCGTGGGAAGGCTGATTTGCCCTGGGCTGGCGGGTGGCCTTTTGGCGGCCGTCCGCCAGCCCAGGGCAAATCCCAAAATACCCTCAGCGGTCTTTCGACCGCGGAGCGGTATTTTGGTGGGGGAACTTCGGCGGGCGGCCTCCGCCGCCCGCCGAAGTTAGAATCACCCCCATAGTAATGTGTTTTATACGTCCTGACAGTGAAATATTGCTAAATTAGTTTTTCACTATTGCAAGAACTGTCCCTCTCATAGGTTAACATGGGAGGTACCTTTAAATCTGATTAAAGTGTAGATTCCCTTTGGGAGCGGATGGACATTTGGAGTTTGGGGTCTCTGAGCTCACAATTTAAAAATACATCTTTTAGTAAAGTTGATTTTAAGATTGTGTGTTTGAAAATGCCACTTTTAGAAAGTGAGCATTTTCTTGCTTATACCATTTCTGTGACTCTGCCTGTTTGTGGATTCCCTGTCTGGGTCAGTTTGACAGTTGGGCTAGTTGCACCTCACACTAGACAGTGACACAAAGGGAGCTGGGGTGTAGTCTGCATTTCCTGATGAGCCATCTGTGCTAGCAGGGAGGGGAGGAGTGGTCACTCACACATGAAAGGGCTGTGCCGGCCCTCACACAATTCAGTCTCCAACCCCCTGGTGAGTGTCTGGGGCCTGGCCTGGGCAAGGCAGGATTTCACATTCAAAAGAGACTTTACTTTGAAGTAGGCTTACTTTAAAGGAGAAATTGGGTATAAGAAGGGCACCCAAAACCACAGACTTTAGAAACACTTCTGGAAACAAGAGGAACCTCTGCCTGGAGAAGAGCTGAATAGCTGAGGAAGAAGAGCTGCCCTGCATGTGACTGTGCTTTGTGGAGCTATCCTGCAGTTGTTGCTTCTGCCAGAGTAAGAGGGAAAAGACTGGACTTTGTGTGCCTTCCATCTTGAGAAGAAATCTCCAAGGGCTTGATTTAGAGCTTGTCTCCTGTTGTTTGAAGTCTCAGGGACAGCAAAGACTTCTCTCTGTCAGCACCTGGAGTCTCTGGAGAGACTCCTACTCTGCCCTGTGGTGCCCATCCAGTTCCTGGGACCCTGAAAGGAGAAGCTGGCAGCCTAATGACAAGGAAATCCACGCACAGAGCGCTGTGCGGAGAAAAGATCGACGCAACTCCGATCTGTGGCTGAAGAAACGGCTCGCCGCCGGGTCCACAGCTGAGAATCGACGCTCGCAGGAAACGTGACTGAAGAATCGACGCACGGAGCAGGAGAAACAACGCGCAGCATCGCTGACGGAGCCTGGGAGATCACAACCCGCGCTGCAGGGTTTTCGGATCATCGTGCGGCTGGATTTCCGACTCACGTACTGTTGGGCGTGGAAAAACAACGCAAGGCCTGCCTGGACCCGAGAGTGCTGACCAGATCGACGCATCGCTCTCCTGAGGAGAGAAGAAACGACACGCACCGACCTGGCGAAAGGAAAAACGATGCAATGTCCCGCTCGTGAGTGGAATCAACGCAGCGCAAGCCCTTTCTGACGCGCACTCACTCGTGCGGGGTTATTTTTGACGCACCCAAGGTACTTTTTCACACTAACAGCGTTAGTGTGTGTTTGAAACTACTTAAAGACTCGTTTTGCATTTTTATTGATAACTTGACTTGTGTATTGTGGATTTTTGTTGTTTTGGTCTTGTTTTGTTTAGATAAATATTTCCTATTTTTCTAAACCTGTGTTGTGTCATTTTGTAGTGTGTTCATTAAGTTACTGTGTGTGTTGGTACAAATACTTTACACCTAGCACTCTGAAGTTAAGCCTACTGCTCCGCCAAGCTACCAAGGGGGTAAGCAGGGGTTAGCTGAGGGTGAGTCTCTTTTACCCTGACTAGAGTCAGGGTCCTTGCTTGAACAGGGGATAACCTGACTGTCAACCAAAGACCCCATTTCTAACACCGTCCATATGGACAGGGAGGAAGCAGCAGGCTGATTCTATCACTGCATAAGTGAGATTAATAATTGGATGATCTTCAACTGCCTCAAAATGAATGGCGAAAAAACATAGATCCTTCTTTTTGGTTCTTGTAGGGATCTGTGGCGTTCACGTTGGTGGACGCCATTTTGCGACGACTTGCCTGTCCCCACCAGAAATCTGGGGATTATGTTCAACAACTCTTTGTCCTTCAAGTCCCATGTAAATTCCACCACCAAAGTATGCTTTCGGATTCTCAAAACCCTGAAGAAAATGTTCCCTTAGCTTCAGAAGGAGCTTAAAATAACTGTAACCCTTGCCTTGGTGATCTCCAAATTGGATTACTGTAACGCCCTGATGCTAAACATTGACAAAGACTCGCTACACAAATTGCAGTTGATTCAGAACTCAGCAGCCTGCCTGATATTATATCTCCCTCGCTCAGCTTCGGCCAGCGGCAGTCTGAAGCAATTACATTGGTTAACGGTCAGGAAGCGTATCACTTTTAAGACTCTCTGTCTAGCATATAAGGCTCTTCACTCGATAGGGTCTGAATATCCTTGTTCCTCCTTTCGGTGGTATGTGCTGGGCCACCTGCTTAGGTTAGCAGGACTCCATTTGATCTCTGTTTTTCTTAGCCGTATGGCCAGATGGGGGGTGACAAAGCTTTTACAGTGGCAGCAGCTAAATGCTAGAACTCTTCCTTTGTCTATTAGGAAGGAGCATCATTTTATGGCCTTTAGGAGGCAGCTGAAAACTTGGCTTTTTCCACAGTAACTCACTATTTCTCTATTTGCTTCCTGTCCCCTCTTTCAAGTTCTCTGTAATTTTTCCACTGTTTGCTGCTTAGCGCTTCGATGCCACAACAGGAATGCGCTTTACAAATACACTGTCTACTGGCCACTGGTAGTCAGTGGCCTGCAGTTTGTGTGGTGAAACAGGATTTGTGTGTTACATGGACACGCATTACAGATTTTGCTGGCAAGTGAGTGTTTTTTCACTATGCAGTACGTGTGTAGCCGTCACACACGCTAGCCTATGACAGTATGACAGGGCCCGTTGTGGAGGTTACCATCTACTATATGGTCAACTTCCGCTGACGGCCATCGGGTATCCAGTGTCCTGACGCCAAGGTCAGGCAGCCCCATTTTAGGGTGTGAAGCTGCACACTGTACAAATGTTTTGTGTCACCAGCACTCAAAACCGACGCTAGTGCATTTCTAAATGTCAGATACAAGCAACACTTTTCTTGGCAAGATATGATATGATAAAATGTGACCTGTGACTGTCTTTGACAACAATATTGGCACGGGGGAAGGACTACCCGCGTTGACAGTATTTAAAAATTAAAATTGTTAAAAAAAATAGGTGCAAACAATACAGTTCAAATGTATTATTTGTACATGATGATCTAAATATGTATTTTGTAAGATCTTAGTGGACAAAATAGTTTATGTTAATGTGTGTACGTGTATTACTCAATGACATTTCTACTGTTACCCAGAATTCTGCTGTGTATTGATATTAAAATTAGGGAGTGACCATTTGAACTGCTCTTTTCTATTCCATACGTACAGACGTCTGAACCAAGCCATGGGTAGGAAGCGATAGCTCCAGGTGTTCCAGCCCTTTCCAGCCCTTGCCACCATGGAGGAAAGGGACGTCATCAAACAAAGAACTCAGTGGACAAATATTTTATGTTAATGTGTGTACATGTATTACTCAGTGACGTTTCTACTGTTACCCAGTATTCTGCTGTGTATTGATATTAAAATTAGGGAGTGACCATTTCAACTGCTCTTTTCTATTCCATTCGTACAGACGCCTGAACCACCATGGAGGAGAGGGACATCATCAAGCAATATTGTCTAAATAGGCAATCTATCCTGGATTTGTGTCAGTAGTTGGAGCCTGATCTCCTGCCTCACAATAAAAATCCAACAGCCATAACACCAATGGTGAAACTCATTGCACTACTGCATTTTGTAGTCACTGGCATATTTCAATACACTGTGGCAGTATCTGGGGGCATGTCCCAGCCAACATCAGTTGATGTGCTGCAAGATGTTCTTGCTTCCCTGATGAAAAACATTAACAGCTACATCCATTTCCCACATACAAAGGATTTGGCCACTGTGAGGGGAGACTTTTATGCTTTCGGTGAAATACTGCATGTTGTTGGAGCAATAGATGGGAAGCATACTGCGTTGGTGTCACCACACAACAGAGACCGGTCTACCTCAATCGGAAGAAATTACATTCCATCAATGTGCAAGTTGTCTTCTTACCAGATTTATACATCTCAAGTGTGTGTACCCTCTTCCCAGGGTCAACACAAGATTCATTTATACTACGGAACAGCAATATACCCATGCAGGTGTCAACAATTGATCTAGAGAGGCCCCGGCTTGTTGGTAAGCACAACATGACTTGATGAACTTTTGCCTGAATCTTAGTTTAGCAAGGGACAATGGTTTGATATGTGACTGATCTGTTGATGTGTTGTTTCCGTGTAGGAGATGCAGCATATCCTAACTGACCGTGGTTATTGGCACCGCTGAGGCATCCAACAACGCCAGGAGAAGTCTGGTTAAATGAGGCTCATGGAAGAACACAGAGGCCAGTGGAGTGGGCTTTGGTGCTCCTAAGAGCTAGGTTTAGGTGCCTAGACAAGATCAGTGGAGTCTTCCTCTACTCACCCGATAAGTTACCAAATCACGGCTGCCGGCTGCAGTCTCCATAACATTGCCCTGAGAAGAGACATCCCTAGAATTGCAGAGTAGGGAGACTGTCATGAGCCCCTGGGTGAGATTTTGAAATGCCCTATGAAGATGACAGTGGTGAAGAAGGAGTTGACGTACGTCAAGTTGCGATTGCTCACTTCTTCACCTGAGTGTAAGTGCCCGTTTACAAATACTGAGCTCCGGTGTCAGTACAATTTGTGCTCTGGTGTACATATCTGTCTGCTATGTTAATTTGTTAGGAACGGTCAGTGTAGGAAAGTTCAAGGCAAAGATGTTAGTGGATCAGAGTTTCCCTACATTGGGATATGTGGTCATTGACACAGATGCTTGTGCTAAGAAAGTGGGTCCTCATGACTTGTCAAGTGATTTAAATTGAGTGTGGTAAAATTCATTTTCCCTGGTTAATTTGTTTCAGGGTCCTTCACCATGTCATCTTAATTTGGGCATTTTAAAGTTGTGACATTTGCTGTGATATGTTGCTGTTTTGAAGTATAACGTGTTTGTGTTGATCCTGGGACAGACACCCACTTGGGATAGACAAATCCTTTCCAAGACAACTTGTACTCTGATGGCATGGAAGTTCTGAAGATTGTATCTGACCTGTTTCCTGTGTGATGGTGCCATCAAGGCAATATGTGCATCTTGAGTTGCTCAAACCACATATGTATGTCAAGCCCTAGCATTCTGTTCTCCCTTCACATTGGATAAATCTTCAATTTGTGGACTGCGGGGGTAGTTGTTGATGTGTTTCATCACAGGTGATAGGAGATATTGTTAGCACACCACTGAATTGTGAATGTGTCATTGTACCATAAATTGCACAGTGTCCTGTACTGGTCATGTGGCTTCAAATATCATCACTGCCATGACAGGGACCATTGGTGCTATTGATCTAGGATTCCTTTTGTGAGGGCAGGATGTATGGCTACAACTGAGGTCATGCATCAATGATAGTTTGCCTATTTAATTTGTTCTCACTGCATGTTCACTTTCCTCCATGGTATTAAGGCAGTGGAGCATCTAACTCTGAATGTCACAGATATTGGGTTTAAGAGTGGTTTTTGTAACCCATACTCAATTTCTACAAGGACCTGTTTGTAACATTAGTATGTTCCCCATACATTATCAGTATAGTTTGTTTACTTTCAAACCATTTGTTGACACTTTTCCTCTTTGCAATTATGACATTTCTTTCCTAAATTGAGCTTCAATATTTTCCCCAACAAGATGGTAGAAGATGGATATGACAAAGGAAATGCAACAATAAATCATACAAGAGACCTGTACTCTGTGTCCATTACATTTATTCAGATGAAAAAAACAAGGGTGAGGTGAAATAAAATAAGATTAAATCAACTAAGAATAATCTATCATGGTGGATGGAAACATGGTAGTAGAGCCAAATGGAATTTGAAGTCCAATGTCTAAAATACTACTGTCCTCTGAAAAGGTAAATGTGTCCATGAAGCAGTCCACAGAGTGAATGGTACGCACACAAGGAGGAAATTAGGTCCAGGGTCTCCTGGATGTGGTGGTGTTGGTCTTGCCATCCTTTGCTGCTGGTCCAGATGACTTTTCACTCATAAGGGGAGGTGCGGGGTGTTGGGGAGCACAGGTGTAGGGACTGGGGTGGTAGTGGCAGACTCGTCCTGTTACATTGACTTCCTGTCTGTGGCTGGCAGTGTTGTACTTTGGCGAGATGTGAGTGACCGCAGACAGGGACAGATGGACTGGGATAAGCCCTGTGCATGATGTGATAAATGTCATACATCACCCCACTCAAGGAATACATTTTGGAAAACATGTTCAGCATCCCAGCATTGTTCTCCCTCTGCATCTGCTTAATGTCTGGAGCTCGTTTAGGACCTAGCCCATCATGTCTTTGGATTGTTGGACTGATTCCAAAACTTAGTCAGTGGTGGTCTGGCTCTGCAAACCAACACCCGAGTGGCCTCCCTTTTGTTGGCCCACAGATTCCCTCCTCTGACCCCTACCCCCACTAGCCTGTGCACTTGAAGTGTGCCCCAAAACACTGTGTCCTTGCAGAACTGGAGGTTGAGTTGTTGGTGGCTCAACAGCAGTCAGCCCTGGGGGATACAGGACGGTGTGCTGGTTCTCGGTACAAAGGAAGTGAAGGGGTCCTCACGCTGAGGTCTTGCTGCTGCTGTGGTAGAGGGTGTACGTGTGGCCTGGGTTTGACTCACTGGAGGTGTGTGGTCAGCCAGGCCAGATGAACCAGCTTGATCCTCGTTATCCAGACTTGCAGCATTGGAGTCCTCACTGAAGACTTGCTCCTGTGCTGGAATGGAGGTGTCTTGGCTGGCAGATGATGTTGCACTGGGCCGGGTGGTTGGACCTGTGAAGAATACAAAGGATATGCGTTTAAAATATTGTTTGTGCATTTTATGTGTCTTTGTCTACAAAAGGGCCACCTAAAACCTAGAAAGAGTGAGACTGACTGTCTGGGCCATTGTGTTATTTTCATTGTTTTACCCATGCAACCTGATTTACACAGATGGAAACTCCAGTGCTGACCTTGTAGATATGTCCTGAAATGCCAAAGTGTTAGTTCAGATTTGTATGTTACATGTGATAGACATTGACCCCAACTGGAGTACTAGACCATTCCAAGGCCTAGCAGGCTGCAAAACATTGGTAACAAAGGGGTTCATAATGCACATCATACTGTAATAGGTACACATACATGGATATAATGGGACTATGAGAAAATACAACTTAAGAACACCATACTCTCCTGTGAAAATGAATGTAAGTTTAGACCTGTTTTTGTAAGCACAACAACATACATTGAGTCCATGCAAGGGATGCTCCATGGGGAACTACATACAATCTGACTATCCATATTGCATTACATTAGAAGGAGAGCTACACCCATGCTGACGATAATTTGTATGACACAACAGATTTTGTTTATTCACAATTAGTTATAGCTGTGTTGCTAGGGTTGTTACAGCATTCTAAAAGTCTACCTTAAGGGAGACATACACAGGTCTGACTTACCAGTCTGCACTCCACTGGAGATTGCAGTCAAGCCTTCAGGTTGGAGGATCTGCAGGACCTTCTCCTCACAGGGAAAGGGTTGTAATGGGGGAGAGGAGAACCGCCACCAGTCCTCTGGGCCTCTAGTTGACGCTTGGCAGTCAGGGAATGAACTTTCACCCGCAGGTCATTCCAACTCTTCATAAACTCCTTCTGTGTGCACAGGTTGTTGGTTAATGCATTCACCCTGTCAACTATTCTGGTCCACATTTGCCTTTTCTGGGAAATAGTAGTATTTTGACTTGTGCTCTAAACAACTGTGTCTCTACTCTAATGATTTCATCCACCATGACAAACAATTCTCCTTCTGTGAAACCGGGATTTCTTCTCTCTGTCATTGTGAAATATATCTAAACAAAAATAGTGCTAAAAAAAATTAAGGGTACTATAAAGAAATAGATTTTAACAAAAAGTACACAGAAGGAGAGGTAAACTGAATCAAAAAACTTGTCTCCTATGTTGTGGATTTGGCCGGCTGGTCTTCTGCAGTGGAATGGTAAAGAATCTAGGTCTTAAATGGAGTGTGTTTTATAGTGCGTTATGCAAGTGTTCACAATTGTCCAATTTACAACAGGTGTGGGCTACTGGTATCCAACCGATGGCCACCACCATTGTACTACACTGAACAGATCTCGCGACGGACTACCGCTGTCATGGGCCTGCCACTGTTGTGTATGTTTGAGTGCGTGTGTATGCAAGTGTATATGTGCATATGTGCATGTGTGAATGCATGTCTGCGGGGGAGGGGGTGTCGTGGCCGTGTATGTGAGTATGAATGAGTGTGTGTGAATGTGTGCGTCTATATATGTATGTGTGGTGTGTGCCTGCATGGATGTACAGAAGTGGAGGGGGTTTGGAATGGGGGGGGCGGGTGGTTCTGAATGGGGATCAGGGCGGGGGTGTCACTGCTTGGGGGGGCTTCTGCTGGGGGTTGGGTGGTGGGGGGAGGGTCCTACATGGAGGCGGGGTTGGGGAGTCCGGGGGAGTCCTGCAGTGGCAACAGGAATGAGCATTCCTATCACCAGTATTGTTACCACCAGGGATTTTGTGGCAGGGCTTCCGCCACAGAATCCCTGGCGGTAAGGATGCTCACAATACCACAGGTGGTGTCAGGTGGACTGCCGGGTCGAAGGTGGTCCACCTTCGGCCAGGCGGTCCTACTCCCCCCCACCCCCCAGCAGTACAGGTGGTGAACTGGCTGTAATACAGCCTGTTCAGTTCAATTTTCAGAATTTGGCGGTCCTGCACCGCCAGGGTCATAATGACCCCCTAAGTATTGTAAGCAGGTTGAGTTAGTAGACAAAATCATCTCAGCATGACAATTTCTACATAACACAGAAGTCTGTGGCACCAGGTACTAACCCATGTACATGTGCTTCTTTTGCTTCAGAAGATGGGCTATCTAGAACTTTTTCAACAAAGTGTTAATGCTGCAAGTAGTATAACCCTTGGCACATTCAGACCTTGAATAGTGTATTTGCTGAAAAGTGTTGCTGTAGACGGGTGTCGTCCACCTCGTCTACAGATTCTTCAGAATGGCGCCAGTCGCGCGCCTCGTCCATTCCCGTCCTGCGTCTCCAGGGAGACGCGTGGAGGCGGGACGATCCATCGGCACCGGATTTCCGGGTCGCCGATGGCAGCAAAAAGACGGACTTCGCGGAGGAGAGGCGCGAACCCGGAAGTGAAAGGAACGAGGAGCGGACGCGCAGAGAGAGGGACGCCAAGACTGAGAGAGACGAGGAGGAGGCAACCCGCCTCGACAACGGAGCCAGGAAAGAAACCGGAAAAGGAGACAAGCCCCGCAACGACCCAGGAGGGTCGTGGCTCTTCAAGGTACGGTGCCTGTTGAAGGGACAGCAGGATAAGGGAACTAAAACACGCGAGGAGATAGAGGGAGGGACAGAAGAGAAGAGAAGAAAGATGTAACCAGAAGACCACCACAATCCAGGAGAAACAGAACATAACGGACCACTAGAAACAGCAAGACCTTTACTGATACAAGTCCAATAAAAAGGACACGTATAGAAGAACACTATATTGATACCCTAATTTAATATTGCACAACTCAAATAAAATTCCCTTCGGGGACTAACCTATAAGACGAGTCAGAGTCTTTTGTACCGCCAAGGCTTCCACAGTTGCATAGAGTGTACACTGTTCTTCGCGGACACTTTTTAATACTCTGTGGTGTATTTCTCATGAGAGTTTCCCTGTCTGCAAACAGTGTGGTACACAGTAAGCTCTTTACATAGGGTAAACACTGTTACAGTACCCAATTTTCTACTCATATCAATTCAATTTCTCAATGTAGGTTCAGTGACTATGAGGGTTTGAGACATATAAAAGCTGTCCATAGAGAGCATTCAATTTGGAAAAGATATTGAGTAACATGAGTGACTTGGTTTTCTCAGAACAGTTGTACACATATTGAACACCATGTTTCCCATGTATCTGTGGTTGATTGTTAATGTGAACTAGGCTACCCGTGAAGTGTATGGTATGCAGTCAACACTGCACCTAATGCATGCTTGCTACATCTAAGAGAAGTGTATCTGTGATGACATAAATGATGCTACATATTATTCTGAGCTATTCTGTACTTACTTTCAGGCCTCTAATACCATATTAGTTTATATAGTAATTTGTACAAAAGAAGCTTGGATGATGTCATCATTGATGTCATTTGAGATGTCATCAGTGATGTCATAAATGATGGCCTAAGTCCTGTAAGGGCAGCCAGCAACATTTGTCTGATGTTCCTGGCAGCCAATCAGAGTGCTTGCTCCCACAGGAGTCTGGCTTCCACAAGACCAAATTGGCCCAAGGGAAATAAAGCTTCAGAACGCTCTATTTCTGAATTGGCACTCCGCAAGACCGAACCATCCAAATATACAAATATGTTTTGCACTTATTTTCTAAAAAACTTCTGAATGGATTTACACCAAATCACAAAAAGCACAATCTGCAGATCAAGCAGCCTGAAAAATTTGGTGTAATGCCGTTTCTGTGGTAGCACTTCTTGAAGAACTCTATGGAAAATGCATGGGGATTCTGCATTTTGGGACCCCCTAATTTTCCTTGGTCCCCACTTGACGGTTAACCCAGAAACGTTCCATACCCAAACTAATGCTTATGTAGCACCTTTTTGGAAAGTGTCATGGAGATTCATCAGACGGGGCCAAAGTTATCAGCAACACAAAAAACCCTTTTCCTATGGAACAGCTGACCTAACTATAAGTTATTCCTTTGGCATCGGTCCCGTTACTGGCCAGAAGACCTCGGAGACCACCCAACTGCATGAACTCTAGGGTTGCTATGGAGGTTTGGTCACCACACTGCTCCCTGAACTGCCTACAAAGCTCTAATCAATGTTTTTCCTATGTCTCTGCTCGATCTGTAATTATAATCTTGTGAATTCGGCCTTGGTGTCGGGCGGTGAGGGATCTGTGACAAGGCATTCTTTCGTTTTTCTTTGAGCCATGGATAAAAGTCTGTGACTTGCACATATTCCTTCCACTGAGTTATAGCCACCAAGTTGTTAAATTTCACTAGCGATGTGACTAAACTGCAAATTCTGTGTATTATATCAAGGAGATTGTGGCGTACGTATCTTGCCCAAATGATACAGTCCCCCAGAAATGTTGTTCTATATTAAACAAATACAAAGATATAATTGGTTGATAAGATATACCAAAACAGCTTTTTATTCATAAAATATACTTCTATCAAAGAACTCCCCTCAATCATTGTTTAAAACTATTGAATCTTTTAATTACTCCTCTGCTTCTAGCAGTATCATTCATTCCTCCCAGAAATTAATGGGCTCCTTATCTAAGGTCTTCCATGAAAAAGTGAGTAAAATCAGGAAAGCTCTTTCTCGTCACACTCAATTATACAAGAACAAAAGTTGGTAATTTTAAATCTGTTTGCTCCAAATTCATTCCCATGTCCATTGGGGAGTGCATGAAAATCATCTGTGCCAATAAACTTTGGGGCTTTCATCTTGATTTTTGACCAGTGCCTAGAATAAAAAATGTGAAGCCATTCTATTATACCAGTCATACTGTATATTGTCAACTGATCACTTATAACCGCAGTAGTCCTCAAAATGTTTAATCAACTATTGTGTGGTCAATTTTAAAAAAACCTACTCTAAATGTTTGGCATCCAGTTAATTAATGTCCATTATCGCTGTTACCTTACATAAACAAACTTCTAGAAAAATGGCAAACTACTCAGCTCCAAGCATTCAGAAAAAACAACATATCAGATGTGGCTCAAGCTGGTTTTAGGCCAGGTTTAGGAACAAAACCTGTCATCTTTTTGGCTCTAGATGATAAATTATTGCTATTATTATTATTCTTATTAAAAGCTAATTTTAAAGCACAAAAATCACTCTAGTAGAGTTGGCAGTGGAGGAAAGACATACTGGACAAGGAGTTAACTAATGGCCACCTTATAAGGAATAAAGCCATGTTTTCAGAGCTTTACAAAATTTCTACAGTGAGGGCTCACATAGCAATACGATGATAAGGAGCTCCCTAATGATGCTCCTTACACTCAGAAGGCTCTTGTTACTCCATTTGATTTGTTTTACCTGGGGTATTGTAAATAATGTTTTTTTTAAGATGCCAGGTTCAGATTGGGAGTGTATTTCTTACATTTATTTAACAGAATTCTTGGTTCTGTTTCGTAGTCTGTTTTTTTTTTTTAAATGCCTGCTGTTTATGTAAGATCCTCTCAATTTTAGGAAGCCAGTAAGGTGGTGCGAGAAGTTTGAAATGGACTCACACTTTTTAAGTTAAAGTCACATCTAACTACAGTATCCTCTATTTTCTGTAGACAATTTTATTTGGTAGTACAAGGGAGGCAGAATTACAATAGAGGCCACAAGGAGGTTTCCCACTGGTGCACTTTATTATGAACAGGAATAACATTCAGTTCAAGGTATTTTTTGTTCATACATGTGTACACCCTCTCCAAGGTAGGGATAACTCAAATGATTAGATTATTTGGGTGCCTCCTAACACTTTAAAATGAATGTCAGTGAATATAATATATATATATATATATATATATATATATATATATATATATATATATATATATATATAGTTACAGGGACGTTATAGTTTGGAAATAGAATTTTAAAAAACAACGAAATTCGCCTAAAAAACAAAGCTTAAAGGGACGTTAAAGATAGGCTCACATTTTAAACATACGAAATCATAGAAATCCACGAGTTACAGTCAGAGTTACCTCAAGTAAGTATAATGCATGTCCTAAGGTAACTATAATTAGCGCCCTCGCCATGCACAGTTTTTTGTCAAAAATGTCATTGCAAATATTACAGTGATATTATCAGTGATGTTATCAATGTTGTCATGAGTGCTGTAATTTGTGGGGTAATTAGCAGTGCATGGCGAGAGCACGGGTTACAGTTACCTTAGGGCACGAGGTATAGTTACTTGAGGTAACTCTATAACTGGTGAATTTCTATGGTTTTGTGCGTTTAAAATGTGAGCCTAACTATAACGTCCCTGTAACCTTTGTTTTTTTTATGTGAATTTCTATGTTTTTTTCAATTCTATTTCCCAACTATAACGTCCCTGTAACCTTTGTTTTTTTCAGTGAATTTCTATTTTTTTTAACGTATAGTAAATTTTCATTCCTATATGTTAATCCAGCCACAGCCGCGCACAGCCTTTAGCCATGCGCGACAGCAGTTGGCTGGGGGCCTGGCTTGCGGCCAAGCCGTGCATCTAACCCTTATAACAACCCAACTCTGCGCTGTGCACAAGAAAGTGCGTGCACAGGTGGAGTTGGCCACGGCCTGTCTTTCTGCGTGTGAGAATAGGCGTGACAGGGTGTATCTGGGTGTGAGAGTGGCTGTGAGAGTGTCTGGCTGTGAGAGTGGGTGTGTCAGTGTCTCAGTGGGCCTGTGAGTGGGTGTGTGAGGGTTTCAGTAGGTCTGTGAGTGGGTGTATGAAAGTCTGAGTGGGTCTGTGAGTGGGTGCGTGAGGGTCTGACTACGGCTGTGAATGGGTTCACGAGGGTCTCAGTGGGTCTGTGGCTGTCTCATTGGGTCTGTGAGTGGGTGCGTAAGAGTCTGAGTGGGTGTGTGTCTGAGTGGGTGTGTGAGTGGGAGAAAGAGATTGAAAGAGTGTGAGAGATAGGGAGATTTTTAGGCTTTGATGAATGATATACTTAGAATGAGATATTTCTGGACAAACTGAAAAGAAAAATGTATTTGTCCATTAAAAAGAGTGAGATCACCTTTCAGTATGAACCTTAAACTTTTGAAGTTTAAAGGAAATTAAAGAACAGACACACCTGGAGTAGAACCCTCAACTTTCAGTATGGAAGTCTGTAACTGCACTCATGACATCTTTGATAGCATCATTGATAATATCAATGTAATATTTGCAGTAAATGGTTGATGAAAATACTGTACATGGCGGGGCGCAATTTTTGATCTCGATTCCATCAAGATGGTGTTCAAATGTGTCACACTTTTGGCATCAATTCAGAATATTAGCACTCTAGTTGGTCATTAGAACATTGTAGTAAAGCCGCTGGTTAACTGGCAGTCTGCTGCTGGTGTTGATAGTGCATGTTTCGGTCTGCATGTCAGAATGCTTCAATGAAACAGATGTGGAAGATATTTGAGAACTCACTTAAAATGTGTCATGATTTAAGTTTCTACAGCTTTTACCATAATTTCTGTGACAAAATGACCTCTCATTTTGTTCCTCTCCAAATTAAGGCCCTCATTACAAACCTGGTGGTCGGTGTTAAAGCGGCAGTAATACCTGAAACAGGCCGGCGGAAAAAAAATGGGATTATGACCGTGGCAGAAACCGCCAACATAGACAGCCACTTTAACACTCCGACCGCCAAGGCGGTAGAAACAAACACCAAGGCGGTAACCGCCAACAGACAGGCGGAAGACAAAGTACCGCCCACTGTATTTCAAGACACCTATCCGCCACCTTTTCCGGGGCGGAATCAACGCTAACAAAAGCACAGCGGAAACAGTACACAGAAGGGAAACCACTCACCTCTCGACACCCAACGAGGAACCAGGACGCCATGGAGCCAGAACTTCAGGTGTTACCTATGTTGGTTTACATCCTCTTCTACCAGGAGTACGAACTGCGGCGGCGGCGACTACGGTGAGTACTGCACCTACAACACAGGGGAGAGGGGGAGGAAAGAGAGTGACACACACATGCAACACGCAACACCCCCACCCTCACACACAACATACACACAAATACATGCATCAACATCACATATGCACCCCCCCACCCCCTGGAAGATCGCAAGGACAAAAGGAAATTATTGTAATCATGAAAAATCCATTAGTCAAAAGTCAAAATTCAGTATATACAAATATGTACACCAACTACACAAGTCCGGATAGTGTATAAATCATTGTCCGTGGACCACAGTGCCCAAAATGCATGGGCGAAGCCCACACATGATACCTGACTAAAAACTAAGAGAACACTGCTGGGGCATCAGATCGAAATTAAAAAGGCACCTCAGGGGGACGAGGGGGGCACTTCAGCCTGATGAACGCACAATGCCACTGCTGTACGAGGGGGCTCCATCCCCACTGCTGTACCCTGGGGAGTGCACAGCCACAGTCTCTCAAGTCTCTCCAGTGGGTGGTTTGCCCACTGCTCTATCCTGGGGAGTGCAAAGCCACAGTCTCTCAAGTCTCTCCAGTGGGTGGTTTGCCCACTGCTCTATCCTGGGGAGTGCAAAGCCACAGTCTCTATAGTCCCTCCATTGGGTGGTTTGCCCACTGCTCTATCCTGGGGAGTGCACAGCCACAGTCTCTCAAGTCTCTCCAGTGGGTGGTTTGCCCACTGCTCTATCCTGGGGAGTGCACAGCCACAGTCTCTCAAGTCTCTCCAGTGGGTGGTTTGCCCACTGCTTTATCCTAGGGAGTGCAAAGAGACAGTCTCTCAAGTGGATAACAGTCTCCACTGGTTCAGGAGGGGGTCTGGTGCCCAGAGTGCTTCATCCTGCCAAGGACTGAGGTAGTTGATGTATGTCTCCACTGGTTCTGGAGGGGGCATGGTGCCCAGAGTGCTTCATCCTGCCAAGGACTGAGGTAGTGGATGTGATACTCCACTGGTTCTGGAGGGGGCATGGTGCCCAGAGTGCTTCATCCTGCCAAGGAATGAGGTAGTGGATGTGATACTCCACTGGTTCCGGAGGGGGCCTGGTGCCCAGAGTGCTTCATCCTGCCAAGGACTGAGGTAGTGGATGTGATACTCCACTGGTTCTGGGGGGGTGGCATGGTGCCCAGAGTGCTCCACGTGCAGTGTGGCCAGTACAATTCCCTCATCTGGGTGTGCGTGCCACGAGATTGGCGAGGTTCAGATAGTATGATACGCCATGGAGGCAGCGACATACCCCACACTGCTGCGGCTTTGCCTTCCACCTGCAGGTGCAAACAGTGATGGAAGTCATGCCTCATGGAAGCTGCCCAGGGTCCAGGAACTCTCTCCTCCAGCCTCAGACGACTGACCACTGGGGATGGTAGCCATGTCAGCGGTGGTGCCAGTGTCTGAGGACGCCGCAGGGCAGGTGGCGGTGCTTGCGGCGGTGTCTGTGGTGGCGGTGCTTGCGGCGGTGTCTGTGGTGCTGGCGGCGGCGCATGGGTCAGCACCTGCTGAGGGAAAAAGCAGGACGTCTCCTGCAGCCTCAGACGGCTGCCCACAGGGGAAGAGGCTGGGGACTGTCGCTGAGGCTGTTGACGTGCCGGGGACGGTGCAGGTGGCGGTTGTGGTGGCGGGCAGCTAGTGGTATTCGGCGCCGTACAGGTTGGTGTGGTCGTGGACAGAAGGTGTGACACTGGTTCCTCAGTCGGTGCCACCATGCCCTCTCCTGACCTGCTCTTCTGCTTTTGGCCCTTCCCCACCTTTGATGGTGCCGCAGTTGTCTTGCCACTATCCTCTTTTGTTTTTGCTGAGCCCTTGGTGGCTGGTAGTTTCGGCTTCTCCCTCCGGGATGTGGGCACCTTTTTCACCTTGGCAGGTGGCAGAATGCCCTTTCCCTCGCTACGTGGCACACTGGCAGCCCTGATGGGTGGCGCACTCGATGACCCTGCAGTTGCTGGCACCACTGTGCCTGGGATGTAGTGGCTGAGGTGCTGAGCTGGGACCTGGAAAGCCTGGCCCTAGGGGAAGGACGGGGGGGGAGGTGGAGGGAAGAGGTCAATGTTAGCCAGGAAGAGCTTTTTAGACACACTGGTACGGGAAGATGGAGAGGGTTTGGGAGTGGAGGTAGAGATAGTGGTTGTAGGAGGTGTACGTCTGCTGAATTTGCGTGAAGGTGCATGGGCCGTAGGCTGTTGTGAGGTGGATGGCTGTTGGGTGGGTGTGTGCCTGCGTTTGTGTACTTTGGGAAGAGGGCTCACTGACACACTGGGAGAGGACACTGGGGATGTGTGAATGGTAGTGGGGGTGGTGACTGCACGTGAGCGATGTGTGTGGAGATGGGCGTGCTGGTGATGGAGTTAGTGGCTAAGGATGTAGTGCATGCAGGTGTGAATGGAGACGAGACAGGGAGGGAGGAGGAGGACGTGGAGGAGGGGGACACAGTGGAGGCAGTGGATGTTGCTGTGTCTGCATGGGGATGGTGCTTGTGTGAGTGCCTATTGGATGTGTGGTGCATATGTTTGCCATGTCCACTCTTGTGTGTTGATGTGTGTGCATGCTGGTCTGATGGTGTGCTTGGGATAGGCTGAGGTACAGGGGATTAGGTCTGGGTGGAGGAAGTTGGAGGGGGGAGGCTGGACACAGGGACAATGGCTGCCATCAGTGCTGAGGCCAGAGCCTGAAATGCTCTCTGTTGGGCTGCCTGCCCAGAATGAATGCCCTCCAGGTATGCATTTGTTTGTTGCAAATGCCTCTCTACACCCTGGATGGCATTCACAATGGTAGATTGCACAACAGTGAGGGATCTCAGGAGGTCAAAAGCCTCCTCACTGAGGGCAGCAGGGCTGACTGGGGCAGGGCCTGAGGTGCCTGGGGCGAAGGAGATGCCCACCCTCCTGGCTGAGCGGGCATGGACACACGCTGAGGGGCTGCTGGGATGGCGGTGCTGGTAGGGAGGTGGCGGCTGTACCCGTTGATGCGGTGGGCACAGAGGTGCCCGCCACTGCAAGGGAGCTCCCATCAGAGGAGGAGTCGCTGTCACTGCTGTCTGCTCCTGTCCCCGCCGTGGAGCTCCCCTCGCCCTCCGTTCCACTGGTGGCTTCAGACTACGTTGCTTCACCCTCCAGGGCCAAGTGAGTTGCAGTTCCCTCCTGCTCCGGTGCCAATGCTCCTCCGCCTGATGATGATATTGCACACAAGAACAGGGAGACCAAAAAAGGAGGGGGGCGGTGGACAGACATGGAGCAGCCCTCTGCACTACGCCATGCACTGACAGTTCATTTCCATTTCAGCTGACCATGGGGTACGAGGCCTAAGACCAATTGCTGCACACCTGGAAGTCACAGGAGCCTGACAAGGTGTAGATGCCTCTTACCACTGGTGGGGTTGGGGTGCCACATAGCCTGCCACACAAGGGACCTTGCCTACCAAGTTCGCCCTGGCCTAGGGGAACCCACTGCCCACCTCCCCCACCCAGACACATCGTAATGTGCGCAGAGGCAGCTGAATGAGAGTGTACTCACCCCCTTCTGGCTCCTGTGATGCCCTCAAGCGCCCATCCAACTCCGGGTGGGCCACCGCCAGGATCCGGAACATCAGGGAGGTCATGGTGCGACGGGCACCCCTCCCACGTTGGGAGGCTATCCCCAGCTGGGCCTCCGCTGTCTTCTTGGTCCAGCGGCGCAGGTCCTCCTATCTTTTACGGCAGTGGGTGCTCCGTCTGTGGTAGACCCCGAGGGTCCGGACGTTCTTGGCGATGGCACGCTAAATACCCTTCTTCTGGTGGGCGCTGACTTAGAGGAATGGTACGGGGAAAAGAAATTACTTACCCGTCCGGACCGTCATACTCATTGCCCACCAGTTCCCACCCATGCCCTGACGCACATACACTCACAAATCGCACATGCAGGACTCAGCCCCCCATGTATCTTCCATCCACACCACTCAGAACAGGCATTGCCCATGCAGCATGCTCACAGTGTACTCACCTGTTTGTCTGGAGGACCGTACAGTTGCGTGTACTGGGGGAGGACCCCGTCCACTAGTTTCTCCAACTCCTCTGAAGTGAAGGCAGGGGCCCTTTCCACAGACACTGTAGGCATCGTCGCTTCCATACACAGGTCACAGCAGCACTTGCAGTGTAGGTCCTCTCCTGTTGAAGGTCAGGTATCAAGTGAGGGAACAGACAGAAAATGGCGCTCACGTCCGCGGCGGTGCGTATCGTCACCAACGGCGTACATCGTCATTGGCACCTGGAACCCATAGGGCCCAATGTTAACCAATGCAGAATTGCGCCGCGGTCTTCAACCGCCCACCGCGACGGTGTACAACGCCAGCACAGTTACCTCATGTCCCCTTGTCCCATCTTACAGGTCAGGCAGCCGCCATTTCAGGAGGCCACATGGGATGGATGTTAACTGCGTCACACCTATCTAGGCCAGGAATATAGACCAGTACATTGCGGATTAATAACGTTTCTGCAAATAACAAATTGTGATACCTCAGTGTTGGATGACTCTCTGCTCGCTGTTCTTCTCCATAGGGCACGTCTGCTGAGGTAGGGGGCCCTGCTGAAACACATGCGCAGCTACATCGTGTTCCCTCAGGTGGAGGATTTGCCCACAGTGAAAGGTGATTCCTATGCCCTGGGACATATCCCCAACATCGTTGGTGCATTGATGGTACACATGTGGCATTTGTACCCCCCTGCAGGAATGAACAGGTGTATAGAAACCGGAAGAGCTACCATTCAATGAATGTGCAGATGGTGTGTTTGGCAGACCAGTACATCTCCCATGTCAATGCCAAGTATCCTGGCTCTGTGCATGACGCTTACATTTTGAGAAGCAGCAGCATCCCTTATGTGATGGGGCACCTCCAGAGGCACCGTGTGTGGCTAATATGTGAGGGCAAGGTCCCAATACAGTTGACATAGGTGTCTGGGTATGGGGCTGTCCCTAAGGGTTAGTGTGTGTCTAACAGTTGTCCCTCAACATTTGCAGGTGACTCTGGTTACCCCAACCTGTCATGGCTACTGACCCCAGTGAGGAATCCCAGGACAAGGGCAGAGGAACACTACAATGAGGCACATGGGCGAACTAGGAGGGTGATCGAATGCACCTGGAGGCCAGATTCCGGTGCCTCCATCTGACAGGTGGCTCCCTATACTACTCACCGAAGAAGGTGTGCCAGATAATCGTGGCCTGCTATATGCTGCACAACCTGGCTTTGCGACGGCAGATGCCTTTTCTGCAGGAGGATGGGCCAGATGGTGGTCTTGTGGCAGCTGTGGAGCCTGTAATCAGTGAAGAAGAGGAGGTAGAAGAAGAGGATATCGACAACCGAAACATCATCATCATGCAATACTTCCAGTAAGACACAGGTAAGAAGATGTCACTGCTTCCCACATCTCATACTATTGTTTGAGCTAACATAAGTCTGTCGTTTTCACTCAGTGTATGGACCCTGACTTGTCACTTTGACTTTCCATTTCACAGATCTGGGTCCCACTTTGTGCCCTCTGCTCTGTTTACTCCTGGCCTACAGCTGTGTTACATTGGTATGTGATCAAGTAAATTCACATTGCTATATTCCATAGTTATTGCAATTACATATTTGTGAAAGCACAGATTGACTCTGGATTGTTTTGTGATTGAAGTGTTTTTATTCCTGTGCAAATAAATGGAGGGGGTTGTAAAATGGGCTGGGGTGATGGTGGAGGTATGTCCATGGCAGAGTCCAGTCTATTTGTTTCACAGGTGCATTGTCCAAAGGGGCATATGAAGTGGAGCAATGGCAGTTTAAGGATGGACAGGGTGACCTAGTGGGACAGAAGGGTGACATTCAGGGGGGTCTCATTTCCTGGTGGGAGTCTTGGCAATGTTCTCTGTCTTGTTCCTGGATTTCAGGGACCGTTTGCGGCGTGGTTCTCCATCTGCAGGGGGTGGGGTGCTGGTGTCCTGTTGTTCCTGTGGCAGTGCCTCCTGTCCACTAGCGCCGACGGAGGTGGAGGGCTGTTCATCGTCCAGCCTAGTGTCAGGGGGCCCTTGTTGTGCCACTGTCTCCCTCCTGGTGTTGAGAAGGTCTATCAGCACCCCTACAATGGTGACCAAGGTGGTGTTAATGGACTTCAAGACCTCCCTGATCCCAAGGTAGCGTTCCTCCTGCAGCCGCTGGGTCTCCTGAAACTTAGCCAGGACCGTTGCCATTGTCTCCTGGGAATGATGATAAGCTCCCTTGATGTTGGAGAGTGCCTCATGGAGTGTTGGTTCCCTAGGCCTGTCCCCCCCTGTCACACAGCAGTCCTCCCAGTTTCCCTGTTATCCTGTGCCTCTGTCCCCTGAACCGTGTGCCCCCTGCCACTGCCTCCAGGTCCCTGATCCTCCTGTGTTGGTGGGTTTGCCTGGGTTCCCTGTGTGAGAAAGTAGCCTCATTCTAGCCTTGTTACCCACAATTTTGGCCTGTTTGTGAGTATATGTCAGGGTGTTTTCACTGTATCACTGGGATCCTGCTAGCCAGGGCCCAGTGCTCATAGTGAGGACCCTATGTTGTCAGTATGTTTGTTATGTGTCACTGGAACCCTGCTAGCCAGGACCCCAGTGCTCATAAGTTTGTGGCCTATATGTGTTCCCTGTGTGATGCCTAACTGTCTCACTGAGGCTCTGCTAACCAGAAAACCTCAGTGGTTATGCTCTCTCTGCTTTCCAAATTTGTCACTAACAGGCTAGTGACAAAATTTACCAATTCACATTGGCATACTTGTACACCCATATAATTCCCTAGTATATGGTACTGAGGTACCCAGGGTATTGGGGTTCCAGGAGATCCCTATGGGCTGCAGCATTTCTTTTGCCACCCATAGGGAGCTCTGACAATTCTTACACAGGCCTGCCAGTGCAGCCTGAGTGAAATAACATCCATGTTATTTCACAGCCATTTACCACTGCACTTAAGTAATTTATAAGTCACCTATATGTCTAACCTTCACCTGGTGAAGGTTGAGTGCAAAGTTACTTAGTGTGTGGGCACCCTGGCACTAGCCAAGGTGCCCCCACATCGTTCAGGGCAAATTCCCTGGACTTTGTGAGTGTGGGGACACCATTACACGGGTGCACTGTACATAGGTCACTACCTATGTACAGCGTCACAATGGTAACTCCGTACATGGCCATGTAACATGTCTAAGATCATGGAATTGTAACCCCAATGCCATTCTGGCATTGGGGGGAAAATTCCATGATCCCCCGGGTCTCTAGCACAGAACTCTGGTACTGCCAAACTGCCTTTCCGGGGTCTCCACTGCAGCAGCTGCTGCTGCTGCCAACCCCTCAGACAGGTTTCTGCCCTCCTAGGGTCCAGGCAGCCCTGGCCCAGGAATGCAGAACAAATGATTTCCTCTGAGAGAGGGTGTAACACCATCTCCCTTTGGAAATAGGTGTCAGGGCTGGGGAGGAGTAGCCTCCCCCAGCCTCTGGAAATGCTTTGATGGGCACAGATGGTGCCCATCTCTGCATAAGCCAGTCTACACCGGTTTAGGGATCCCCCAGCCCTGCTCTGGCGCAAAACTGGACAAAGGAAAGGGGAGTGACCACTCCCCTGACCTGCACCTCCCAGGGGAGGTACCCAGAGCTCCTCCAGTGTGCCCCAGACCTCTGCCATCTTGGAAACAGAGGTGTTTGTGGCACACTGGACTGCTCTGAGTGGCCAGTGCCAGCAGGTGACGTCAGAGGCTACTTCTGATAGGCTCTTGCCTTCCTTGGTAGCCAAACCTCCTTTTCTGGCTATTTAGGGTCTCTGCTTTGGGGAATTCTTCAGATAACGAATGCAAGAGCTCATCAGAGTTCCTCTGCATCTCCCTCTTCACCTTCTGCCAAAGGATCGACGGCTGACTGCTCAGGACGCCTGCAAAACCGCAACAAAGTAGCAAGACGACTACTAGCAACCTTGTATCGCTTCATCCTGCCGGCTTTCTCGACTGTTTCCAGGTGGTGCATGCTCTGGGGCTAGCCTGCCTCCTCTCTGCACCAGGAGCTCTGAAGAAATCTCCCGTGGGTCAACGGCATCTTCCCCCTGCAACCACAGGCACCAAAAGACTGCATCACTGGTCCTCTGGGTCCCCTCTCAGCACGACAAGCGTGGTCCCTGGAACTCAGCAACTCTGTCCAAGTGACTCCCACAGTCCAGTGGCTCTTCAGTCCAAGTTTGGTGGACCTTGCCTCTCCACACTAGACTGCATTGCTGGGTACCGCGTGATTTGCAGCTGTTCCGGCTCCTGTGCACTCTTCCAGGATTTCCTTCGTGCACAGCCAAGCCTTGGTCCCCGACACTCTAACCTGCAGTGCACAACCTTCTGAGTTGTCCTCCGGCGTCGTGGGACTCCCTTTTGTGACTTTGCGTGGACTCCGGTTCACTCTTCTTCCAAGTGCCTGTTCAGGTACTTCTGCGGGTGCTGCCTGCTTCTGTGAGGGCTCCCTGACTTGCTGGGCGCCCCCTCTGTCTCATACTCCAAGTGGCGACATCCTGGTCCCTCCTGGGCCACAGCAGCACCCAAATTCCTCTACGGGACCCTTGCAGCTAGCAAGGGTTGTTTGCGGTCTTTCTGTGTGGGAACACCTCTGCAAGCTTCATCTCGACGTGGGACATCCGTCTTCCAAAGGAGAAGTCCCTAGTCCTCTTCTTTCTTGCAGAACTCCAAGCTTCTTCCATCCGGTGGCAGCTTCCTTGCGCCCTCAGCTGCCATTTCCTGGGCTCCTGCCCTCTCTCGACACTGTCGCGACTATTGGACTTGGTCCCCTTGTCTTACAGGTACTCAGGTCCGGAAATCCACTGTTGTTGCATTGCTGGTGTTTGTTCTTCCTGCAGAATCCCCCTATCACGACTTCTGCAAGAAAGAAGAGGACTAGGAATGTGATGTGCTGTCTATTGTGATGTGTGGGTGGATGTGTTGGTGTGTGTTGTTTGAGGTGCGTGGATGTTGTGTAAGTGATGGTGTTGTGTGTCTGTGGATGCTGGTGTTGTTTTAGGTAGTGTCTCTCTGGCCTGCTTTCAAATTTCTGGCAGTAAGGGTTTGTGGGTAATGTGGTTGTGTGTTTTATAGTGGTATGAGTGTGTGGGTGTGGTGTGTGTATCTGTATTTTGAATTGTCCAATGTGGTTGTGTTTTGTTAGTGTGTGTGTATTTTGAGCGCGGCGGTTTGTACCACCAATGGTTTACCGCGGTTGAAAGACCGCCGCGTTGATTCGTGGGTCGTGATAGTGTGGGCGTATTCTTGTTGGCGTGACGGTGGAGGTTTTGTTATCGCCAGTTTATCACTGACCTTTGGTGTGGCGGACTTGTGTGGGTGTCTGTATTGTGGCGGATTCCGAGCTGTGGGTCGTAATACCTGTAGCGGAATTCCGCGGCCGCAGCGGTATGTTGGCGGTCTTCTGCACGGCGGTAAACAGGATTTACCACCAGGGTTGTAATGAGGGCCTATATGTTTTAAGTTTTACCAGTTTGATTCAATCAAGATTGCTTATGGTGTGTTCAAATTTTGTCATAAGACTGTTAGCGCTCTAGTTGTTCTTTATAACACTATGGCCCTCATTATGACTCTGGCGGTGAGTGATAAAGTGGCAGTAATACCATCAACAGGCTGGCGGTAATTACCGTCAAAGTATGACGATGGCGGAGAAAACTCCCATAGACAGCCAATGTACCACACCAACTGCCAGGGCATAAACAACACTCACCACGGTGCTAGCTGTCAACAGCCAGGCGGAAGACAAAGTACCGACCACCATATTTTGACCCTTCAATCCACCACGATTTCCGGGGCGGTACCAACACCACCAAAAGCCTGGCGGAAACACTGCACAGAAGAGCAAAGACTCACCATCGGAGACACAGGGAAAAACAATGCCGCCCTGGAACATGAACTGCAAGTCTTCCCGATGCTCTTCTACGTCATTCTCCACCTGGAACACCAACACCAATGAAGACGACGGTGAGTACAGCCACCTAGCACACCAGGGAGGGAGGGAGGAAAACACGAGTGACACGCACGACACACGCACAACACACACACACCATACACACAACCAGCTGAACACGAAAAACAATGGCACACGATACACTGCAGAATAATGCAGTAATGAGAATGTATTGATATAAACAGCTACCAAATAAACCAATTGTACGAGAAACAGATATGTGCAAATGTACACAAAGGGCCAATGCCCAGTCCAATGTACCAAGGGCCCACATGGCCACAGGGCACAGTCCAAGGCCCAACTCGAATCCTGACTTCATTCGGATAGAACTCTGCAGGGGCATCAATTTGCAAGTGGGTAGGCACCTCAGGGGGATGGGGGTGGGGGGAACCTCAGCCAAAGTCCGGAACAGGCCCACTGGTTCTGAAGGAGGCTCCATGTCCATTACTCTGTGCTGGGGAATGCAAGGCCACAGTTTCTCAGATGGGTGACTTTCCCACTGGTTCTGGAGAGGGCTCCATGCCCATTTCTCTGTCCTGGGGAGTGCAAGGCCACAGTCTCTGGAGTGGGTGACTTTCCCACTGGTTCTGGAGGGGGCTCCATGCCCATTTCCCTGTCCTGGGGAATGCAAGGTCACAATCTTTCTGGTGGGGAACATGCCCATTGCTCCTGGAGAGGGTCCCTTGTACAGCAGTCCCTGGAGGGTGGCCTACATGGTTTCCGCTGGTGGTGATGGCTGCACTGTGTCATCTGGAGGTGAGGGCTGCACAGTGTCAGCAGGTGAAGGTGTCTCCTGGGCAGCCTCTGCTGGAGGTGAGGGCTGAACTGTGATGGTAGGTGAAGGTGCCTCCTGGGCAGCCTCTGCAAGAGGTGAGGGCTGAACTGTAGTGGCAGTTGGAGGTGCCTCCTGGGCAGCCTCTGCTGGTGGTGAGGGGTGCACTTCCTCAGCTGGCGGTGGGATCCCCGTGACCACTGGTGGTGGTAGAGGTGTCACCCTGACAACCTCCGCTGGGTTCCAGGGCTTCTTCCCCTTCATTGCAGGAGGCTTGGGATCCTTACCCTTCCTGGCAGGGGTTGAGAGCTTTTTCCACTTCATGGCAGATTGGGCATGTTCCTTAGCCTTCCGGGCAGAAGTAGAGGGCTTCTTCCCCTTTATGGCAGGAGGTGCAGGCTCCTTTAACTTCATGGCAGGAAGTGTGGGATCCTTAACCTTCCTGGCTGGTGGAGTGGGATCCTTCACTGATTTGCCACCATGACTAGGTGGTGCCACCACTGTCCGCGTGGACTGTTTGGCTGAGGTGCTGGGCTGGGTCATTGGGACCCTGCTCTTATGGGCAGGACTGGGGGTAGTGGGAGGGAAGAGGTCAAGTTGGGCAAGGAAAAGCTTCTTAGGGACGGTGGGGCAGGATGAGGGAGGAGGGATGGGAGTGGAGGTTGCGGGAGTGGTTGTAGGAGGTGTATGTCTGCTGGATTTGGGTGCAGGTGCATGTGCAGTGTGCTGATGTGAGGTGGATGACTGCTGGGTGTGTGAGTGCTTGCATTTGTGTCCTTTGGGAGGACAGACATGGTGGGAGAAGACACAGGGGATGCGTGCATGGATGTTGTGGAGGTGTCTGCTAGTGAGATGTGACTGTGACGGAGGTGGAGGAGGAGGTGGGGGAGACAAAGGAGGCAGTGGATGTGGTTGTGTCTGCAACTGTCTGGTGTTTGCGTGAGTGCTTGTGGGATGAAGTGTGGTGCCTGTGTTTGACTGTGCCACTCTTGGGTGTTGTCTTGTGTGCATGGGATGGGTTGGGGTTGAGGATACCGGGACTGGGAAGTGGTAGTTGGAGGGAGGACGGTAGGAACAGGCCTCCTCTCAATGACTGCCATCAGAGAGGAGGCCAGAGCCTGAATCAGTCTCTGTTGGGCCGCCAATCCACCTGGATGCCCTCCAGGAATGCATTGCATTACTGCATCTGGGATGCCAGCCCCTGGGTGGCATTCACAAAGGTTGGGTGCCCTACAGAGATGGATCTCAGGAGGTCCATAGCCTCCTCACTCAGGGCAGCAGGGCTCACTGGGCAGGGCCTGAGGTGGCTGGGGCAAAGGAGATGCCCACCCTCCTGGGTAAGCGGGTACAGGTAACTGGCTGAGGGGCTACTGGGAGGGCAGTGCTGGTACGGGTATGGCGGCTGTACCTGCAGCTGGAGTGGTCACAGAGGTGTCTGCCACCACCAGGGATCTTCCATCGGAGGATGTATCTGAGTCTGTGTTGTTACCTCCTGTCTCTGCCGTGGTGCTCCACTCGCCCTCCTTCCCACTGGTTCCCTTGGCCTCGGTGTACTCTGCCTGCAGGGTCCTGTGGGATGCAGCTTCCTCTGTTGCTGGTGGCCCCACTCCTCCGCCAGATGATGCTAATGCACACATGGACAGTATAAACTAGGGGGGGGAGAGAGAAAAGCAAACACTGAGTCAATTACTGCACCAACACCACAGTTGAAATACACAGCACCGTCACATACAGGGATCAGGCTTGAGCACTATACATTGTACTGCAAGTGATTTGGCTAGATGCCACAGCAAGATGAGGGCCACACACCGCCAACTACACCCCTTCTGGTACCCACAAAGCCCTGACTGACATGGAATGCTAACAAGCTAGGTTTCCTGCATTTGCCATACACACCTTACCCTTGAGCTGAATCACGCTGCAATGTCTGGCCTGGCCTTCGGGGCACCCACTAACTCACATCCACCACCCAGGTCCCATGCCACCTGCCAATTATTGTAATAATGCCCACTGTATTCACCCCCTTGTGGCTGCTGTGATTCCCTCAAGTGCCCATCCAGCTCTGGTTAGGCCACCGCCAGTATGCGGGCCATCAAGGGGATCAGGTTCCGACGGGCACCCCTTCCTCATTGGGAGGCCATCCTCAGCTGGACCTCCACGGTCTTCCATGCCCAGCGTCTCAGGTCCTCCCACCGTTTCCAACAGTGGGTGCTGTCATAGATCCCCAGGGTCCACACGTCCTTGGCGATGGCACGCCTTAATCCCTTCTTTTGATAGGTGCTGACCTGCAGAGGTAATACAGACAGGAGGACACCATTAACCATACAATACACCCTGTCACACATATGGACCACCAATCCCGTTTCCGTCATCATTGGCACACACATCGGGAGGCGCACACCATGTACACCTCAACAAGACATTCCACCCCCCCATGACACGATGTTTGCACACACATCTCCATTCATCCTTCACACATGCATCAGGCCCAAGTTGTACTCACCTGTTGGTCTGGAGGCCGATACAGCAGTCCATACTGGGGTAGGAACCCCCTCCACCAATCGCTCCAACTCCTCCAAATTGAAGGCAGGCGCCCTTTCCCCTATCACACGGGCCATGGTAAGTTCCAGACGCAGTGTACGTGTTCTCCTGTTGAAGGTCAGGAAACAAGTGAGGAATCAGATAAAAAATGACGGTCACGTCCACGGCGCTGTACACCGTCACCAGTGGCGCATGTCCCCATTGGCCACTATACTCAATAGAGCCCCATATTATCCAAGGAGGAATTGCACAGCAGTGCAAGACCGCCTTCTGCCACGAAACCCAACGTCAACGGAGTTACCTCACTTCCATCTGTCCCTACAGGCAGGACAGGCAGTCACCATTTCATGGTGGCAGACAACGGTCATATCAACCTTAACTGTGTCACAGCCTAGATTAGCACATACCTCGCCATTCCCACTGTCCCATCACATAAATGCACTAGGTACATTGAGGTTGTGGTTCCATTGTTCAAATTGTGACAGCCTACTCACACGTGTCCCTTAGATACCTACTGCTGGGGAAAAAATAGGAGGAGGAGCCATACCCCCATGTACAGAGCCCTTGTGGACTTGGCTACACTGGAGGACAGGCACATTATACTCACCTATAGACTGGACAGGGCCACAATAACTGAGCTGTGCCTTCAGGTGTCATCCCCAAATCATTGTGTGAGGCTAAATGTTGTCCCTCAATACTTGCAGGTGACTCTGGCTACCCAAACCTATCATGGCTGCTGACCCCTGTGAGGAATGCTAGGACAGGGGCTGAGGAACGTTATAATGAGACACATGGGTGAACCAGAAGGAACATTGAGAGGACCTTCGCGCTCCTGAAGGCCTGGTTCAGGTGCCTCCATCTGATAGGTGGATCCCTGTGCTACTCACCCGGGAAGGTCTTCCAGATAGTAGTGGCATGCTGCATGTTGCACAACCTGGCCCTCAGACGGCATGTACCCTTTCTGCAGGAGGAGTAGACTGGAGATGCCCCTGTGGCAGCAGTGGACCCTGAGGACAGTGAGGATGAGGAGGCTGAGGATGAGGACAACAGATCATCAGTTATCCGTCAATACTTCCAATGACACACAGGTGAGACAGTGCAACTGACCATTCCTCACACTATTAATGTATTATGTGTGGCTGTAGCATGATGGCATTACCTTTCTTTGCATCTCAACTTACTGTCACCTATGGCTTGTTATTTTACAGATGTTGGTGATACACCAACTGTGTACTGACAGCTACATGTCCTTATTTCTATGCTCTCACAGAGTTCAGATCATTTGCACAAGATGTGACTGTTTCAATAAATGCACAATTTCAAAACATAAAATACTAGTAGTCAAGTTGTGTTCAAGGGTGTTTATTGTAGTGCTATGAAATTGAGGGAAAAGTGCAATGGAATGGGGTGAAGATGAAGGAAAGTCCAGGGTATTGTTCCAAGCTGTTTGTAGCACAGGTCCAGTGTCCAAGGGGCCACAGGAAGGGGAGCAAAGACAGTTCAAAGTGGACAAGATGACTGTATTGGACACAAGGGGGGCAATCAGGAGAGTCATTTCCTGGCAGTGGTCTTGGCAAGTGTCTCTGGCTTCTGTCTGGGTCGCAGGGAACGTTTGTGGGGTGGTTCTCCTTCTGCAGGGGGAGGGGTGCTGGTGGCCTGTTGGTCCTGTGGCGGGGCCTCCTGCCCATTAGCTGCAGCGGAGGTGGAGGGCTGGTCAATGGACTGGCTAGTGGTAGGGCCCGCTGCTGTGCTGTTTCCTCCCCATGATGTTGGCCATGTCTGCCAGCACCCCTGCTATGGAGATCAAGGTGGTGTTAATGGCCTGCAAGTCCTCCCTGATCCCCTGATACTGTCCCTCCTGCAGCCGCCTGTTCTCCTGCACATTGTCAAGGATATGGCCCACCGTGTCCTGGGAATGTTGGTAGGCTCCCAGGATCTCAGTGAGTGCCTCCTGGAGAGTCGGTTCCTGGGCCTGTGCTCCCCCTGGCACACAGCGGTCCTCCCAGTGTCCCTGTGTCTCTGTCCCCTGAACGGTGTGCCCACTCCCACTGACCCCAGGTCCCTGATTGTCTTGGGTGTGAGGTGTGGACTGGGGTCCCTGTACAGGTGGACACGCTGTTGATGGGGACAGAGGTGTGAGGATGCTGGGTGGGTGCTATTGTGTTGGATACTGATGGGGGAAGCTCTGTGGTGGACTGTGAGTGGGCTTGAGTGACCGACTGTCCAGTGGTCCCTGATAAGCCAGGTTGTTGGTCCAGATGCTGAAGTCCAGAGTTACTGTCATCACTGGGGGCATCTTCTGTTGGGGGACTGGATAGTCATGGCACCTCCTCTCCGCTGACATTGGCTGGGGCACCTGTGGGGATGTAAGTGATGTATTATGCTTCATGTCTGTGGCATATTGTACATCCCCGGCTTACCCTCTATTATTGCTGTTGCCCTGCCACCTTTGTTTATGTATGGTGATGTATTGTGGGATTGTTAGTTTCCCTATGCTGTGCATCCTTTGGCGATGGGTGTCCATGCAGGGCTGGGAGGGGTGTCCATGCATTGGTATGGCATGTAGGATTTGACATTGGGGTTAGTCATATGTGTAGGTGCAGTGTGTAGGATGGAGTGGAGTGATGGGAGTGAAGGTGAGGGTGTGTGATGGCATGCAGGTATGGGGGGTGATAAGTGGTAAATGTTGACTTACCAGTGTCCAGTCCTCCGGCTACTCCAGCGAGTCCCTCAGGAAGCAGTAGTGAAGACTTGGTCCTCCCATGCTGTGAGCTGTGGGGGAGGACGTGGGGGTCCACCGCCAGTCCTCTGTATGGCGAGCTGGTGCCTTGCTGCCACGCAACGTACCTTCCCCCGTAGGTCGTTCAACCTCTTCCTGATGTCGTTCCTTGTTCTTGGGTGCTGTCCCACGGCGTTCACCCTGTCCACGATTCTCCACCATAGCTCCATCTTCCTGGCAATGGATATCTTCTGTACCTGTGCTCCAAATAGCTGTAGCTCTACCCTGACAATTTCCTCCACCATGACCCTTAACTCCTCATCAGTGAAATGGGGGTGCCTTTGTGGTGACATGGGTGTTGTGTGGTGTGTGTTGGGGAGAGTGTTTTGAGTTATGTGGTGGGTGTGTGATTTGGGGTGTGGGAGGGATGTATGGGTGTGTGTGGTGTGTGTGTCTAGTTGTCTCTGTGCTGTTCGTGTCAATCTCCTGGCAGTAATTGTTGTTTGTAAAGGGTTGTGGGTAATGTGGGTGTGTGTTTTATAGTGCTGTGGGTGTGGTGTGTGTATGAGTGTCAGGTGTGTGTTTTTAGTATTGGCCAATGTGATGTTGTTCTGTATGTGGGTATGCACTCTGAGCGCAGTGGTATGTATTGCCAATGGTTTACCGCCATTGAATATTCGCCATGGTGATTCGTGGGTCATAATGTGGTGGGCATTGTTTTGTTGGCGTAACTGTATGGGTTTTGGCACCGCCACTTTAGCACCGACCTTTGTGCTGGCGGACTTGTGTATGTGGCAGTATTCTGTCGGATTGGTGTGTGTGTGTCATAATATGGCAAATGGATATTTGCCACCGCAGCGGTATGTTGGCGGCTGTCAACGCAGCGGTAAGCGGGATTTACTACCAATGTCATAATGAGGGCCTATGTTAGGCTGCAGTAGTACACAAAGAAATCAACTGAGAGATTGCTCCTGTTGGAAATTCATGTTTTACTGAGCATGTTAGTCTTCTTTCTCATTTGACTAAGAAAGTTAGTGTGAATTTGCAGGAAAATTGCTCTAATGTAAGCTTCTGGATCACCTTCTATTAACTCAATGGGAAAATCATGAGAAAACCGTTTTCTCTCAAACATGATTCATGAAATCCTAGGAGGTTAAAATCACCTTAGAACACATCACAATTCCTAAACTTAGTATGGTACCAACAACAAAGCATTTATATTGTAACTAAAATGTATTACCCTTTATACGTTCCCCTTTTTTCTGGCTCTTAAAACCTGCCATTCAATACAATACATTTCATTAGGTACTATCATGTATATTGGTCCCAAGATGGCTGCCATCACTTTCTGGTTGAAGTGCTGACACCCGATCAGATCTCACCACGTGATCTGTGCTTAAGCTCCACTCAGATATACAAATTTGGATTTCATTTAATATCTCAAAAACTACTGCACAGATTTACACCAAATAACAAAAAGCATGATGTTGGGACCAAAAGCTACCTTTCCACCAACTTTGGTGTAAGTCCTTTCAGCGGATCGGGCTGCTGAAGTGTCTAAAAACTCTAAGGGAATTAACATGAGAAACACACTAACCACTCTCACGCCACGCCCCCCCTCCCCACCACCTCCCTCAACAGGGACTTTATAGTTAGGTTCTGAATTTACTCATACAAAACCATAGAAATTCAGAAGTTATAGTTTTAGTTCTTTCAAGTAACTATAACGAGTACCCTAAGGTAGCTATAACTTGCGCCCTTGCCATTCACAGTTTTCTTATCAATAATGTTATTGCAAACATTGCAGTGATATCAAAGACGCCATATAAGATCTCATCAATGACATAATATGTGAAGTATTTAGCTGTGCATGGCGAAGGCACGAACAAAACAGCAATATCCAACCAAAATATAAGCTCCATAACAAATCAGGTACTAGCAGCTCCAATACAGCCCATGTTGCCCCTGCCTCTTTCTTTGCTGCTCGCTGTCGAAGTTAAGTCAGGTTTTCTTTATCCTCAATTATTGCATCTTGGCTAAGTGTGTCTGACTGATAGTGCTTGTACACTTGTATTTAGTGCTGACAAGGCAGCAGGAACGTTCTTACGCTCCTTCAGGACCGGATCCTCTGGTGCAGCTCCTCGCCGTGATGCAGTCATCTGGTCGTTAGGTAGCATCTTGGTGCGCCGCAACGAGCTGCCGCGATGCATGACTTTTGACTTCACCATTCCTCGGAGTCGCAGTCACGTGTCTCAAATCCTTGGCCTGGAGAGTGACACCCCATAACTTGGGGTCTGTATCATCCACGATCAAAAACTGTGTAACTGACACCCTGTGCTCTGGGTCAGTAGTGTGTTTGTTTTCCTGCTCACCCTGTGGGGTCTGTAATTTGACAGCAGCTGCAGAGGCCAATTATTGGGACATACTCCCAGACCTTTCTTTCCCCCGTAGACTAATCTGCACCTGGGGTTGAGTGTCCCAGGGCTCAGACCCATAGTCAGTGCGGCTTATCTCACATAACGACCTTAGGCTGGAACCCCAGCCCCAAATTTGCTGTGCTTTGTCTGCCAATACATTACCTGCTTGTGGAAGTGCAGCACTCAGCCTGCAGCCATTTATCTGTAGCACTTGCTTGCCATGTGTTATTATTTGTGCAGTGCCTAGCCTGCCTTCTTGACTTGCCTGTGGACTACTTACATTGAGACCTTTGAGGACCAACAGACGCAGGAAGACCCCTTAGCGTTCCTACCCTGGCAAGATTAATTTTTCAAGGCAGTAGATGCACCTATTGGGTTGTTGCAGAAGTCATGGGCCACTTTAGAACATAGCCTGGTGAAGCAAATTGTGAGTAAATGCGCCAAGATACCTAGTTTGGACCAGGAGGCCACATGGTCCTCTGAGCTTTCAGGTACCTGCCATAGATGCAGAGTCAGACATGCTGAATGCGCTGACATACTCCATCCCCGGTCTTCTGAGTAGGTCCTGGCTGAAAATGTGGCCACCTATGTGGCAGGTCAGCTACAGAAGCCACTTGAAAAAGTAGCTCACAGCTGCTTACAACTTAATGTCCCTGCCTGGCATTGGAGGGTAAGGTCGCCCTGACCCCCAATGCAGATCCCAGGATGGCCACTTTTCGGGCAAAAGAAAGATCCTAAAAAGGGCATAGATCATTCCTGGAGGATATGCCTGGACAAACTTCTTGATGCCATCACTCCCCTTACAACAATTAAAGATATGGCAAAGAACTCCAAGTCTTCCAGTGCCCTTATTTCTCCTGAGGCTCTCTTGGGGTGGGCAAAACGTGCCACCATCTTCCTGGTTAATGCAAATTTTGTGCTGTCTACGGAGGGTTGCTGCTCCTTGCTGATTAAGGTGGACCCAAAGCTGGAGGATCTGGCGACCTCGGAAGTGGGGCCGGTAGCCCAGGGGGGATTCTTGGGGAGCACTTTATCAAGGAGCTAGCCAAGTTGGTGAACACCTTCACCTCTTTGAACAATGCTAAGTCATCCATAAAAAGAGTTTTTACTCCTGTGGCAGCGGCCTCTCAGCCAGCCGGGCTTCTTCCCAATACCTTTCCAGAGCGCTAGGCTCCAGGCGAGGCTCTTACAAAGACCAGACCAAATTCACCAACTTCTACCCCACCAGAGGTCAACGTTGCAGAGGCAGAGGCTTCAAGGGAAACACAGCTTCCTCTCCGATGAGCGTTCATTCTTCTCTCCAGACTGGATCGCTTTCTCCATGAATGGAGATCCATTACAACAGATGTTTGGGTCTTGCAAACAGTCCAGGGTTTCCAAACAGAATTCTATGGCACCCCACAACAGGACAGCTGGCCTCATCCTCTTCAGTTCACCCTTCCGGAGGCTGTCCTCATAAACGAGGAGTTTGCTTCCCTCCTAGACAAAGGAGCAATACTTCCAACAGTCCCACACCCCCACAGATTTATCAGCAACCTGGAGAACAAAAGCGATGGAGGTCAAAGCCCAGTGATCAACTTGTGGGTGTTCAATTAGTGGCTGGTATACCACCACTTTGAGATGACGGGCATCCATCTCCTTACAGACGTGCTGTGTTACTCTGACTGGAAGGACCATTTGGACCTCAAGGACACGTTCCTGTTGATCCCAATTTTCCCACCTCACCGGAGGTTCCTCCAGTTTATTTGGTACCAACAAGCATTCAGATTTTCCACTGTCCCCTTTGGGCTTTTCACCGCCCCCTCAAGCTTCATAACGGTTCTCAAACCGGTCGTGTGAACACCTACGAGCGTAGGGGATGCGCCTCATCATCTATCTGAATGACATGCTGATAAAGGATCAGTGTCAAACTCGTCTCTCCCTTCAGCTCCAGATGGCAATCAGCCTCCTGGAAGGTTTAGGTGTTCTGACAAATCAGAAAAAGGTTTCTCCTAATGCCGTCTCATAGAGCAAAGTTTCTGCTGTTTGTTAAAGTCTGTACCACAGCCTCCCCGAGCATTCCATATCAGAAGGCGACAAAGATCCCACACAAGTTGTGGAGAACCCTGGCCAAGCCACGTACCTTGTTGCATCAGATTGCTTGCCTGGTGGGTCTCCTGTTGTCGTCCATCCAGGCCATTTTTCCAGGCCCCCTTATTTACCGGACCCTCCAGAGGCTAAAAACCTCTCACCTGCAGAAATGACTAAATTACTCTCAACTGGTGTCCCTCTCAGACGATGCAAAGGAAGAAATCGGTTGGTGGCTTTCCCACATAGAAGCATGGAATAGAAGGGCATTTTTCGGTCAGCTGCAGACCTCATTGTAGCGTCAGATGCCAGCAGATCAAGTTGGGGCAGAAGGTGTGGTGATATTTTCACAGGGGGCTCATGGTCTCCTTAAACAGAGATTGCATATCAACTGCTAGGAGCTCCTGGCTATCTCCCTCCTGGTCCGTTGCTGGACAAAAGACATAATACAGTCTTTGAATTCTCCTCAAGATGGACAACATATCAGTGGTCAGATATCTATCATCTGCAGGGGACTCGCTCCAAGGTTCTATTGACTTAGCAACCAATTTTGGCAATATTGCCTGAATCACCAGATCTCGTCACAGCAGAATACCTTCCCGGCCAAGCAAATCAGGTAGCAGATTGGAACTCCAGCCATCTTTGGGATTCCAGTCTTTGGACGCTCCATCCGAACATTTTTGTCATGCTGCAGAAAAGATGGGAACCCTTCTCTGTGGATCTGTTTGCGTCACAAGTTGGGCAGCTAACTGCCTCTGTTTTTCCATTGGAGAACAGACCCACTTGCGACAGATGCATAGTCAGGAGAAGGGTAACACATTTCCTCTGTAATGACCACCAGGCCTCGGCCCAGATCAGGAGGCAGCATGCAGAAGGGGTGTTGATCACACCTGGTTGGAGGTCTCAAGTCTGATTTTCAGTTCATCTGGAACTTTCTGGGGATTTCCAATCCGTCTCCCGCTTGTTTCAGAATCTTCTTCTCAATTCAGACTATACTCCACACCGGCTGGTGCTGGAGGGCACCTTGACCCTGATAGCATTGTGGATTACTGTGGACGATGGTTGATCCTGGGCTTTTTGAGATAAGGCTTGGTATGACATTTCAAGTGTTATCGATTGGCATGGACACAGTGTTTGCAATGGGGTGTTGATCCTGTGGTCACAGATGTAGTTCAGGTGCTTAATTTCCTAGCTAGTCTGGCAATAGAATGTTTGGGGTACTGCTCCATCAACACCTTCCGTTCCGCCATTTCGGCAGCGCATGTTCTGGTGGAAAGTTCACTGATGGGAGAACATCCCTTTGTGAGCCGTCTTCAAAGAGGGATTCGTCTCTCGCTTTCCCAAGAACGGTGTTATTAGGCGCTCTGGAATGCCAACCATGGGCCACATGTACAAACAATTTTGCACGTCGCAAACAGTGAATTTGGCTGTTTGCAACGTGCAATATGGAGTTCCCGATGCATAAACCCATTTTTGCGATTCAGTAAACTTTTTACCGAATCGCAAAACACGATTGTGACTCGCAATTAGGAAGCGGTGTTCCCTTCCTGATTGGGACTCGCAGTCCCATGTATGATTGTTTTGTGACCACGAATGCAAGCGCAGTTAGCACCAGTGGACCCCTTCCCCTTTGTGAATGTCACTGGAAACATTTTTTCAGAGAAGGCAGTGGTCCAACGGACCTCTGTCTGCTCTAAAAAAAATGAAACAAAAACGTTTTATTTTTTTGTTTTTGTAATGCATCTCGTTTTCCTTTAAGGAAAACGGGCTGCATTACAAAAACAAAAAACTGCTTTATTTGAAAGAAATCACAGACACGTGGTCTGCTGTCTCCAGCAGGCCGCCATCCCTGTGAGGGCCGCCATTCCAAAGAGGGTCGCAAATTGCGACCTACCTCATGAATAATCATGAGGTGGGCATTTGCGACCCCCTTGCGAGTCACAAATAGTGTCACGGACACTATCCTACATACGGTTTTGCAACTCGCAAATTCCGAGTCGCTTTGACTTGCAATTTGACAGTTGCAAATAAAAACATTGATACATGTAGCCCCAAATGCTTAACCTATTTTTGTCTGGGCAACCGCACAGATATTTATCTCCAAAGGAACTTTTGGCAAAGTTGGCAATGCTTTTATGCCTGGTATCTTGCAGACGAGTCTCAGACGTTCGAGCCCTGGATATCAGAGGTCGCACTTCCTCAGACCCCCTAGGGGTGTCCTTTACAGTTAGCAGAAGGATAAAGTTCATTCTTATCCTGCCTTACCAGATTTTCCTAAGCTGTTCATGGTTGTTTTGCTTTACTGCTCACCAAGCTGAAATACACACACACTGAAAATAATCTCTGGAATGCACCTCTTAGTCTAAAGAAGACAATTATTAAATCACTCTGCAAGGCTCGCAAAGGAAGGTCAATACAACCCAAACTGCATGTTTAAAATGTGCACAACAATAAAATGAAAACATGTACAAAGAATCTTCAGTCTATAAACAGCAAATATATATACATGCAAAGATACAGATTCATATGTGTATATATATATATATATATATATATATATATATATATATATATATACACACACACACAATGTAAAGAAAATAATTAGTAAAAGTTTATCACCACGGGGCACAGTTGCTCCTTTATCTTTCTTTCAGTAGTTTTGAGCCGCAGACTCCAAGATCAGCTGTTAGGAGAAAAAGAGATATCTAGCCTAACAGGATGTCAGGTATTTGATGTCTCAATCCTGACCGAAGTCTCTGAATCTCCCCACCGTCAATCCTGGGTCTTTTATATACCTTAAACAAGCTAGAGAGGAGATTTCTAGAAAAAAACACTAACTCCCTGTTATTCAGAGCTACTTCAGGTCAGCTTTGAAAGGAGCACGTTGGAACTGGCCAGGTTCCCAATGTGTCCCTCCCAAAACGAAACCGTTCCCTGCAATACCATAAACATCATCCTAGTACATTCTTATCAGACTAACTCCCCCATGGTATGCCTTAGCTCTGGATGAGAAAAAACATGCAGAGCAGTAGAATAAAAACATGAGCAAAAACATATTGTGCACGGAAAAATACTTGCAGTTTTAACATGGCGGTGAAGCTAAGGCTAAGGGGATTACAAAATGGAGTCTGTAGTTGGTGGCCACTAATGTGACTGTGGACAAGCTAAGCTACATGCAAAGTAGTGCAACATGGAGTCAGTGGTCAAAACACAAATATCATTACAGTGGTTCAATGCTTTAAGGTGTATGAAGAGATGCCTAACGAGTTTCGACAACGTGGTGAGCGCCAGATCCTTATTGCTTTTCAGAAACTGCACAAGGCGTTCTCTTCCCCCGCCATAGCCCGGTGGGTGCGGTGGATCATGCAAGAAGATGGTACTGACCATCTTTGGATCTCACTCGGCTCAAGAGGCAATGACTTCAAAAGCCTTCAGCCTGGGTGCCCGCTTAGAGGATATCATAAATGCGACAGACTGGTCTTCAGACTCGACTTTTAAGAGATTCTATTTTAAGCCAATGGTAGAAGTGGCTCATTTGGTGGTGAGCAAGCTTTGAACCAGCATAATCCTCACCTCGGATCCTGACAGAATGAAAAATTTCCTAGCTATTGTAACGGAAAGTTTCAATTCAATAACCCATTACAGTGCTACGAAACCTGGCAGCGATCAGTGTGGTCCTGGCCCAGATCAGCAAATGCAGGCTGCAGGTGTTCACAGATGCTGCTCCTGGCAGGTGCCATCTAAGTCTCCTGAGAAGCGCTCACCAGTGTTCTGACAAACGGAGTTGCTCCGGCTCCACCCACACGTGGCAAGTCCTTTTTCTTTCTTGCTCGGGGATGGGGGCAGTCTTCTTGCTCTAGTGGGGCTCTGATGGTGTCTTCTATGTCCTCGGGCCTCCTCAGATACAGGCCTCCCTCATCTTGGGTGTAGCAGCAATTTCCGGGTCATGGGCACCGACTGGACCTCAGGCCTCAGCTCTCTGAGTGGCCCCTCCTAGCATACGGGGTCGCTCCAACAAACCTCACTGAAGGGTCACTCTGACCTCAGGTTACCTCTCCCGCAGCCACTCCTAGCACATGGAGTTGCAGCAACTTTCCACACACAGGTGACAACCAGATGCAACACTGGCACCTCATGGCCCCTCCTGGCATATGGGGACCCCAAACTTTCACCAAGCTGCACACAGGAGATGATCCGATATATGCACACTGTTCTTGTTGCATGGTGGCCCCTCCTGGCATAGGGGGTTGCCAAACCTTCACAACTCTGCACACAGGTGATGATCCGATATACATGTGCACTGTTCTTGTTGCATGGTGGCCCCTCCTGGCATATGGAGTTGCCAAACTTTGCAACACGGCACAATGACCACAGCCAGTTCAATGCGGCACGGCCTTCACACCTCCCTCAGGAGCTCTCCTCTGGATCTCCTCCATCCAACAAGCTCCTCTCCCTCAAGAGCATACCGTTCTTGGCAAGCAGGCAGGTACTGAGACTCCAGACTCTAGGGTGAGTGGTCTTTTTTATTGTTAGAAATGGGATTTCTGATTGGCTAGGGTATGCACCTAAGCCAGGCAGAACCCACCACTCTAGTCAGATTTAAGCCAAAGATAACCTGTTCTCACCCTCTGGTAGCTTGGTGCAGACCAATCAGGCTTATCCCAAGAGGCAATGTGTAAAGCGTTTACGCAATACACTCACATCAGTGACACAAGGAAAACACCACAAAAGAGACTCCACAAAGGGTTATATAAAAATGTATAAAATATTTTGTACATAAAACAAGACCAAAACAACATGAACCAATATTTACTTTGCCAACTAGGCAATTGTCAACCATCACAATGAGTACAATAAGAGAAAGGCTTATATGTTGCACTCATCATAAAAACAGCATTACTCTGCATGCCATGCAATCACATTATATAGTACTCATTACTCTGAACAGTGCAAGGTATAAAAAGAAATACAATAACATTTAGGGCATGTAATACAGCGTGTAATGATTAAAACATATAAATCACCAGGTATTATCATAAACATATAGGGTGCAGCGCACTTGCACTTCTACTAATGTTTATGAAGGTAATTCAGGAACAAACCGTAGTCCATAGCAGTACCTGCAAGTCTAGTACCTTTTAATACAGTAATTTCTACAAAAGTGCCCAATTCCTTAGGGCAAACGGGGGCATCTGTCTTGGTTTCACCCCACAATGCTAATCTAAAGCTCAAGTGCCCCCAAAGTCCATTCCTCAGGGTAAAAAAAATAAAAAGGAGAGAAGGCACGAACTGCAGAATTTACGCAGGAGGCCTTGTTCGGTCCTCCCCACTGTCAGGGTAACAAAGGAATGCAGCTGCTCTACCCTGAAACTAATGATGAAGAATAGCAGGGGATTCAAGGTGTGCCCCATCAGCACGAGTGCAGGCAATCACCGGTATTTCCCCAGGGCCACCCTGGCCTTTTTGGAAAATGCAGAGCCACCAGCGAAGGAGTGCGGGATGGCTGAACAACTCCCCCTGGGCCAGACTCACCCACCGTACTCCTGCTGAGATTGGCCTCCATGGGGAAGGCGGTTTACTGACCCATGGCACCTTGGGGGTCATTACAACCCTGGCAGACGGTGTTAAAGTGGCGGTAAGACCGCCAACAGGCCTGCGGTAAAAATCTTGCAATTACGACCGTGGCGGAAACCGTCAACAAATACAGTCACTTTAACACTCAGACCGCCACGGCGGTACAGACAAACAGCGCGGCGGTCACCGCCAACAGACAGGCGGGAGACAATGTACCGCCCACACTATTATGACAGGCCAATCCGCCACCTTTTCCGGGGCGGATTCGCAGCGGATAAAAACACAGCAGAAACAGGCATTTTGAATGAAAAACGGTCACCTCTACACACTCCACGAGGAAGGAGGACAGTATGGTGCCGGAACTTCATATTCTCCCAGCGCTAGTCTTCCTGCTGTTCTACGAGGAGCACCAACGCCGGCGGCGAAGACCACGGTGAGTACTGCACCTACGACATAGGGGAGGCAAAAAACAGGGACACACACACTCAACACCCCAACCCCCACCCCGACCCTCACCCACTACAACACACACACCAATGCATATCTATATATTACAGTAACACCCCCCACCCCCCCAGAAGAATGCAAAGACAAAAGGAAATTAGTGTAACTATTGTAATATATAAAAAAATCAGTAAGCAAAAATATACATATATACACTATAAACAAAATATATACCACGATTAGTAGTCCAGGTTTTGCATCATTCATAGTCCGTGGACCACTGGGCCCAAAATGCATGGGCGAGGCCCACACAAGATACCTGAACATGACGGAGAGAACACTGGAGGGGCATCAGATAGAAATACAACAGGCACCTCAGGTGGAAGGGAAGGGGGGGCACCTCAGCCGGATGAGTGCACGGCGCCAGATCCTCGAGGGGGCACCATGCCCACTGATCAATCCTGGGGAGTGCAAAGCCACAGTCTCTCAAGTCTCTACAATGGGTGGTTTGGCCACTGTACCATCCTGGGGAGTGCAAAGCCACAGTCTCTCAAGTCTCTACAGTGGGTGTTTGGCCACTGTACCATCCTGGGGAGTGCAAAGCCACAGTCTCTCAAGTCTCTACTGTGGGTGGTTTGCCCACTGTACCATCCTGGGGAGTGCAAAGCCACAGTCTCTCAAGTCTCTACAGTGGGTGGTTTGCCCACTGTACCATCCTGGGGAGTGCAAAGCCACAGTCTCTCAAGTGGATAACAGTCTCCACTGGTTCTGGAGGGGGACTGGTGCCCAGAGTGCTTCATCCTGTGCAGGACAGACGGAGTGGATGCATGTCTTCACTGGTTCTGGAGGGGGACTGGTGCCCAGAGTGCTTCATCCTGTGCAGGACAGACGGAGTGGATGCATGTCTCCACTGGTTCTGGAGGGGGACTGGTGCCAAGAGTGCTTCATCCTGTGCAGGACAGACGGAGTGGATGCTTATCTCCACTGGTTCTGGAGGGGGACTGGTGCCCAGAGTGCTTCATCCTGTGCAGGACAGACGGAGTGGATGCATGTCTCCACTGGTTCTGGAGGGGGACTGATGCCCAGAGTGCAGCACTCACCCCGTGACGGTCCCCGTTGCGTCACTGCCCCTGCTGCTAATGGGCTAGCGGTGCTTGCCATGACGGTCTTTGCCCTGTTCAGCGGTGCTTGAGTTGGCAGTCTCTGACCTGTTCAGCGGTGCTTGCCCTGTTCAGCGGTGCTTGCCATGGCGGTGCTTGCCCTGTTCAGCGGTGCTTGCCATGGCGGTCTTTGCCCTGTTCAGCGGTGCTTGCCCTGTTCAGCGGTGCTTGCCATGGCGGTCTTTGCCCTGTTCAGCGGTGCTTGCCCTGGCGGTCCGTCATTGCCCAACTGGGCTGTGGCTGGCAGTCCTTCATGGGTCAGCTGGGCTGTTGCTTGTGGGGCCCTCATTGGGCAGCTGGGCTGTGGCTTGTGGGGCCCTCCTGGGCAGCTGGGCCATGGCTTGCGGGGCCCTCCTGGGCAGCTGGGCTGTGGCTTGTGGGGCCCTCCTGGGCAGCTGGGCTGTGGCTTGCGGGGCCCTCCTGGGCAGCTGGGCTGTGGCTTGCGGGGCCCTCCTGGGCAGCTGGGCTGTGGCTTGCGGGGCCCTCCTGGGCAGCTGGGCTGTGGCTTGCAGGGCCCTCCTGGGCAGCTGGGCTGTGGCTTGCAGGGCCCTCCTGGGCAGCTGGGCTGTGGCTTGCGGGGCCCTCCTGGGCAGCGACGATGGGGCTGGCGGTGGCCTCCTGGGCAGCGACGATGGGGCTGGCGGTGGCCTAATGGGCAGGTGGCCTCCTGGCCAGCGACGATGGGGCTGGCGGTGGCCTCCTGGCCAGCAGGGATGATGGCGGTCTTCTCAGCCGTGCTGCTCCTCACTGACTTTGCATGTTTCTTCTGCCCCTTCCCCACTTTGGGAGGAGTCACAGCCGAGTCCACACTCCCCCCGGGACTCCTGTGAGCGGCTTGGTTGGCTGGAGTCTTCCCCCTCTCCCGCAGGGCACTGTCCAATTTCTGGTGCTTCACAGGGGGGGGGGACTGGCTGTGCTGTGGCTCCGTGACAGACTGGCTGGCCTGGTGGCCGGTGCACTCCACATACCTGTAACAACAGGCACCACTGTGTACAACGCCAGCGCAGTTACCTCACATCCCATTGTCCCACTTTAGAGGTCAGGCAGCTGCCATTTCAGGGGCCCACATGGCCTAATTACCAACTGCGTCACATATACCTAGGCCTACTCTCAACACACATACAGGCCAGATTTTGTGCATGATTGGTGTTCTGTGCATGTGGGATGCAGCTCCCTCGTGCTCCAGTGCCACTGTACCTCCACCTGATGATGCTAATGCACACCAGAAAAGGGAGACCACCAAAAAAGGGGAGGGGGGAAACAGAAGAAAGACAGGTTGAGTGCATGGCTTACCGCTACCATTGACGGACAATACAGACACAGCAGCCCCCTTCACTACGTCGCGCTGTTGGCCTCTACAGTGCAATTTCTGGGAAATGGCCTACAAGGCTATGGACGACATCGGCACACATAGATGACCCTGGGGCGTGAATAGCTGTACTTGGCACTCTACAGAGGTGGGGTGGGGGCCACAGGGCTATGCCTTACGAATGGGCCTAGCCTACGGAACTCGCCCTGGCCTAGGGGAACCCACAGCCCTCCTCCCCCACCCAGACACCTTCACTGCACGCAAAGTCAGCTGAATGATAGTGTACTCACCCCCTTGTGTCTGCTGTGATGCCCTCAAGCGCCCATCGAACTCAGGGTAGGCCACGGCCAGGATCCGGGACATCAGGGGGTTCATGGTTCGAAGGGCACCCCTCTCACGTTGGGAGGCCATTCCCAGCTGAGCCTCCACCGTCTTCTTGCACCAGCGGCGAATGTCCTCCCATCTCTTCCGGCAGTGGGTGCTCCGTCTGTGGTGGACCCCCAGGGTCCGGACATCCTTGGCAATGGCACGCCAAATATCCTTCTTTTGGTGGGCGCTGACCTACATGAAATGTACAGGGGAAGAAGAGAAGTCATTACCAACTGCACCGTCAAAGTGAGTGGCCCCCATCCCTACCCTTGCCATGTGGCACACGCATTCACCGTCTTTCATGCACGCAGAACTCTGCCCCCTTCCTTCTTACAACCAGCCCTCTCCACACAGGCATACCCCATACAACATGCTCCCTGTGTACTTACCTGTTGGTCTGGAGGACCGTAGAGTAGCGTGTACTGGGGGAGGACCCCGTCGACGAGCTTCTCCAACTCCTCTGCAGTGAAGGCAGGGGCCCTTTCCCCAGACGCACGAGCCATTGTCTCTTCCAGACCGAGGTCACAGCAGCACTTGCAGTGTAGGTCATCTCCTGTCGAAGATCAGGTATCGAGTGATTAAACAGTTAGAAAATTGCGGTCACGTCCGCGGTGGTGCGTACCATCACCGCCGGCGTACATCGTCATTGGCTCATAGGGTCCAATGTTAACCAATGCAGCATTGCGCTGCGGTCTTCGACCGCCTACCGCGACGGTGTACAACGCCAACGCAGTTACCTCACATCCCATTGTCCAGCTTTAGAGGTCAGGCAGCCGCCATTTCAGGGGCCCACATGGCCTAATTACCAACTGCGTCACACATACCTAGGCCTACTCTCAACACACATACAGGCCACACATACATTTTGTGTATGATTGGTGTTCTGTGCAGACTGTGGGTACATACCACTGAGTTTTTTGACTCTGTGCTCGCTGTTGTCCTTCATAGGCACCGTCCGCTGGGACATGTGAGGAGATGGCGGAATCCTCCGGTGTACCGACCGCTGGTGGACCTGTCGACAATGGAGGAAAGACATTTGATAATCACCTACAGGTTTGACCGTGCCACAATCCAGGAACTGTGTACCCAGTTGGAGCCAGACCTGATGTCAGCAATCCGCCATCCCACTGGAATACCCCCTCAAGTGCCGGTGCTATCAGTGCTCCATTTCCTTGCAAGTGGGTCTTTTCAAACAACTGTGGCCATGGCATCAGGGATGTCCCAGCCGATGTTTTCCTACGTGTTGTCCAGAGTGTTGTCTGCCCTGCTGAAACACATGCGGAGCTACATAGTGAAAGGTGACTTCTATGCCCTTGGACATATCCCCAACATTATAGGTGCCATTGATGGGACCCATGTGGCTTTGGTCCCCCCCCCACAGGAGTGAACAGGTGTACAGGAACTGGAAGAGTTATCATTCCATGAATGTACAGATGGTATGTTTGGCAGACCAGTACATCTCCCATGTGAATGCCATGTTCCCTGGCTCAGTGCATGACGCCTACATCATGCGGAATAGCAGCATCCCTTATGTGATGGGTCAACTACAGATGCACCGGGTGTGGCTATTAGGGGACTCTGGTTACCCCAACCTGTCATGGCTACTGACCCCGGTGAGGAATCCCAGGACCAGGGCAGAGGAACGCTACAATGAGGCCCACGGGCGGACTAGGAGGGTGATCGAACGCACCTTCGGCCTCCTGAAGGCCAGGTTTAGGTGCCTCCATATGACAGGTGGATCCCTATTCTACTCACCAAAGAAGATGTGTCAGATTATCGTGGCCTGCTGTATGCTTCATAATTTGGCTTTGCGACGACAGATGCCTTTTCTGCAGGAGGATGGTCCAGATGGCGGTGTTGTGGCAGCTGTGGAGCCTGTGGACAGTGATGAGGAGGAAGCAGAGGAAGAAGACATTGACAACAGGGACTCAGTCATCCAGCAATATTTCCAATGAAGCACAGGTGAGAATACATTCCTGCCTACTACAAGTACTTTTACACTTCTACCTCTATCCTGTCTGTCGATTTCACCCAGTGTATGGTCACTGAATTGTCACTTTCCCTTACGGTTTCACAGGTGTGGGTTCCAACGTGTGTCATCTGCTTAGATTCCTCATGGACTAGAGCTGTGTGACAAAGGTATGTTGACATTACTATTTCCTGGAAATTTTGTCACTGTAATTGCAAATACACTATTTCAAAATCACAGACAGACTCAGATCTTTTGGTGCTTTACGTGTGTTTATTTACATAGAAAATATTGGAGGGGGAAGTTAAATGGTGAGGGGTGATGGCGGAGGAGTGTCCATGGCAGAGTCCAGTCTATTTGTCTCATAGGTGCATTGCCCATATGGGCATAGGAAGTGGAGCTGGGGCAGTTCCAATATGGACAGGGTGACAAAGTGGGACAGTGGGTTGACAATCAGGGTGGTCTCATTTCTTGGTGGGGGTCTTGGCATCGTGCTCTGTCTTGTTCCTGGATCTCAGGGACCGCTTGCGGGGTGGTTCTCCATCTGCAGGGGGTGGGGTGCTGGTGTGGTGGTCCTGTGGCGGTGCCTCCTGTCCACTAGCGCCGGCGGAGGTGGTGGGCAGTTCATCGTCCATGCTAGTGTCAGGGGCCCCTTGGAGTGCCACAGTGTCCCTCCTGGTGTTGAGTATTTCCTTCAGCACCCCTACGATGGTGCCCAGGGCGGAGCTGATGGTTCTGAGTTCCTCCCTGAACCCCAAATACTGTTCCTCCTGCATGCGCTGGGTCTCCTGAAACTTGGCCAGGACCGTTGCCATCGTCTCCTGGGAGTGGTGGTATACTCCCATGATGGAGGAGAGGGCCTCGTGGAGAGTGGGTTCCCTTGGCCTGTCCGCCCCCTGTCGCACAGCAGCCCTCCCAGTTCCCCTGTGTTCCTGGGGCTCCGTCCCCTGGACCGTGTGCCCACTGCCACTGCCCCCTGGTCCCTGTTGTTGTTGGGGTGGTGAGTTATCCTGGGTTCCCTGTAGTGGTGGACACACAGCTGATTGACGTGTCCTGGGGATGGAGGTATGGGCCCGCTGGGTGGGTGCTGTGCTGGTGTTACCAGAGGGTGGAAGGTCTGTGGTTGCCTGTGCCTGTGCGAGGGGAACCGACTGTCCCGAGGCCCATGATGGTCCGGGCTGGTCATCTGGATCCAGTTGGACAGAGCTGCTGTCATCACTGTGGGCCTCTTCTGTGGGTGGGGTGGAGATGTCTGGACCCTCCTGTCTGATGACGTTGGGTAGTGGTTCTGCTCCTCCCATGTTGTTAGTTGTGAGAGAGGAGGTGGGGGTCCGCCGCCAGTCCGCTGAACCGTCAGGTGGTGTCTTGAGACCACGGACCGCACCTTCCCCCGTTGGTCGTTCCACCTCTTCCTGATGTCGTCCCGATTTCTTGGGTGTTGTCCCACTGCGTTGACCCTGTTGACTATTCTTCGCCATAGCTCCATCTTCCTTGCAATTAAGGTGTGCTGCACCTGTGATCCAAATAGCTGTGGCTCTACCCGGACGATTTCCTCCACCATGACCCTGAGCTCCTCCTCCGAGAACCTGGGGTGTCTTTGCCGTACCATGGGGTGGTGTAGGTGATATGTGGGGTGGTGTGTGTGGTGATAAGTGTGGTGATATGTAGTGATGTGTGGTGTTTTGTGCGTGGAAGTTGTGTGGGTGATGGTGTTGTGTGCCTGTGGATGCTAGATTGTTGATGGTGGTGTCTCTCTCTGGCCTTCTCTCTGTAATATTGGTCATAGGGGTTTGTGGGTGATGTCGGTGTGTGTTTTATATTGTAATGGGTGTGTGGGAGTGGTGTGTGTATGTGTATCAGGTGTGTGTATTTTGAATTGTCCAATGTGGCTGTGTTTTGTATATGTGTGTGTATTTTGAGCGCAGCAGTGTGTACCGCCAATGGAATACCACGGTTGAAAGACCGCCGCGTGGATTCGTGGGTCGTGATAGCGTGGGCGTATTTCTGTTGGCGTGATGGTGGAGGTTTTGTTTTCGCCAGTTTATCACTGACCTTTGGTGTGGCGGACTTGTGTTGGTGTCTGAATTTTTTCAGATTTCGAGATGTGGGTCATAATAGCTGTGGTGGAATTCCGCTGCTGCGCCGGTATGTTGGCGGTCTTCTGCACGGCGGTAAGCGGCTTTTACCGCCAATGTTGTAATGACCACCTTAATGTCAGCAGAACAGTCCCAGTTTCCCTGGGGCCATGCTCGCTTCACTCATCAGAGGCAGCAGAAGGCTGCAACAGGAGAGTTTCTCCCCTGACATCTAGACCTGCTCTCTGTGTCTCCCCAGCAGAGGGGGCCATGCCAAGATAACTTCAGACAGCTGGTGGCAAAAGAGACAGGGCTACATTGGTGTAAGCAGGAAAAGTGTACCTCAGGATGGCACTGCTCCCCACCAGGATGTCTATTGCGGTACCCTCCGTTGGGGGGACCTTACCGCAGATGACAAAGGCTTTTTTGCTCCACACGCATGGAGAAGTAAACCAGAAAGTGTTCACCACACACTGGATAAGTAAAACATAAAGAGCTCATCACATGATGGCTATGTAAAACATAAAGCACTCACCACACACTGAATAAGTAAAGGCACAGGGCAGGCCACCAAGCAGAAGGGGGCGGGGGAAGACCCCTATCAGTGACAGGGAAGGAATTCCCTGTCAATGATAAGTGCCTACCGCCTTGGTTTTCTGGCGGTAAGGAAGCCCCGAAAACCATGGCGATAGGCGGGGTCATAATCCCGAAGGCAGGCTCGTGACGGCCGCCTGGCTGGAGACTGAAGTCCCCAGCCTGGCGGTCGTTACCGCCGTGGTGGACGGTGTGGTACATTGTCGGTTTGGCTCGAGCCAAACAGCCAATGTCATATTATGGGGAAAAGTACTGCCAGCCTGTTGTCAGTACTTTTCTCCATTTTACCGCCGTCCACCAAGATTGTAATGAGGGCCTAAGTGTACATTCACCGTCTAGCACTACTGTCCTCATGCAAATCCACATGTAACACACACACTTAGTCTGTGTGCACTGCTCAGCACTGCAGTCCCTCTGTAATGTACCAGAGTGTGTTATAGAAAAGCGCACCCTGTTAGCACACACGTTTATCTTGTAAGCACTGTACCACACTTCACCCTCTGTATATTGCATTTCTAGTGTGCACACATGCATTCAGCAAGTTCTCATCATGCACGGAATACCACATCAACCTAATGTAGGTCAAGGGTGAGTAAACACAGCAGAACTGTTAAAAAGGTGAGTGAGCCTGTAGGCCTGACACCAGTGATACAGGGTAAAAAGGACTTGTTCACTACTACTGAACTCTGCATGTTGTGCTGCCATCACTGCGCTTGTGCTTGTGCAGTAGACTTCCCGCACTATGAGGGTAGCTCTTTGGGTACCAGTTCCTGTCCAACAACACCACAATCTGTGAGACAGTCATATGTCATGGCGCACATACATGATCCAGGCTCACCTATGACAAAATAATCTGCATAAGGGATCCAGACAGGGCAGGGGGTACAAGTCAGCACCAAGCAGAGGACATTTCCGTCCCAACAAGACGCCACATCCAAATCAGAACACCACAAATCAACTCTTCACCCAGAGAGATTGGGTGGTCAGATTGATATAATCAGCGGGAAAGTCCATCAGCATTCCCATTATTTAATCCAGCTTTGTGCTCCACAAAAAAGTCTACCCCTTGCAATGAAACAGACCATCTCAACAACTTGGGTTTCTCTCCTTTCACAGCCATCAACCATTTCAAAGGCTTATAATCTGTTTGCACCACAAACTTAGTGCCAAACAAATAAGAACAGAACTTACGCAAGGCCCACACTATGTCAAAGCACTCCTTCTCAATAGCCGCCCAGTTCTTTTCTCTGGGTAGTAATCTCATACTAATAAAGGCTACTAAACACTCACTACCCTTATTATCCAGTTGAGCTAACACTGCTCCAACTCCTTTGTCAGAGGCATCAACCTGTACAATGAAAGGCTGACTGTAGTCAGGTGTTTTCAGTAACAATGCAGTGCATAGTGCCTTCTGTAGTTCCTCAAATGCCTTTTGACACCCTGCAGTCCATGTTACATTCGTGTGCTCCTTTTTAGAGGTCAAACCAGTCTATAGGGCAACTATACTTTCACAGTTCACCACACAGTTCCTATAATACCTTGTGAGTCCTAAAATGCCCCCCCACTTCAGTCTGGGAGGTGGGTACCTCCCAACCCATCACTGACTGAATTTTAGCATCCTACAAGAGAATCTTCCTGTTCCCCACTTTAAGTTCAAGGTAGACTACATAGGACTGCCCCACCTGATAACTGCTTGGATGGTCCGTTTCACCTCCTGTATCCTAGCCAACACCTGTCCATGTGCCCCAGGTGGTTCTCCCATGGATTGCTGAATACCACAACGTCATCTATATAGGGCACACAAAAATGTTCTAATCCTGCAATAGCATGGTTCACCAGGCACTGAAAAGTGGCAGAAGCATTTTTCAACCTAAAGGGCATCACCTTGAACTGATACAGCCCCTCTGGCATAGAAAATACACTCATCTCCTTTTGCATTTGGTGCTAATGCGATCTGCAAATAAACACTGGTCAGATCAAAGGTGCTCAAGTATTTAGCAGCACCAAATCGATCCACAAGCTCCCCCGCTCTGACTGGATGGTTATTGGTTTTGATTACCTCACTGAGGGCTCGATAGCCCACACAGAACTACAAGTCAGTAGACCCTTGCTTTAGTACTAGATTCACAGGACTAGACTAAGGACTAAGAGATCTTTCAATGACCCCCCAGGTCCAACATTTTGGCAACTGCTGCCTTAATGCATCCCTGAACCTGGTCAGACATTCTGTACATACTGTCCTTCACTGGCAGACTGTTACCTGTGTCTATGTCATGCACACAAACAGGTTTCAACCCTAGTGTCAGCAAGAAGAGGTTGGCAAAACATCACCACACCTCTCTACACTCTCTCTACTGCTCAGGCATTACCTCAGGGGCTAACTGCACCCCTTCCACAGTACCATCCTTCCCGTCAATATGTAGCAAGTCAGAAAGAGGCTCACTGTCTTCTACTTCCTCTGCCATTGCCATGACATTCACTGTGTGGTCTTTACTGAGGTAAGGCTTCAGTTTGTTCATATGGAACACCCTCTTGGGTTCCTTTGTGGCACCTGTGTCTACCAAGTACCAAGTAGTTTACCTCAGACACTTCTGAACTACTTTGCATGGCCCGCACCATTAGTCCTCCAATGTCCTGGGTCAAATGGGTTTCAGCCCCCAAAACTTCCTGACCTCTTTGAAACCCAGTCAGAGTAGCTTTCTGGTCATACCATTCCTTCATCAGCACTTGGATAGCCTGAAGGTTTTTTTTTGACTGACTCAAGTATTGCACCATCAGCTTCCTGAGGCCAATCACAGTCAACCACATCCTTCTGCAGGAATCCCAAGGTTCCTTCCCACCCTTCTATAACTAAGACAAGTGGACCCCTCACCTGTCCATATAGAAATTCAAAGTGACTGAACCCTTCTCCCTTCTGCGAAGTCACTCTGCAGGCAAATAAGAGACATGGCAGAAGATGATCTCACTTCCTCCTGAGGTTCTCTGGTAGAGTTCCCATCATGCTCTTCCGTGGTTTGCCAAAACATTCCACCATACCATATGATTGTGGGAGGTAGGCCATGGAGAAGTGGTATGTCACACCAACTTGCTCCCACATCTCTAAGTAGCGTTCTTGGAAATCCAATCCTAGAAAAAATCCCTAGGCGAGCTCTTGCTATCACCTTTGCAGTCATGCTCCTCAGAGGTGCAGCTTCCGGGTACCTGGTGGCATGATCCACCACAACCAAGATATACGTGTTGCCTGACACTGGGGGTGGGGTGGGGGGGATGTTAGGACCTAACTCTTTCTATTCCCACCCGCTGAAATGGAACAACTACAACTGGTAGAGGCATTAACAGTGCTTTTGTCTTCCCTCCTGTCTTGCCACTCAGCTGGCAATTTGGACAGGTTCTACAGAACTGCTCTTTATCTCTGCGCATCCCTGACCAGTAGAACAGAGGGTCCAACCTATTACGTTTTTTTCTAATACCTAAGTGTTCTGCTAAAGGCAATTCATGGGCTAGTGACAACAGGAAGTTCTTGCGCACTAATGGAACCTGTAGCCTCTTGCTAGTACCTGGCTGTAGGAGGCTGGCCTGGTGTGTGGTGGGTACCTATGCTACTTACACCTTATACCAGGTATCCCTTATTAGTGTAGTGTAGGCAGTGTGTAGAAGCCAGGCTCTCTAGAGGTAGCTGTGGATGAGTAGCCAAGGCTTATCTAGGAGACATGCAAAGCTCATGCAATACCAATTTAGTCACACTTAGTACTTACACACATGAAAGAAGACACAGGGGGTCATTCTGACCCTGGCGGTCGGTGATAAAGCGGCGGCCAACCCGCCAACAGGCCGGCGGTCAAAAAAATGCAATTCTGACCCTGGCGGGAACCGCCAACACAGCCCGCCGCATTAACACTCCGACCGCCACGGCGGAACAAACAAACAGCGCGGCGGTCACCGCCAACAGCCAGGCGGCAGACAATGTACCGCCCACCCTATCACGACCCACCAATCCGCCACCTTTTCCGGGGCGGGAGCCCCGCCGATAAAAACACGGCGGAAACAGACATTTCCAATGGAAAACTCTCACCTCGAGACACTCCACGCGGAATCCGGACAGCATGGAACCCGAATTGAACATCATACCTGCTCTCGTCTACCTGCTCCTCTACTACCACGAGTACGAACTCCGGCGCAGACGTCAACGGTGAGTACTGCACCTACGACACACGGGAGGGGGGAGGAAGAAAGGTTACGTGCATACACATATGCGACCCCCCCACCCCCCCAATATGTACACACCAATGCAGAGCAGGAAGTCACAGTGACACCACACAAAGACCCTTTAAAAATACAATGACACAACCAAATTTGGAATAAATTTTCATGTACAAAAAAAGCACCTGGAAATAATTGAGCAACCGTGAAAAATATTTACAAAAACCAAAAAGATATACACATCAGTGTATCACTGAAGTAAGAAGTCCTGCACATCCTACGAATCTAACATGTCCGTGGGCCAAGGTTCTGCGAAACAAGGGCAAAGCCCACACACGAGACCTGAGTCCTTTGGAGAGAACACTGCAGGGGCATCTGATGTCAAAACTACAGGCACCTCAGGGGGAAGGGAAGGTGGGGCCACCACAGCCACATGAGTCCACGACGCCAGATCCACGAGGAGCCACCATGCCCACTGTACCATCCTGGGGAGTGCAAAGCCACAGTCTCTCAAGTCTCTGCAGTGGGTGGGTTGCCCACTGGACCATCCTGGGGAGTGCAAAGCCACAGTCTCTCAATGTCTCTACAGTGGGTGGGTTGCCCACTGGACCATCCTGGGGAGTGCAAAGCCACAGTCTCTCAAGTCTCTGCAGTGGGTGGGTTGCCCACTGGACCATCCTGGGGAGTGCAAAGCCACAGTCTCTCAATGTCTCTACAGTGGGTGGGTTGCCCACTGTACCATCCTGGGGAGTGCAAAGCCACAGTCTCTCAATGTCTCTACAGTGGGTGGATTGCCCACTGGACCATCCCTGGGGAGTGCAAAGCCACAGTCTCTCAGGTGGATTACAGAGTCCACTGGTCAAGGAGGAGGCATGGTGGGCACAGTGAACCATAAACAGTGCCTGAGACGGCGGGACCCAGCGCAGCGGTGCATGACATGGCGATGTCCAGCGGAGCGGTGCTTGAGAGGAAGGGCCCAGCGGAGCGGTGCTTGACAGGAAGGGCCCAGCGGAGCGGTGCTTGACAGGAAGGGCCCAGCGGAGCGGTGCTTGAGACGGCGGGGCCCTGTTCAGCGGTACCTGTCTTCACGGCGGGGCCCTGTTCAGCGGTACCTGTCTACACGGCGGGGCCCTGTTCAGCGGTACCTGTCTTCACCGCGGGGCCCTGTTCAGCGGTACCTGTCTTCACGGCGGGGCCCTGTTCAGCGGTACCTGTCTTCACGGCGGGGCCCTGTTCAGCGGTACCTGTCTTCACGGCGGGGCCCTGTTCAGCGGTACCTGTCTTCACGGCGGGGCCCTGTTCAGCGGTACCTGTCTTCACGGCGGGGCCCTGTTCAGCGGTGCTCTTCTGCACGGCGGGGCCCTGTTCAGCGGTACCTGTCTTCACGGCGGGGCCCTGTTCAGCGGTACCTGTCTTCACGGCGGGGCCCTGTTCAGCGGTACCTGTCTTCACGGCGGGGCCCTGTTCAGCGGTACCTGTCTACACGGCGGGGCCCTGTTCAGCGGTACCTGTCTTCACGGCGGGGCCCTGTTCAGCGGTACCTGTCTTCACGGCGGGGCCCTGTTCAGCGGTACCTGTCTTCACGGCGGGGCCCTGTTCAGCGGTACCTGTCTTCACGGCGGGGCCCTGTTCAGCGGTACCTGTCTTCACGGCGGGGCCCTGTTCAGCGGTACCTGTCTTCACGGCGGGGCCCTGTTCAGCGGTGCTCTTGCAGTATGTCAAGGGAGTCATACCTGGCCTGGACACCCTGCTCACTCGCCCTCCGACCGTGCTGTGTCAGGCCCCTTCGGGGAGTGAGTCCTGGGCCCTTTGGTGTCGTCCCTTGCAGCCGGGATGGGGCTTGTGGGGCCCTCCTGCTCCGCGCTCCTGGTGGTTGTCCTCTCCACCCTGCTGTCCTTCCGCTCCTTAGATGGGGCTCTCGGGCCCTTGCCTCCCCTGGCTGCTGTGGCCGGTGAAGTGGCCGGAGTCACCTCCTTGGGGGCAGCCGTCTCTGTCCGCTCACGGCGGCCCTTCAATTTCCAGGTCCTCTTGCCTGGGGGGGGGGCTGGCTGTCCCCTTGCTGCTCACCGAAGTGTTACTGCCGCCAAAGGGTGGACTCCACATGCCATGCACCACTTGCACTGTAGAAGTTGGGCTGGTGGTGGCTGAGGTGCCCTTGGGACTTTTCCCAGTTGGAGGGGGTGGGTCGGGGGAGGGAAAGAGGTCAAAACTGGAGAGATAATTTTTCTTGGGACCAAGGTAAGGGGTAGGAGTAGTGGTGAGAGAAGTGGAGGAAGAGGATGTGGTTGTATGAGAGCCAGGTGTGCTGTCCTTGGGTGCAGGTGACTGGGACGTAGGCTGTGGTGAGGTGGTTGGCTGTTGTTTGGGTGTCTGCCTGCGTTTATGTGTCTTGGAAGAGGGGGTGACAGACACAGTGGGAGAGGACACAGGGGACGTGTAAATGCCAGTGGGGGTGGTGACTGCAGGTGTGCGGACTGTAGTGGAGGGTTTGCTGGTGGTGGAAGAACTGGCTGATGTTGGGGTGCATGCAGGTGTGAGTGTAGACGTCACAGGGAGGGAGGAGGGAGACGAGGAGGACGGGGACACAGAGGTGGTAGTGACTGTTGATATGTCTGCATCTGTGTGTTGCTTGGGTGAATGCTTGTGTTTTCTGTGGTGCTTATGTTTGGATGAGCTGGCCTTGGGTGTTGAGGTGTGTGCAGGCTGGTCTGATGGTGTGGATGGGATAGGTTGAGGTACAGGAGACAGAGAAAGGGTGGAGGCAGATAGAAGAGGGAGACTGGAGACAGGGACAATGGCTGCCGTCAGTGCTGAGGCCAGAGCAGTGAACGCTCGTTGATGGGCAGCCTGACCCGAATGAATGCCCTCCAGGTAGGCATTGCTCCGATGCACCTCCCTTTCCACCCCCTGGATGGCATTCAGAAGGGTAGTCTGCCTAACAATGACCGTCCTCACCAGGTCAATGAGCTCCGCACTGAGGGCAGCAGGGGTAACAGAGGCAGGGGCTGAGGTGCCTGGGGCGAAGGAGACGCGCGCCTTCCTGGCCGAGCGGCCACGGAGCGAAGACTGAGGGGCTGCTGGGAGGGCGGTGCTGGTGCGCTGGGTGGCGGCTGTACCTGTTGTTGCGGGGGGCACAGATGGTGCCGCCACCGCTAGGGAGCTCCCAAACGAGGACGTGTCCGTGTCGCTGGTGTCTCCACCGGCCCCCGTTGTGGTGCTCCCCTCGCCCTCCGGATCACTGGTGTCCTCGGTGTCTGTGTCAGTGCCCACCGGGGCCTGGTGACCTGCAGCTCCCTCCAGCTCCGACGCCAAATCTCCTCCGCCGGATGATGCTAAAACACAAGAAGACAAAGATTTAGGGTGGGGGGAGAAATGAAACAAAGTTGAGTGCATGCCTTAGCAATACCCTTTGCGGAGAGGACAGACACAGGTGCCTCGTGCACTAAGTCGCGAACTTGGGGTACACTACTCAGTACTTCTGACTAGGCAAACAGGTCTAGGGACAACACACGCGCACATGTGTGATGCTGGAGCATGGGTAGCTGCACTTGGCACCCTACAGAGGTGGGGGGCGGGGGCACAGGGCCATGCCTAAGGGAGCGGACTACACTACAGAGAGCGCCCTGGCCTAATGTCACCCACAGCCCTCCTCCCCCACCCAGACGCCTCCAATGCGCATACAGATAGGAGAATGTGCGGTAACTCACCCCCTTGTGTCTGCTGTGCTGTCCTCAAGCGCCCATCCAAATTAGGGTAGGCCACCGCCAGGATCCGGGACATCAGGGGGGTCATGGTGCGACTGGCACCCCTCCTAGGTCGGGAGGCCATCCCCAGCAGTGTTTCTGCGGTCTTCCTCGTTCCGCGGCGGATGTCCTCCCACCTCTTGCGGCAGTGGGTGCCCCGTCTGTTGTAGACCCCCAAGTTCCGGACTTCCTTGGCGATGGCACGCCAAATATCGATTTTCTGGTGGGCGCTCACCTGTTTGACATGTACAGGGTGGGAAAGAGAAACCGTCACATATCTGCATGTTTGGAGTACATGCCCCCCCCCCCAACCTTGTCATGGTTCCCATTCTCTCATCTGTCGTGCGTTGCACTCCTCATTCCCTCCACACCCCACCAACTTACATCCCCCCCCCTCCACACAGGCATAACCCATTCAATGTGCACTGAGTGTACTCACCTGTTGGTCTGGAGGACCGTAGAGTAGCGCATACTGGGGGAGGACCCCGTCCACGAGCTTCTCCAACTCTTCTGAACTGAAGGCGGGGGGCCCTTTCACCAGTAGCAGCAGCCATTGTCACTTCCAGACCGAGTTCACAGCAGCACTTGCAGTATAGGTCCTCTCCTGTGGATGATCAGGTCTCGAATGATTGAGCAGATAGAAAATGGCGGTCACGCCCGCGGCGGTGCGTACCGCGGCGGTGCGTCCCGCGACCGCCGGCGCACATCGTCATTGGCTCCTGAAACCCATAGGCTTCAATGTTAACCAATGCGTCTTCGCACAGCGGTCTTCGACCGCCTACCGCCACGGTGTGCCCCGCCAGCGCAGTGACCTCACATCCCATTGTCCCACTTCACAGGTCAGGCATCGGCCATTTCAAGGGCCCACATGGCTTAATTTCTAATGCGTCACACAGGCCTAGGCCTTGCAATGGCACACATACAAACATATCAAACCATACATTTACCTGTACTGTGCAAGCTGTGTTGTACGTACCTGTGAGTGGATTGACTCTGTACTCCATATTCTCCTTCCTAGGCACCGTCCGCTGGGACTAGCGATGAGAAGGAGGAATCCTCGCGTGTACCGGCCGCTGGTGGACCTGTCCACAATGGAAGAACGCAACATAATACTACGATACCGACTTGACCGAGCCTCCATCCATGAACTGTGTGCCCAGCTGGAGCCAGCCCTGATGTCCCCCATCCGCCAACCCACAGGAATTCCCCCTCTAGTGCAGGTTCTGTCTGTCCTCCATTTCTTTGCAACTGGCTCATTCCAGACAACAGTGGCCATGTCATCTGGGATGTCTCAGCCTATGTTTTCCAAGATCTTATCCAGAGTGTTGTCTGCCCTGATGAAACTCATGCGGAGCTACATCATTTTCCCAGAGGAGGGTGATTTGCCTACAGTGAAAGCTGATTTCTATGCCCTTGGACACATCCCCAACATCATTGGTGCAATTGATGGGACCCATGTGGCTTTAGTCCCCCCAAATGACGATGAACAGGTGTACAGGAACAGGAAGAATTACCATTCAATGAATATCCAGGTGGTCTGTTTGGCTGACCAGTACATCTCCCATGTAAATGCCAAGTTCCCAGGGTCAGTGCATGACGCGTATGTTATGCGAAATAGCAGCATTCCCTATGTGATGGAACAGCTACAGAGACAGCGTGTGTGGCTAATAGGTGACTCTGGTTACCCCAACCTGCCGTGGCTATTGACCCCAGTGAGGAATCCCAGGACCAGGGCAGAGGAACGGTACAATGAGGCCCATGGGCGTACTAGGAGGGTGATTGAGCGAACCTTTGGCTCCTGAAGGCCAGGTTTAGGTGCCTGCATATGACAGGTGGATCCCTAATGTACTCACCAAAGAAGGTGTGCCATATCATCGTGGCGTGCTGTATGCTCCACAACCTGGCTTTGCGAGGCCAGGTGCCTTTCCTGCAGGAGGATGGTCCAGATGGTGGTGTTGTAGAAGCCGTGGAGCCTGTGGAGAGTGAAGAGGAGGAAGACTCTGAGGACGACACAGACAATAGGGACATAGTGATACAACAGTATTTCCAGTAACACACAGGTAAGAATCACCCACGCCATTTCACAATTGCTTATAGCCTCCTGCATCTGTACTTTCTGTAGTTCCCCACAGATGTTTTTCATTAATTTTTGCCTTTCCCTTCCCTTCTCAGTGCTGTCTGACTCAGTACCTGACTTCTGCTTGGTTCGCCCATGAAATACAGCGTATTGACATTGGTATGTTGTCATGACTAATTGACAGAACAGAAATTGAACAGTAATATGTAATACATTTGTTAATAATACAGCATGACTCAAAACAGATTTGTGTGCAAAATGTGATTTATTTACAGTGCTAGATATCGGTACATGTGATTCTAAGGGTGATGGGTGGGGTGGAGGAATATCCATGGCAGAGTCCAGTTCTCAGTCTCACAGGTGCATTGTCCTTTTGCCTGTGGAAGGATGGAGCATATGCAGTTCATGGTTGGACAGGGTGGCAATGTGGGACAGTGGGAAGACTTGAGGGGGTATGTCCTGCTGGCGGGGGTCTTGACATCCTACTCTGTCTTTTTTTTTGGTCTCAGGCTCCTCTTACGGGGTGGTTGTTCTTCAGCAGGAGGTGGGGTTCTGGGGGGCTGTCGAGGTGTTGGGACCTCCTGTCCACTAGCGCCGGCGGAGGTGGTAGGCTGTTCCTGGTCCGGGCTAGTGACAGGGGCCCTGTGTGGTGCACCATGGTCCCGCAACGCGTCCTCTATCCTATGGAGGGCCAGGACGATGGTCCCCATTGCGGTCCCGATGATTCTCAGCTCCTCCCTGAACCCCATGTAGCGTTCCTCCTGCTGTGCCTGGATCTCAGTGAACCTGGCCAGTACTGTCGCCATCGTTTCTTGGGAGTGGTGGTATGCCCCCATGAGGGTGGTGAGGGCCTCTTGGAGAGTGGGTTCCCTGGGCCTCTCCTCCCCCCCCTGTCGCACAGCAGCCCTCCGAGCTGCCCGGTTTCCCCCGGCCTCTGTCCCCTGGACGGTGTGCCCGCTACCACTGCCCCCAGGTCCCTGTTGTTGTTGGGGTGTTGGGTTAGCCTGGGTGCCCTGTAGTGGCAGACACACCACTGATTGAGCTGTCCTAGAGACAGAGGCATGGGCCCGCTGGGTGGGAGCTGTGCTGGTGTTGGCAGAGGGGGTCGGGTCTGGTGTGGCCTGTGGCTGCCTGAGGGGAACCGACTGCCCAGAGGTCCCCGATGGTCCGGGCTGGTCATCAGGTTCACTGTCGACAGAGCTGCTATCCTCAGTGTGGGCCTGTTACTGTGGTGGGATGGACACTTCTGGACCCTCCTGGCTGGTGTGTTGTCGTTCGGGTCCTGCATGGGGTAAGAGAGTTTGGTTATTGTTTCTGTGTGTGCAATAGCGTGCGTGTTATGGGTGCCCTTGTCCCCCAGTGCAGGCATTCCCTTGAGGGAGGTGTTGTGAGGGTAGTTAGTGGGGGGGGGGGGTTAGTGCAGTGGTCATGCTTAGGTGATGGGTGCCCATGATTTGTGTTGGCATGCAGGAGTTGGTGTTGGGATGGTTGGGTTGTGCTGGTGAGACATTGTCAGGGAGGATGTGTGCTGGGGGGTTGGGGGTGAGGGTGGGGGTGTGGGTTGGCATGCTGGTGGGGTGGGGGGGATATAGTAGTTGAGATTGGACTTACCAGAGTCCATTCCTCCGGCTACTCCTGCGAGGCCCTGAGGATGCAGGATGTTCAAGACCTCTTGCTCCCACGATGTGAATTCGGGAGGGGTGGGTGGGGGTCCGCCGCCAGTCTTCTGGACCGCGATGTTGTGCCTGGAGACCATCGATCGGACCTTCCCCCGTAGGTCGTTCCATCTTTTGCGGATGTCCTCCTTATTCCTGGGATGCTGTCCCACCGCGTTGACCCTGTCCACGATCCGCTGCCATAGCTCCGCCTTCCTAGCTATACTGGTGTGCTGCACCTGCGAGCCGAAGAGCTGGGGTTCCACTCTTAGGATTTCCTCCACCATGACCCGGAGTTCTTGGTCCGAAAAGCGTGGGTGCCTTTGGGGTGCCATGGGGTGGTGTGGGTGAGGTGTGGGGTGGTGTATGTGATGATAAGTATGTTGGTGAGTGGTGCTTTGTGCTACTATGTGGTGTGTGTGATGGTGTAGTGTGCCTCAGTGTGTCTTGCTATGGATTGTCTGCTGTGTCTCTCTCTCCTTCTCTCAGTAATTATGGTCGCAGGGGTTTGTGGGTGATGTGGGTGTGTGTTTTATAGTTGGTTGATTGTGTGGGAGTGGTGTGTGTATGTGTATCAGGTGTGTGTATTTCAAATTGTCCAATGTGGCTGTGTTTTGGTGCTGTGTGTGTATTCTGACCGCGGCGGTGTGTAGCGCCAATGGAATACCGCGTTTGAATGACCGCCGTGTGGATTCGTGGGTCGTAATGGCATGGGCGTATTTCTGTTGGCGTGACGGTGGAGGTTTGGTCATCTCCAGTTTCTCGCTGCCCGCTGATGTGGCGGGCTGCAGTGGAGGACGGATTTTTGGAGGTTTGGCCGTTGTGGGTCAGAATGACCGTGGCGGTTAACCGCGGCCGCGGCGGTGATATGGCGGTCTTCTGACCGGCGGTAAGGGCCTTTTACCGCCGAGGTCAGAATGACCCCCACAGTGTTTCAAAAATAAGAGTACTTTATTTTGGTAAAATAAATACCAAAAATACCATAGAGTCTATACTCCCTTAGGAAGTAAGTAATACACAAATTGTAGGAGGCTGGCCTGGCTTATAGTGGGTACCTTGTGGTACTTACACCTTGTGCCAGGTCCAGTTATCCCTTATTAGTAGATTAGAAGTGTTCTAGCAGCTTAGGCTGATACAGGTAACTATAGCAGAGCAGCTTAGGCTGAACTAGGAGACATGCAAAGCTCCTACTATACCACTTATATTATATAGCACTATATCACCAGAAAACACAATAGTCAGAGTTACTAAAAAAAAAGGTACTTTATTTTAGGTACAATATGCAAAAGTATCTCAGAGGATATACTCCCTTACGAGGTAAGTAATATACACAAAATATACACACAAACCAAAATCAGGTAAGTAAACAGAAAAGTAGTGCAAATACTGTAGGACACAATAGAATGCAATAGGAGACAATAGGCCTAGGGGCAACACAAACCATATACTCCAAAAGTGGAATGCGAACCACAAATGAACCCCAGGCCTAGTGTAGTGTGTAGAGGGTTGCTGGGAGTGTAAGAAAACACTAAGGGTGTCCAAGATACACCACCCCAAGACCCTGAAAAGTAGGAGTAAAGTTACCCTACTATCCCAGAAAGACAGTAAAGTCGATCTAGGGGATTCTGCAAAGACAACAACTGACTGCAAAGCATTGAAGATGGATTCCTGGACCTGAGGACCTGCGAAGGAAGGGGACCAAGTCCAAGAGTCATGCAAGTGTCCAGGGGGGGCAGGAGCCCACTAAACCCCAGATGAAGGTGCAAAAGGGTGGAAGAAGTCGAAGATTCTGCAACAACGGAAGGTGCCAGGAACTTCTCCTTTGGTCAGAAGATGTCCTACGGCGTGCTAGAGGATGCAGAGTTGTTTCCACGCAGAGAGACCGCAAACAAGCCTTGCTAGCTGCAAGAGTCGTGGTTGAAGATTTTGGGTGCTGCCAGGGCCCAGGAAGGACCAGGAGGTTGCCCATTGGAGGAGGAGACAGAGGGGGCGCTTAGCAACAGAGTGAGCCCACACAGAAATAGGCAGCACCCGCAGAAGCACCTGAACAGGCGTTCAGAAGATCTGAGCATGGCGGTCGTCTCAACACAACAAAAGAGGGTCCCACGAAGTCGCAGTCCAACTCAGCGAGTTGGGCAATGCAGGACAGAGTGCTGGGGAACTGGGCTGTGTTTTGCATGAAGGAAGTCTTGCAAAAGTGCACAGAAGCCCTAGCACCTGCAGTTCACTCAGTACACAGGATTACTATCTGGCGTGGGGAGGCAAGGACTTACCTCCACCAAATGCGGACAGAAGGGTCACTGGACTGTCGGGGACACTTGAATTCAGCTCCTGTGTTCCAGGGACCATGTTCGTCAAGATGAGAGGGGATCCAGAGGACCAGTGATGCAGAAGTTTGGTGCCTGAGTTGGCAGGGGTAAGATTCCGTTGACCCGTGGGAGATTTCTTCTTGGCTTCCAGTGCAGGGTGAAGGCAGACAGCCCTCAGAGCATACACCACCAGGAACCAGTCGAGAAAGCTGGCAGGATTAGGTGCTACAATGTTGCTGGTAGCCTTCTTGCTACTTTGTTGCAGTTTTGCAGGCGTCCTGGAGCAGTCAGCGGTCGATCCTTGGCAGAAGTCGAAGAGGGAAGTGCAGAGAAATTCTGGTGAGCTCTTGCATTCGTTATCTGACGAGAAACCCACAGGAGAGACCCTAAATAGCCCTCAGAGGAGGACTGGCTACAGAGAGAGGTAAGCACCTATCAGGAGGGGTCTCTGACATCACCTGCTGGCACTGGCCACTCAGAGGTCTTCATTGTGCCCTCACACCTCTGCATTCAAGATGGCAGAGGTCTGGGACACACTGGAGGAGCTCTGGGCACCTCCGCTGGGGAGTTGCTGGTCAGGGGAGTGGTCACTCCCCTTTCCTTTGTCCAGTTTCGCACCAGAGCAGGGCTGGGGGGGGGATCCCTGAACCGGTATAGACTGGCTTATGCAAGGAGGGCACCATCTGTGCCCTTCAAAGCATTTCCAGAGGCCAGGAGAGGCTACTCCTCTCAGGCCCTTAACACCTATTTCCAAAGGGAGAGGGTGTAACACCCTCTCTCAGAGGAAATCCTTTGTTCTGCCTTCCTAGGACTGGGCTGCCGGGCCCCAGGGGGGCAGAAACCTGTCTGAGGCTTGGCAGCAGCAGTAGCTGCAGAGAAAACCCCAGAGAGCTAGTTTGGCAGTACCTGGGCTCTATGTTGGAGCCCCGGGGATGCATGGAATTGTCCCCCCGATAGTATTGGGGGGAAAATTCCATGCTCCTAGACATGTTACATGGCCATGTTTGGAGTTACCATTGTGAAGCTACACATAGGTATTGACCTGTATGTAGTTCACATGTGTAATGGTGTCCCTGCACTCACAAAGTCCGGGGAATTTGCCCTGAGCTGGTGCCAGGGTGCCCTCACACTAAGTAACTTTGCACCTAACCTTCACTAAGTGAGGGTTAGACATATAGGTGACTTATAAGTTACTTAAGTGCAGTGTAAAATGGCTGTGAAATAACATGGACGTTATTTCACTCAGGCTGCAGTGCCAGTCCTGTGTAAGAATTGTCTGAGCTCCCTATGGGTGGCAAAAGAAATGCTGCAGCCCATAGGGATCTCCTGGAACCCCAATACCCTGGGTGCCTAGGTACCATATACTAGGGAATTATAAGGGTGTTCCAGTGTGCCAATCAGAATTGGTAACATTAGTCACTAGCCTGCAGTGACAATTCTAAAAGCAGAGAGAGCATAAACACTGAGGTTCTGGTTAGCAGAGGCTCAGTGATACAGTTAGGCACCAAACGGGGAACACATATAGGCCACAAACTTATGAGCACTGGGGTCCTGGCTAGCAGGATCCCAGTGACACATATCAAAAACCCTGACAACATAGGGTTTCCACTATGAGCACTGGGCCCTGGCTAGCAGGATCCCAGTGAGACAGTAAAAACACCCTGACATACACTCACAAACAGGCCAAAAGTGGGGGTAACAAGGCTAGAAAGAGGCTACCTTCCTACACAAATTATATACACTAATATGCAGAAATAGTGCAATTAGTGAAAATCACAATAGAGTGAAATAGCCCTCGGGGAGCACAAACCATATACTAAAAAAGTGGAATGCAAGAGTCGGTCCCCCACCTAGGTAAGTGGAGTGTGTAAAGGAGAGCTGTGTGTACTAGGAAAGCCCAAATGTAAGAACCACAAACCACCCCACTGACCAGGACAGCAGGAGTAAATCACTGTAAATTCCCCAGAACACCCACTTAGAAGGAAAGAAGAGTAATGCAAAGCCCAGAAGAGACTGCAAGACACCAACAGTGGATTACTGGACAAGAGGACCTGTGGAAGAATGGGACCAAGACCAAGAAGCACAGCAGAGTCCAGGAAGGGCAGGAGCTCCTACCCACTAGACTGAAGGTGCAATACGTGAGCCAACGGTGAAGTAGAGTCAGCACTGCACCCAAGAAGACAAAGTCGAGATCCTGGAGGATGCAGGTGATGTCCCACGCCTGAAGGAGGATTGCAGTCTGGTTTGTGTCTTTGCGCTCCACCAACAAGCCTTGGCACGTGCAAAACTCGCGGTTAGCAGAAAATGGAGCTGCCGGGGACCAGGAAGGACCAGGTGGACTCTTCCCAGGAGGAGAAGTCAGAGGGGGGCCCTCAACAACATAGAGAGCCCACAGAAGCCCAGGTAGCACCCACGGGAGTCCCACAGGACGGGGACACAACAGTCAAGGAAAAGGACCATGCAGCACTACAGAAAAGGCTCCCACGCCACCACAGAACCACTCAGGGAGCTGTGCAACACAGGATGGAGTGCTGGGGGCTGGAGCTTCAAGATTCCTGAAGATCTTGTGGAAAAGATGCCAACAAGCCTTGGCAGCTGCAAAGTACGCGGTGCATGGGGCTACTGTCCTGCGTGGGCAGGCCAAGGGCTTACCTCCACCCAAAGTTGGACAGCTGGAAGCGAGGACTGTCGGGACCACTTTAGTCCACCACCCGTGATGTAGGATCCACGTAGCTCAGCAGGAGAGGGGATCCACGCAGCCAATTATTGTTGCAGTTGGTACCCAGAGAAGCAGGGGAGTGACTCCTTCACTTCAAGAGAGATTCCATTTCCTTCTGATGCAAGCTGAAGACAGGCTGTCCTCAGAGGATGGCCGACTGGGGAAATGTTACAATTGCTGTAAGGAGCCGTGGATACAACGTTGCAGGAGGTGTCTTGCTTCTTTGTTGCAGCTTGGGGGGTCCTGGAGTGTCCAAATGCAGCTTCTTCTGTCAGAAATCAAAGTGGAAGTTGTAGAGGAATCCTGCTGGTGTCTTGCAATCCGAATCTGAAAAACCACCCAAGAGAGAGACCCTAAATAGGCCTGAAAGGGGGATCGGTCACCTAACTGGGTAACCACCTATCAGGAGGGGGCTCCGACATCACCTGCTGGCACTGGCCACTCAGATGCTCCCAGAGTTCCCTGTCAACTTTGAATTTAAGATGGCAAAATCCAGAGACTCTCTGGAGGAGCTCTGAGCACCACCCCTGGGGTGGTGATGGACAGGGGAGTGGTCCACTCCCCTTTCCTTTGTCCAGTTTCACGTCAGAGCAGGGACTGGGGAACGCTGAACCAGTGTAGAATGGTTTATGCAAAGAGGGCACCAAATGTGCCCTTCAAAGCATTGCCAGTGGCTTGGAGAGGCTAACCCTCTCACGTCTGTAACACCTAGTTCCAAAGGGAGAGCATGTAACACCCCTCTCCCTAAGGAAATCCTTTGTTGTGCCTTCCTGGGCTTGAGCTGCTCAAGCAGCAGGTGGGCAGAAACCAGTCTGGGAGTTGGCAGCAGCTTGAGCTGCCCAGAATCCCTCAGAAGGCTGTAATGGCAATACTGGGGGGCCTCTAAGGAGCCCCCAGAGTGCATGGGATCATACACCCAATGCTTGCAAAACCCTTTGCTTGGGCTCCCTGGGGGAGGGAAAATATATGTTGTAGCCCATAGGTATCCCCTGGAACCCCAATGCCCTGGGTATCTAGGTACCATATACTAGGGACTTACAGTGGGGCACCAGTGTGCCAATTGTGGGATGGCATACAGTTTCAGCAACCAAGTTTAAAGGAGAGAGCATAATCACTGGGGTCCCGGTTAGCAGGATCCCAGTGAACACAGTCAAACACACTGACAAACAGGCCAAAAGTGGGGGTGACCAAGCTAGAAAGAGGCTACTTTCCTACACTGGTTCAGGATTTACCAGTTCACTATAAAGTAGGCCACCCTTCCAGGCAACATAGTGTTTCCTCCTAGTGTCAGAAGTGGACTCTAGGGAGGCCCTAAAGGAGGATCTTACAGTGAGTGAGATTCAGGTGGCTATCTCCAAATTAAGGACAGGTAAGACGCAAGGCCAAACGGCGTTCCGGCTGAATTCTATAACCACTATGCAGGTCTGAGTCCCTTTTGGTGACTCTTATCAAGAGGTGGGAGAACAGGGTGTATTGCCCCCAGATCTCCGCAGGATCACGATTATGGTAATAACTAAAGAAGGCAAGCCTAGGGCATGGTGTGAAACGTATCGCCCAATCTCACTGTTAAATACTGAAGTTAAAATATTGGCCATGACTCTTGGCAGTGGTGTGGAATTCCTATAGACCGACACCTAGGACATTATGGGGGTCATTCCAACCCTGGCGGTCGGTGTTAAAGCGGTGGCCAACCCGCCAACAGGCAGGCGGTGCAAAAAATGGAATTCTGACCCTGGCGGGAACCGCCAACACAGCCCGCCACTTTAACACTCCGACCGCCACGGCGGGACAAACAGCGCGGCGGTCACCGCCAACAGGTAGGCGGCAGACAATGTACCGCCCACCCTATCACAACTCACCAATCCACCACCTTTTCCGGGGCGGGAGCCCCGCCGATAAAAACACGGCGGAAACAGATTACGAACGGGAAAAGGCTCACCTCTATACACTCCACGAGGAATCTGGACAGCATGGAACCCAAATTAAACATCCTACCAGCTATTGTCTACCTGCTCTTCTACCAGGAGCACGAACGCCGGCGCAGACGACAACGGTGAGTACTGCACCTACGACACAGCGGAGGGGGGAGGAGAAAAGGTCACGGGCACACACATACGCGATACACCCACCCCCCCACCCCAAATATCTACACACCAATGCAGAACAACAAGTCAGAGCGACACCCCCAAACCCCCCGGAATAATGCAAAGACAAAATAAAATGATCAGTCAAATAGAAGTATATTATAGCTCAAATGAAGTAATGTGAATGATGAAAGATGAAATATACATATTAAATAAAATACATAGTCAAAAATATATACATAGGCTATAAGTCCTGCACATTTTGCCAAAGTTCCATCTTTCGTGGGCCAATGTGCAAAAACACATGGGCAAAGCCCACACACAAGACCAGATACCATTGGAGAGAACACTGCTGGGGCATCAGATGATAAAACTACAGGCACCTCAGGGGGAAGGGAAGGGGGGCACCTCAGCCACATGAGTCCACGACGCCAGATCCACGAGGGGCCTCCATGCCCACTGTATCATCCTGGGGAGTGCCAAGCCACAGTCTCTCAAGTCTCTACAGTGGGTGGGTTGCCCACTGTTCAATCCTGGGGAGTGCAAAGCCACTGTCTCTCAAGTCTCTACAGTGGGTGGGTTGCCCACTGTTCAATCCTGGGGAGTGCAAAGCCACAGTCTCTCAAGTCTCACAAGTGGGTGGGTTGCCCACTGTTCAATTCTGGGGAGTGCAAAGCCACAGTCTCTCAAGTCATTACAGTGGGTGGCCTGCCCACTGCTGTATCTTGGGAAGTGCAAAGCCACAGTCCATCAGGTGGATTACAGACTCCACTGGTCATGAGGAGGCATGGTGGCCCGAGTGCTTCGTGAAGCCCTGCTCGACACAGAACCGGCACTGCCAATGGGCCAGCGGTGCCTGACAGGAAGGGCCCAGCAGAGCAGTTCCGAGACGGCGGTGCCCACCGGAGCGGTGCTTGACAGGAAGGGCCCAGCGGAGCGGTGCATGACAGGAAGGGCCCAGCGGAGCGGTGCTTGAGATGAAAGGCCCAGCGGAGCGGTGCTTGAGATGAAGGGCCCAGCGGAGCGGTGCTTGACAGGAAGGGCCCAGCGGAGCGGGGCTTGACAGGAAGGGCCCAGCCGAGCGGGGCTTGACAGGAAGGGCCCAGGCGAGCAGTTCAGAGACGGCGGTGCCCAGCGGAGCGGTGCTTGAGATGAAGGGCCCAGCGGAGCGGTGCTTGAGATGAAGGGCCCAGCGGAGCGGTGCTTGACAGGAAGGGCCCAGCGGAGCGGTGCTTGACAGGAAGGGCCCAGCGGAGCGGTGCTTGAGATGAAGGGCCCAGCGGAGCGGTGCTTGAGATGAAGGTCCCAGCGGAGCGGTGCTTGAGATGAAGGGCCAAGCGGAGCGGTGCTTGACAGGAAGGGCCCAGCGAAGCGGGCCTTGACAGGAAGGGCCCAGAGGAGCGGTGCTTGAGATGAAGGGCCCAACGGAGCGGGGCTTGACAGGAAGGGCCCTGTTCAGCGGTGCTTGTCTTGGCGGGGCCATGTTCAGCGGTGCTTCTCACAGCGGCCCCTGTTCAGCGGTGCTTGTCTTGGCGGGGCCCTGTTCAGCGGTGCTTCTCACGGCGGCTCCTGTTCAGCAGTGCTTGTCTTGGCGGGGCCCTGTTCAGCGGTGCTTCTCACGGTGGCCCCTGTTCAGCGGTGCTTGTCTTGGCGGGCCCTGTTCAGCGGTGCTTCTCACGGCAGGGCCCTGTTCAGCGGTGCTTCTCACGGCGGCCCCTGTTCAGCGGTGCTTCTCACGGCGGCCCCTGTTCAGCGGTGCTTATCTTGGCGGGGCCCTGTTCAGCGGTGCTTCTCACGGCGGCCCCTGTTCAGCGGTGCTTCTCTTGGCGGGGACCTGTTCAGCGGTGCTTCTCACTGCGGGGCCCTGTTCAGCGGTGCTTCTCACGGCGGCCCCTGTTCAGCGGTGCTTGTCTTGGCGGGGCCCTGTTCAGCGGTGCTTCTCACGGCGGGGCCCTGTTCAGCGGTGCTTCTCACGGCGGCCCCTGTTCAGCGGTGCTTGTCTTGGCGGGGCCCTGTTCAGCGGTGCTTCTCACGGCGGGGCCCTGTTCAGCGGTGCTTGTCTTGGCGGGGCCCTGTTCAGCGGTGCTTGTCTTGGCGGGGCCCTGTTCAGCGGTGCTTCTCACGGCGGCCACTGTTCAGCAGTGCTTGTCTTGTGTATCGAGGGAACCAGACCTGGCCAATACTTCCCGCTAAGTCGCCATCCGACCTTTCGGTTGCGGGGCCCTCCTGTGATGAAGTCCTGGGCCCGTGGGTGTCCTCCGTCACACCCGGAATGGGGCTGGTGGGGCCCTCCTGGCCAGCTCGCCTGCTGCCTGACTGGTCCGCCCCGCTGCCCTTGCCCTCCTTCGCTGAATCTCTGGGGCCCTTGCCTCCCTTTGTTGATGTGCCAGGTGACGGGGTAAGGCTACTGTCCTTGGTGGCAGCCGTCTCTGGCTTGTCGCGCCGGCCCTTTGCTTTTTTGGTCCTCTTCCCAGGGGGTGGGCTGGCTGTCCCCTTGCTGCTGCCCAATGTTCCTGCCCTAGGAGCTGGTGGACTCCAATAGCCCTGAACTATGGTCCTAGTAGGTGCAGGGCTTGTGGTGGCTGAGGTGCTGTTTGGACTCTTACGAGATGGAGGGGGTGGGTCAGGTGATGCAAAGAGGTTAATTTTGGAGAGGAACAACTTTTTAGGAGCAAAGGGAAGGGTAGGTGCAGTGGGTATGGGAGTGGAGGAAGAGGATGTGGTTGTAGGAGAGTCAAGTGTGCTGTCTTTGGGTGCAGGTGCTTGTGACGGAGGCTGTCGTGAGGTGGATGGCTGTTGGGTGGGTGGCTGCCTGCGTTTGTGTGTTTTGGAAGAGGGGGTGACAGACACACTGGGAGAGGACACAGGGGACGTGTAAATGGCAGTGGGGGTGGTGACTGCACGTGTGCGGACTGGTGTGGAGGGTGTGCTGGTGATGGACGTACTGGCTGATGGGGGTGTGCATGCAGGTGTGAGTGGAGACGTCACAGGGAGGGAGGAGGGAGACGAGGAGGTGGGGGACACAGAGGAGGTAGTGACTGTTGGCATGTCTGCATCTGGATGTTGCTTGGGTGAATGCTTGTGTGATCTGTGGTGCTTATGTCTGGATGAGCTGCCCTTGGGTGTTGAGGTGTGTGCAGGCTGGTCTGATGGTGTGGATGGGATAGGCAGAGGAACAGGGGACTGGGACTGGGTGGAGGGAGTTTGAAGAGGGAGGCTGGAGACAGGGACAATGGTTGCCGTCAGTGCTGAGGCCAAAGCGTTGAACGATCGCTGATGGGCAGCCTGACCCGAATGAATGCCCTCCAGGTATGTATTGCTCCGATGCACCTCCCTTTCTACCCCCTGGATGGCATTCAAAAGGGTAGACTGCCCAACAATGATGGTCCTCAGGAGGTCAATGACCTCCTCACTGAGGGCAGCAGGGGTGACAGGGGCAGGGCCTGAGGTGCCTGGGGCGAAGGAGATGGCCGGCTTCCTGGCCGAGCGGGCACGGGGCGAACGCTGAGGGGCTGCTGGGAGGGCGGGGCTGGTGCGCTGGGTGGCGGCTGTACCTGTTGTAGCGGTGCCCACGGATGTTGCCGCCACCGCAAGGGAGCTCCCTTCCGAGGACGTGTCGGTGTCGCTGACGTCTCCACGGGTCCCCGTTGTGGAGCCCCCCTCGCCCTCCGTCTCACTGGTGTACTCGGAGTCGGTTGTATGGCTCTCGGGCCCATGTGAGATGCAGCTCCCTCGTGCGCCAATGACACTTCTCCTCCGCCTGATGATGATAATGCACACATGAACAGGAAAACCAAGAAAAAGGGGTGGGAGAAGAAAGAAAGACATGTTGAGTGCATGCATTGGCGGCACCGTTGGCGGAGAGGACAGACACAGAAGCCCCCTGCACTACGCCACGCACTCGGGGTACACTACTAAATTATTGTGACTTGGCCTACAAGTCTATGGACGACAAATGCACACATAGGTGAGGCCGGACCATGGATAGCTGTACATGGGGGGCAGGGGCACAGGGCCATGCCTAACGGAGGGGCCTAGCCTACAGAAAGCGCCCTGGCCTAGAGATAGCCACAGCCCTCCTCCCCCACCCAGACACCTCCACTGCGCGCAAAGATAGCAGAATGTGCTGATACTCACCCCCTTGTGTCTGCTATGATGTCCTCACGCGCCCATCCAAATCGGGGTAGGCCACCGCCAGGATCCGGGACATCAGGGGGGTCAATTGGCGGCTGGCACCCCTCCTACATTGGGAGGCCATGCCCAGCAGAGCCTCGGCGGTCTTTCTGCTCCCGCGGCGGATGTACTCCCACCTCTTGCGGCAGTGGGTGCCCCGTCTGTTGTGGACCCCCAGGGCCCGGACGTCCTTGGCGATGGCACGCCAAATGTTCTGGTGGGCGCTGACCTATGTGACATGGACAGGGTGGGAAAGGAAATATCATCACTTTTCTGCATGGTCGATGTGAGTGGCCCCCCCTCCCCAACCTTGCCATGTGGCACATGCTCTCATCTGTCGTGCGTTGCCCTCCTCATTCGCTCCCCTCCCCACCATCTTACATCCACCCCACTCAACACAGGCATAGCCCATACTACGTGCTCCCTGTGTACTTACCTGTTGGTCTGGTGGACCGTAGAGTAGCGCATACTGGAGTAGGACCCCATCAACAAGTTTCTCAAATTCCTCAGATGTGAAGGCAGGGGCCCTTTCCCCAGTCGCAGCAGCCATTGTCTCTTCCAGACCGAGGTCACAGCTGCACTTGCAGTATAGGTCCTCTCCTGTGGATGATCAGGTCTCGAGTGATTAAGCAGTTAGAAAATGGCGGTCACGCCCGCGGCGGTGCGTACCGCGGCGGTGCGTACCGTGACCGCCGGTGCACATCGTCATTGGCTCCTGAAACCCAAAGGGTTCAATGTTAACCAATGCGGCTTTGCACCGCGGTCTTCGACCGCCTACCGCCACAGTGTGCCACGCCAGCGCATTGACCTCACATCCCATTGTCACACTTCACAGGTCAGACAGCCGCCATTTCAAGGGCCCACATGGCTTAATTTCTACTGCGTCACACAGGCCTAGGCCTTGCATTGCCACTCATACAAGCCATTCAATGCATAGCGAATCGTGTACTGTGCAAGCTGTGGGAACGTACCTGTGGGTTGCTTGACTCTGTGCTCCATGTTGTCCTTCCTAGGCACCGTCCGCTGGGACTTGCGAGGAGAAGGACGAATCCTCCCGTGTACAGACCGCTGGTGGACCTGTCGACAATGGAAGAACGACATATCATACTGACATACAGGCTTGACAGAGCCACTATACATGAACTGTGTGCCCAGCTGGAGCCACACCTGATGTCCCCCATCCACCAACCCACAGGGATTCCCCCTCTGGTGCAGGTTCTGTCAGTACTCCATTTTTTGGCAAGTGGATCATTCCAAACAACAGTGGCCATATCATCAGGGATGTCTCAGCCCATGTTTTCTAAGGTTTTGTCCAGAGTGTTGTCTGCCCTGACAAAATACATGCGGAGCTACACTGTTTTCCCTCAGGTGGGGGATTTGGCCACAGTGAAGGGTGATTTCTATGCCCTTGGACATATCCCCAACATCATTGGTGCCATTGATGGGACCCATGTGGCTTTGGTTCCCCCCAGAGAAAGTGAACAGGTGTACAGGAACAGAAAAAGTTATCATTCGATGAATGTCCAGGTGGTCTGTTTGGCAGACCAGTACATCTCCCATGTAAATGCCAAGTTCCCTGGGTCAGTGCATGACGCGTATATCATGCGAAATAGCAGCATCCCGTATGTGATGGAACAGCTACAGAGACATCGTGTGTGGCTATTGGGGGACTGTGGTTACCCCAACCTCTCCTGGCTATTGATCCCAGTGAGGAATCCCCGGACCAGGGCAGAGGAACGGTACAATGAGGCCCATGGGCGTACTAGGAGGATCATAGAAAGAACCTTCGGCCTCCTGAAGGCCAGGTTCAGGTGCCTGCATATGACAGGTGAATCCCTAATATACTCACCAAAGAAGGTGTGCCAGATCATCGTGGCCTGCTGTATGCTTCACAATCTGGCTTTGCGACGCCAGGTGCCTTTTCTGCAGGAGATGGTCCAGATGGTGGTGTTGTAGCAGCTGTGGAGCCTGTGGAGAGTGAAGAGGAGGAAGACGACGGGGACGACACAGACAACAGGGACACAGTGATAGAACAGTATTTTCAGTAGCACACAGGTAAGAATCAACCACCCCATTTTACATTTACCTACAGCCTCCTGCCTCTCTACTGTCGGTGTTTCCACCCAGTTCCTGTTCACTGATTTGTGACTTTACCTTCCCTTTTCAGAGCTGTATGCGCCACTGCGTGACTTCTGCTTTGTTTGCCCATGGACTACAGCTGTGTGACAGTGGTATGTTGTCATCACAATGTAACTGAACATTTTTGCACCGTTATGTGTAATACATTTGTTAAGAATACAAGCAGACTCCAGATTCTTTGAGTGAAATAAGTGATTTAATTAAAGTGCTACATTTAGGTACATGATTGTAGAACGGTGATGGGTTGGGGTGGAGTAATGTCCATGGCAGAGTCCAGTTCTCAGTGTCACAGGTGCATTGTCCATATGCCTGTGGAAGGATGGAGCAGGGGCAGTTTGAGGTTGGACAGGGTGACAATGTGGGACAGTGGGATGACATCAGGGGGTATCTTATGCTGGCGGGGGTCTTGGCATCCTACTCTGTCTTCTTGTGAGATCTCAGGTTCCGCTTGGGGGGTGGTTCTTCTTCTGCAGGAGGTGGGGTTCTGGTGGCCTGTGGTTGTGTGGGGGCCTCCTGTCCACTGGCGCCGGCGGAGGTGGTGGGCTGTTCCTGGTCCAGGCTAGTGACAGGGGCCCTTTGTGGTGCCACATGGTCCCGCAATGTGGTGACTATCTGGTTTAGGGCCACGACGATGGTCCCCATTGCGGAACTAATGCTCCTCAGTTCCTCTCTGAACCCCATGTACTGTTGCTCCTGCATGACCTGGATCTCCTGGAACTTGGCCAGGACCGTCACCATCGTCTCCTGGGAGTGGTGGTATGCTCCCATGATGAAGGAGAGGGCCTCTTGGAGAGTCGGTTCCCTGGGCCTGTCCCCCCCCCTGTCGCACAGCAGCCCTCCCAGTTCCCCTGTTTCCCTGGGCCTCTGTCCCCTGGACGGTGTGCCCACTACCACTGCCCCCAGGTCCCTGTTGTTGTTGGGGTGGTGGGTCAACCTGGGTGCCCTGTAGTGGTGGACACACCGCTGATTGACGTGTCCTGGGGACAGCGGCATGGGCCCGCTGGGTGGGAGCTGTGCTGGTGTTCCCAGAGGGGGTTAGGTCTGGTGTAGCCTGTGGCTGCCTGTGGGGAACCGACTGTCCTGAGGTCCCCGATGGGCCGGGCTGGTCATCAGGGTCCAGGGAGACAGAGCTGCTGTCATCACTGGGGGCCTCTTCTGGGGGTGGGATGGACATCTCTGGACCCTCCGTGGCAGTGTGGTGGCGTTCGGGTCCTGCAGGGGTATAAGAGTATGGTTATTGCTTCTGTATGTGGCATTTCGTGTAATGGGTGGGTGGCCGTCTCCCCCAGTGCTGGCATTCCCTTGTGGGGGCTTTTGTGACGGTGGCTTGTGGGGGTGATGGGTGTGTGCAGTGGGCATGCTTTGGGGATGGGTGTCCATGCTTTGGGGACGCACGCAGGGCTAGGTTTTGGGATGGGTGGGATGTGATGGTGAGCCATTTGCAAGGAGTTGGTGTGATGGGGGTGGGGGTATGATTTGGCATGGAGGGGGGGGGAAGAAGTAGTTAAGATTAGACTTACCAGGGTCCATTCCTCCAGATACTCCTGCGAGGCCCTCAGGATGCAGGATGTGCAAGACTTCCTCCTCCCATGCTGTAAATTCTGGGGGAGTAGGTGTGGGTCCGCCGCCAGTCTTCTGCACCGCTATGTTGTGCCTTGATACCATGGAACGCACCTTCCCCCGTAGGTCGTTCCAGCGCTTCCTTATGTCATCCCGATTGCGTGGATGCTGTCCCACAGCGTTGACCCTGTCGACTATCCTTTGCCATAGCTCCATCTTCCTAGCAATTGTGGTGTGCTGCACCTGTGCACCGAAGAGCTGGGGCTCTACCCGAACTATTTCCTCCACCATGACCCTGAGTTCTGCTTCAGAGAACCTGGGGTGTCTTTGGGGTGCCATGAGGTGGTGTGGATGAGGTGAGGGATGTTGTATGTGTTATAGAGTGTGGTGTGTGTGGTGGTGTATGGTGTTTTGTGCGTGGTAATTGTGTGGGTGATGTTTTGATTTGCCTCTTTGTGTTGGTCTACTCAAAGCAGTGCTGTCTCTCTCTGTCCTTCAGTCGCTATTGTGGTCGTAAGGGTTTGTGGGTGATGTGGGTGTGTGTTTTATATTTAATTGGGTGTGTGGGAGTGGTGTGTGTATGTGTATCAGGTGTGTGTATTTCAAATTGTCCAATGTGGTTGTGTTTTGTAAGGGTGTGTGTATTTTGAGCGCGGCGGTGTGTACTGCCAATGGAATACCGCGGTTGAAAGACCACCGCGTGGATTCGTGGGTCGTAATGGCATGGGCATATTTCTGTTGGCGTGACGGTGGAGGTTTGGTCCTCGCCAGTTTATCGCTGACCTTTGGTGTGGCGGACTTTTGTGGATGTCGGGATTTTGGCGGTTTGCCAGTTGCGGGTCAGAATGACCGTGGCGGGTTACCGCGGCGGTGTTATGGTGGTCTTCTGTCTGGCGGTAAGCGCCTTTTACCGCCGAGGTCAGAATGACCCCCATTGTTTGGGGGCAAGGACAGAATGTTTTCAGGTTTATTTTGTCCTTGGGACAAGAGTGCCCAACCCCCTCCAGCACAAACCCTTTGGCTGCCAATTTACAGTACCACAATATGGAACAAGGAAGGGAATAGTCTACAGTTGAGGTGATATTTGTGTCCATGTGTTAAAGCTGTTCACACTTGTATTTATGGTTCATTAATGCTAAGCCTTTATTGTTAGGGTGAGTGAACTAAATAAATGTAAGTTCGGACTGCATTACTGACAGTGGTTTCAGTAAACAAAATGTGCACACACATTTGCAAAGTTTAACTGTATGAGGCTATGTATAATTCTCCCAGAATGCTCTATGATTACCTGCAAATATTTGCAGAAGCTTGAAAGCAAGAATGATGATTCACTGCTTTCAAATCAAAGTTCACAAAAAATGCAAATGGGAAAAATGTTTTGCTACATACTGTGACATTTTAGGTACTATGGGCCACATGTACAAAAATCAGGTTTTGCGACTCGCAAATTGCGAATCAGAGCAACTCGCAATTTGCGAGCCACAAAATCTGATGTACAACAGTGCCAATGACACTGTTTGCGATTCCCAATGGGGTCATAAATGACCTACCTCATTAATATTCATGGGGTAGGTCGCAATTTGCGACCCCATTGGGAATGGCCACCCTCACAGGGATGGTGGCCTGCTGGATACAGAAGACCACAATGTCTGTGACTGCTTTTAAATAAAACATTTTTTTAAATGCAGCCCATTTTCCTTAAAGGTAAACGAGATGCATTTCAAAATCAAAAATTAAAAGTTTTCTTTTCATTTTTTCAGAGAAGGCAGTGATATTTTTGCTGCCATTCACAAAGGGGAAGGGGCCCCATGGGGACCACTTCCCGTTTGCGAATGGGTTAGCACTAGCTTGAAACTGGTGCTAACTGCGACTGTTTTGCGACCGCATTCGCGGTCACAAAACAATCATACATACCATCTGGATTCGGTATTAGGAAGGGAGGCCCTAGTCACGCCCCCTCCTAATACCGAATCGCAAAACCCAAACTGCGATTCGATAACAAGTTACCGAATCGCAGTTTGGCCGTTTGTACATCCCAAATGGAATTTTTCAAGTCGAAAATGGGCTGATCCGCCGTTTGCGACTTGAAAACTGATTCGTACATCTGGCCCCTATTTCTTTGAAGCATCATTTAGTAAAATGTGTTGATGGATGCAAGTATTCTCAAAAAATATTCACAATAGAAAGTCAGTGTAACCATTTTCAACAAGATTATGGGAAACATGAAAATAAACAAGCATTGGCAAATCCAATAGGTCCGACACTGGTGGTCAGTGTTTTGGTTTTGTCAATGAATGTCTTGCTTTGACATGGCGTTTGCAAAGTTTTATTGTTGTGGGAACTGCTGGGCCCTCACTATTTTAACAAATACTGGCAAAAAGTAGAAATATTTTTGGTCACAAAAAGCACACATTGCCATCATAGTTCCTAGCACTGAACAAAACTACTTTGTGTGCCGATATGCTCATTTATAAAGAGCATATTGTGATTATTCACAGTGAAGCCAGTAGATAGATGAATAGAGACCACATTTTATTTAATACAAGAGGTCTTGGTAAATGCCGGACCTAATTAGGGGCCCACTTCTTAAATAAAGTCACAAAAGTGCATCCATACTATGGGGGTCATTACGGGCCACCAATGTGGCCGCACTCACGCCGCGGCCATCAGGAGATCCCAGCTGGACCGGTGGGCAGAAACCTGGTTTCCGCCCGCTGGCCCAGCGGGGATCTCAACTGCAACACAGGAGTGGCATGGGCAGTGCAGGGGCCCACAGGGGCCCCACGACTCCCCTTTCTGCCAGCCTTTTCATGGCAGTGCAAACCGCCATGAAAAGGCTGGTGAGAGGGGGACTCGTAATCCCCTAAGCAGCGCTGCCCTGGAGGATTACTCCCGCCGGGACTAAAGTGGCGGGAAACCGCCGGTCCCGTCGGTGCGACCGCGGTGCTTCCGCCACAGTCGTAATACCAGGGATTTCACCGCCAGCCTGCTGGTGGTAAAATCCGCCAAAACAACCCTGGCGGTCTTTGACCGCCTGGGTTGTAATGACCTCCTATATGTCTTTGGATTAGTGCAGACTTACATATTTCATGAATTCACAAGAATTTACAGAGGTAGACCAAGAAATCGTACTCCTAGAAGATAGCGTACTCCTAGAAAATATTTGTGAACTGTATTTTAGCTCAAGAAAATATGCATGTGTAGATTTGCTCATGAGAAAATGTGCTGAGCATTTTCAAGTTCGCTTTACCTCCAACCACTTTTTTCCAAACCCTGGGAGAAGTTTTACTTCTGACCCTTGTCGGGAATAAATTTCCAACCTTTTTCAGTTTGGGAAAAGATTAGAGAAGTGCTGGTGAAAACAAAAACATGCAAGTTGGGAGGTTTGCACAGATTCTAAAGGGAATTCCAACCCTCAAATGATTGCTTACTGCTACCTCCAGCCCCAGTATATAAAACTGCAGTAAGGGGGCAAAATAAGGAAATTGCTGGTATTCAAGCACCTATAGCATTAGCCCTGGCATAATCAGAGAGGCTATTATCAGAGCTCTTATATAATGAGATTGATGTGATAATTTGTCGCGGCACTTCATGGCAATGAGGGACAAGTAGATTTTTTTTTTACAGAACAAGCAGATTTATGAACCAACCTGTCCCATCGACAAGTAGATACTATATTAAATTCCACCCCACTGCTGGCAACAAGACCATTACAGGTCATTGCACCACTAATTGATAGAGACCAATAGGGATTTGTACCTGCTCTAGCCACATGATTAAACGTATGCCACATACATAAATGGCTGGCGGAGGTGAGGGACCAGCAGTTTCCACATATCTTCCTCTCCATAGACAGATAAAGGAGTTTGATGCTGTACATTGGCCGTTTCTTGAACAGATGCTATTGAAATTTGGATTTGGTCCCAAGTTCCAGAACTGTGTAGCGGTCAGTGTCCATAATCCCAGCGATCTTCAAGCTCTTTGAGGAGTACCAGATGTACTTTGGATACTGGATCAATTGGGATAAATCAGTGCTGTTTCACTCACAAGGGCAGGTTGATTTGTCTCTCCTAGCAGAGAAACTGGTGATGGATTGAGACAGATTTAAATGCTTGGGGATCTCTGTAACACCCCATATTGAGTGTAATATCAAATTTTCAGGAGAATTCAGGGAAAATGAAGGATCTGCCTCTTTTGTTGTTGGGACAGGCAGCCATCTTCAAAATGATCACCCTCTCTAAACTGTTATATGCTCTCCAGAAGACCTATTATCCCATTCCACTGGAAATATTCACTAAACTGGCTGCGGAGGTGAGGTTTCTAATTCTTAAGTGGGAATCATCCCAGAATGTTGTTAAAAACTACATCATAACCCCTACAAGGGAGGGCTAGCCCTCCCCGATATTGAGGCCTACTATTGTGCTGTCCACCTAGTTAATATTAATGACTGGGTTTTTGCGCAACAGGGCCACTCCACTTTTTAGTTAGAAACGGCCTTCCTGGCACTGTTCTCCCACCTACGTTATCTTTACGGAGGCAAAGGGACCCAGCAGTTGCTACAGGTTACCCAGGTGGTATTGTCGGCGTGGATGAGAGCAATGAAAACGATTGGCTGGTCACATAGAACAACTAGGTAGACACCCCTCTGGAAAGGGACTTGGCTTGGAGAGGTGGAAAAACTCCAGGGATTTGGGGCCTGGGGCACAATTGGTATCCCTCCCATCAGGGATATCCTAAATCAGGGGGAGCTTTAGTACTTTTTGTCATTTCACAGATATTACATCTTACATGACCCAGTTTCTTAAATGCGCACAATTGTGGTATGCTTGGTTAGCTGAGGGACTGGAGGGGACAGAGATACCGGATACACACCACTCGAAGAGCGGTTGCTATTGGAGGAGATGGGGAAAGGAGCAATATCCCTCACATGTAAACAATTATATAATAACATGACAGACACTTTCAACACACTTAGAGGGCACTGGGAGTGTGATGTAGGGGCCATGGAGGGCATAGATGCACTTATGTACCCGAGAGACGTGGCCATAAACTCCCAACTGTGGCTGATCCAAATCAAAATCCTATACAGGACTTACTACGTAGGCTACATGGCATGATTAGGACTGCAGCACCAACATGCATACAATGCAATGCGGCATTGGGAGACTTTTTACACACATTATGGGGATGCCACCTCACAAAGGCATACTTGGCAGAGATAATAAGAGAGCTCAGTGCCATTCTGGAGGTTACACTCCCACTAGATCCTAAATATATCCTATTAGGGATCCCAAATTATGTAGATATCCTGCACTTTCAGCGCATATTTAGTGCTCTGGGCTTGGTGGTGGCATGGGACATGGCTAGAAGAGGGGGTGCACCGGAAGTGCCCACTATCCAGAAATGGCAACGAGGGATGGATCGCTATATTTCATACGATCTGGGGACCTTGGATAGAGTATTATGGGTTGGGGTCGTTGGATTATGTTCCGGGTCTTGCCCACAGCGCAGAGATCCCAGCGATTTGGGAAGGAAGGGTGGTACAGGAATTGTGTATTGTTACTTTTGTATTGAGGATCTATGGATGTTAAGTGAACTATATGCTATACTATCAATGCTGACATGTACTTCCTTAGTTTGTCAATATTGGCATAGGTTGCGCTGTTGAGGTCTTTTCTCACAGTTTGTTTTTTGACATGCGAATGACACTAGTCACTCAAATAAAAAAAAAGGTATGTTTAAAAAAAACATATGGCCTGATTTAGAAGTCGGAGGAGGAGGTTACTCTGTCACAAATGTGACCTATATCCCGTCCGCCGTATTGCAATCCCATTCTATCCTATGGGAATTGTAATACAGCGGATGGGATATCCATCACGTTTGTGATGAAGTATTCTCTCCACAGACTTTTTTTAGGCCCTCATGTTTCCTGACCACTCCTTTGCTGACATATGCCTGGGCTTCCATCTGAAGTCCCTCAAGCATAGGGCACACTTCTTGTGCCTTGCAGAAATCTTCCTGGGTAGGCCCTCCATCAGCTAACAACCCTTGCAACTCTGAAAACGGCCCAGACTCCAGCACATGGTTTGCTTCAGGTGTCTCACCCTCCTCTCCCTTTGGAGTAGAAGCAGGGGTCTCCACGGCCACTGCCTTTACAAAGTCTGCCCTTTCCTACAAAATATCTTGTCCTTTGCCCTGAAAATTAGAGATGATCCCAGCCTCACCCTGAAACTATGATGCAGCCTGCACTCAGTTTACCACAGCAGACATTGCCCGAGCCATAATGGCTTCTGATCATTGCACCAAGCCAGGGGCATTCAAACCAATGCCTAAGAGACATCGAGCTCCTTGCTTTTCCCTTATGCCAACACTGACCATGGTCAAATTGCCATGGCACTGAGCTCAATCTCAACTCTGGCGAGTGGATACTCCATGCTCTCTCCACTGGCTACCACTCCTGGCAAGTGAATACTCCATGCCCTCTCCACTGGCTATCACTCCTGTATCCTTGGCTCCAGGGAGTATCTCCTCAGGTTTAAGGTACTTCCTCTCCACCATAGTGCAGAAGGCTCCAGTATACCTGAGGGCAGGTACCTTCCTCCCACCGATAATAATTTCCTGCACAATCCCAGTGTGTTAGGATGGATGTGGTTCAGAGCGTCTGGGTCCCTCTCCCAAAATGTCCATACCTACTAGTTTGAGTGCAACCACCCATGTGTAACATGCCTGCTATCATGGGTGTGGCTGTGTCAAGTTCCTTCTCATGACAGTCTCTCTTGTAATGTCCCACCTTGTGGCACTTAAAACAAATCACCATGTTAGACTTGGAAGGGCACCCTTGCCTTCCCTTCTTATGATGCTCCTTCCTGGACACACCATTACCATTCTGATGTTTCCTGTGCCTTCCTTTAGTCCCATGGAAACTACTCTGGCCCTTACCATCAGGTTTGGAACCAGTCTGAGGAGATTATTTCTCTTCTTCTGGTTTCGAACCATGCTGCTCCAGCCCTTTGTGAACCCTGTTAGCTACGTACTTATCAGCTAAAAGAACAAGTTACTTGCCTTCGGTAACGCTTTTTCTGGTGGATACACTGACTACCTGTGGATTCCTCACCTTATGAATTCGATTCTTGCGCCAGCATCCGACGGAAAGTCTTCTTCCTAGCTGTCTACGTCGACGAGGACGTCATAATGGCACGGCTCCGCGTGACTCCGTCTGACGTCAACGTGCCAATAAGAGGTCCCCGTCGACGTACTAACGTCAGTTTCACCTCACTTTTTTTGTGCCCTTAAAGCAAATAGGAGTAAACCGACCATGAAAATTGATAAATAATATAGAAAGATATACACACACAAAAACCTTGACCATTTAAACAATCCATTCTTATTGAGAGCTGAAGTACATAAATGTACAAAAATATATAGAGAAATATCACTATATACATATAAATATATATATATATATATATATATATATGCGCATTCATATACAAACAAATATATATAAATATAAAAATATAAGAATAAATATTAATCAAAATACTGCAAGATAAGAGTGCAACCAGGCAGGCAACGGGGAGGCGGGAGGAACCGTGAGGAATCCACAGGTAGTCAGTGTATCCACCAGAAAAAGCGTTACCGAAGGTAAGTAACTTGTTCTTCTGATGGATACTACCTGTGGATTCCTCACCTTATGAATAGAGTCCCAAGCAGTACCGCACTCGGTGGTGGGTGCCCGCCTGATTACACTAAGAAATCTTGCAATACCGAGCGAGCAAAATGACCGTCCCTCCTCATCTCAGAGTCTAAACAGTAATGTTTCACGAAAGTATGGAGGGACGCTCAAGTTGCTGCTTTACATATATCCATCAATGGAACACCCCTCGCCAGAGCCGAGGAAGCGGATTTAGCCCTAGTAGAGTGGGCCCTGATACCTTCAGGAGGGACCTTTTTTTGCCAAAAGGTAACAGATCTTGATACACAAGATGACCCACCTGGAGAGTGTCCTTTTCTGTACAGCTCTGCCCTTTTGCTGACCAGCATATCCAACAAACAGTTGTTCATCCAAACGAAAGTCTTTAGTTCTTTCGAGATAAAAACTCAGGGCCCTCTTAGGGTCCAACCTATGGAGTCTCTCCAGTGATATTCTGCCCTAAATGAAAAGGGGTGACAACTTTCGGCAGAAAAGCAGCCCTGATTTTTAGAACCACTTTATCAGGGAAAAACATAGTGAAAGGGGGCTTAACAGAGAGTGCCTGAAGCTCTCCAATCCTCCTAGCAGAAGTAATTGCGATCAAGAAAACAGTCTTGAAGGCTAAATATCTCAATGGACATAAATGCATGGGCTCGAAAGGCGAACCCATTAAGAATGTTAAAACAAGATTTAAGTCCCACTGAGGCATGTGAAAAGGAGTAGGAGGAAAGCTATTCACCAAACCCTTAAGGAACCTATGTACAATGGGAGACTTGAATAAAGACGGCTGATCAGGAAGGCAAAGAAACGCCGACAGAGCTGCCAAATAACCCTTAACTGTAGCTATAGCACAGCCTTTCTTCGCCAAACTGAAAACAAACAAAAGTACATCTGAAAGATGGGCCTTTAAAGGATCTTTTTGGTTCTCTCCACACCACAAAACAAATTTTGCCCACCTTCCGGCATAAATAGACTTAGTGGAGTGTCGCCTGGACAATAGTATAACATCAACTACATCCGGTGGGAGAGAAAAATAACTCAGGTTGCCCCGTTCAATCTGCAGGCATGAAGGTGCAGGCTCTGGAGGTGGGGGTGTAGAACCTGCCCCTGCGATTAAGAGAGGAGATCTGCCCTGAGCGGGAGACAGAGCGGAGGGCACTGAGAGAGTTGAAGTAGGTCTGTATACCATACCCTTCTCGGCCAGTCCGGTGCTACCAATATGACTTGGGCCCGATCTTGACGAACCTTCCTCAAAACCCGAGGAATCAAGGGTATGGGGGGAAACGCGTAAAGCAACTGGCCATTCCAGGACATCTGAAACGCGTCCCCCAAAGCCCCTTGCATCGGATACAGGAGGCTGCCGAATAACGGGCAAAGCGCGTTCTCCAGAGTGGCAAATAAATCCACCTGAGGAGTACCCCACATCTCGAAGATGTGAAGGACTAGATCCGGATGGAGACGCCACTCGTGATCTAATGAGAAGTGACTGAGAACGTCCGCACATACATTCAACAATACGGCCAAATGATTTGCCATCAAGCAAATCTGATGGTCCTGAGCCCAGGACCAGAGTCGTAGGGCTTCTCAGCAAAGAAGATACAACCCCACTCCTCCCTGCTTGTTTATATACCACATCGCTGTAGTGTTGTCCGTCAGGATCTGAACTGACTGACCGCGAAGGGAAGGGAGGAAGGCCTTGAGCGCCAAACGTACAGCCCGCAATTCCAACAGATTGATATGCAACATCTGTTCTGCTGGAGACCAACGACCCTTGATCTCCAGGTCCCCCAGATGAGCTCCCCACCCTAGAGTGGAAGCATCCGATATCACTGCGGCCACTGGAGGTGGTAGTGAAAACGTTTTTCCTTGGGAAAGGTTGCCGTCCACTGTCCACCAATGAAGATCCGCTACAGCGTCCCTGGAGATCTTTATTGAATCCCTGAGATCCCCCTTGTGCTGGAACCACTGTCTGCGAAGACACCACTGAAGAGCCCTCATATGCCAGCGAGCATGAGTGACCAACAGAATGCAAGAAGCAAACAGACCTAGCAGGCGTAAGACTTTGAGGACTGGAACTGCTGCTCCTCTTTGAAACAAAGGAATCAGCATCTGAATGTCCCGTACCCGCTGAGGCGGGGGTAGGCCCGAAACCTTGTTGTGTCCAATACTGCCCTTATGAACAGGAGGCGTTGAGAGGGCTCCAGGTGAGATTTGGGTACGTTAACCGAAAAACCCAGATCGAACAACAACTGCGTTGTCATTCGCAGATGAGACAACACAATCTCTGGAGACTTGGCTTTGAACAACCAATCGTCCAGGTAGGGAAAAACCGCTACCTCCCTCTTTCTGAGATGTGATGCAACAACTGCCATCACCTTTGTGAAGACCCGGGGTGCTGAAGTAAGACCAAACGGGAGGACCGCAAACTGGTAATGTTGCGATCCGACCACAAAACGGAGATACTTCCTGTGCGACTTGATTATGGGAACATGAAAATACGCGTCCTGCAAGTCGACAGACACCATCCAGTCTCCTTCGTTCAACACCAATAGCACCTGCGCTAGGGTCAGCATTTTGAATTTTTCCTGCTTGAGCAACAAATTCAAAATCCTCAAGTCTAGGATCGGCCTTAGACGACCGTCCACTTTGGGAATCAGGAAATATCTTGAATAACACCCCTGACCCCTTTCCTGCAATGGTACCAACTCTATAGCGCCCTTTGCCAACTAGACTACAACCTCCTGTTGCAACAACAGAAGATGGTCTTCTGAACAAAAGGAGGGACGGGGGGGAAGGGAGGAGGAAACTCCTGAAAGGGGAGAGCATAGCCCTTTTCCACAATTCCTAGCACCCACGAGTCTGTTGTAATTGACCTCCATTGCTGCAGAAAAAGACTCAGTCTTCCCCCTACAGGAGAAGTATGACTGATACAGTGGGGAAAACTAGGGCTGCTTCTGCTGTTGTCAACCAGAGGAGGATGAAGAAGAAGAGAGCTGCTGGGCTGGACCTCTAGCCCTACCCCTACCTCGCCCCCTGAAGGCACGATAGGGCGGGTTGGCAGGTTGTTGGGCATAAGATTGAGACCTACGAAAGGCAGAACCTCTAGCAAACCCTCGAAACCTACAAAAAGGCCTGTACAATGTAGCAGAAGGGGTCTGCAAACCCAGGGACTTAGCTGTACCCCGACAGTCCTTAAACCGTTCAAGGGCAGAGTCTGCCTTGTCCCCAAACAGCTTTTCCCCATCAAATGGAAGGTCCATTACAGTGGATTGTACATCTGACGAGAAACCCGAAGACCTTAGCCAGGCATGCCTTCCCGTAGCCACTGATGTTCCCATGGCCCTGGCAACAGAATCCGTAGTATCCAAGCCAGATTGAATAATCTGCTGTGCAGCAGCTTGCGCATCCAAGAAAAGGGCCCCAAAAGATTTTTGCACCTCCTGTGGCAGATCTTTTGCCGTCTCCTTAGCAGAGTCCATTAGGGCATGGATGTATCTGCCTAGCACACAGGTGGAATTGGTAGCTTTCAAGGCCATGCTGCAAGAGGAGAACATTTTCTTTGAGGATTGCTCCATCCTCTTGGATTCTCTGTCTGTTGGAACACCAGGAAATGTACCGGGGGCAGACTTTGCAGAACATGATGCCTGAACCACCAAACTCTCCGGAGTCGGGTGACGAGATAGAAAAACTGGATCTCCTGGGGCACTTCTATGCCTTCTCGCCACTGCCCTGTTCACCGCAGGAGATGTCACCGGCTTTTTCCATAAGTCCATAATAGGCTCAGTCAAAGCCTCATTAAAAGGCAACAAAGGGTCAGCACTGGAGGAAGATGATGAAGAACCTCTGTGAGCAGGTTAGTCTTAACTTCTGCCGTGGACAAAGGCAAATCCAGATAGTCAGCTGCCTTCCTCACCACAGCATGGAAAGAGGCGGCCTCCTCAGTAAACTCCCCCGGAGAAGCAATGTCCCACTCCGGGGAAGTATCCAAACCACTTGCAGTGGCAAGTCCCTGGAAATCATCAGAAGGCTCTATCTCACCTTCCTCAAGCCTTCTGTATTCCTCTTCCTCCAGAAGCCTCAACGCCTTTCTTCGAGATCTTAAATGCGTCTCCAGAGCCGGCGTCGACAAGGACTCCATCGACGCCGATGATCTCAGACCCCGAACCGGTTCCGGCAACCGGCGCTGGCCCGAAGTCGGCAGATGACCTCCTCGACGCCGAATGAACAGAAAGAGATGGAGCCGGTCTGGATGAGGCCATCAATGACGCCGGATGGCGCAGAGAAGGAGTCGGATAAGAAGCCGACTGATCCACGGTCCCGGGCGAAGGACTCCTGCCAGGGGAAACCCCCGGCGCCGGACCACCAGGCTCTGTAGGGCAGAAGGGCATGAATGGAGCAGCCCTATATGACGCCGGCGAGCCCAAATTGAATGCCAATGGCCCCGTGGGACCTGCCGGTGCACCAGCAGGGGCCATGGATTGAAAAACAGCATACATTGCATTCAAAAATGTGGCCGGATCCGTCCCTGGAGTCGGGAAAGCCGGGTACTGCTGTGTAGACGTCTGGGGAACATCAAGATCCTTCGGCGCCGGCGAGAAACGAGGACTACCTTGAGTGACCTCATAGACTGAAGGCGCCGGTGACAACCCCGGACTCTCCGGCTGAGGCGTGATCGTAGGACTCATTTCCCACGTCTTCTGGTGCTGTGACGAACGAGATCTCGACCTCGAACGACTCCTCGATTGGCTCCGCTCCGAACGGCGCCGAGAGTCATGATGGCGCCGAGAGTCATGATGACGCCGCTTCTTATGTTTTTTGGGAGAAGCATGGGAAGAAACCTTCTTGTGTTCCTTCTTCTTTGCTTTGGCCAAGAAGAGCTTCGCTTCGCGTTCCTTTAAAGCTTTCGGATTCATGCTCTGGCACGAAGAACAACCTTCCACATCATGTTCGGCGCTTAAACACCAAATACAATCCGAATGGGGGTCGGTCACTGACATCCGACCCCCACATTCCCTACACGGCTTAAACCTGGACTTCTTCGGAGGCGACATTGTAACTTCAAGAGATCGCTACAGTTACCAATGGGCCAGGAAGAAAAAAACGTTGGAGTCGAATGCACGAAAAAAGGAAAAACTTACGTTAGTACATCGACGGGGACCTCTTATTGGCACGTTGACGTCAGACGGAGTCACGCGGAGCCGTGCCATTATGACGTCCTCGTCGACGTAGACAGCTAGGAAGAAGACTTTCCGTCGGATGCTGGCGCAAGGATCAAATTCATAAGGTGAGGAATCCACAGGTAGTTGTATTCATCAGAACTGCAAGTTTTGTTGGATCCCTCTCTGTCAGATTAGACAGGTATTGCCTATGTGGGATAGAGCACTCCTCCTTCAGTTGCTGTTACCATCAACTGGCTAAGGGACTCAAAATCCTTGGTCTCCATCCTCTTACCCACTCATTCCAATCACGCCATACACTATGAATTCAAGTCTCAAACGGAACACCATCCTCTCTCTTGTAGTCACAGAATCTTTGCAGGTACCTTGCTGGCTTCAGTCAAAAGCTCCTAACAAGAGCTTCCTTTACATGCTCAGAGACCATCTGGTCTGCCACAGGCATTCTCCTAATGACAGCTATTGGTTCCAATGGCATGTGCCTCATTAAGGTAGCTGCCTTAGACACCTTATTCAAAGCCTTTGCCTTTGCCTTACAAGCAACCTCAAAGCTCACTAACCACTGCAAAAAATCCTGACCTTCCACACACAATGTGGTTGAGGCCTTTTCCCCGAATATACCAGGACCCACCCTATGGATCCCGCACAACTAAGTTAAGCACCCCCTTCTGTACCTGACTCTCAGTTAGGTAGTATAGCGTGAACAGTCAAGGCTCCCTCAGAGGGAAGTGTAGATACAGATCAGTGAACACGACTCATAACTCAATGTGCCAACAGTGCACACAATACATCAATGTTCATTCAAACACTTATTTTGTATGAAAACAGTATTTTAAATTTGTCAGCGCTCTTCACCAATTACTTGCACAGGAGCAGATGACGACTATTTGCAATGCACGCTAAGAATACCCTCTGTTCTCTGAATGATTTCTCTAGACAACTGGGGTGCCCCAGGGGGGAAAGGGGATGGGGAGATAAGAAGAGACAGCCAGTCAACAGTTTTCTGGTTTCTTCTCCTGCAAGGTGTTTTCTTCCCTTACTTGTAGAACAGAGAAACTGCAAAAGAATATAAGCGTATGTTAATCCTTCCATCTACCCTGCATTTACCACTGCTTGTTAATTCTTTAATAGTAACTATGCTTACCCAATCTGTCTGAGGACTTGCTTCTCTTCTATACTGCTAGTGATTCACTCTCTGATATATATATGTGTGTATATATATATATATATATATATATACTGATGTGTATTCTTTTTTTTTTGCAATCTTTCTTTCTTCTATCACTTTTTACTTTTAACATATATTTATCACCTATTTCTGTTCTGTCTTTTTAATATATTATATATATATATATATATATATATATATATATATATATATATATATATATATAAAATAAATAATCATCAACAGATGGAACAATAACCATCCGCCGGCTGCACCAGTCCCTTGGTTAAATCCCAACCATTAGAAAGAAGTCATAATCAACAACGCTGAATTCAATTATATCGAATTTATTCCTTGTAATGGTTACACAGAGTCCTGCAATAAATTGTCAACACATTTCGGCAAAGCGCCTTCTACTGGACAATTCCGGCCAAAAAAACGGCACCATATATACACAAGTTTAAATCCATCATTTGTTTCCATAGCATTCTAATGTGATCTACTACAGCGGTCATCTTTAAACATGCAAAGACCTAAAAGCAATCAACATATCTATGCCCAATGTTAAATCAGCAATCTTGACATCAAATATTTTAAATGGTCTAGACATTGAGACTTTGTATATTCCCCATATATTGTATAGATATAAATTTAAATAAAGTGCATGTCCATCATTTAATAAGATAGAGACTTGACAAAACATTATTATTGAAAAATTAATTAAGAATTAAAAATTAAAAGGAAGAGAATAGTAATTACCGATCCATATATATGTCATATTAATATATTTACCTAATGTATGACAACGTCATTACAAAAGAATCTCTCCTCATAATCCTAATCTCTTATAATAATTGGCTTTTTGAAAGACTTATGTTATTATATTATTTTGAAGAAAATCATCAATTTTTTTGCTCAACAGTCTTCAATCTAATTAATCAAATATTTATAAAATATAATCTCCAATGTGGGTTTCTATATATGAATATTTCAAATATTTCAAACAATATAAATATAAATGTCTCAAATATTATAAATATTGTAAATAGTATAAAAATCTGTAAAAGATTTTAAATAATTAATACATATAAAACAATCAGCAAAATGGCTGATATTTTACGATTCGGTGTAAAAATGACATCCAATGTTGTTATAATTTACAATAAATAAGATCTTATTCATTCTTAAATTCAAAAATCTAAAACCTATTATGGAATGTCAAGTACATCTGATGTATACAACCAATTACCATATCAAGCTAAACTTCTTCGGTGTGGTCTACATCTTCAATGTCAACCTATACTAAAACCCCCATGTATGATCATTGGGTTCATTCAACCTTAAGGATGCCTTTTTCTTCAAGATGTATTGCATAGCCATAATAAAAGCAATGAATTGATTTTATGAAGTTGATCTACTCTTTTTTGTTCTATACTCTAAGGTTCTAACTAATGCATGTATACAGAATGGAAATGAAGAGGGGCCACAGACTAAAGTGCAAAGTGCTGCTTAAACAAAACTATATCTATATTAAATGATGTGTCTAAAACTAGTGAACAGCAGTGATAAAAACTTATATCTAAATATCCACTCTTCTATGAACATCAATGTCAAAAGAAGGAAAAACTCTAAAAGACTAAAGAGCTGTAAGCAACTTTAAATAGATTTCAAATAGAGGCAAATACATATTCCTAAAAATACTACAGAATCACATATATCAGTTATATCATGGAAAACACCCCTTGGTGATGGCTATTATGGAAATAGCATTGTATCATCAGTCGATATGAGCAAGATTTGCAACACTTAGGATTCCTCTATAAATATACCATAAACGCAATACACATTCAATATTTTATCTTAAATGAACATGTAATTCGGCATCAAGATTATGCCCCCACGGATATTCAGAACTGAGTAATAAAATCATCTTGGATTCCATTTTTCTAAGCTCAGATGTTCTATCACCGGCCCTAGGATTGTTTTTAATAAATTTGTTTATGGTATTGTGCTGGAATCTCCTTTGTGTATATCCCAAAAATGTTTGGCCAGGGGGTATGTTCTATCCTGATTTTTGATGGCTCTAAAATGTTGCAAAAATCTGACTTTTAACTTGTGAATGGTACTCCCAATGTATTTTTTTGTGACATCCACATTCAACAACATAAACCACATATTCAGTGTCACACATAATGCGGTCCTTGATGTCACAATAACGCCCATCAAAAGTTTGATATCTTTGCATGTTCTGTGCATACTAGCATTCCTTACAGTGGCCACACTTCCAAAATCCCAAACTTTTTTTGCTCAACCAGGATGTATTTTCTTTTGTAGAGAAAAAACTTTTAGTTAAATGATCCCCTAGTGAGCGAGCCTTACGGAAAGTTATGGAAGGATGTGAACCTATACTGTCCCTAATATTGGGATCATTCTGTAGGATGTGCCAGTTCTTCTGAAGTATGGTTTTCAAAGAGCCATGTTGTTGATTATATTGCAAAAATATTCTAGGGGATGATTGTTTCTTATCACTGTTTGTAGAAGTGTTGTTGAAAAGTAACTCATCTCTGCTTTTGTTCTTGACTCTATTCTGTGCATCCACCAATATTTTGAGAGGATATCCTCTGTTCAGAAATCTTTCCATCATAGTTCTGATTTCTAAATCATATCTACTCTCATCTGAGCATATTCTGCGAGCCCGCAGAAACTGGCTATATGGTATACTCCATTTTAGCGTCGGTGGATGCCCACTATTGGCATGTAGGATAGAGTTAAATGCCGTGGGTTTGCGATATAGGGTGGTCTCTAGCTGATCATTCTTCACTTTTAGTAAGACATCTAAGAATTCAATGGTCTCTCTACTAGAGGTGACTTCTAAATGGATGTTAAGTTGGTTATCATTTAGTATGTTTACATATTCCAACAATGACTGATCAGTACCATCCCAAATGATGAAAAGGTCATCAATATATCGCACCCACAGCACGACCGTATCCATGTAGATATTGTTATTTTCAGACCATGCCACCTCTTTCTCCTGCCAGCCCATACATAAATTGGCATATGTGGGAGCAAATGAAGCCCCCATTGCCGTCCCATGTTTTTGTAAAAAACAATCATTGTCAAATAGGAACAGGTTATGGGTTAAACAAAATTGCAACATGGATAAAAGCATGTTTGTGCTCAAGAAATTCAATGGGACGTGTTTGTAAAAAATATCTACATGCTTGTAACCCATATTGGTGTTTGATGGAAGTATACAAAGAGGCTACGTCCATAGTGACCATTAGATAATCTTTTGCCATGGAATGTTATGTATCTTAGCCAGAAAATCATTAGTGTCACGTAAATATGATGGTAAGTCAGTGACAAAGGTGCACAGAAACAAGTCTAGGTATCGCAAAGTGTTCTCTAGTAGCGACTGATTCATGCTAACTATAGGTCTACCTGGGGGATGTGTTTTGTTCTTATGGATTGTGGGCAGAAAATAAATACACTGAATTTTCGGATAGTCAATCTCTAAATACATAAGCTCACCATAATCAATAAGTTGTTTAGTGTGCCATTCATTAAGCATTGCATGATATGTCATTTGATATTGAATTATAGGATTGGTTCGCAGCTTGTCATAATGATCAATATTCATTAATTGTCGGTAAGCTTCTTTGATATAATCACATGTGTCCATAATGACAATGCTACCGCGCCCTTATCCGAGGGCTTAATGATAATGGATGAGTTGGTTCTCAGTACACTTAGATCTTTCCAGTCTTGTTGGGTGAAATTGGATCTATGAGTTGTTTTAGATGGAACTTTCATGCAAAATTTCTCAATGTCACCTATTACCAACTCATGAAAGGTATCAATCAAATTTCCACTGGGTAGTGGAGGATTGAATCTGCTCGACGATTTCAGATGACTACTCTCGTGGAAATTGGTGACAAACCCCATCTCATTGAGCGCAGAGGTATTGATGTTAGTTTCATCATTTGCCAAACATCCAAGTTCATTGCTGTCTTTGGCTAAATCATTAATGGCAATCAGTTCTGTGCTGTCTGCAATATTAAATCTTGACACAGGAACCCTGCTGTTCACATTGCCTGCAAAAAGATTTTTATCCTTGTTGGAAAAATGTTTGATTATCATGTATATATCAGTTCGAATCAATTCTCAATTGCAAACATTGCCCACTTTTTTCTTTCAGAGGAAGTACTTGTGTACACCAGGAAACGACCATGCCTGGAACCGCAACTCCTCGGGAACTCTCAGGTAAGTTTTCTGTCTCTTCTTATGTAATCTTATTTGGAGGCAATAGTCGTAAGAACTTCTTTTTTCAAACCAGCTAGTTCTCATGTTCTTAGATGAGATGAGCAAGTTACTTACCTTCGGTAATGCTTTTTCTGGTGGATACACTAGCTACCTGTGGATTCCTCACCTAAAGAATTCTCCCCAATGCGCAGCATTCGACGGAAACTTCTTTCCAGCTCTGCACGTCGGCGAGGACGTCACAAATGCCCGACTCCACGCGACTCTGCCTGACGTCATCGTGGCAATAAGAGGCCCTCGCCTGCGTACTGACGTCAGTTTACACCATTTTACACATGCCTTTGAGGCGAACAGGTGAATATCGACATTCAATCCACATCATGACCGTATTCAAGAAAACTTTCATAGAAAAGGTAAACAAATAATAATCGGAAACAGTATCGACACATATTCATAAAAAAATACATAGCCATGAATATACACTAATACATACAAATATATACATATATATAATTATATATAAATGTATACTCTCAAAATGCAGAAACAACCCAATATACATGTAAACACCCAAGGAAATCTCGGTATGACCAGACAGACTACGGGGGGGGGTGGAACTATGAGGAATCAATAGGTAGCTAGTGTAACCACCAGAAAAAGCGTTACCGAAGGTAAGTAACTTTCTCTTTTGATAGATACAACTACCTGTGGATTCCTCACCTAATGAGTCCCAAAGCAATACCGTCCCGAAGGTGGGAGTCTGACTGATCATACCAAGAAATCCCGCAGCACAGACCGCGCAAAATGGCCATCCCCCCTCGCCTCCAAGTCCAAGCAATAATGCTTTACGAAGGTGTGGCGGGACGCCCAAGTCGCGGCCTTACAAATGTCTGCCACTGGAACACCTCTAGCCAGGGGTGTGGTGGATGACTTAGCCCTGGTGGAATGGGCTCTTAAACCATCAGGAGGAACTTTCTTCACCAATGAATAACATATCTTAATAAACAGAACGACAGAGCTGGATAGCGTTCGTTTGTGGATGGCCTTCCCCTTCCTCTTCCCCACGTATCCGACAAAGAGTTGGTCGTCCAAGCGGAACTCTTTTGTCCTGTCTATGTAAAAACTGAGAGCTCTCCTTGGGTCCAGTCGATGGAGTCTCTCCTCCTCCTTAGATGGATGTGGAGGAGGATAGAATCATAAGAGAGTGATAGACTGTCCCAAATTAAAAGGACTCACTACCTTGAGGAGGAAAGCCGCCCTGGTCCTCAGCACCACTTTGTCCTTATGAAAGGTCGTAAAAAGGAGGGTTTACACATAGAGCTTGAAGCTCACTTACACGCCTAGCAGACGTGATGGCCGTAAGAAACACAGGGGGTCATTCCGACCCGGGGCCGGGGTCGGCGGGAGCACCGCCAACAGGCTGGCGGTGCTCCGCAGGGCATTCTGACCGCGGCGGTTTGGCCGCGGTCAGAACAGGAAAACCGGCGGTCTCCCGCCGGTTTTCCGCTGCCCCCAGGAATCCTCCATGGCGGCGCAGCTTACTGCGCCGCCATGGGGATTCCGACACCCCATACCGCCATCCTGTTCCTGGCGGTTCCCCCGCCAGGAACAGGATGGCGGTATGGGGTGTCGTGGGGCCCCTGGGGGCCCCTGCAGTGCCCATGCCAATGGCATGGGCACTGCAGGGGCCCCCGTAAGAGGGCCCCACAAAGAATTTCAGTGTCTGCTTAGCAGACACTGAAATTCGCGACGGGTGCAACTGCACCCGTCGCACCTTCCCACTCCGCCGGCTCCATTCGGAGCCGGCCTCCTCGTGGGAAGGGGTTTCCCGCTGGGCTGGCGGGCGGCCTTCTGGCGGTCGCCCACCAGCCCAGCGGGAAACACAGAATCACCGCGGCGGTCTTCAGACCGCGGAGCGGTGTTCTGTCGGGGGAACTCTGGCGGGCGGCCTCCGCCGCCCGCCAGAGTTAGAATGACCCCCACAGTCTGTAGGACTAAAAATCTCAAAGGGCAAGAATGTAGCGGCTCAAAAGGAGAGCCCATCACAAAGGTTAAGACCAGATTTAAATCCCACTGGGGCATAACAAAGGGAATGGGAGGAAAACTATTGGTAAGCCCCTTCAAAAACCTCAACACTAAAGGGGATTTAAATAAAGAGGGTTGATCAGGAAGGCATAGGAAGGCTGAGAGGGCCGAAAGATAGCCCTTGACAGTAGCAACAGCGCAGCCTTGCTGTGCCAAGGATAATGCACTTAAGGGATTAATTTGTCTCTCTCCATACCAACCAACGAATCTAGCCCATCTGCTCGCATAGACAGATTTGGTGGAGTGTCGCCGGGCCGATAAAATAACGTCCACCACATCCGGCGGGAGAGAAAAAGAACTCAGATTGCCCCGTTCAATCTCCAGGCATGAAGGTGCAGGCTCTGGAGGTGGGGGTGTAGAATCTGCCCCTGCGACTGTGAGAGGAGGTCTGCCCTAAAAGGGAGATGGAGCGGAGGGCACATTGAGAGTTGTAGAAAGTCCATGTACCACACCCTTCTTGGCCAATCCGGAGCTATTAATATGGCTTGGGCCCGGTCTTGGTGAATCTTGCTCAGGACTCAAGGAATCAAGGGTATGGGGGGAAACGCGTAAAGCAACGGGCCAATTCAGGACATCTGAAACACGTCCCCCAACGCTTCCTGCACTGGATACTGGAGGCTGCAGAACAACGGGCAGTGCGCGTTCTCCCGAGTGGCAAACAGGTCTACCTGGGGAAACCCCCACATCCGAAAGATGGAAAGGACGAGATCCGGATGAAGATGCCACTCTTGATCGGCTGAGAGTAGCCGACTGAGACTGTCCGCATGCATGTTTAGAACCCCGGCCAGATGGCTTGCTATTATGCAAATCTGATGGTCCCTTGCCCAGGACCAGAGCCGCAGAGCCTCTCTGCAGCGAAGATACGACCCTACACCTCCCTGCTTGTTGATGTACCACATCGCGGTCATGTTGTCCGTCAAGACTTGAACCGACTGACCGCAAATGGAAGGGAGGAAGGCCTTGAGAGCCAAACATATTGCCCGGAATTCCAGCAGGTTGATATGAAACACCTGCTCCACTGGAGACCAACGACCCTTGATCTCCAGGTCCCTCAGGTGAGCTCCCCACCCAAAAGTGGAGGCATCCGTTATCACTGTGGCCACTGGAGGTGGCCATGAGAACGGCTTTCCTTGAGACAGGTTGCCGACCGCAGCCCACCTTTGAAGATCCGCTGCAGTGTCTTTGGAGATCCTTATCGACTCTTCGAGATCCCCTTTGTGCTGAAACCACTGCCTGCAGAGACACCACTGAAGAGCCCTCATGTGCCAGCATGCATGAGTGACCAACAGAATACAAGAAGCGAACAGACCGAGCAGACGAAGGACCTTGAGGACTGGAACAACCGCTCCTTCTCGAAACATTGGAATCAATGCCTGAATGTCCTGAACCCACTGTGGAGAAGTAAAGGCTCGATTCAATGTTGTGTCCAGTACTGCCCCTATGAACAGGAGGCGTTGAGAGGGCTCCAGGTGAGACTTGGGTACGTTTATCGAAAAGCCCAGACTGAACAACAACTGGGTTGTCATCTGCAGGTGATGCAGCACAAGCTCCGGAGACTTGGCTTTGATCAACTAATCGTCCAGGTAAGGGAATACTTCTATTCCCTTCCTCCTGAGACTTGCTGCAACCACCGCCATCACCTTCGTGAAAACTCGAGGTGCGGAAGTAAGACCGAAAGGAAGGACCGCAAACTGGTAGTGTTGCGACCCCACCACAAACCGGAGATACTTCCTGTGTGACTTGAGAATGGGAATATGGAAATAAGCATCCTGCAAGTCGACAGAAACCAACCAATCCTCCTTGTTCAACGCCATAAGTACCTATGCTAGAGTCCACATTTTGAATTTCTCCTGTTTGAGCAACCAATTCAAAATCCTCAGGTCCAGGAAAGGCCTCAAACGTCCATCCTTTTTGGGGATCAGAAAATACATTGCATAACATCCCTGACCCCTCTCCTGCTCAAGAACCAACTCCACTGCACCTTTTGACAATAGGGATAGAACCTCCTGTTCTAACAACAGGAGATGATCTTCTGAACAAAAGGAAGGACGGGGAGGGAAGGGAGGCGGAATCTCCTGAAAGGGAAGGGCATAGCCTTTCCTCACCACACTGATGACCCAGGAGTCTGATGCTATCAACTCCCATATGGGAAGAAAAAGAGACAACCTTCCTCCTACCGGAGATACATGGGACAAAATGGTTAGAGGACTAGGGTTGCTTTCCCTGTTGCATCCCCCCTGAGGAAGAGGTAGGGTGCTGCTCTTGGGTGTCCCCTCTAGTGCAGACTCTACCCTGCCCCCTAAAAGATCTGTATGGGAGACTTGATGGCTGCTGGCATGCCTGCTGCGATCTCCAACGAAAGGACGCCCCTCGTCCAAACACTCTAAGACATCTAAATGATCTAAAAGAGGTCGCAACAGCTTGCAGGCCCAAGGATTTCGCCATTGCCCTACACTCCTTGAAGCGATCCAACGCAGAGTCAGCTTTAGTGCCAAATAGTTTATCGCCATCAAAGGGCAAGTCTAACAACGTGGCTTGGACATCCAACGAAAATCCAGACGTAAGCAACCAAGCATGACGTCTGTTAGCAGTGGAGGTTCCCATGGCTCTAGCAACCGAGTCCGTGGTGTCCAGTCCTGATTGTATGACCTGCGTTGCCACATCCTGGGCATCCGTGAGGAGTCCCTGCAAGTCTTGGGGCATATCAGGCAATGCTGCTTTAGCTGCATCCATTTTAGCATGAATGTATCTTCCCAGGATACATGTGGCATTTGCTGATTGAAGTGCCATGCTGCAGGACGAAAAAAACCTTCTTTGCAGACTGCTCCATCCTTTTGGACTCCCTGTCGGATGGCAGACCAAGGAAGGAACCAGGAGTAGACCGCAATGAACATGACGCTTGTACCACCAGACTCTCAGGAGACGGATGTTTCGTAAGGAATTCAGGGTCCCCAGGCGCTCATCTATATCTCCTGGCCACCAACCTATTCACCGCCGATGATGAAACAGGCTTTTTCCAAGCCTCAACAATGGATCCGCAGTGGCAGGATGCAGCACCTCCGTCAGGATATTCGTCTTGACATGGGCCACCAGAAGCGGGAGTTCTAAGAAATCAGCAGCCTTCCTGATGACAGAATGAAACAAGGCTGCCTCCTCGGTATATTCCACCTGGCGAGGCCAAATCCCACTCCGGAGAAGTATCCAGCCCACTGGCAGTGTCCAACCCCTGAAAGTCTCCTACGGGCTCCACAATCTCCCCTTCCTCAAGGAGCTGCCTCTGGTATTCTCTCTCCTTCAACAATCTGAGGGCCTTACTTCGGGAACGCAATTTTGCCTCCAGCCCCGGCGTCGACAAAGAGTTGGCCGACGTCGGAGAACGGCGTCGAGAAGGTGTCACCACACGATCTCTGGACCCCTCCGACGCCGGAGATGGATCCATCGGCACCGTTGACAAATGATCTCCACCCATCGATGCCATCCGACTTCGGGACGCCTCCATCTGCATAGACATCGGCATCGAAGGCCTTTCCATCGACGTCGACGGCTGCACCGCCGGTACCGACGCCGGGCTAGTGTGCCCTGCCGGACAGAATGGCATGAACGGCGTCGGTCTATAAGGAGCCGGAATGCCTAAATTAAATGCCAAGGAACCAGTGGGGCCAGCCTGCGCACCACCTCCCGGCGCCATGCTCTGAAACATGGCAAACATGGCATTAAGGAATGCAGCTGGATCCGTCCCTGGAGCAGGGAAAGCAGGATACTCCTGTGGAGCCGGAGCCGGACTCTGATCCTGGACATCCGGATGCGCCGGAGATGAACGAGGACTTTGAGGCTCCACTACCTCAAAGACCGAAGGCGCCGGAGAAGACTGTGAAGTCGAAGGTTGAGGAGTCACCGTCGGCCTGACCTCCCATGACTTAGGGCGCCGAGCAGATGGAGACATCGACCTCGAACGACTTCCTCTGGAACAACGCCAGGAATCGTGATGGCGCCGTTTCCTACGACTCTTTGCCGACTTCCCCGATGAAGACCTATGATGAGTCCTCCTCTCCTTTTTAGCTTTTGCTAAAAATAATTTGGCTTCACGCTCCTTCAGAGCTTTAGGGTTCATTTTCTGGCACGAACCACACTCCTGGACATCGTGGTCTGAGCTCAGACACCATAGACAGTTGTTATGTGGGTCAGCGACTGACATCCGACTTCCACACTCTCTGCAAGGCTTGAACCCTGACTTCTTCGCAGCTGACATCCCGAAAAAACACAAAGTATCCCTTTCAACAGCAAACAATACAAGAGTTGGAGAAATAGCCGTTATCAAAGGCACGGAAAAAAGGGAACTGACGTCAGCACGCCGGCGAGAGCCTCTTATTGCCACGATGACGTAGACGGAGCCACGTGGAGTCGGGCAATTGTGACGGCCTCGTCAAGGTGCAGAGCTGGAAAGAAGTTTCCTTTGAATGCTGCGCATTGGGGAGAATTCATTAAGCGAGGAATCCACAGGTAGTTGTATCCATCAGAAAGTTGTTTTTTTTCTCATTCAGTTACAAGACACTGCACATTCAACATGACTGGATTAATTCTTGCCAAGAAGGAAGACAATACGCTCTTTCAAAACAGGCAGACTCTGTAAGAAAATACTAACTTTCTTCAGGAAGACTTCTTAACTGTAGTTCTAACCCTGACACAACACTAGATGACGTTTCTATCCACACGACATCACTACCTTGTCTAGCTAATCTGACAGAGATTCAGGATGCTGTTCTCTCATGAAATACCTCAAGTGAAGTGTGCATTTCGCAGGCTGTGCGTGCTCCACATTTCAATCATGCCTTTGGGGAAACAACTTATGCGCTGCAGACATCTGGAGTTTCCAGCGCCGCCAGCTCAGTTTCCAATTGTTGTTTTTCATTTTTCTTCTTTTAAAATCCAATGATTTCAATGTCAAAATGCTGGCCACCATTGTTTTAACAATAGGTGTCCTCTGTAGGATCCTGACAGAATTCTACTTCTATATATGCAAAGGTAAACTACATTGAAAAGGCAACAACACAGTTCCCCGTTGAGGTAGGCACACTAGTAGTTGTCAAGCCACTCCCTGTCTACCCAACCACCCTGTAACAGCTAGCTGTTATTCCCCATTCACATGTGGCAAAATCCAGGGAATGTAAACTATTAGGCCCTGTTCACGAGCTACCCCCTCTCACACTCAGTAAGGTGTAGTCACTTAAGGGTCATGAAGGGCTGCAAAACCCAAAGGTGGTGTATCCCTCATGGCTTGGTAGGCCCAGTCCAGCTGCACATGTTCACACGTGCAACTCCTGGCAGGCGTGGGCTCCTTACCCTGACTCGAGCACACCAGTGCCCTGATGATCGTAATTGCTCCAGCCACAAGCGATAAGTCCTTTTCCTTCCTTGCTTGGGGATGGGGCAGCCTATTTGCTCCAGGCTGGGCTCCAACACCATTTTCTTTGTACCCAGGCCTTCTCGGATACCAAGCCTCTCTCATCTTAGTTGTTGCAGCAGGTTTCAGTTCACAGGAAACAACCCGGACCTGCGGCCTCAGTACTCTGAGTGGCCTCACCTGGCATACGGGCTCCGATAAACCTTACTGTCGGGTCACGCTGGCCTCTGATTGCCTATGCCACGGTCCCACCTGGCAAACGGGGGTCGCAGCAAATTCCCACACATGGGTGACGGACGATTGATGCAACACAGTTCCATGTCACCTGTTTGCCCCTCCTGGCATTCGGAGTCACCAAACTTTCACCACGCTGCAAACAGGCAAAGGCCTGATCGATGCAGCACTTGGCTCTTCCTGCATACGGAGTCGCAAACTTCCACAACACTGCACACCGGCGATGGCCCAACCAATGCAGCACTGTTCTTGTTGCACAGCAGCCCCTCTTAGTATACGGGATCACCAAACTTTACAACGCGGCACACGGGCATTGGCATGATCGATGCAGGACTGCTCCTCACACCTCTCACACCTCGATCAGCAGCCCCACACATTCAGGTGCCCCTCTGGATCTCGCTCCCTCCAACACGCTCCTCTTCCTCACAGGCACACCGGTCTTTGCAAGCAGGCAGGTACTGGTGCTCCAGATTCAAGGGCAGGTGGTTTTGGTTTCCCTGGGTAATGTCCCCTCACCCAGCAAGAAACTAGCAGAGTGTGCCCCTAGTCCTGGTTACAGGTAGAAAAGTCTTGCAGAGATTCTCCTCCTCACACAGACCAGTTGGCTGCCCAGCTGATGACAAAGCTGGGGTTCTCAAACTCCCCTTTTCATAGTTCTTCTTCAGACACCAACTGGGATTTAGGGTTCGAACCTTTGAAGTTTTATGTTGGGGTTCTAAATTCTTTGAAATGGACACTTCTCCCCTTTATTCTTCCTCCTGAAGGATGTCTGTCACAGCAGGTAGGACTCCAACGCTGATTAACTCACAACAAGAATCATGGGCGTGACCAGAGTTCACACTTGGATGTCAGCCACAGTGATATGTGCATCAAAGGTTAATCCTGGGTCCTCAGCTGTACCCTTTATGGTTCTCTTATCAGCCCCATCTTTCTCTTCCTGAGATGTCACGGAATAAAAGAGCCCTTTCAAATGTACAGGGAGAGCCTGGCTCCCCCATCTAGTGCTTGGCCCACCCGGCTTACAGGAATGCAACAATATACAATTCTGTCTGGGGGATTCCTCAACCCATCATGTTTTCATCAGGCTGGCCTGGGTTCATGTAATGTACCAGTGCAGGCACTTCTGCACTCAGTGTACATTCACAGTACATTCACTGTCCAGCGCAGCTGTTCTCATGCATTATGCTACCATCAGCATATCCACATGTAACACACTGTTCAGTATTACAGCCCCTCTGTATTGTACCAGTGTGTTATTGAAAAGAACGCTGTGCCAGCACACACACATTAACTATGTGCGCACGGTACCACACTTCACCCTCTATGTAGCATATTTCTTGCGAGCACACATGCACTCAGCACATTTTCATGATGCACGCACTTCCACATCAACCTGATGTAGGCCAAGGGAGAGTTAAACGTACAGCAACAGAACTTTTAAGGAGGTGAGTGGTTCCCAAATTGTTGTCTGGGGACCGGAGGGGTCCACATAGCCTCCTCAGGGGGTTTGTGACTGCTTAGAAAATTAAACAATATTAACAGATTAATAAAGGGTATATAGATAAAGTGCCCTGATCTACAATTGAACATTTTAAAACACATTGTAAATGTTAAGGAGTTTGAAATTGGAGGCTCAAAATTAATTTAGTATCCTCTGATTGATTTGTGGGAACAGTGCAGGTGCATCAAACAGAATATAGTATGGACAACGTGTGGCTTCCATTGAATTTAGAAAAAGCTCCAACCTTCCTATTATTATTATTTTTATGTTTGTGTGCAAATTAAATAAAATGTGAGATCATTTTTGTATTTGTTTGATGGAATTCTTCTCTCTGTATTTTTTGTGTATTGCTTTGTGGTTCAACTCACTGAACTGTTTTGGGCAGGGTCCCCTGCTTCCAGTAATGATTCAGTGGGAGGGGGTTCCCTGGATTTCAATGATGATTCAGTGGGGGGTTCCGAGTTCCAGTAATGATAAACTGGAGGAACATAGAAGTCACAAGGTTGAGAGCCTCTGTTGTAGGCTTCACTTCCGTGGCATAGGGGTAAAGAGGAACTGTTCACTACTATTGATCACTACACGGTAGGCTGCCATCACCACGCTTGTGCTGTTTAACTCCTAGTGAAGACAACTGCCTTCCAATACTATGAGGGTAGCGCTTTGGGCGCCCCTCCCAGTCCAACAAAAAAAACAATACATGAGACAGGCCTATGTCATGGCGCACATACATGATCAGAGTTTGCCTATGACAAAAATCAGCATTAGGGATCAAGACAGCAACACAGTGGGCATTCAGAGCAGGGGTACACATCTCCACCACGCAGAGGACTTTTCCGTCCCAATAGCGGGGAGCAGCAGTTATGTATTTTATTCTCTAATCTTCTTCCCTGGGTTTGTGGAGGAGGCGGGGATGGTACTGGTTATGGGAGCAGGTTCCAGTTTTTTTGCTTACCTGCACTACTTTCCACTATTTTTGATGTATCCCCATAGCATGGATACCTCCTCCGACTATCATGCGACCTGAAAGAGGTGATCTGCTACTCGGAGTGTCCCTAACACAAAGACTTGAAGAAGGCTTCCTGATGTTCTGAATAGGCCCGAAATATACTGATTCTGATAGTATTCGACCCATGCACGCACCTATAAAGTGTCAAGAAGATTTGCAACCAGGCCGCATTTCTTCTTATCTGGAGAAAGTGCCAGTCACTGCATATTCCCCATCACCAGCCGCCTTTATACTTTAGTGTGCTGACACTGCTGTCTGAGGTACGAGCGCAATAACATAAAGTGAAATATCCATGTGAAGGAGAAAAGCTATGTATTTGGAGAGTTGTAACATTGTTGCATAGGTTGTCGATCTACAATCGTAGTTCTGTGAAGTTGTAGAATTGTGCTTTATGCAGCTATGAAGTTAGAGCACGGTCAATGTTCAGCTGTAGAACTGAGAAAAGAATAACACAGGACTACACCTCACTGATGAGGCCAAAGAAGTCACGAATATATTTAAAATTCTGTGCATTGCCTTGAAAAGCAACATGCCCGCACTCCTGTCTGGACTCTACCTATTGGGAGAGGCTAAGTTTGATTTGCAGATTGTTAGTTACTGTCTGTAGAGGCCTAGTGAACAAAAATGATGACTGGAAAATGGAATGTAGTCTACATTCATTACCAGGAGCTGATATCAATTGAAGCATTCCATCCATCACCTTTATTTTTTTTCAGTGATAGGCCCTAAGAGTGAGAAGTAAGTTTAGGTGTGGGTCTTGTGCTCACTGTCTTAAAGGATTCAAGTTGCACCTTACTGAGGAGACTTAAACAAGGCTGAAACATATGTGGTGTTGCTTGTGTTCCCCTGCTGAAGGGAACTTGTTGAGCAGTGTGTAATGGACTATCCTTACAAAAAAGCGACCAGGACTGATTTGCATTTGGTGGGTCCCTGTTTGTAGTGCCACAGTGAGCAGAAAATGATGCAATGGAATGCTCCCAGAGTAATTACCATGCCAAGAACCACCTGGAACTAAGGGCAATAAGCAATACAAGAACAAAGGGTCTGTATGGAAAGTGAACATATAAGTTAACAATTAATATATATGCTATGTAGTCATTAGAATTTATTCTGCACCAAAGGAAAAAGGAAAATCTACACACATGCAGTTATGTAACAATGTATAGCTTCAGATCAAGTTGCTCACTCCTCATATGTGCTCATACAAGTGAAAATGATACAGAAAAATAAAGCATGTATAAAAGCAAACAATACAGCAAAGGAACTAAAGTAATCAATAGCCAGTGACAGTGTATATTCCATATTAATAGGTCTCTGGGTGAAGGTGATCTGTGATAAGTTTCATTTGCCACGTGTGGCAACAGCGTATTAAACCCGCATGGTTACTGGGTCATTGTCAGAACTGCACCTTAGTGCTGACAGTAACCAGCCAAAATTGTACAAAAAATTAAGGGTAACATGTAATTAGGATATTAATAAAGCAAAGAATGTGTGGAAACATGAATGTTCAAAGTAATGTATGCCCGAAGGCTACTTAGTGATGTCAATTAGCCTGAGTATGAAAAAAAAAGCAGAACAGAAAACTCGAAATTAGTTGTTTGACCTCGTCAAGGTAGAGATCATGACGAGAAAGCTGTTGAATCCATCAACACCTGAAAAATGTGCATAAAATAATTGCATACTGGAGCAAGAGCAGTGCTGACAAAGTACATGAAACACAGACTGATGATCAAGAATTTGAGAATCAATTCTGGTGCTTAAGGAGGCATAGCTATGTCCGTAAAAAACAAAAGTAGCGATCAAGCCTTTGCTAACCAGTCCTCAGCAGTCAGCATCCCGAGCACAATGAAGGAGATGTGTGCCCACGTAGATAAGCAAAATGGCCACCATCAGCCTTGCCAAGTGTCTTGCATCTCGCGTTAGAATAACACTTTTCTGGTCATTTTTTCCGCATTATCGCAATGCCTCAGATTGTCACGCAAAAGAACTGTGTCCTGAACTGCGGTAAATCCTTTAATTCCAGTTTCTCACTTTGCTAGGTACGCTCCGAGTAGTGTTTATCAAAGGCCACAAGGTGGCCCTGGTGTACAATGGGAGGTATAGGAGTCTCTATATATTACGGTATGTATAAGGTTCCCTTGCCTTCATGGGTTGATTTTGCTTGCAAGAAAGTGTCACTCATAATTACACTGACATTTATGAAAATGTCACACATAGCAATCTGAAACCTTGGCAGCTATGCATAATCAGGCTCACCGTCCAAGATGAAAGAAGGACTGTGCAGCCACCCATGAACGCAGAGCACAGAAAATGTAAAACATGGCATAAATGGAAAAATGATAAAAGCTTACTAAGTGGGATCTCAACTCACAAAAGTACACAATGAATAAAGATCACAAAAAGATACTAGAATATATATATGTTGAACAACTAGCTTTTGAAATATGTAACAAATACAGTTAAAGTAGCTTGGTGTCGCCCATGTTGTTGTACTTTTACTATATTTTATGCTGTGTAACATTACAGCTGTAGTCTAATTGAGCATTTGTATGCAGTGCAGAACACTGCATGTTTTGTTTTACACATTATAAGGATATAGTATGTTACATACCCAGACTTGCTTTATCACACCTTGATGAATGTATCCTGCTAAATAGAAATCATAAATTACCAATAGGATAGGAAGGTTTCAGTATTAATTGTTGTGCTTTGGACTACGATATGAAAATGAATAATTGTTCTTGATCAAGTTGCTAGATTAATTTTTTGTGGCCCACCAGGCTTCTGTAACTGCATTTGTTAAATATTCTACAATCTGGTTGCTCCCCATATGTTCAATTATCTGTTTGTGATCTACATTAATTGTGCACTTTGGTGAGTCGGAATCTCAGTACATTTTTATACGTTTTCATTTTGGCCATGGTCATTTTTAGGTTGAGAGTGCAAGCGCTCTGACGTGTTGTAATCTATCTGTGGACTTTGAACCACGCCCACCACACACCTATCACTATCACTCGTTGGGCTTGCCTTTCAAAAATCCTTTGTTATCAGTGGTAAATGCTTTACATTTGTCCCTTTACGGGGGCAGTTTTGTTACCGCCTTGGCCATCGACATTGTTACATGTATTACTGCACAATTGCCCAAATGTTTGACTGCAAGCAAACTTTTTATTCCTTTTGTGTCTCTCCTTAGCGCTCATGGCAGCCATGGTGGTTTGAATGGGTTCACTTATGTCAAGTGTGTTACGTTTCATTTTCAATTAATGTGGCAAGGAAGAACAAGTTGCTTAACTTCAGTAATGCTTTTTCTGGTGGATACAATAGCTACCTGTGGATTCCTCACCTTATGAATTCACCCATGCGCCAGCATCCGACGGAAAATCTTCTTCCCAGCTCTCCACGTCGACGAGGACGTCACAACTACATGGCTCCATGCGACTCTGTGTGACATCACCGTGCCAATAAAAAGTCCTCGCCGGCGTGCTGACGTCAGTTTCACCCACTTTTTACGTGCCTTTGAGGCAAACAGGTGAAAATTGACCCCACAATAGCTCCAATATATACATATATAGGTAAAACCACAATGAAGCAATAGAATCAAAACCATCATTTATATATACACATGCACAGCAAAATGTATATACATATAAAACCAAACATCTTAGTATAACCAGACAGGCAACCAACCGTGAGGCGGGTGAGACTGTGAGTAATCCACAGGTAGCTACTGTATCCACCAGAAAAAGCGTTACCGAAGGTAAGTAACTTGTTCTTCTGATGGATACAACTACCTGTGGATTCCTCACCTTATGAATAGAGTCCCAAAGCAGTACCGCACTCAGAGGTGGGAGCCTGTCTGGTTACACGAAGAAGTCCTGCAATACAGATTGCGCAAAATGGTCGTCCCTCCTAACCTCCGAATCCAAGCAGTAACGCTTTGCGAAGGTGTGGAGAGACGCCCAAGTTGCTGCCTTGCAAATGTCCACCACTGGAACCCCTCTTGCCAGGGCCCAAGTAGCAGACTTAGCCCTGGAGGAATGGGCTCCGATACCCTCAGGGGGAATTTTCTTTGCCAACGAGTAGCAAATCTCGATACAAAGAATGATCCACCTGGAGATTGTTCTTTTATGAACTGCTCTGCACTTCCTCTGTCCAATATACCCCACGAACAGCTGGTCCTCCAGGCGTAAATCTTTTGTCCGTTCAATATAAACACTAAGGGGCCTTTTAGGGACCAAACAGTGGAGCCTCTCTTCTTCCTTCGAGGGGTGAGGAGGAGGGTAGAAAGATGGAAGGGTAATGGTCTGCATTATATGAAAACAGAGTGACAACTTTTGGCAGGAAAGCCGCCCTGGTTTTCAACACCACTTTATCTGGGAAAAACAAGGTAAAGAGGGGTTTAACAGAAAGAGCCTGAAGCTCACTAACCCGCCTAGCCAAGGTTATAGCAATGAGAAAAACAGTTTTAAGCACCAAAAACCTTAACAGGCAAGAGTGCATGGGCTTAAAAGGTGATCCCATTAAAAGGTTAAAACAAGATTTAGGACCCACTGAGGCACATGAAAAGGAGTGGAAGGAAACCTATTAACTAAACCCTTCAAAACCTAATCACATTAGGTGATTTAAATAATGAGGACTGATCCAGGAAGCAAAGAAAGGCAGACAGAGCAGCTAAATAACCCTTAACTGTAGCCACTGCACAACCCCTCTTTGCTAAATCTAAAGCAAATAATAAAATATCCGAGAGGTGGGCCTTCAAAGGATCAATTTGCTTCTCTCCACACCAAGCCACAAATTTTGCCCACCTGCCATCATAAACGGTCTTAGTGAAGTGTCGCCTGGCCGATAAAATACATCCACTACATCTGGTGGGAGAGAAAAGGAACTCAGATTGCCCTGTTCAATCTCCAGGCATGAAGGTGCAGGCTCTGGAGGTGGGGGTGTAGAACCTGCCCCTGAGAGAGGAGGTCTGCCCTGAGAGAGAGACGGAGCGGAGGACACAGCGAGAGTTGGAGAGGATCCATGCACCACACCCTTCTTGGCCAATCCGGGGCTATTAAAATGACCTGAGCCCGATCTTGACGAATCTTCCTCAGAACCAGAGGAATCAAGGGTATGGGGGAAAATGTGTAAAGCAACTGGTTGCCCCAAGAGATCTGAAACGCATCCCCCAGAACTTCTTGTGCCAAATACTGGAGGCTGCAGAATGACGGGCAGTGTGTGTTCTCCAGAGTGGCAAACAGATCTATCACTGGAGAACCCCAAATCTGAAAGATGTGCAGGACCAGATCCGGATGGAGATGCCACTCGTGATCAGCCGGAAAATGTCGACTGAGAGAGTCCGCACGTATGTTGAGCACTCCGGCTAGGTGATTCGCTATTAAGCAAATCCGATGGTCCTGAAACCAGGACCAGAGTCGCAGAGCCTCTCTGCAGAGAAGATACAACCCCACTCCTCCCTGCTTGTTTATGTACCACATCGCAGTAGTGTTGTCCGTCAGAACCTGAACTGACTGACCGCATAGGGACGGGAGGAAGGCCTTGAGAGCCAAACGTATCGCCCGCAATTCCAACAGATTTATATGGAAAGTCTGTTCCACTGGAGACCAACGACCCTTGATCACCAGGTCCCCCAGATGAGCTCCCCACCTTAGAGTGGAAGCATCAGTCATGACCGTGCCCACCAGAGGCGGGAGTGAAATCGGCCTTCCTTGAGAAAGGTTGCAGTCCACAGCCCACCATCGTAACTCCGCTGCAGCGTCTCTCAAGATCGTTATCGACTCCTTGAGATCCCCTTTGTGCTGAAACCACTGCCTGCGGAGGCACCATTGAAGAACCCTCATGTGCCAACGTGCATGAGTGACCAACAAAATGCAAGAAGCGAACAGACCAAGCAGACGTAAGACCTTGAGGACTGGAACAACCGCTCCATTTTGAAACATTGGAATCAACGTCTGAATGTCCTGAATCCGCTGAGGCGGAGGATAGGCCTGATTCAATGTAGTATCCAGTACTGCCCCTATGAACAGGAGGCATTGAGAGGGCTCCAGGTGAGACTTTGGTACATTTATTGAAAAACCCAGACTGAACAACTGAGTTGTCATCTGCAAGTGACGCAACACAAGCTCTGGAGACTTGGCTTTGATCAACCAATTGTCCAGGTAAGGGAATACCGATATCCCCTTCCTTCTGAGACTTGCTGCTACCACTGCCATCACCTTCGTGAAGACGCGAGGTGCTGAAGTAAGACCAAAAGGGAGGACCGCAAACTGGTAGTGTTGCGACCCCACCACAAACCGGAGATACTTCCTGTGCGACTTGAGTATAGGAATATGAAAGTAAGCATCCTGCAAGTCGACAGACCCCATCCAATCCTCTTTGTTCAACACCAGAAGTACCTGTGCCAGAGTCAGCATCTTGAATTTTTCCTTTTTGAGGAACCAATTCAAAATCCTCAGGTCTAGGATTGGTCTCAAACGACTGTCCTTCTTGGGGATCAGGAAGTATCTTGAATAACTACCCTGACCCCTTTCCTGCTCTGGAACCAACTCCACTGCACCTTTTGACAACAGGATCTGAACCTCCTGCTGCAACAACAGGAGATGGTCTTCTGAACAAAACGAGGAATGGGGAGGGATGGGAGGAGGAAACTCCTGAAAAGGGAGAGCATATCTTTTTCTCACAATGTTTAGAACCCATGAGTCTGATGTACTAACTCCCACTTGTGGAGAAAAAGACGTAATCTTCCCCGTACAGGAGAAATGTGGTCGATAAAGGGGAGAAAACTAAGGCTGCTTCCCTTGCTGTTGTCCTCCAGAGGAAAAGGATGATGCAGGGTGCTGCAGGGTGGCCCCTCTCGTCCGAACCCTCCCCGCCCTCTAAAGGACCGATATGGGAGGCTGGTAGGCTGCTGGACCGTGGACTGAAGCCTCCTACAGGAAATGGCTCCATGCCCAAACCCCCTGAACCCTACGAAAGGACCTGAAAGGGGTTACAGAAGAGGCTTGCAGACCCAAAGACTTCGCCGTGGCCCGCCTGTCTTTAAAGCGCTCTAGGGCAGAGTCCGCTTTATCACCAAACAATTTCTCTCCATCAAAGGGCAATCCAACAAAGTAGTCTATACATATGAAGAAAACCCAGAGGACCTCAACCAAGCGTGCCTCCTGGTAGCAATAGATGTACCCATTTCCCTGGCCACCGAGTCCGTGGAATCCAGACCAGACTGGATTATTTGTTTTGCCGCAGCCTGAGCATCAGATAGCAGTTCACCAAATGGTCTCTGTACATCCTGCGGCAGGTCAGGAACCATAGCCTTTGCGGAGTCCATCAAGGCGGGGCGTATCTACGAAGAACACAGGTAGCATTCGCAGCTTTGAGAGCCATGCTGCAAGTAGAGAAAGTCTTCTTTGCGGATTGCTCCATTCTTTTAGATTCCCTGTCCGATGGGATCACAGGGAAGGAGCCTGGAGCAGACCGAGTAGAGCAAGAAGCCTGAACAACCAGACTCTCCGGGGTAGGATGTTGCGATAAAAACCCCGGATCTCCAGGCGCCACTCTGTATCTTCGTGCCACAGATCTATTCACAGCAGGTGATGACACAGGCTTCCTCCATAGCTCTAATATGGGCTCCGTAGGAGCTTCATTGAACAGAAGCAAAGGATCCGCAGAAGTGGAAGAAGGATGTAGGACCTCCGTTAAAATGTTTGTCTTAACCTCTGCAGCAGGCAAAGGAAGCTCTAAAAAGTCTGCCGCCTTTCTAATCACCATGTGAAAGGAGGCCGCCTCCTCTGTGAACTCCCCCGGTGAAGACAAGTCCCAATCCGGGGAAGTGTCAAGCCCAGTGGCTGAATTTAGCCCTTGATAGTCCCCCAGGGGCTCCTCAATCTCCCCCTCCTCCAACAGCTGCCTTTGGTACTCTTCCTCTTCTAAGAGTCTTAGGGCCTTTCTGGGTGACCTCAGTCTGGCCTCTAATCTCAGCATCGACATGGAATTGGCTGACATCGATGACACTGACTTCAACCTTGGACATGGAACAGGAGAGGAAGGTTGGCTTCGGTTGAATCCATCACTCAGATCTGGCGCCGGAACAGATCCCAACGGTGCCGAGGATACCTGCGGCTCCACCATCGTTGCCGACTGACGAGGTGAAGAAATCAACGCCATAGGCCTGGAAGGCAACGTCATAGGAACCACAGGGCTTCGAGGCGCCGGTCCGGCATTAGCCGGATAGAATGGCATAAACGGCGCCACCTTTGTGTGGAGCAGGAGAGCCCAACGAAAATGCCAACTGACCCGTGGGACCAGCCAGTGCACCCGCAGGGGCCATCGCATTGAACATCGAGAACATGGCACTGAAAAATGCCGCCGGATCCGTTCCTGGAGTCGGGAAGGCAGGATACCGCTGATCTCCAGGTTGCACGTGTGCTTGCTGAGCATCGGAATCACGAGCAGCAGGTGAAAATAGATGACTGTCCGTAGGTGCCACTACCTCGAAGACCAACGGCACCGGAGAAACCTCAGGGCTCTAAGGCTGCGGAGTCACCGTCGGACCCACCTCCCACGTCGCACTGCACCGCTGTGATGGAGACCTTGATCTTGACCGGCTCCGAGCCAAATGACGCCTAGAGTCATGATGACGCCGTTTCTTATGTCTCTTCGAAGAATCATGAGAAGAGGATCCACAATGGCTCTTGTGCCCCCTTCTTCGCCTTGGCCTGAAAGAGTTTGGCCTCTCTTTCCTTCAAAGCCTTAGGATTCTTGCTCTGGCAAGAGACTAACTCCTCAATGTCATGCTCAGACACCAAAGGCAATAGTCATGAGGGTCAGTAACCGACATGCAACCCCGCACTCTCGACACGGCTTGAAACCCGACTTCCTAGGAGGAGACATTGTAACTAGAAACCGATAAAAACTAGCAACAAGATGAAAGACCTTGAACAGAAGCGAAAGCTAGGAGAAAACCGTTAGCATTGAAGGCATGGAAAAAAGGGAACCTGCGTCAGCACGCCAGAGAGGACTTCTTATTGGCACGGTGAGGTCACACAGAGTCGCGTGCAACTGTGCAATTGTGATGTCCTCGTCGACGTGGAGAGCTGGGAAGAAGATTTTCCATCTGATGCTGGTGCATGGGTGAATTCATAAGGTGAGGAATCCACAGGTAGTTTTATCCATCAGAAAGTCCAGTTAGGAATTTACAAAGCTTAATAGCTGTAACTCAAGCAAATGCAAGACCCATTGCATTGTGAATGCTTGTTTATATTTTCTTTCACATTGGCTAAGTTTTCTGTGCGCTGCTTTATGGTTTTCTGCAGTCTTTTTGGTTGGGGAGCCTGTTGGTAGCTATCTTGTTTATTTATGCGACCCGCATCGCATATACAACTTAGTTCAATGGAATCAGGATGCAGAGTACTGTAGACCAATTAGCAGATGATTATTCGCTGCTTTCTTTTACTGGAGCGGATGCGCTGTAACCTTTGCAGCAGATCTGTTCCTGCCTCCTTAAGGACCAAGGTTGATTCTCAAATTCCTGATCATCACCCATGCTTCAGGAAATTTGCCGGCACCACTCTGGCTCAGGTTAGCAAGTATTTTATATACTTAACTGTACCTGTTTTTTTTGTTTTTTTTTCCACAAATCTAGTATTACTTTTATGGAATTATTCTTCATTACCTACAGCATCTTTCTGGATAACATTCTACAAGCAAGTGACAACTACTTGGGTGGTGTTCGATTTACCTGTTTTCTCACCATCATTGCTACTTTGACACAACCAACTAATTTCATGCTTTCTGTTCAGTTTTTTTAATTTTGCTGTAATATTTCCTAATTACTTTTTACTCTGTTGTTTTTGGCTGGTTGCTTATAGCACTAACGTAGAGGCTTGAAGATGAGCCAATAATCACCAGGAGTCGAAACGCCATAGACGCACATGGAAATTATTACAGATCGGCCACACCCAGTAACCTATGAACATTCAATATACACTGTCATTAACTATAGTTTACTTTTGTTCCATTGCCATATTGTTTGTTTTTATTCACACTTTCTTCTGTATAATTTTCACTTCTATGAGCCAATATAGGCACTGAGCCTCTTTGTTTTGAAGCAATAAAATGCTACAGATCTGCAATTTGTGTGTTTTTTCACTTTTCCCTTCTCTGATTAATGCAGAAAGAATTCTAATAAATACATTGAATGCATATCAAATGTTGACTAATATGTTATATTTCCACACTGAACCTTTGTTCTTGTATTACAAAGTAATTACCAGACTCTGAACTTATATAGTTGTAGTGATGTATGTGGAGGTGGTGCTTGCCAAACGAAAAGATAAATTAATGCACTCCATAGTGCTAAAGCAGAGTCACAAAGGCGCATGGAACAAACACATGCAATTGCCATCTTTCAATGACCATACACATATATTGCCTACTGGCGGTCGCCAGCAGGTATAGTTAGGACTTAGGCCCTCATTATGAACTTGGCGGCAATCACCGCCGACCGCCGCGGTGACAGTGAACAGAAGTCCACCAGTGGCAGTAGGCTGCACACCGCCAAATTATGACGCCAAAAAGTTAAACCTCCAAAAATCCTGCAACCTCCACCCAGGGCCCACAACAGAGGAAGGGCAGCACACCCCACCCTGCCACCGCCAAGCAGACAAATCCTCTGCCCACCAAATAATGATGCACAAATCAGCGTGGCGGATAGTGGATGCCGACCGACCACTAGCTGTACGGACCGCCAGCAAAGCGACCCACCAACAACAAATGCACTCATTGGCAACTTTGAAACTCACACATCCACAACACTATAAAACACTCACATACACACACCACAATCCTTTGCATCGCCAATAGCACAACTGAAACATACTACACAAAACTCATACACTGAACACCCACATAACACAAGTCACATACACAAATACACCACCAAAACACATACAAACCCTAAACCCCTTCATCAGCCACACACACAACACAACAACACCCTCACCAATACCTCCACAACACACCACCCACAACACACACCATGGCACCCCCATAGCACCTCCGCTTCATAGATAGGGAGCTAAGGACCATTGTGGACGAAATACTTAAGGTCGAGCCACAACTATTCAGGGCACAGGTGCAGCAGACACCTGTGGCCAGGAAGATGGAGCTATGGCAGATGACTGTCAACAAGGTCAATGCAGTGGGAAACCATCCACGCACAAGGGAGGGCATCCGGAAAAGATGGAACAACCTGTGCAGGAAGGTTTGGTCAATGGCATCCAGGCACCACATCGCCGTACAGAAGACTGCTGGTGGTCCCCCACCTACCCCCCCCCCCCCCACAAATACACCAACTAGGAGGAGAAGGTCATGGCTATTCTGCACCCAGAGGGCGTCACGGGACTCACCGGAGGACTGGACTCGGGTAAGTCAACCACTATACCAAAACATCCACCTCACCTATAATACATTTATCACCCCACCCCTCATACTACAACCAGGACCCCATCCCCAGCATGTCCACATCACCCACACCCAACTACCCTGCATGCCCACTACCCCACAAACAGACCTCCATTCTGCCCCCTGTGCACAGTCACCTACCCCTACATGGAATCCCAGTGGCACTACAGAACCCACAATGCACCTCCCCCCAACAAAAAATTCAAAGAAAGTACACAAAGGGACCTTGCATGCCACAACAGGGGAATATAAGCACAAAACAGGGCAAAGCAGTGCATCAACTGCTCAAAAAATAGCTGACACCCACATGTCCATTCCACCCCCCTCCCACCCCCACAGGGACCACCACCCATGCCATCCGGATGGAAAAGCCAAGGAGTGCCAGTGCCCCACACGAAGACAGAGGCCCCACTCAGGAGAGTGCTGAGGGACAAATGAGGGAATTTGAGGAATACCCAGGCCCATCACACAGTCCTGGACTGTCACCCCCCAGCAGCCCCACCCAGGATACCACTGACACCCCTACCACTCAGCCACCATCATCTACCTGACCAAACGACCCCACACCAGTGTCTCCCAGCCACAGACTGGCGGACCACATTTACAGAGGCCAAAGTCTCCAGCCACCAACAGGCAGGATGATGAAGGGCCCAGTGCAAGTGGGACTGCCAGACCTGTGCAGGGGACACAGGCACAGGGAGCTAGGTCCAGTGGGATGACATCAATGGCCCAGGGGGGTGGCCAAAGGATGGATGCAGCAGCCCAGGAGGTGATTTCTGAGGTCCTAGACAGGATGGGCCAGATCCTGGCCACCTTGGAGCAGAATCAAAGGCTGCAGGTAGCACACCAGCAGGAGGCCATGAAGGAATGGAAACAGCTCAATGCCACCATGGCCACTATTGCAAGGGTGCTGCAGCACCAGTACCACAGCCAGTATGAGTCCTCCACCCACTTGCAAGCACACACCACAAGCCATGACACTGTCCTGCCCTCTACATCTGCAGCAGCTACTGGACTGGTGTCGCTGCCAGGAGACTCACAGGAAACCAGCACACCTACCCCTGTAGCACAGCTCCAGCCACGCAAATGTGCCCTCAGACCCAGACATGCCACAGAAACACCAGCCAAAACCACCACTAGTAAGTGACTGTGCCCTGAACTGACTCCCTTGTGTACCACTGTGCCCCCCTGGGTGACTTGTCACTGCCATCACAACATGTACCAATGGCCACATGGAACTAAAGCCTTTGCTACAAACACCGGAAAAGATGTACCTGGGCTTTTTCATACACCATGTGCCCACTCCCTTTCACTGTCCCAACACTGATGTATATTTTGCCCCACAATAAATACATCTATGCACTTTAATCGTATGTCCATCATCATTATTATTTAAGATTTGAGAGTGTGTATGCATTAGCCAGTAAATTTCATAATCATGCCTTTTTTGCAGGAAGGGATTCAACATACTGTACTATCTGAAGTATGTCACACTGTACATAATATTGGGTTATCTGGCACATGCCACTGCAGACATCAGTTAACAGTGTCACTGACTATAGACACCACATTACCAATTACATTAGTCTGATCAAAATATGCAGTGAAAACATCAGCATCATTGAACAGTACCTTATAGTCACTGGGAGTATAGGTGGATCAGCAGGTTCCTGGAGGTTACATCTTCCCCCTCTTCTTTCTCACCATCACCCACATCCCCTGTCTGAGGCTGCTGGGATGGTTGGACAGCACCCTCCACTTCTAGAAGGGGGATAGCTTTCCTCGCAGCCAGGTTGTGCAGCATGCAGCAGGCCACCACCATCTTACACACCTTGACAGGGACCTCCAGAGAGATGGAGGCAACTGAATCTAGCCTTCAGGAGATCTATAGTGCGCTCTATCACCCTCCTAGTACGTCCATGGGCCTCATTATAATTCCTCTCTGCAACTGTCCTGGTATTCCTCACAGGTGTCAGGAGCCATTGCAAGTTGGGATAACCAGAATCACCTGCAAAAGTAGGTGAAAGAGAGCTTTAAAAAACTGACATCACATGCACATTGGCTGACTGTCGGATATGTACTGATCCAGTGTCATACACATTCACCTGTGAGCCATCCTCTGTCCCCTTGTAGTTGTTTCATTAAGTGTGGCACACTGCTGTTTCTCAGGACAAAGGAATCAAGGACTGAGCCTGGGAACCTGGCATGGACATGTGATATGTACCGGTCAGCAGTACACACCAATTGTATATTCATGGAGTGATAGTTCTTCTGATTCCTGTACACCTTTTCATTCACTCTTGGGGGTGTGAGAGCTATGTGTGTTCCATCAATGATACCAATCACATGTGGGATGTGAGGAAAGGCATAAAATCCAGATTTGATGTCAGGAAGTTCAGCCCTTTGGGGAAACTGGACATATGTTTGCAGGTGTTGGGCGAATGCATCCAGGAATTTTGACAGGAGCAGGCTAAACATTGGCTGTGAGACCCCTGCACCCAAGCCCACTGTCACCTGAAATGAGCCTGTAGCCACAAAATGGAGTACAGATAGCACTTGCACAGTTGTAGGGATGGCATGCTAGTTCCGATTAGATGGTTTCAGTACAGGATCCAACAATACACAGAGATCATGTATAGTGGCTCTATTGAGTCTGTAGGTGACATTGAAGGGACGTTCCTCCATAGTTTCCAAGTCAACCAGGGGTCTGTAAACCAATGGGATCCTTCCTCGCCACATGGGTCTGTACCTATGGGGGAGGAAAAGACACATATTGAGTGTGTCCATGCATGTGCATCACCTGATGTCACTGTATCCCTGTCAGTGAGACACGTAGGTAATACACATATGCAAATTCTGAAGTACACCGTCAGGCATATGTGTGCTGAATGAAATCTGTCATAATGACACAATTCCAAAGATAGGTGCATGTCAGGATCCTAGACTAATGTCAGCAGGAGACTAAGGTCGTAGATTTTGAGGCCATGGATGAGGCACCTGGCCAGGCTATGGTGAAGTGGTGGTAGCAAAATGGCAGCTTCCTCCCATCCAGGTATGTGGAAGTGGCTTTATTCCGCTAGAGTTAGTCGTCATGGCGGAAGGCGGTGTTCACCGCCGTGCACCCGATCATTGGATTCCATGGATGTCAATGGGGGACCTGGGCCAATCATGATCACCGCGGTGGTGACGGAGCACACTGCCGCGGTACCAATGCCATTTCGTCAGACTCTTGACACTTGACTCCCGTTTCCCATGCAGGCTAGTACTCCACTGTGTGTGCTGCTGTGTCCTGACTCTGGTCCCTGAGATGGCGTGGGTCACAGGGGAATGGGCCCCAGCCTTCACCTCAGAGGAGCTGGAGAAGCTGGTGGATGGGGTCCTACCCCTGTATGCCAAGCTGTATGGGTGACCAGAGGAGCAGGTGAGCAGCTATGTGTCCTCCTTAGATAAGTGTTAATGTGGCGGATGCCTGTATGCGTTTCTTTTCGTTGTGTGACTGCTCACCTGTAGCGTGTCTAGCAGTTTATGTCTTGGAAAATGTCCATATGTATGTCTCAATGGGCAATGTCAGGTTGAACGGGCATGGCATTTGTTAATGGGACACCCACACTGACGTCTGTTTCTTTACTCTGTGTGTCCCATGCAGGTCAGCGCCCATCAGAAGAGGGGACTGTGGCAGGCTACCGCCAAGGAAGTATGGACCCTGGGGGTCTACAACCAGCGGAGCACCCACTGCAGGAAGCGGTGGGAGGACATGAGTTGCTGGGACAGGAAGACCGGAGAGGCCCAGCTGGGGAGGCCCTCCCAACCAGGAAGTGGTGCCCTGACCCCCCCCAATGGCCCGCATTCTGGTGGTGGCCTATCCGGAATTGGATGGGCACTTGATGGCAGCACAGCAGCCACAAAGGGGTGAGTACCACCACTGTTGTTATACCGCTTTGATGTATGTATGTTGGTGCTGTGGTATGTCTGCATTCTAGTACCAGGCACATGGACAAGTATGTTCCTGCAGTACTACCCCCTCAAAGTCCCTGGAATGGTGTGAGGACTAGTTTGGGCAGTCACCTTAGGCACATGGGGGGTCCCCTTATTGTCATCTGGTATGTTTTGTGGCCTCATGGACTTGTAAGTGGATCAGCTGGGCATGGTTCCTCATGGGTGTACCCCACACAGTGTATCAGGTCCGTGTTGTTTCTGTGGGTAATGTGGTATATTCTAGGGTAATGGCCACTAGTCAGGGGCACAGTCATGACTAATGTTGTAGGTGCTGCGTGTAGGTGTGTGACCTGGGTGGGAGTGTGTGTGGGCCGATGTACATATATTCAGTTTTTGACCAAGATGTCCCTTTGTTTTGTCTCTCCACCCCTGTGCTCTTGTGTCCTTTGTGTACATCAGCATCATCTGGCGAGGGAGCAGTTGCACTGGCGAGTGGGGATGCAGCAGCCCACGGTTCCAAGGAGTCAGGGTCGAGCAACGCCAAGTGGACCAGTGGGGTGGAGGGCGACGGGAGTACCATGGTGAGGCAACTACCAATGGAGGTAGTGACTCTGATACCTCTTCCGATGGGAGCTCCCTGGTGGTGGCAGAACCTACTGGGCCCACCTATTCTTTATCATCTTCCCCTACCCCTATACCATCACCGCCCTCCCAGTTGCTCCCCACCGAGATGCCTGTGCCTGCTCACCCAGGAGGGTGGGTGTCTCCTTCGCCCCAGGCGCCTCATCTCCTGCCCCAGTCAGCCCTGCTGCCCACACGGAGGAGGCTATTGACCTCCTGAGGACCATCTCTGTAGGGCAGACAACCATTGTAAATGCCATCCATGGGCTAGCATCCCAGATGCAGCAATGTAATGCCTACCTGGAAGGCATTCACAGTACCATGTCTGGCCTACAGAGACCTTTTCAGGCTCTGGCCTCCTCTTTGATGGCAGCCAGTGTCCCTGGTCTTTCCGTCCCACCTCCCACCGCCTTTACCCTTTTACAGCACCACACTCACAGACAGCCATGCACACAGATCAACACACAAAAAGCACACAGAGAAACACAACCACCACACTTCCCACCACAAGCATGCACACACCACACATACCAATGCACACACAACATCCACTCCCCCCAGTGAGTCAACCTCCCTGGCCATCCGATCTGTCACCTCACCATGCACTCCCAAACTCACTGTACCCACAGTCACTGCTTCTGCCCCCATTCATGCAGTCATCACAACATCTGACAACCAGACATGCACCCCAGGCACCACACCTGCACCCACCTTGAGTACATTTACAGACACTTGCAGAACACTCACCAGACCTGCAGACCCCTAGACAACATCCATGTACACTGGCAGCCTGTATTGTCCCACTGTGTCCACCCCCCTCCTCCCAAAACACTCAAACATTCACAGACATCCACACCACACACATCCACCACACATCAGCATACTTTACAGGCACCTGCATCCATGTCCGGTACATGTACACCTCATACAAGCACTCCCTCTACCTCCACTCCCAGACCTGACTCCAAATCCCCTGCAACTGTCCCTAAGAATCTTTTCCTTTCCCGTAATGACCTGTTCGAACCCAGTGGCTCACCCCGTCTCATCCCTAAACGTGCCCATCTCCTTGCTCAGTCCACCCCTTCCAAGTCCGCCCCAGTCTGCCCTTCCCAATCCTGTGCCCCTTCCCCAGAGAGGAAGAAGCCCCGTGTTGCACCAGGTCCCTCTGCCACCCCAAGTCCAGGCGCACTCCCCCTCCTTCCAAGGGCAAGCCCAAACCCCCTCCACCACCCAAACCTAAGCCGAAGCCCCCTTTCCAGACGTAAGTCCCAACCTGCCACCCTCTGCCCCTGTTCCCTGAGGTGCCTGGTTGCCCCATTGATGCCCCCTTCAAGTGGAGTACCTTTTGCACATGTGGGAGTCAAGTTTGGGCTAATTTGGCCCTTCAGGGTCTTTCACATGGACTGGCCAATGGCCTTATTGGGACATTACGTTTTCTCCAGTTAATAAATTTACAGTGCCCAGTTGTACTGTACGCACATTATTGGGACGTTGTTTCAGCGTTTCACTGGGGAGGATGGAGTGGGGTGATGTGCACATATGTGTACTTTGGTGCAGGTCTTTGTTGCCTTGTGTCCAGTAAGTACATCTTGTTATGGTATGTATGGCTTGGGATGTGGGAGGGGTTGGGGTTGCTTTGCAGGGTGGGTGGGGTGGGTGTGTATCTGTGCCCTTTCTTCCCATTTGTACTAGGCTGCGGTACTTACCGTCGTCGTCTTCACTGTCAGTCATGGTCGTGGAGGTAAATGGCAAGGAGCAGCACTGGCATTATTTCCAACTCTCTCTCCATGTCTGCATCGGCATGTTGTGTGTGCCTCTGGTGAGGGTTTTCTTTCAAATTGTTTGTTTCTGCCATACTTTGCGTGGTGGTGGTTCCCACCCCGGAACTGCAGGCTGTCTGGTAGTTCATTATTTGGTGGGTGGGTAGGACCTTTCCAACGGCCTACAAAGATGGCATTGTGTGGATGGACCGCTACTTGTTTCTCATTTGCTTCATTACTTAGCGGTCCAGCCCGCCAGCCTGTTGGCAGTAGTTACTACCACCGCTGGCGGGGCGGTGTTTACCGCCATGTTTATAATGACCACCTTAGTTTCCATAGGAAGAGTGTTTTTTGTTCTGCCAATAACATTGGCACCGCCACCTCCCTGGGGCTGAAAAAAGATAAGGAAGGGAGTCCATTGCAGATCCCTGGCCCCAGGGACCACCACCTCCCCGGAGCAAATTTTAAATGTTAGACTAGAGGCGCGCAGCCCTCCTCTTGGAGCCAATAAGGGCCCTGCGGGCTATCAGGGCCGGCTCCTGCAATGTGCTATGGTCGCCACCCCCGGGACATAGCTGTTTGCTGTGATTTGGCGAGAGCTCTGACAGCTCCTGCCAAGACTGAGCACACACTCTGGTTCCAGCAAGCAAGAGTTGTCAAACAGTTCTTGCTTGCTGGAAGCAGAGGTTTCCTCTGTTTCCCTGCTGACAGATATGTGGGCAGGGAAACAGTCGCTCTCATTGACAGGGAGCTGCATGTTTAGCAGCTCCCTGTCTGTGACAGCGATGCTGGCACCCGCAGGAGACGGGTGGCCAGCTGGGACCGTGGGGACCTTGAGGCTCCCTGTGGTCCCATTACACACTAGGTGCCCTGCAGGGCCACCCGGACAGATGGCCAGGCCCCGGGGATGGGGAACCCGGGGACAAGATCTGCCCGGGAAGCTGGGGAGCGCGGTTCCCTCTCCCCAAAAAAATAAATAATTTATATAAATATATTAAAGCTGAGCCCCGGCGGATGGGGTTCCCGGAGGCCAAAAACGGCAGGGGCAGGGGGACCCCACAGTCACCCTCCCCCATTGTTCTCCCTTTAAATTGTTGTGAGTATGCAAATATGCAAATCACCTTGAAGCCCAGTTGGCCCCTCACCATCTACCTTAGTAGTATGCATGTCTTCCCCTCTTACACCAGAATGATTGACACCTTCCCAAAGGGCCCTACAGTGTTCCCCGCCGCTTTTAATGGCACGTCCTTGATGTTGAGGAAGCACTTACTTCATATAGATAAAAGGAAGGAAGGAACCTGGTTTTGTGGAGATATACGTCTTTGTAGTCTTGTTGGGCTCTCTATCAAAGGATTCACATTATCACAGAATTCTGGAGAAAGACGGACGAGGAACAATCACATTGCCAAACACACACAAGGTCACTGGTGACAATTCCTTGTGCGCCATTACGCAGCTGTAATGTAGAATACATACTAGACATTTACCCAAGGAGGTAGAAAGAACTCCACTTCGGAGATATTTCATGCAAAGCTTGTTGGATAAAAGAGCAGGTGAGGTTCCTTTGAGGCTGAGTCACTCACACAACTACTGACATGCCCAGACAGACACTCACAGATCCACTCACAGATGCACTCAGAAACTCAATCAGACACTTATGCACCCACTCACAGACCCACTTACACACTCACGCACCCACTCATAGACCCACTAAGAAACAATAGAGACAACTGTACAACTGCACTCCAGGAGACTCAAGCATCCCTCACCGACCTACTCTTCGACGCACTCACAGTCTCACTCAGACTCACATAGTGGCCCCCAGTGAAACCATACAGCTGTAAAAAAAATTACGCTCACGGGCGACCTCCTGTCCATTTAATTTTTTTTTCCCAAAAAAGGATTTTTTAATTTTTTTTACACCTGCGCGCGCCCTCCCCCCGGGGAAAACCTACCTTTTAAAAAAAGAATATCCCCGGGTGGGAGGGGTTTGGGGGGTTTAAAGTCTTCCCTTTCAAACGAGGCCTTCCCGAACGTCAGGAAGGCCGTTTGGGGTTGTTTCCCCCCGTTGAGCAGGAGGCAGCCGTAAGGGCGTTTCCTGCTCCTGTGGAGAAAACAAACAGTGATTTATTTTTTAACCCCCTCCCTGGTGTCGGCCACTGGTCGTGACCCGCACCAGGGAGGCACTGTAAAGGTTAATCTTTGGTTTTATAAGTCATTTTCCATGGTATTTTAAAATTCGATTTCCTGACTATAACATCCCTGTAACTTTTGTTTTTTCAGTGAATTTCTGTGGTTTTTTTTTTACGTAAAGTAATTTTCGTTACTATACATTAATCAAACCACCGCTGCGCACGACCTTTGCCTGTGAGCAGTGGTGGTTGCCCGCAGGGCTTGGCCTGCGTCCAGGCACTGTGCCCAACCCCCTGTAACAACCCATCTGCATGCATGGTGGAGGTTGGCCAACCACCCAACCCCTGCTGGGTCTCTCTGGGTGTGAAAATAGGTGTGAGAGTGTGACTCTGAGTGTAAGAGTGTCTAGGTGTTAGAGTGGGTGTGAGAGGGTCTATGTGGATGTGAGAGTGTCTGGGTGTGCGAGTAAGTATAAGAGGAAGTCTCTAGGTGTGAGTGTCTCTGTGAGTGGGTGTGTTAGTGTCTGGGTTTTTGAGTGCATGTGTGAGAGTTTGAGTGGGTCCGTGAGTGTAGGAAAGTACCATCTTGCCTGGCATGTTACCCCCATATTTCATTGTATATATGTTGTTTTAGTTGTATGTGTCACTGGGACCCTGCCAGCCAGGGCCCCTGTGCTCATAAGTGTGCCCTGTATGTGTTACCTGTGTTATGACTAACTGTCTCACTGAGGCTCTGCTAATCAGAACCTCAGTGGTTATGCTCTCTCATTTCTTTCCAAATTGTCACTAACAGGCTAGTGACTAATTTAACCAATTTACATTGGCATACTGGAACACCCTTATAATTCCCTAGTATATGGTACTGAGGTACCCAGGGTATTGGGGTTCCAGGAGATCCCTATGGGCTGCAGCATTTCTTTTGCCACCCATAGGGAGCTCTGACAATTCTTACACAGGCCTGCCACTGCAGCCTGAGTGAAATTACATCCACGTTATTTCACAGCCATTTACCACTGCACTTAAGTAACTTATAAGTCACCTATATGTCTAACCTTTACCTGGTAAAGGTTGGGTGCTAAGTTACTTAGTGTGTGGGCACCCTGGCACTAGCCAAGGTGCCCCCACATTGTTCAGGGCCAATTCCCCGGACTTTGTGAGTGCGGGGACACCATTACACGTGTGCACTACACATAGGTCACTACCTATGTGTAGCTTCACAATGGTAACTCCGAATATGGCAATGTAACATGTCTAAGATCATGGAATTGCCCCACCAATGCCATCCTGGTATTGGGGAGACAATCCCATGATTCCCCGGGTCTCTAGCACAGACCCGGGTACTGCCAAACTGCCTTTTCAGGGGTTTCACTGCAGCTGCTGCTGCTGCCAACCCCTCAGACAGGTTTCTGCCCTCTTGGGGTCCAGCCAGGCTTGGCCCAGGAAGGCAGAACAAAGGACTTCCTCAGAGAGAGGGTGTTACACCCTCTCCCTTTGGAAAAAGGTGTTAAGGCAGGGGAGGAGTAGCCTCCCCCAGCCTCTGGAAATGCTTTCATGGGCACAGATGGTGCCCATTTCTGCATAAGCCAGTCTACACCGGTTCAGGGAACCCTCAGCCCTGCTTTGGCGCGAAACTGGACAAAGGAAAGGGGAGTGACCACTCCTCTGACCTGCACCTCCCCTGGGAGGTGCCAGAGCTCCTCCAGTGTGGTCCAGTCCTCTGCCATCTTGGAAACAGAGGTGCTGCTGGCACACTGGACTGCTCTGAGTGGCCAGGGCCAGCAGGTGACGTCAGAGACTCCTTCTGATAAGCTCCTCCAGGTGTTGCTAGCCTATCCTTTCTCCTAAGTAGCCAAACCTCCTTTTCTGGCTATTTAGGGTCTCTGCTTTGGGGAAATCCTTAGATAACGAATGCAAGAGCTCATCAGAGTTCCTCTGCATCTCTCTCTTCACCTTCTGCCAAGGAATCAACTGCTGACCGCACTGGAAGCCTGCAAAACTGCCACAAAGTAGCAAAGACGACTACTGCGACATTGTAACGCTGATCCTGCCGCCTTCTCGACTGTTTTCCTGGTGGTGCATGCTATGGGGGTAGCCTGCCTCCTCTCTGCACTAGAAGCTCCAAAGAAATCTCCCGTGGGTCGACGGAATCTTCCCCCAGCAACCGCAGGCACCAAAGAACTGCATCACCGGTCCTCTGGGTCTCCTCTCAGCACGACGAGCGAGGTCCCTTGATCTCAGCAACTCTGTCCAAGTGACTCCCACAGTCCAGTGACTCTTTAGTCCAAGTTTGGTGGAGGTAAGTCCTTGCCTCCCCACGCTAGACTGCATTGCTGGGAACCGCGTGTTTTGCAGCTACTCTGGCTCCTGTGCACTCACCGAGGATTTCTTTTGTGCACAGCCAAGCCTGGGTCCATGGCACTCTAACCTGCATTGCACGACCTCCTGAGTTGTCCTCCGGCGGCGTAGGACTCTCTTGTGCAACTTCGGGTGAGCACCATTTCACTCCACTTCGTAGTGCCTGTTCCGGCACTTCTGCGGATGCTGCCTGCTTCTGAGAGGGCTCCTTGTCTTGCTGGACGCCCCCTCTGTCCCCTCACACAATTGGTGACATCCTGGTCCCTCCTGGGCCACAGCAGCATCCAAAAATCCTAACCGCGACCCTTGCAGCTAGCAGGGCTTGTTTGCGGTCTTTCTGCGGGAAAACACTTGTGCACGACTCTTCACGACGTGGAACATCCATCCTCCAAAGGGGAAGTTTCTAGCCCTTGTCGTTCTTGCAGAATCCTCAGCTTCTACCATCCGGTGGCAGCTTCTTTGCACCCACAGCTGGCATTTCCTGGGCATCTGCCCACTCCCGACTTGATCGTGACTTTTGGACTTGGTCCCCTTGTTCCACAGGTACTCTCGTCTGGAAATCCATCGTTGTTGCATTGCTGGTGTTGGTCTTTCCTGCAGAATTCCCCTATCACGACTTCTGTGCTCTTTGGGGAACTTAGGTGCACTTTGCACCCACTTTTCAGGGTCTTGGGGTGGGCTATTTTTCTAACCCTCACTGTTTTCTTACAGTCCCAGCGACCCTCTACAAGGTCACATAGGTTTGGGGTCCATTCGTGGTTCGCATTCCACTTCTAGAGTATATGGTTTGTGTTGCCCCTATCCCTATGTGACCCCATTGCATTCTATTGTGACTATACATTGTTTGCACTGTTTTCTATTGCTATTACTGCATATTTTGGTATTGTGTACATATATCTTGTGTATATTTGCTATCCTCATACTGAGGGTACTCACTGAGATACTTTTGGCATATTGTCATAAAAATAAAGTACCTTTATTTTTAGTATATCTGTGTATTGTGTTTTCTTATGATATTGTGCATATGACACTAGTGGTACTGTAGGAGCTTCACTCGTCTCCTAGTTCAGCCTAAGCTGCTCTGCTAAGCTACCTTTTCTCTCAGCCTAAGCTGCTAGACACCCCTCTACACTAATAAGTGATACCTGGGCCTGGTGCAAGGCGTAAGTACCCCTTGGTACTCACTACAAGCCAGTCCAGCCTCCTACAGTGAGTAGGTGTGTGAATGTTTGAGTGGGTCTCTGAGAGGGTGCATGAGTGTCTCAGTGGGACTGTGAGAGTGCGTGAGTCTGAGTGGGTCTGTGAGTGGATGTGTGAATGCCTTGGTGGGTCTGTGAGTGGGTGTGTGCCTGAGTGGGTCTGTGAGTGCGTGAATCTGAGTGAGACTGTGAGTGCGTCGATGAGTAGGTCGGTGAGGGGTGCTTGAGTCTCCTGGAGTGCAGTTGTACAGTTGTCTCTATTGTTTCAACTGTTTTGTTTTTTAATTTTAAGAGGAAAAGGTCCATTCCTCTGAACTGCATCAGCATGAAATAGCGCGCCATAAAAAGGACTGGATTGTTTGTTTTTATATTATTATTATTATATATATATATATATTCGCCACCAGTTCTCTTGCATTTGCAGCTTGCGTCTTCAAAGCAATGCACATACTTCAACTGACACGTCTCAACTGTAGCTTTTAGGCAGCAATAAAAAAAAGTCAAGTAACTCTTGTGATTATGTTTCTGCTAGAAAAGGATCTGACTTTTGTCTAGTGGCAGTTTTGATGCCATAAAGTAGCGCAGAAGGTTTATATGCCTACTGAAAGGATCAAAACTGCATTATATGTGAATAGCTGAGTGGATTAGTAAAGCCGGCCATTACCTGGGCTATAATACAAATGAAATGTATGTGTGAGGGGGGCTATGGAGAGATGAAATGCACTTTTGCTGGGTGGTAGTGAGGGAATCAGAGGAGGAGGTAATGGGAGTGGGAGAACCAATAATGATTGTTGGACTGGGTGCTAGAGGTGCTAAAGAATGTGACGATTGGTATGTGACAGCTAATAGTGTCTTTTTTTTTTTTTAGTGTCTTGAGAGAACAAGCTGATTGAGGGAGGAAGCGAAGGTAAGGTGACCTCGCCTACTGCAGGTATCACACACACCCACCAGCAATTTTGTGACTGTCTACATAGGCTAGTGTTTCAGAGCAACAGTTTAGCCAGTAGCAGAGGTGGCATCTCGTTGCATGACTGCTGATCAAGCCCCAACTCGGGTTATAGAGGACAGCTCTGACATAGGATCAGAGACTGAGACAGCAGCTAATGAGAAAGCATCTAAAAGGATAGGGCAATGGCGCAGACTCTAGGAGTGATTTTTCAGTTCGATGGGTCCCATTTAATAACTCCTCTTCCAGTGATTATGAGGGAGGTGATGAGAACAGTCCTGCATTCCCTTCGTAAGCACAGCCTGTGTAGTGGGACAATAGAGTGTTAGCCCAACCCAGAGAGCAGGTGCATGAGGCTGCAAGCACAGAGAGAGTGCTCTCTTGGGAGCCCCCCAATTTAGTTCAGCCCCAAATTCCACCTCCCAAATCGTATTGTGGAGACATCAAAATTATCTATCACAAAACAACCTGGTTTTGTAAGGCAGGCACCTGCATTTTTTGTCCTGGGCTCGGCAGCCATATAGGGAAAGCTGAAATGTTGAATAAAAGAATAAGTTACTTACCTTCGGTAACACTTTTTCTGGTGGATACAGTAACTACCTGTGGATTCCTCACGGTCCCACCCGCCTCCCCGCTGCCTGACTGATCATACAAAGATCTCTTTGGGTGCGCATCCTTGGTCTTGTATATATGTATATAGCTGTTTCATGTATATAGTTGTGATGACTGTATATACATTTCCTTTGCAATTTAAGATAGTTCAAGAGGACAGCTCCGGCTCCACAGGATTCTTAACCGTCGATCGGATCCGAGGCGAATCCAACGGCGCCGTAGCAGGTGTAGTCGGCCTGGGCGACGTCATGAGCATCGGCGCCGCTTCAGGTGCAGCAGATAAAAATGGGGTGAAAGGCGTTGATTTATAAGACGCCAGAACACCCAAATTGTAGGCCAGAGGGCCAGACGGACCTGCTTGACTTCCACCCAGCGTCATGGAAGCAAAAATGTTAAACATTGCGTTTAAAAATGCTGCAGGATCCGTTCCCGGAGTCGGGAAAGCCGGGTATTGCTGCTGCACCTGCGCCGGTATAGATGCAGAGGAAGGTCCAGGTAACTCCTGGCCAGGAGAACCTTCTGGCCTCTGGGGAGGCTCAACCTCAAAGACCGACCCGGGTGACGTCGGGGTCGTAGGAGGCGAAGGGGTGACGGTCGGGCTAATCTCCCACGTCGGACGGCGCCGAGCTGACGGAGAAGCCGATCTTGACCTAGACCGTCCCTTGCTCGATCAGTGCCGGGACCTGTGATGGCGCCGAGAGTCACTATGATCTCGAAGAAGACTCCCTCCGATGACGCCTCTCCTTCTTTTTTCTTGGATCGAGCCAAGAACAATTTCGCCTCCCTCTCTTTAAGTGCCTTAGGATTCATGCGCTGACAAGAGCTCATGGTCGGAACTAAGGCACCAGAGGCAATTCTCATGGGGGTCGGTAACCGACATCCGACCCCCGCACTGGCTACATGGTTTAAAGCCGGATTTTCTTGGCTGCGACATCGTAACCGTCGTTGGAAACAGTAGCTCCCTGTGAGCCTCGAAGAATTAACCGTTACTCGGGCACGGAAAAAAGGGAACTGACGTCTGCATGTCGACGAGGGCTTCTTATTGCCTGGATGACGTCATAAGTCGTCACATGGAGTCGGGCGATTGTGACGTCATCGTCGACGTGCAGAGCTAGAAGAAATTTCCGTCGAGGCTGGCGCAAGGGGAGAATTCTTTAGGTGAGGAATCCACAGGTAGGTGTATCCATCAGAAACTCTATTTTTTTTTGCATTTCTGTCACACAAACTACAGGAATATGCTGGGATCCACAACATTCCTACCATCAGTGTTTCCCCACCTGTCCTGATAAAAGCGCTACCCCACCTGAGTGCCTGTACCTAGTGCCTGCGTCAGGAATGGATCACCCCAGGGTCAACAGTTGCCCTCATGTAAGGACCAACATTGACCGTTGTGTGATCTATTCCCGACACGGGCACTAGGCCCACCCACACAAGTGAGGTACCATTTTTACTAGGGGACTTGGGGGGATGCTGGTTGGAAGGACATTTGTGGCTCCTCTCACATTCCAGAACTTTATGTCACCGAAATGTGAGGAAAAAGTGTTTTTTGGCCACATTTTGAGGTTTGAAAAGGATTCTGGGTAACAGAACCTGGTGAGAGCCCCACAAGTCACACCATCTTGGGTTCCCCTAGGTGTCTAGTTTTAAAAAATGCACAGGTTTTGTAGGTTTTCCTAGGTGCCGGCTGAGCTAGAGATCAAAATCCGCAGCTAGGCACTTCACAAAAAACATGTCAGTTTTCCATGTAAAAATGTGATGTGTCCATGTTGCGTTTCCTGTCGCAGGCATAAGGTCTAACCACGCAAGTGAGGTACTATTTTTATCGGGTGACTTAGGGGAACACAGAATAGCAGAGAAAATGTTATTGCCCTTTGTCTTTCTCTAACTTCTTTCCTTCTAAATGTAAGACAGTGTGTAAAAAAGACATCTACTTGAGAAACGCCCTGTAATTCACATGCTAGTATGGGCACCCCGGAATTCATAGATGTGCAAATAACCACTGCTTCTCAACACCTTATCTTGGGCCTATTTTGGAAATACAAAGGTTTTCTTGATACCTATTTTTCACTCTTTATATTTCAGCAAATTAATTGCTGTATACCCGGTATATAATGAAAACCCATTGCAAGGTGCAGCTCATTTATTGGCTCTGGGTACCTAGGGTTCTTGATGAACCTACAATACCTGTATATCCCTGCAATCAGATGAGTCCAGCTGATATAATGGTATATTGCTTTGAAAAATCTGACATCGCAGGAAAAAGTTAGAGTAAAACATGGAGACAAATGGCTGTTTTTTCACCTCAATTTCAATATTTTTTTATTTCAGCTGTTATTTTCTGTAGGAAAACCTTGTAGGATCTCCACAAATGACCCCTTGCTGAATTCTATTTTGTCTACTTTTCAGAAAAGTGCACTGCAAATCCTTAGTTGATGCCATTTTCAGGGGGAAAAAAACACAAGCCTTCTTCTGCCGCCCTTTATTCCCATTTCTTTGAAAAAAACGAATTTTTCGCTGTATTTTGGTTAATTTCTTGGTCTCCTCCAGGGGAACCCACAAACTCTGGGTACCTTTAGAATCCCTAGGATGTTGGAAAAAAGGACGTAAATTTGGCGTGGATAGCTTATGTGGACAAAAGGTTATGAAGGCCTAAGCGCGAACTACCCCAAATAGCCAAAAAATGGCCCAGCAGCTAAGGGGTTAGGGAGACGTTACAGTTAAGTTCTGAATTTACTCACACAAAACCAGAGAAATTCAGCAGTTATAGAGTTATCTCAAGTAACTATAACTTGCGGCCTAAGGTAATGATACCTCACGCCCTTGCCATGCACTGCTAATTACCCCAGATGTTACAGCACTCATGACAACTTTTATAACGTCATTAACAATATCAATGAAACATTAGAAGTCAAGTTATAGTTACCATAGGCAGCAAATTATAATTACTTGCATATCGTTTGAGTTCCCTGATAGTGAAAAAGCACTTTTAAATGATTTTCTATCTTTATGTTTTTAATCCAGTTGATCACTTGATTATATATTTCCCTTAGGGGAGAAGATGTGGCGTTATGGCCGTAGCTGCAGATTTTGCAACTGGGGAACCAGGTTTGAGTTTTAGCGTCAGCTCGACATCATGTCATTCAGGGCAAATCACTTAATCATCCCATGTCTAAAACCAAAATGAGTGTGTCCTTGGGTAATGTAACTGATCCTCATGTAAAGCATTCCATTATCTTTGGGTCAAGTCTGCGCTATATAACACTGAAAAGAAAGAAGAAAAAAAAGAAGTTGAGTGTTTTGCACACGTATCATTGGGTATACCTGGTCTACATTTGGGTGATATTTGTACTACATCTGGGCTCTTTTTGTCTCTGGTGGCCATCTTGGGAGACTTATTTGTCATGAAGCTCCCTAATCTCCTCATTTACTGCAGTATCCTCAGTAAAAAATGCTTTCAGCTTTCCACTTCAATCAATCAAGGATTTATAGAGCGCACTAATCACCCGTTAGGGTCTCGAGGTGCTGGGGGGGGGCTACTGGTCATAGAGCCATGTCTTGAGGCGTTTCCTGAATGTTAAGAGGTCTTGGGTCTGGCGAAGGTGGAGCAGTAGGGAGTTCCAGGTCTTGGCGGCTAGGTAAGAGAAGGATCTTACTCCGGTGGTGGTGCTGCGGATGCAGGGGATGGAGGCGAGGCTGGCGGAGTGAAGATTGCGGGTGGGGGTGTGGAAGTTGAGTCTGTCGTTGAGGTAGGCTGGGCCTGTGTCGTGGAGGGCCTTGTGTGCATGGATGAGGAGTTTGAAGGTGATCCTTTTTGATACTGGTAGCCAGTGAAGGTCTCTGAGGTGGGGGAAAATGTGGTTGCGGCGTGGGATGTCCAGAATGAGGCAGGCGGATGCGTTCAGGATTCTTGGCAGCTTTGTTAGGAGTTTGGTTGTTATTCCTGCATATAGGGCGTTTCCGTAGTCCAATCGGCTACTGACCAAGGCGTGGGTGACAGTTTTCCTGGTTTCAACGGGAATCCACTTGAAGATTTTGCGGAGCATGCAGAGAGTGTTGTAGCAGGAAGAGGAGATGGCATTGACCTGCTGAGTCATGCTGAGTGTGGAGTCCAAGATGAAGCCTAGGTTGCATGCGTGGGTGGTGGGTGAGGGCGCGGTTCCTAGGGAGGTGGGCCACCAGGAGTCATTCCAAGTTGAGGGGTTGGTGCCAAAGATGAGGATTTCTGTCTCGTGTTTAACTTGAGGTGGCTTGATTCCATCCAGCTGGCGATGGCGTGAAGTCCGTTGTGGAGGTTGTTCTTTGGAGCTGTAGGGTCTTTCGTGAGGGAGAGGATGAGCTGAGTGTCGTCTGCGTAGGAAACTATGTTGATGTGGTGGGTTTGTACGATGTTGGCAAAAGGGGCCATGTAAACGTTGAAGAGCGTGAGGCTGAGCGAAGATCCTTGGGGAACGCCACAGATGATTCTGGAGGCTTCTGACGGGAACGGTGGGAGGGGGACTCTCTGGGTTCTGCCTGAGAGAAATGACGAGATCCAGTCGAGTGCCTTGTCGCGGATTCCAGCGTTGTTGAGGCGTGTGCGGAGAGTGTGATGACATACCATGTCGAAAGCTGCGGAGAGGTCCAGGAGGATGAGGGCTGCTGTTTCTCCTTCGTTGAGCATGGTCCTAATGTCGTCTGTGGTAGCAATGAGTGCAGTCTCGGTGCTGTGGTTTCTGCGGAATCCGGATTGGGAGGTGTTGAGTACCTTGCTGTCTTCCAGGAACCGGGATAGTTGGCTGTTTACGATTTTGTGAATGACCTTGGCTGGGAAGGGGAGGAGGGAGATCGGCCGGAAGTTCTTGGGGTCGTCTGGGTCTGCCTTTGGTTTCTTCAGCAGGGCGTTGATTTCTGCGTGCTTCCATCTTTCTGGGAAGGTGGCTGACTCGAAGGAGCTGTTGATGGTTTTGCAGAGGTAGGGGGCGATGATGATGTTTGCCTTATTGAAGATATAGTGTGGGCAGGGGTCCGATGGTGATCCAGAGTGGATGGAGGCCATGGTGTTGGTGGTGCCTTCTATGTTGACAGGGGTCCAGGTGTGGAGGAGGTGGGTGTTGCTTGGAGCGTTGGGTTCTTGGGTGTTTGCAGTCAGCTGGTGGTTCTAGGGTTTAAAGCTATTGTGGATTTCTTCTATCTTTCGATGGAAGTGGGTTGCCAGTGAGTTGCAGAACTCCTGTGATGGCGGGGGTTCGTTGAAGCAGGTCCTGTGGGTGGAGAGCTCATTGACGATGCCGAAGAGCTCTTTACTGTTGTGAGCGTTGGCGTCGATGCGGTTTTTGAAGTGGGTCCTTTTGGTGGTGCGGATCAGTTGGTGATGTTTGCGTAGGGCATCCTTGAAAGCGATGTGATTGGAGTAGGTAGGGTCAAGGTGCCAGGTTTTTTACATTCTGCGACATAGCCGTTTGGATTCCTGTAGTTCTGGGGTGAATCCTTGATTCTGTGGGAAGTGTTTGGGGGTTTTCTGAGTGGTGCGAGGGTGTTAGCGCAATCTTCTATCCAACGATGCAGGTTTGTGGTGGCTGTTGTGTGGTCTGGGGTCCCAGGGGGTGGGGCCCGGGCGAGAGTGGAGATCAGTTGATCCGTTGATATTTTGCTCCAGTTGCGTCGGGGGGTTGTGTGCGATGGTGGTCAGTGACTGGTTTCTGGTAGGAGAAGTGGATGCAGCGGTGGTCTGTCCAGCTGAATTTGGTGGTGTGGCAGAAAGAGACGTGGTTTCTGACTGAGAAGATGGGGTCGAGTGTGTGGCCTGCAGAGTGGGTAGGTGTAGTGACGAGTTGCTTGAGGCCGAAGTTGGCGATTAGGTTGGTGGTGTTGATATCGTTGTTATTTTCTAGGTGGAAGTTTAGGTCACCAAGGAGGATTTACTCTGTTGAGGCGAGGGCTTGGGAGCTGATGGCGTCGGGGATGTCGGCGCAGAACTGCGGTCTGGCTCCAGGAGGTCTGTAGACCAGTGTTCCTCTGAGTGTGTTGTTGGCGTTGATGTGGATGTTGAAGTGGAGGTGCTCGGCGGAGTTGATGGTGTCGTGGGAGTTGGTGGAGACTCCTACGGTGTTTTTGTGGACTATGGCGATTCCTCCTCCTGGTCTGTTGATTCTGTCCCTTCTGGTGATCTTGTAGTTTTCTGGTATGGCAATGGCTACGTCAGTTCTGAGGCCGAATTCATCCAGGTTTCGGTGAGGAATGCGACATCGGGCGAGTATGTGGTCAGGAGGTCCCAGAGTTCAATTGCATGTTTGTGGACAGAGCGGGTGTTAAGTAGGATGCATCTTAGGCGGTTGTCTGTTTTGATTTGGAGTTTGGAGGTTAGGTTGCAGGTGAAATTGCAGGCTTTGCAGGGGAAGGGTCCTTTGGTGCGCGACGGTGTGGATTGGATGCAGATGGAGGAGCGCCCTGGATTAAGGGCATGGAGTTTGTTGGCAGTGTAAAGGTGTTCAGTGGCGCGGGAGGCGTGTTAGACAGGGGGTCTGGTGCTGGGCGTGGTCTTGGCACGGATGGGCGTAGACGGGCTTGCCTTTGGCGCACCATTAGTGTGCCAGCGGCGCACCCGCTGCACGCGTCTGCGTTGCGGCCGGCATAAGAGGGGAGGTGGGAGGGAGTGGCAGCTGGGAGGAGGGAGGGAAAACTCCAATGGGAGTGCGGGGGCAGCAGGAGTCAGGAGCGTGAAGAGCTCCGAGGAGGAGGGAAGGGGGCGGGGCCTTCCGGGAGAGGAGAAGCCAAGAATCCCAAACAAGCCCAAACAAGCCCAGACAAGCCAAGACAAGCCCAGACAAGCCCAAAACAATGGCAGCACTTACCGGAGCAGTGGTGAGGAAGTGACCTGCCTGCAAGGAAGCAGGGTCAGAGGTCGCTTCTAACCTCGTGCTGCGGCTGGCATAAGAGGGGAGGTGGGAGGGAGTGGCAACTGGGAGGAGGGAGGAAAAACCCCAATGGGAGTGCAGGGGGCGGGGGCAGCAGGAGTCAGGAGCGGGAAGAGCTCTGAGGTGGAGGGAGGGGGGCGGTGCCTTCCAGGAGAAGAGAAGCCAAGAAGCCCAAACAAGCCCAAACAAGCAGAGGCAACCCCAAAACAATAGCAGCACTTACCGGAGCAGTGGTGAGGAGGAAGCGACCTGCCTGCAAGGATGCAGGGTCTGGGGTCGCTTCTAACCTCGCGCTGCGGCCGGCATAAGAGGGAAGGTGGGAGGGAGTGGCAGCTGGGAGGAGGGAGGAAAAACCTCCAATGGGAGTGCGGGGGGACGGGGCAGCAGGAGTCAGGAGCGGGAAGAGCTCCGAGGAGGAGCGTGGGGGCGGGCCTTCTGGGAGAGGAGAAGCCAAGAAGCCCAAACAAGCCCAAAACAATGGCAGCACTTACCAGAGCAGTGGTGAGGAGGAAGCGATCTGCCTGCAAGGCAGGCAGGTCACCTCAAAACTGCACACAGAATGTTAGGACTCTAGTTGCTCATTAGAACATTGTAGTAAAGCCACTGATCACCAGGGAGTCACCTGACTGTCTGTTGCTGTTGTTGAAAGTGCATGTTTCAGTCTGTATGTCAGAATCTTTTAATGTAATAGAAGAGGAAGATATTTGAGAACACACTTAACACGTGTCCTAATTTTTCTTTCTACAGCACTAACTATAATCTCTATGGCAAAATGAACCCCATAATTTTGGGCCAGATGTATCAAAGCTTTTTGCATTCACAAACGTTGCGAAGGCCCGTTTGCGAATGCAAAAAGCCCTTTCAGAACTTATCAAAGGCATTCTGAATGCAATTGTAAGGAATCGCTAAAATAGCGATTCCTTAAAATTGCGACCCTGTTTAGAGAGTAGCAAATTGCGACTCTCCAAATAAGAAATCGCAAATAAGGAATCCTTATTTGCGATTTCTAAAGCACATTTATGAAGCAATTCCTTAATGCGAATTGGGTCTTAAGGAATCGCTATTACCACCAAGTTGAACGAGGTGGTAACCATTTGCAAATTTTAAAAATGCATTTAAAATGCATTTTTAAAATTTACATGTAAAGCACACATGCCCTTTTGGCATGTGTGCACCTTACATGTTGTTAAAAAATGTTTTGGGGTGCAGCAGAGGGGGCCTTAGGCTCCCAGCACCCTGGACTTTGCATTTCCCAAAATTGCAAATTCCAGTTAGGAATTCGCAATTTGTGACATGCACAATATTCGCAAATATGGGCCGACAGGCCCATAGATGCGAATGGGGGCCGGTATCGCAATTTGCGATTCGGTAATAGCATTTGCGATTTTTAAGAAATCGCGTTTACCGAATGGCAAATATGATACATTGCATTTTGCGAATCAGAAATAGCGATTTCTTAAAAATCGCTATTTCCGATTCATAAAAGGCTTTTTTCATACATCTGGCCCTTTTTGTTCCTTCCTAAATGAAATGTTTCAAGTTTTACCAGTTTGATTCAAACAAGATGGCTTCAGGTGTGTTACAATGTCGTCATAAATAAGACTGTTAGCCCTCTAGCTGTTCTTTAGAACACTCTGGGAGGCTGCAGTAGAACACAAGGGAATCAAATGACAAACTGCTCCTGTTGGAAGTTCATGTTTTACTGAAAATTACAGACTTCATTCTCATATGGAGCAAACTATGTACCGGTTTCACAAAGGAATTGTTGCACATTTGTGAGGCACAAAATGCACCTGGAATTGCAGGTTTTTATTGCCATCCCTATTCAGGGATAGATCTTGGTCTATCCTGCACAATAACTTACTGACCAGTTCACAAACATATTAATGTAGTTAGAGAGGCGGAAGCCCAGTGAACTAATGTTGCACTGCAAACCATTAGCAGCATAGATGATAGGATGTTTCTCAACATGCTGCTGTTGCTACCCACACAACACATAAGAAAGCATGTACGTATCACATTTCTAAACCTGAACTGGGGATAGTAATATGCACCACTGTAAATCGATTATGACACATTGTTAATATGGCTGTAGGTGCACAAATACACAGAATATATGCATAAATAATGTGAATGAATCCATCTACTCAAAAACTATTTCCAGAAACAATTGGAATGTTCATTCCACAGTACAATGAAATTAGGGCCAAACAGGAAAGAGTTAATTGGGGTGAGATTCACTTTAGTTCTGCTGGAGAGTTTCCATATGTAGGGACACGTAGACAAGGCAGTGCAATTTCATCACAGTCTGTTTCTGAGGGTTCAAACAGTGCCATGTGTTTGGAGTTGAATTTTACCACAGTGCCTTTCGTATGATGCTGGACCATAAAACAATGCACTGAGACCAATCCCAGAACCTCAAACAATGCTTTGTGTTTGATTATGAGGCCTCACATAATGCTGTAACTGATACAAAGTGATGTTCATTAAACTGAGAGCAAACCATGCAACAAGACACTTGTGACTATGTCTCACACTGAGACTTGGACAATGCCATGTGTTTGAAATGTATACAGAAAAGGAACAGAAGAAGACAATTTGCCTATGCCAAGCTTTACACCTGTGTTACAATAAATATAAATGATAGTCAAAAATAAGTAAAACCTGTTTCTGATAATACTTTGACCTTAAAATGTAAAGATATTTCCACTCACTCATTAGTCCTTTTGGATTTGTCCAAGAACAGATGTTCGACAGGAAGAATGATCTGACCAAGAAATTTGTCAAAGCCACGGTGAGACCTGTGCATTACAGTCAGTTTAAGATCACCTAAAAGACTTGTGTCCGAGGGTAGCCGGAACGTGCATTCCTCTTTCCATTCTGGACCTAGACTATGATGTATCACAGAGGTCTGAAACTTTTGATCTTGGAGTTGCATGACGCAGTAGGGATTGCTTGTCTCTGAATGTCTCCTTGCTCTGAGGGATCTTGCTCGCAGGACTGTCACTAGCATGTGGGTTGGATGCCATTCTTTATCTGAATCAGAAGACTCCCTGTGAAAACACAAACAGCAATCCAAAAGTTAGTCTGCAGTGTTTGAATATCTGATCTATGTACTTGACTACCAGTATGCAAATTTAAGAAAGATGCTTGTAATCTTAGTCCTAGTTTACTCTTTGTGATCACAGATCAATTGGTCATTTTCTGACAGAGACAAATAAAATTCACCTATCCTGTTTATTAGGTGCATGAAGGGGAACTACTATAAAATACAGACTTGGAACCACAACAAAAGCCAAATATGCTAAAATACTTGCTTTTCTTTTACTACTAATTCTGCTGGAGAAATGTAAAGGCCATTTTCTTAATTACACAAGAAAAGAGACTTACCTGGTTTAAAAATACTGAGGAGAACTTGATATTCCCAAAGCACAGAGGAAAACGTTATCTGTGGTAAACATTTTGCTATTTTTCCGAAAGGGACCTTCTAGCTCAGTATGAAAAAAGTTCAAGTTTTTGTAGATCAGTCTGAAACATTCTGTAGTTTTTATGTGATAGCGACTTTCAGAGGCAAATAATTTAGCCTTCCCGGGAACAACATAAAATCATACAAGGCAAGAACTGAAAATTAATTTAGCAGAAGAAACATCTTTTTTTAAATATATGAAGTAGTTAAGGACTTCTACTTTGTGGCTGTCATGCTTACAGAAAACAGACAAAATATATTTTTTTCTTTGTAAAGAGTGTGATCTGGAATCTCAGTTATAGGCAAGGGTAATTCAGCATGCAGGAATTCCAAGAAGATAACATTATGCAGAAGAGTAGGTTACTGTTCATGATTTTTGGAATTATATCAGTTGCTTGCAAGAGAAGGGATAAAATGTATCTCTCTCGGTCAGAATATGACATACAACAAAGGACTACACGGACGAATTGTTGGCAAATCTTTTGGACAATCCTCTGCCGTATGTTCCCGTCCAACCTAATGCACCAGTGCAAAATGTGATCGTTAACATCACTAATCCCGTTCCTCATGTTGTTATTCCTCCTCCACCTGGATCTGCCCGTAATGTCCCCAATGTTGGCAATCAGGTTCTTGGCCCTCAAATATTTAACCTGGCCCAGACTATAAATATTCCTCCCAAACCAGTCCCCATACAAACTACACAAAATGCTGCTATACCAAACACTACCATGGAAGGAATACCTCAAAGCAATAGTAACTCAGTATAATGGTGACTCCACAGATTCATTCTAACATGCAACAAGGAACTATTTATTATACCCCCAACAGTCACCATACATTAGTAACAATATTAGATCTAAGAAATACAAGAAGGGACATAGGATCTCCTCTGTAGGACACACTGCAGACACCACTCCATGTAGTGCTTGGAACGACCCCACAGTGATGTTCTCTCTCATTAGTTTGCAAGATGGTCCCCTCTCTGAAGGAGAAAGACTAAGTAGATCCTGAACAACTGGTGCGGCCCTACCGGTCACTGTAATCAGGTGGATGACTGATGCTCTATTTACAAATTCAGCCATCACTTTACATGAATTTAAAAACTATAACGATTTTCAGCAACATTGTCTTTAGGATTAGAAGGCTAAATGGATCAAGAAAGAATGTTCTAAAAATGGTATGGATGTACCAACTACCATTGGCCTTACCCAATATTATGCTGGCACACTTTACATGGCCCCTATTGACAAAATAAAGGCAGTCGAGGAGTTGTAAGAACTGTGCAACTACTAGATGAACTTCTTAAAGTGCCAGGGGATGATGATAGTTTAGACAACATAACACCCCAGAGACCCATGAGTGAGATGCACCCTAGACATGATCCCGTCAACCCCAATGCATTTGTTTCACAATATGTACATACTCCCTGGCAAAGATCTTAACTTCTTATCATATACGAAAAAGCCTTCCTGACTATAGAAAAAATCCATCCAAATTTTATGAGGAATTTGAAGCCGCTAGCAAATTATGGGAGTCACCAGCGGTCGGTGTAATAGTGGTGGCAGTACCGCCAACAGGCTAGCGGTAAATACCGCCACTATTATGACATTGGCAGTTTGACCAAAGTCAAACCGCCAAGTTAAGACACCGACCGCCACGGCGGTAACGACTGCCAGGCTGGAGACTACAGTTTCTAGACCGGCGGCCGTCACTAGGCTGCCCATGGCATTTTGACCCCACCCACCGCAATGGTTTCCGTGGTTTCTGTACTGCCACGAAAACTATGGCGGTAGGCACTATTAGTGCCAGGGAATTCCTTCCCTGTCAAGAAAGGGGGCTCCTCCGCTCCCCTCCCGAGAGTCCTCCCCCACCCTCCCTGACCCCCTCCCAACCCCCCGACATATACACACATACATACACATCCATACACACATGCATTCCCACATTCACCCACGCATGCATACATTCATACACACTCACAGCAACACTCACTAACATACATCCAGGCAAACATGCAATCACACAACACAACATGCACGTACACACACAACTATTACTATTGTTACTATTGGACCTTACAGTTTTACCCATTCATTCATCCTCACTGAAGACTGTGATGAAAATTTGTTAGGGTTGGATTTTGTTAAAGAAAGTGCATGCTCATATTTTTATTCCCCTGACGGAGTATATGTGACGATTTCTAATCCTTCCATTGCAAAGAGTTACCCTGTTCTTTCCCAGCAGCTGTCACATATAGATCCGTCTCTTTGGGCTACAGGAAAAAACAATGTGGGTTTCATAAACAAGGAACCAGTCTTCTTTAATACGCATTAAAGAAGGCGCATCTTTGCCCCGCATACCACCATACAAGTTATCCCCTGAAGCTGAGGAAGGAATCTTTTCTGTAGTACAGGACCTCCTTGATAAGGGTATTGTGAAGGAGAGTTGTGGTAGTACCTGTAACAGCCCCATACTTCCCTTCATCAAGAAAAGTCATACTGGACAACAGACAGAATATAGATTGGTTATTGACAGGGCGTGGCCTGAGGAGCCAACATGGCGGATGCAAGCTAGGGGAGCTCTGCTGCACTGCCAATTTATCCTGCCTCAAGACGACCGTTAGGTGAGGGGGTGCCTGCCGCAACTGATGCGCATGAAGCGTGAGGAACTGGGGTGCCTGTTGCTGTCTCTGTTTCTCGGCCACCAGAAGTGATTGTGGCACCCCGTACCGAACCACCAGAAGACGAAATTGGGCCCACAATGACACCTGATAGCTGTGTGGACCCATACTGACGCTGTCTGCGGACTAGTGCATCAGGTGTGAGGCTGTGGAAGTCCACTTGTGTCACGCAGTAGCGCATTGGCGTGAACGGTGACACCTTCATGGAACGAGCGGCGTTTGCAGAGGAAGAGCCGTGCCAGGCCTGGAAACGCGACATTGGCGGTGACTGCGCTGCTGCGGCGGCGATAAGTGAGCGACTCCCGGAGATGCCTGACACCGGGGGATGGGACTCTGCCTGCATGGTGACAGTGATCGTGGCCTAATACTGGGGTCGTCACGACAGCTCCTAGACGCAGAGCTGCTCATGCGGGGAGCTCAACCCGTGTCCTAAGTTCGTTAGCATAGGTGACCTGACTGACTTGCACTGCCCTATCGGGGACACACTGATGGTCGTGAGAGATGTAGTGGTACTGGACATTATAATACAGGCACTGGTTGTGATTTGCTGGGCCAGCTCATTCTGCAAGCGCTACATGGTTCGACTTACCTGATGCTGCCAACAACATGCCACTGGTGTAGCGGTGCGGCACGCAAGGCGGACTCAAGACGCCATGCTGTGGTGATTGAGGTGAATGACCGGACCTGGCTGTGAGGCGCGCTGGTGACAATCCCATACTTCCACCCCTGGTTGGTGGAGAACATTAGTGACTGCCCAGCTCTTCTACTTGGGCGCCCTAACAAGTGCTTTACACCCCGTTCTGACCCACCTGGTGACCTGGCTGGTGGGCATGGGTCTTCGTGTATTACTTAACTGCACCCCAAAGGTAATATGCGGCAAGCCATGCGTTGGCAACGAACTGGGGAACAGCCGTCTGCTTCTCAAACTGGGGCATTCCCGACACAAGCAATGACTGCTATGGCCAGCACAGAACGTGCCAGCACACTGGAGGACAAGTTAGATGCTGTGTTGCTGGCCACTGACAGCCCGCGGACCTCTTTGGTCCAAGATAGACACGGTTACCTCGGATTTGAGTCTACTACATGCGGATCACAGAAAGCTGGCAGATAGGGTGGCACTAATGGAGCAAACGAACAAGTTACTTACCTTCAGTAACGCTTTTTCTGGTGGATACTCTAGCTACCTGTGGATTCCTCACCTTATGAATTCGTGCTTGTGCCAGCATCTGACAGAAAGTCTTCTTCCTAGCTGTCCACGTCGACGAGGACGTCATAATGGCACAGCTCCACGTGACTCCGTCTGACGTCACCGTGCCAATAAGAGGTCCTCGTCGGCGTGCTGACGTCAGTTTCACCTCATTTTTTTCATGCCTTTGAGGCGAACAGGTGAGAACCGACCCATAAAAAACGTAAAGAAAAATACATATACACAAGAATACTTCCCATAATTGCATATATTCACATGAAATATAAGTAATAGATTACACTCATAAATACATATATATATACATAAACAAATATAAACTTTTGCAAGATATCTGTGCAATCAGGCAGGCAACGGGGAGGCGGGAGGGACCGTGAGGAATCCACAGGTAGCTAGTGTATCCACCAGAAAAAGCGTTACCGAAGGTAAGTAACTTGTTCTTCTGATGGATACAACTACCTGTGGATTCCTCACCTTATGAATAGAGTCCCAAAGCCATACCGCACTCGGTGGTGGGTGCCCGCCTGATTATACCACAAAATCCTGCAATACCGAGCGTGCAAAATGGCCGCCCCTCCTCACCTCAGAATCCAAACAGTAATGTTTTGCGAAGGTATGGAGGAACGCCCAAGTTGCCGCCTTACAAATTTATAATAAATGTGTACACTGTTCCAAGAAAAAGAATAAAGGCGGGCGAAGAAAAGAGACTGTGAAGCTGATATTAAAAGGGTTGTAGGAGTGCCCTCAAACATCACAATAGGATGTTAAGCATCATCATCGGGCTAACTCCTCGCCAGACCGGCACTGCAATATCTGACGGGCCACCACTCAAAGGTGGTGGTTCTTAAACCGAAAGATAGTTCGACTAATCAGCTCAACACCGCAGGATATGCTGGCAGAGGAGATAAGGAGAGAAAATATTAAAATTGGCTATGAACACCTGATAACTCGATTTAATGATTATAATGGGGGTCAGGCCAAGGTTAAAAACTGGAAGGAGTAATCAGGAAATAATGTCTCCTATACTCCTAAGAGGAGGGGAGGAGGGAAGAATCTCCACTCCTACCGCTGGGTCGACATGTTTCGCGCCTAATTGGTCAAGGCTAGATCCATCGGCGCTTCATCAGGACCATATAGTTGTAACTTCTCCTTCATATAACAAAGAAAAACACCAAAAGGTAGGAAAAGACCGTAAATGCTGGGAGGTCACTTACAGTCTATGGACCATTCGTCACAGTCAGTCTAATGGAGAGTCGCCCATCCCATGTGAGGATAAGGCATCATAGGGACGCATAAACCTTGTAAGCACCGTGAGTTCATTGGCTCTCGTGTTCGTGTGCCGTCCACCTACCCCAGGTCGCGTCCCTGCATGTCCAAATGTCCACTAATGGAACTCCTCTTGCTAGGGCCAAAGTTGCCGACTTAGCCCTAGTGGAATGGGCCCTGATACTCTCAGGGGGAACTTTCTTCGCCAGAGAGTAACAAACTTTTATACACAGGATGACCCACCTGGAGATTGTTTGTTTCTGGACCGCTCTGCCCTTCCGCTGTCCAACATACCCTACGAACAGCTGATCATCAAGACAAAAGTCTTTTGTTCTCTCCAAGTAGAAACTAAGAGCCCTCTTAGGGTCCAATCAATGGAGTCTCTCTTCATCCTTAGAGGGGTGGGGAGGAGGGTAGAACGAGGGAAGGGTAATAGTCTGTCCCATATGAAAAGGAGTGACAACTTTTGGCAGAAAAGCTGCCCTGGTTTTCAGCACCACTTTATCAGGGACAAACATGGTAAATGGGGGTTTAACAGAAAGGGCTTGAAGCTCCCCAACCCCTCTAGCAGATGTAATTGCAATCAAGAAAACAGTCTTTAGAACTAAGTATCTTAACGGGCATGAATGCAAAGGCTCGAAAGGGGAACCCATCAGAAATGTCAATACCAGATTAAGGTCCCACTGAGGCATGTGAAAGGGCGTGGGAGGAAACCTATTAACTAATCCCTTAATGAACCTATTTACAATCGGAGATTTGAATAAAGAAGGCTGGTCCGGAAGGCAAAGAAAAGTCGACAGAGCCGCCAAATAGCCTTTAACTGTAGCTACCGCACAGCCTTTCTTTGCTAAATCAAGAGCAAACAAAAGAACATCTGAAAGGTGGGCCTTTAAGGGATCTTTCTGATTCTCTCCGCACCAAACCACAAACTTTGCCCACCTACCGGCATAAATGGATTTAGTGGAGTGTCGCCTGGACGATAGAATAATATCTACTACATCTGGTGGGAGAGAAAAGGAACTCAGGTTGCCCCGTTCAATCTCCAGGCATGAAGGTGCAGGCTCTGGAGGTGGGGGTGTAGAACCTGCCCCCGCGACTGTGAGAGGAGGTCTGCCCTGAGTGGGAGACGGAGCAGAGGGCACTGAGAGAGTTCAAGTAGGTCTGTGTACCACAACCTTCTCGGACAATCCGGTACCACCAAGATGACTTGGGCCTGGTCTTGACGAACCTTCCTCAGAACCCGAGGAATCAAGGGTATGGGGGGAAACGCATAAAGCAACTGGCCGCTCTAGGACATCTGAAACACGTCCCCCAACGCTCCTTGCAACGGATACTGGAGGCTGCAGAACAAAGGACAGTGCGCGTTCTCCCGAGTGGTGAATAAATCCACCTGAGGCATACCCCAAATCCCGAAGATGTAGAGGACCAGGTCCGGATGGAGACGCCACTCGTGATCTACTGAGTAGTGACGACTGAGACCGTCCGCACGTACACTCAGAGCTCCGGCCAAATGATTTGTCATTAAGCAAATCTGATGGTCCTGAACCCAGGACCAGAGCCGCAGAGCCTCTCTGCAGAGAAGGTATGACCCTACTCCTCCCTGCTTGTTTATGTACCACATCGCAGTAGTGTTGTCCGTCAGGACCTGAACCGACTGACCACGAAGGGAAGGGAGGAAGGCCTTGAGCGCAAAACGTATTGCCCGGAACTCCAACAGATTGATGTGCAACATCTGTTCCGCTGGAGACCAATAACCCTTGATCTCCAGGTCCCCCAGGTGAGCTCCCCACTCTAGAGTGGAAGCATCTGATACCACTGTGGTCACAGGCGGTGGTAGCGAAAACGGTTTTTCTTGGGAAAGGTTGCTGTCCACTATCCACCAACGAAGATCCACGGCAGTGTCCCTGGAGATCCTTATCGAATCCCCGAGATCTCCTTTGTGCTGGAACCACTGTCTGCGGAGGCACCACTGAATAGCCCTTATATGCCAGAGTGCGTGAGTGACCAGCAGAATGCAAGAAGCAAACAGACCTAGCAGGCGTAAGACTTTGAGGACTGGAACTGCCGCTCCATTCTGAAACATTGGAATAGGCGCCTGAATGTCCCGAAATAATGTTGTGTCCAATACTGCCCCTATGAACAGGAGGCGTTGAGAGGGCTCCAGGTGAGATTTGTGTACATTTACTGAAAAACCCAGATCGAACAACAACTGGGTTGTCATCCGCAGGTGAGACAACACAAGCTCTGGAGACTTGGCTTTGATCAACCAATCGTCCAGGTAGGGAAATACCGCTACTCCCTTCCTTCTGAGATGTGCTGCAACCACTGCCATCTCCTTCGTAAAAACTCGAGGTGCTGAAGTAAGTCCAAACGGAAGGACCGCAAACTGATAGTGTTGCGACCCCACCACAAACCGGAGATACTTCCTGTGCGACTGGATTATCGGAATATGAAAGTACGCATCCTGCAAGTCGACAGACACCATCCAGTCTCCTTTGTTCAACGCCAATCGCACCTGCGCTAGGGTCAGCATTTTGAATTTCTCCTGTTTGAGGAACAAATTCAAAATCCTCAAGTCCATGATCGGTCTTAGAAGACCGTCCGCTTTGGGAATCAGGAAATATCTTGAATAACACCCCTGACCCCTATCCTGCACCGGCACCAACTCTATTGCGCCCTTTGATAACATGGCCAGAACATCCTGTTGTAACAACAGAAAATGGTCTTCTGAACAAAATGAGGGATGGGGGGGAAAGGGAGGAGGGGACTCCGGAAAGGGGAGAGCATATCCTTTTTCCACAATCCTTAACACCCAAGAGTCCGTTGTTATCGACTCCCACTTGTCGAGAAAAAGACTCAACCTTCCCCCTACAGGAGAGGTATGAACGATAAAGTGGGGAAAACTAGGGCTGCTTCTGCTGTTGTCGACCGGAGGAGGGGGATGAAGATGAAGGCTGCTGGACTGCCCCTCTAGCTCTACCCCTACCCAGCCCTCTAAAGGCACGATAGGGTGGATTGGCAGGTTGTTGGGCCAAGTATTGGGACCTCCGAAAGGCAGAACCACGTGCAAACCCCCTGAATCTGCGAAAAGGTCTATAAGATGTAGCAGTGGTAGTCTGTAAGCCCAAAGACTTAGCTGTTGCCCGACTGTCTTTAAACATTTTGAGGGCAGAATCCGCCTTCTCTCCCATCAGCTTTTCACCATCGAATGGCAGATCAAACAAGGTGGTTTGAACGTCCGAGGAAAACCCAGAGGACCTCAACCAGGCGTGCCTCCTAGTAGCCACAGATGTTCCCATGGCCCTGGCTACCGAATCAGACGTGTCCAGGCCAGACTGTATAATCTGCTGTGCAGCCGCCTGCGCATCCGAAAAAAGAGACCCAAAGGACCTCTGTACCTCCTGCTGTAGGTCTCTGACCATCTCCTTAGCAGAGTCCATAAGGGCGTGGACATACCTGCCCAGCACACAGGCAGAATTTGCAGCCTTGAGCGCCATGCTACAGGATGAAAAGATCTTCTTAGAAGACTGCTCCATCCTCTTGGACTCCCTATCAGTTGGAACCACAGGGAATGTTCCAGGAGCAGACTTCGCGGAGCATGATGCCTGGACTACTAAACTTTCAGGAGTCGGATGACGTGACAGGAAAACCAGATCTCCGGGCGCACCTCTATGCCTCGTCGCTACTGTCCTGTTCACTGCAGGAGTCGTAACCGGCTTCCTCCACAAATCCAAAATGGGCTCAGTCAACGCCTCATTGAAGGGCAGCAAAGGATCAGCACAGGACGCAGAAGGGTGCAACACCTCAGTCAGCAGTTTGGTTTTCACCTCCCCCACAGACAAGGGCAAGTCTAAAAACTTTGCTGCTTTCCTGATCACCATATGGAAGGATGCTGCCTCCTCCATAAACTCCCCCGGAAATGCAATGTCCCACTCCGGGGAAGTATCCAGGCCGCTTGCAGACGCCAGACCTTGGTACTCATCACAAGGCCCAATTTCACCCTCCTCCAACTGCCTGTATTCTTCCTATTCCAGAAGTCGGAAAGCCTTTGTTCGAGACCAAAGGCGTGTTTCCAAAGCCGGCGTCGATAACGAATCCATCGACGCCGAAGACTTCGAATCCCGGTAGGGCACAGGAAGAGATGGATGACTCCTAGCATCACACGGCGCCGGTGCCGACACGGACTCCAATGACGTCCTCTGCGGAGTCAGCTGGCAGGAAGGCGATGGGGCCGGCCGGCAAGGAGACATCATCGACGTCGAATGGCGCGGCGATGGCGTCGGCTGACGCGATGGTGGAGCCCCAGGCACAGCTGGTGAAGATCTCCCACGAGGAGACATCCTCGGCTCCAATTCGACACCCTCAGCATGGCAAAAAGGCATGAATGGAGCCGCCTTATACGGCGCCGGAGAGCCCAAATCAAATGCCAATGGCCCCGTGGGACCCACCGGTGCACCAGCAGGAGCCATGGACTGAAAAACGGCATACATTGCATTACAAAATGCAGCCGGATCCGCCCCTGGAGCCGGGAAAGCAGGATATTGCAGATTTGAGGACTGTCCTTGAACCTGCTGTACATCAGGGCCCTGCGACGTCGGCGAAAACTGAGGACTATGATGAGACACCTCAAAGACTGACGGCGCCGGAGATAACTCCGGACTCCTGGGCTGAGGCATCACAGTAGGGCTCATCTCCCATGTCTTTTGGTGTCGAGAAGACGGAGTCCTCGACCTCGATTGGCTTCGCTCAGACCGGCGCCGAGAGTCATGACGGCGCCGTGAATCATGGTGACGCCGCTTCTTATGCTTCTTTGGTGAAACATGGGAGGAATCTCTCTCATGGCCCTTCTTCTTGGCTTTCGCCATGAAAAGCTTCGCTTCTCGCTCTTTTAGAGCCTTAGGGTTCATACTCTGGCACGACCTACACCCTTTAACGTCGTGCTCAGAGGTAAGGCACCAGATGCAATCCAAATGTGGATCGGTCACTGACATCCGACCTCCACATTCCGTACATGGCTTAAAACTGGACTTCTTTGGAGGAGACATTGTAACCACAAAAAACGCAACAGTAATCAACGAGCCAGGAAGAAAAACCGTTGGCGTCGAAGGTACGGAAAAAAGGAAAACTGACGTCAGCACGCCGACGAGGACCTCTTATTGGCACGGTGACGTCAGACAGAGTCACGTGAAGCCGTGCCATTATGACGTCCTCGTCGACGTGGACAGCTAGGAAGAAGACTTTCCGTCAGATGCTGGCGCAAGGACGACTTCATAAAGTGAGGAATCCACAGGTAGTTGTATCCATCAGAATGTCACTACACTGCCGCCCGAGCGAACAATCTGGAAACCTCCCTGAAGGTGCTAACGGACAGAGTATGAATCCTGGAGCAGCGTGCAGAGGACACAGAGGGCAGATCTTGCATAAATGATGTTCGCTTGGTAGGCCTACCAGAGGGCACTGAGGGACAGGACCCAGTGAAGTATGTTGAGGACTGGCTGCACAGTGTGCTACCCTGGACACACTTTCCTGTTTTTTCTCCATCAAGCGGACACATAGTGTGCCGCGTTGGCAGCCTCCAGCGGGGGCCAGCCCTCGACCAATGGTGATACGTTTTCTGCATTATCGTGACAGAGACATAGGCCCTCATTACAACCTAGGCGGTCGGTGTTATAGCGGTGGTAATACCACCAACAGGCCGGCGGTAACAAAAATGGAATCATGACCACAGCGGAAACCAACACATAGAGCCACTTTAACACTCCGACCGCCACAGCGGTAGCAACAAACACCGCGGTGGTCACCGCCAACAGCCAGGCGGAAGACAATGTACCGCCCACCCCATTACAACCCGCTCATCCGCCAGCTTTTCCGGGGCGGTACCAACTCCATCAAAAGCATGGCAGAAACAGTCATGACACTTGACACTCAACGAAGAACCAGGACACCATGGAGCCCGAGCTCCACCTAGTGCCCATGCTGGTGTATCTTCTCATATATCAGGAGCACAAACGGCGACGACAGTGAGTACAGCACCTAGTAGATAGGGGAGGGGGGAGGAAAAAGAGTGACACACACGCAACATCCCCACCTCCACCCTCACCCCCAACACCATAAACACAAACACATGCAACAACATTACATATACACCCCGTAACCCTCTGGAAGAACACAAGGACAAAAGGGATTGAGTCAAATTAGTGTTATATTAGAATTCAAGAGAAATACGTTCATAAATAAATAAACAGTATGTACAATATATACAAACTGAGGGACAATGTCCACACAAAATTAGTCCGTGGCCCACTGGGCCATAACACATAGGCTAAGCCCACACTTGACTCCTGCCTCAAAACGGAGAGAACACTGCAGGGGCATCAGGTGGAAAACACACAGGCACCTCATGGGGGTAGGGAAGGGGGGGGGGCACCTCAGCCAGAAGATGGTACAACACCACTGCTCCTGGAGGGGGCTCCATGCCCACAGCGATGTCCTGGAGAGTGCAAGGCCACAGTCTCTCAAGTGGGTGGTTTGCCCACTGCTTGGTCCTGGGGAGTGCAAAGCCACAGTCTTTCAAGTGGGTGGTTTGCCCACTGCTTGGTCCTGGGGAGTGCAAAGCCACAGTCTCTCAAGTGGATGCCTTTTTCCACTGGTTCTGGAGGGGGCATTGTCCCCAGTGTGCTTCATCCTGGGAAGGATGCGGTGAGTGGATGCCTTTCTCCACTGGTTCTGGAGGGGACTTTGAGCCCAGTGATGCAGCACGTGGGGGGTGCCTAGACACAATCCCTCATCTGGTTGTGAGACCCACGAGATTTGCAGTGGTCAGGATGCATGATACTCCATGGAGGCAGGGCTACAGTCCACCCGCCGGCGGCTACGGCTGCACAGTTGTGGTAGTGGCAGTGCTGGTGGGGGTGCTGCCAGTGGTGGTGGGAGGCTCCAGCCCTTCTCCTGCAGCCTTGGACGGCTGCCCACTTGGACTGCTGCTGCTGGCACTGGTGCCACTTTCAGCGGTGCTGGCCGTGGTGCTGGCCGCAGTGGAGGTACCGGTGGGACTGCTGCTGCTGGCAGTGGTGTCACTTTCAACAGTGCTTGCGGCGGTGCTGGCCGCGGTAGAGGTGGTGGTGCTGGAGGTTGTGCTGGTAGCCACCAGGCCTTCACCTGCAGGCTCGGACAGCTGAAGTGCCCTGCCTGGTGTTTTGTGCCCCTTCCTGCCCTTGGCAGATGGTGGGGTCACCTTGGGTCTGGCAGCTGGAGTCTTTGAGGTGGCCTTGTTGGGTGGTTGCGGCTCCTTCCCCTTACTAAATGCTGTCCCCTTCTTCACCTTGCCAGGTGGCGGAATGGTCTTTGCCTTGGCAGGGGTTGGTGGCACAGTGGCTGGCCTGACGGGTGCCCCCTTTGAGCTTCTGACAGCTGCAGAAACCACAGCGACGTGGACTTGGTGGCTGAGGTGTTGGGCTGGGTCTTGGCCACCCTGGCCTGAGGGGAAGGACAGGGGGAGGGGTAGGAAACAGGTCAATGTTGGCTCAGAAAATCTTCTTAGGGACAGTGGGGTGGGACGAGGGTGAAGGTTTGGGAGTGGAGGAAGAGGGAGTTGTTGTAGGAGGTGTTAGTCTGCTGTGTTTGGGTGCAGGTGCATGAGCTGGATGCTGTTGGGAGGTGGATGGCTGTTGGGTGGGTGTGTGCTTGCATTTGTGTATTTTGGGAGGAGGGGTCACAGACACAGTGGGAGAGGACACAGGGGACGTGTGCATGGATGTGGGGTTGGTGACTGCCAGTGAGGGGTGTGTAGTGATGGGCGTGCTGGTGATGTAGGTAGTGGATGAGGATGTAGTGCATGCAGGTGTGAGTGGAGACACTACTGGTAGGGAGGTGGATGACGAGGAGGGGGACACAGCGGAGGCAGTGGATGTTGGTGTGTCTGCATGGGGATGGTGCTTGTGTGAGTGCCTGTGAGATGAAGTGTGGTGCTTGTGTTTGCCTGAGCAACTTTTGTGTGTTGATTTGGGTGAATGCTGGTCGGAAGGTGTGCTTGGGATAGGCTGGGGTTGAAGGGATTGGGACTGGGTAGAGGAAGTTGGGAGGGGGGAGGCTAGAGACAGGAGCAATGGCTGCCATCAGTGCGGTTGGCACGATAGGCACCCCTTCCTCATTAGGAGGCCAGCCCCAGCTGGGCCTCCGCCGTCTTCCTTGCCCAGTGGCGCAGGTCCTCCCACCGTTTGTAGCAGTGGGTGCTCCGTCTGTCAAACACCCCCAGGGTCTGCACCTCCTTGGCGATGGCACGCCAAATACCCTTTTTCTGATGGGCGCTGACCTGCAGGAACAATAAAGCAGAGAAAGGATTAGTAATACCGTCCAGATCGTCACACTCATGGCCCACCATATCCCTTCCATCCCATCCACTATCGCACATACATTGACCACCATACATACAGCACTCTGGCCAGGACCCCTCAGACCCACCCCTACACGGGTCTTACACACACAACTCATACATTCATGGCCCATGCATCATGCTCACAGTGTACTCACCTGTTTGTCTGGAGGACCACAGAGTAAAGTGTCCTGGGGTAGGACCCCATCCACAAGTCTCTCCAACTCCTCCGCAGTGAAGGCAGGGGCCCTTTCCCCAGACACATGAGCCATTGTTGCTTCCAGACACAGGTCACCGCAGCACTTGCAGCGTAGGTCCTCTCCTGTTGAAGGTCAGGTAACAAGTGAGTGAACAGATAGAAAATGGCGGTCATGTTGCGTACCGTCACCGCCGGCGTACATCGCCATTGGCTCCTGGAACCCATAGGGCCCACTGATAACCAATGCAAATTTGTGTGGCGGTCATCGACACAACGCCAGCAGACTTACCTCATTTCCTCGTGTCCCTCCACACAGGTCAGGCAGCTGCAATTTCAGGGGGGCACAGCCGATGGCACCTAACTGTGTCACAGCAGACATTGGCACATCAACTGACTCGGATTCACATACTGGTTCTGTAAATGAAGAGATGCATCATTATTGCAGTAGATACGTGAATATGACCCTCGGCTCACCGTTTTCCCCCGAGGATGAATATGAGATGGAGACATTCTCCAGGGTACAGACCCCTGGTGGACCTTGCAACAATGGAGAACAGACACATTATCCTAACCTACAGACTTGATCGGGCCACAATCCAAGAACTGTGTGCCCAATTGGAGCCAGACCTGATGTCAGCTATCCGCCAGCCTACAGGTATCCCCCCTCTAGTGCAGGTCCTGTCAGTGCTCCATTTCCTTGTAAGTGGTTCCTTCCAAACAATAGTGGCCATGGCATCAGGGATGTCTCAGCCAATGTTCTCCAACGTGTTGACCAGAGTGTTGTCTGCCCTGCTGAAACACATGCGCAGCTACATCGTATTCCCCCAGGTGGAGGATTTGGCCACAGTGAAAGCTGACTTTTATACCCTGGGACATATCCCCAACATTGGTGCCATTGATGGTACACATGTAGCATTTGTGCCCCCCCCCCACCGGAGAAATGAACAGGTGTTCAGGAATAGAAAAAGCTAGCACTCTATGAACGTGCAGATGGTGTTTTTGGCTGACCAGTACATCTCCCATGTGAATGCCAAGTATCCTGGCTCTGTGCATGACGCCTTTATCTTGAGGAATAGCAGCATCCCATATGTGATGGCTCAACTCCAGAGGCACCGGGTATGGCTAATAGGTGGGCCCAAAGTCCCCACCCAGTATATGTTGGTGTCTGGGTATGGATTTGTCCCTAAGGGTTAGTGTGTGTCTAACAGTTGTCCCTCAATGTTTTCAGGTGACTCTGGTTACCCCCAACCTCTCATTGATACTGACCCCAGTGAGGAATGCCAGGACAAGGGCAGAGGAACGTTACAATGAGGCACATGGGCAAACAAGAAGGATAATTGAGCGAACCTTCGGCCTCCTGAAGGCCAGGTTCTGGTGCCTCCATCTGACAGGTGGATCCCTTTACTACTCACCCAAGAAGGTGTGCCAGATCATCGTTGAATGTTGCATAACCTGGCCTTGAGATGCCAGGTGCCTTTTCTGCAGGAGGATGAGCCTGGAAATGGTCTTGTGGCAGCAGTGGAGCCTGTGGACAGTGAGGAAGAAGATGTGGACAACAGAAGTAATATCATACAGCAGTACTTCCAGTGACACACAGGTAAGACACTGTACCTTCACTTTACTTTTCAGTTTTCTGTTGGGACATTGTACATGGCCACCTGATTTCCCTATGTCTACGGCAACTTACTGTACCCTTTGGCATCTCTATTTTGAGATCTCTGTGGCCCACTCTGGCTCCTGGTATGTTTACTGCTGCCCACTAAAGGTCATACCAATGTATTATTTTCTGTACATATGAATTGCAATGTTTCCAGAATGTTGTACTAATACATATTTCAATCAATTGACAGATTCCTGATTTGTATTTGTTCCATGGGTGTTTATTTAAGTGCTAATAAGTAGAGGGGGATGTGCAATGGGCTGGGGTGATGGTGGAGCAATGTCCAGTTAGAGTCCAGTCTCTTGGTATCACAGGTGCATTGTCCAAAGGGGCATAGGAAGGGGAGTAATGGCAGTTAAAGGTGGACAGGGTGACAGAGTGGGACAGAAAGGTGACAATCAGGAGAGTCTTATTTCCTGGCGGGGGTCTTGGCAATGTTCTCTGGCTTCTGCCTGGATCGCAGGGACCATTTGCGTCTGGTTCTCCTTCTGCAGGGGCTGGGGTGCTGGTAGCCTGTTGGTCCTGTGACGTGGCCTCCTGTCCATTATCGCCGGCAAAGGTGGAGGGCTGTTCAACGGTGTGGCTAGTGTCAGGGGCCCGTTGGTGTGCCACTGCCTCCCTCATGGTGTTGGCCATGTCAGCCAGCACCCCTGCAATGGTGACCAGGATGGTGTAGATGTGTTTGAGGTCCTTCCTGATCCCCAGGTACTGTCCCTCCTGCAGCCGCTGACTCTCCTGCAACTTGGCCAGTATCTGGCCCATGGTCTCCTGGGAAGGGAATGGTGGTATGCTCCCAGGATGTTGTGAGTGCCTCCTGGAGAGTGGGTTCCCTGGGCCTGTCCTCCCCCATCGCACAGCAGTCCTCCCAGCTTCCCTGTTGTCCTGTGCCTCTGTCCCCTGAACCGTGTGCCCACTGACCCCAGGTCCCTGATTGTCCTGGGTTTGTGGGGTTGCCTGGGGTCCCTGTAGTGGTGGACACACTGCTGATTGACGTGTCCTGGGGGACAGTAGCATGGGCCCTTTGGGTAGGTGCTGTGCTAGTGTTTCCTGAGGGGGGAGGCTCTGTGGTGGTATGGGACTATGGCAGGGTGACCTACTGTCCAGAGGTCCCTGATGGGCCAGGTTGGTCATCGTGATCCAGGCGTGCAGAGCTGTTGTCATCACTGTGGGCCTCTTCTGGGGGGGTGGGTGGGGGAGAATTGGATATAGCTGGCAACTCCTTTACGGTGACGTTGAGTAGGGGTCCTGTGGGGATGCAAATGCAGTGTTATTGTATCTGCGTGTGCCATCTTGTACATGGGTGTGTTTCCCTGTATGGTTGTGATTGCCCTGTCAGCTTTGCCTTGTGTGAGTAGTGATTTTGTGGCCTAGGTGATTCTCTCTAATGGGCATGCTGTGATGATGGGTGTCCACGCAGGTCTGTTATGGGGGTCCATGGATTGGTGTGGGATGCAGGGCTTGGTATTGGGATGGGTGGGTTCTGATAGTGGGGTATATCTGAGGTGGTGGAGTGATGGGGGTGACGGTAGGAGTTTATGATGGCATGCAGGTAGGGTGGGGGATTTAATAGTAAAGATTTGACTCACCAGAGTCCAGTCCTCCTGCTACTCCGGTGAGACCCTCAGGATGCATGATCGCCAAGACTTGCTCCGCCCATGTTGTTAGTTGTGGGGGAGGTGTTGGAGGTCCACCGCCAGTCCTCTGTACAGCTACCTGGTGTCTTGCAACCCCGGAACGCACCTTCCCTCGAAGGTCGTTCCACCTCTTCCTGATGTCATCCCTTGTTCTGGGGTGCTGTCCCACGGCGTTAAACCTGTCCACGATTCTCCGCCATAGCTCCATCTTCCTTGCAATGTACGTCTGCTGCACCTGTGATCCGAATAGCTGTCGCTCTACCTGGATGATTTTCTCCACCATGACCCTTAGCTCCTCCTCTAAAAACCTGGGGGTGTCTTTGGGGTGCCATGGATGTGGTGTGAGTGGTATATGTGAGGGTGTGTGGGGTGCTGTGTTGTGATGTGAAGTGCGTGGATGGTGTATGGGTGATGCTGTTCTGTGGCTTAGATTGAGTCAGTGCTCCTGGCTTGCCTCTCTCTCTGTTGGCAATATATTTTTTTTTGTTGAAAAGGTTGTGGGTAATGTGGGTGTGTGTTTTATAGTGGTGTGAATGTGTGGGTGTGGTGTGTGTATGTGTGTCAGGTGTGTGTGTTTGAATTGTCCAATGTGGTGTAGTTTTGTTAGTGTGTGTATTTTGAGCACGGCGGTGTGTACCGCCAATGGTTTACCGTGGTTGAAAAACTATTGTGGTGAATCCTGGGTCCTGATACTGTGGGCGTATTCCTGTTGACGTAACGGTGTGGGTTTTGGTACTGCCAATTTATCACCGACCTTTGGTCTGGCGGACTTGTGTGGGTGTCTGTATAGTGGCAGATTTCTCTGTGTGGGTCATAATACCCGTAGTGGTATACCACCGCGGTCACGGTATGCTGGCGGCCGTCAGCACGGCAGTAGACATTTACCGCCAGGATTGTAATGAGGGCCACAGTGTTAAAGGAGACCCGCTCGATGGCAGATATGCGGGTGGGCAATGCCAAAGTGATGTTTTTCCCAGACTACATGATCACGGTACAGAGACAACGTAATAAATTTCTAGCAGTGAAGCGGCGACTCAGGGAGATGGGATTCACTTACTCTCTCCTCTTCCCAGCTAAACATCATGTAGTAACCACCAACACCACATGCATTGTCACTCCTGAGGAAGCATGGCAGTGGATCGACAACTCCGATGACTGCGCCGACCACGCAGTGAGACAGGATTCAACAGGGGAGAACACTATGCAGTGGAATCGTAGGGGGCAGTGAGGAATGAAGCCACGAATGGACAGAGACCTTTCTGCAGTTCCAGATTTGGAGCAAAGAATTCGGGAGCAACACAGCGCCAGGGCCAACGCACTTTCGATAGAGGAATCATTGCTCCAGCCCTGACATCACAGGCTCCCCCTCCTCAGACGGAGGAAGTTCCGTTGCCACATGGCGTTACTAGGTTTGGGTGGCCACTTGTTCTAGTGTGCTACTCTTTTGGTATTTGCTATGTTAATGTTACAATATGCTACTTGTTGTTCCCCTACCAACAACCTGTTCCTCACTAGGCAATCCATGATGTTACTCACCACATATCGCTCTGCTCCCGCGTGTGCATCAATGGCGCTGTCAGTTCTGTGGCAATTACGTTCAAAGCCCTACATATGATAGCGCACGTTAACGTAATGACATAGAATATCTGCAGCATGCACACCCCAGCGCGCAGATATGCCATATATTCCCACTTGAAATATCGCAATGCACATGTCTTTCTGTTACAAGAGTCCCACCTAACGAGTTCAGAGGTAGACACGATTAGAAGAAAATAGTGAGGTCAGGTTTATTCCACAAACTACTCGTCATATGCGCAGGGGGGGCTGATATGGGTCTGTCCAGGAGTCCCGTTTGATCTGATGGAGCGGGTTGCAGATGCTGACGGTGGGTATGTGTTCATCTGTGGGAGACTGGGTGGGCACCATATCCTCATTGGTAAAATCTATGCTCCTAATGTGGATCAGGCTTCATTTTCGACCGCACTTAATCGGTTGTTGCCGCGCTGGAGCGATGTTCCTTGGTTGATAGGAGGGGATTTTGTGTGTTGGATACCGATCTGGAGAGGTCATTTCTGCCCTTGGAGCGCAGCACCACTCATATTTCTAATGCCCGCTTTTTTGCAAACTGGCTACGCCATTGGCAAATGACAGATATTTAGCGCCACTATAACGCTGCCACAAGAGTATATTACTTTTTTTTGGCCCCTCATGATCTGCATGTTCGACTTGACAGGCTGCTGTGCACGGCTAGCCTGATTTCAGTGGTTGTGCAGACTGACTACCTGGGGTTTACTCATTCTGATCACAACCCCCAATACCTTCAACTTGAATGGGGTGCGACCACCCAGCCCCCTGCTCCCCCGTGGAGGCTGCAGCCTGCGACGTTGGAGGATTCGGCGTTCCGTGATTCAACTGGCCAGCAGATCACTATTTTGATCTTAATGCGGACACTGCCTCGTCTCGTTCAGTGGAATGGGACGCGTTTAAGGCTACATTGCGGGGTCACTGTCTAGGGCTCAGTTTTGGCATGCGCAGGCAGCTGGACGGGGAGGTATCCGCTGTGGAGCGGCAACTGCTGCAGCATGTGTTGGAGGTGGTGCAGGATCCCAGCTCTCTACCTCAATTACAGGCCATGCGTAAAACCCATTCAGAACTCCTTGAACACCTGAGATGTCTTAACTATGCAGCTCACATGGCTAATGTACATGTGAAAGCGGACAGAGCTGGAGCTCTGCTTGCCTAGTTGATACAACAGGAGACTTCCCCTAGTTTGGTGATGTCTATTCAAATGCAGTCGGGCGACTCGCTGTATACGCAGGATTATATTCAAGAGGCGTTTCATGCTCATTATGAGTTGCTGTACGGCGCTTCCTCACATCCTTCCCTAAATGATATTGACTCATTCCTCGCAGAGTTGCCTCTGCCGCAGATCATGGCTGAGCAATGTTCAGAGGTTGATGGCCCTCCATTATTGTCCGAGATACAGGAGGCCATCTGTTCCCGGTCCGGATAGACTACCGGCTGAATTCTATAAGACATACTCCACTCAACTTGCACCCAAACTGCTTACTTTATATGAGGAGGCCCTGGCCCATCTACCCCCTACTTTACATGCGGCCCCCCTGGTCTCCCTTCTCAAATCCCATAAAGATCCCACTAGTCTACAATCATACAGGCTGTTGGCACTACTAAACACGGACTATAAGATACTGGCCAAAGTCGTTGCAATGCGACTGGCCCCTCTGGTGCCTGCGTTAGTACATGAGGATCAAAGTGGATTTGTGCCTGGCCACACAACTTATCTTAACATGCGTCGCTTTTCCATCTGCTGCGCTACGCCCCCCATCACTGGCCACGTGCGGGCTGCCTGGTGAGAGATCTGGAGAAGGTGTTTGACTCGCTGGAATGGCCCTACCTTTTTGCGGTTCCGTCAAAATACATCTTCGGTGCTCGTTTTTTTACAGCTAGTGAACTTATTACACACGCTCCCATCAGCCCGTACCAAAACAGGGCGTCTCATGTCATCACCAATTTGTATTAAGAGGGGTATGCAGCAGGGATGCCCTTTGTCCCCTCTGTTTTTTTCCTCTTGAAGTGGAACCGTCAGCGGTTGCGCACCGCAAGGCATGTTTGGGGGATACCACAGGGGGATCGTACATGTGCGGTCTCTTTATACGCAGACGACCTTCCAGTGTATATTAGAGACCTAGTGGATTTTCCCAGTGATATAATATCAGTGTTGAGTGCGCACCTGAAGGTCTCTGGGTTGTGGGTCAATGGAGCAAATTCCTGTGTTTTTCCATTGCCGCCCATTGCGTCTGCTCCTGACCTCACATCGTTGGCCCCTGGACTTGCGTGGCAATCTAGCACATTCAGGTACCTTGGCAGACAGATATACCATAGGGAATCTGATCTGTTTGATGGGAACCTGACGAGTGCAGTGTTAGGTTTGTGTCATCAGATGTTGTTCTGGCAGACATTACCATTGACAGTCATGGGCAGAGTAGCCCTTATCAAGATGATAATACTACCTCGATTACTATATTATTTTGTGAATCTGCCTCTATATAGCCCAGCCTCCTTCTTTCGCTCTAAAGAGCGCGATGTGCGTAATTTCATTTGGAATACCTCCCGCTGTTTCACCCTTGTACCAAGTCCCCCGTGCCAGCGCCCATGTTACTAAACATAGCATAACGCTGCTACCGTAGATGCTGCTACCTCACAAGGGACATCACACCCTATGCACTGGCGATACCACTATTGGGGACACCTCATGGCGCATGTATCACATTGCCTGCAGAGCTGGCTCCCTAGCATGAGGCGGAGATCCACACCCTGGGGGATCTTTACACGGACAATACACTCCACACCCATGACAGGCTGATGGCGGCCACTGGTCTGCACCCGGGTACCTATCTCTTGTATAGCTCCCTAAAGCATGTCATACAACGCGCATGGGGCGACCTCACAAGGGAGCCCCAAATACATCACACACTACAGTACTTACTTGTACTTGGAGATGGGAGACATTTGATACGCTGGATGGCAGACTCTCTGCGACTGCTCCCATTTGGTACTCTTGTTGCCCTTCGCAGGCGATGGGGGGGGGGGCTTTCACTGACAAGGAATATGCGATTCTGCCTCATACAGTACTATGGCCCTCATTACAACTTTGGTGGTCTTTTAAAAAGACTGCCGAAGCTGTGGGTGCCAGTATACCGCCAGTGCTAGCGGTATATCTGGCTCCCTATTATGACTTTTCTGCTGGACCAGCGGACAGTAACAGTGTTTCCATCCATTGACCCTACATTGCAGTTGGCTCGTAATAGAGCCGGCAGCAATGTTGATGTGCAGCGGGTGCAGCAGCACCCATCGCGCATTTCACTGCCCGAAATTCAGGCAGTGAAATGTGCAATGGGGCTGTGCCTGGGGGCCCCAGGGGCACCCCAAGTCACCCTTACCACCAGCCTTTCCATGGCGATGATTACCGCTGTGGACAGGCTGGCTACCGCTGCCCTGGGGATTTCTGCATTGCGGTATGTTGGAGGGGCCGGCGGTATGGCTGTGGCTAATGCGCCACGGTCATAATAGCTGTAGGCCGCCAGGGTCGTAATGAGGCCCTATAGTATTCAGAGAGCCTACCTCACACCCGAGAAGATCAACAGAAACGTTAATCGCACAGATGCCACCTGCCCACGCTGCCGGAGTCTGGGAGCAGACTTCTTGCATATGCTGTGGTCATGCCTAACTCTGCACTGCTACTGGTCTGCGATCCTGGCGCGCTTGGTGCACTGTGTGGACCAGTCCTTACTACAGACATGGGAGACATACATACTGGGACTGTTCCCTAGGGTTTAAGAGTTGAAGGCCACATCTCGTTTTCTGGATCTAGGATTTTTATTAGCTAAACGCCTTATAACCAGAAAATGGTGATCCCCTGATCCACCATCACATGAAACATGGGTGCAGTCGCTGACTGTCTGGGCGAGAATGGAGTGTACTGCTCTTCGATGTGAAGATGTGTTGGGGTTACTCAAATATCCTTTCAGGTCACAATGGGAGCTAATGTTGATGGACCTCTATAATCTGCTGGTGCCTGTGCCGCTCAGCTCTGATTCCCCTTGCTGCGGGTGGTGAACGTTCGCAGGGTAAAGTACTCCGCATGACATGCCACATTCCTGTATGCGTGTGTAGATCAGACTGACATCCCCCTCAAGATACTGATCAATGCGCCGAACGCTACACACATGAAATGCGTGTGTGGCAATAGACTGCTGAGCATCTATACATAATTGTTATACTAATTCTGTAATGTGAGTACATGGATATGCCTTGCCTACGAATCTTCCCCATATGTTATCTGTTGCAAAGTGTAGTTGACTGCATACGTGTAGTTCGCACGTACCTTTGTTCTGAATTATGCTATTCTTGAAATATAAATGCAATAAAGACATTTTTTTTTAAATAGATTGGTTATTGACCTGAGAGCTATTAACAAGATAGTAGGATCACAATTCTCAGTTGTACCAAATGTCACTACACTGTCAACATGATTCCACCCACTGCCAAATATTTCTCTGTAATAGATTTAAAGAATGCTTTCCTTAGCATACCAATTGCAGAGGAAAGTCAATATTTGTTCTCCTTCACCATAAGAAACAGATGTTTCAAGTTTTGTCGAGCTGCCCAGGGGTATACTGAGAGTCTGTAAATTTTTTCACAGGCTTTGAAAAGCCAATTGGACACTATAAAATTACCATATGGCAATGTCCTTTTACAATACATTGATGATCTCCTCATTGCATCTGACACACTTGAACAAAGTCAACAAGCCACACAACAATTATTGATACATGTACCTGTACATGGACATAAGGTTTCTCTACCCAAGTTGCGATATTGTCAACTGGAGGTATCCTACTTAGGGCACCTCCTGTCGAAGGGGGGTAGAAGACGAGACCCAAAAGGAATATCAATCATTTGCAACTTACAACGCCCACAAACACAGAAAGATGTTTTATAAATATTACCTCATAGTGCAGACATTGTATACCCAATTATTCCCTTGTACCGAAAACTTTGGTTGGCCTCACACTTAAAGATGTACATGTACAAACCACTTGGAATGATGTGAAAGAGCCTTCTGTGAATTGAAAAACGCTTTGTGTAATACACCTGTGTTAGCCACCCCAGATTATCAGAAACTATTTACACTATTTGTACATGAAAACAAAGGTTGCAGTCTGGGATTACTGACACAATCACACGGAGATCATGTACTCATTCTTCTTCCAGCTTAGACCCAGTAGCACAAGCATTGCCACGTTGTCTCAGGGCTGTAGTAGCAGCAGCAGCAGTAAAACAGAGTGAAGGATATGTGCTTGGACATCCATTAACAGTGATGGTACCGCCCGCTGTAGATGTCCCACTGAACAAAACACAGACACAACATTTGACAAATGCTAGGTTGACAGGCTACGAACGCACCTTGTTTTCTCCACATAACACAATACGTAGATGTAATGTTTTGAACCCTGCAACTATGTTACCTTTACCTAATTAAGATATGCTACCAGAAAAAATACATGACTGTATTTTCAGAACAGAACAAGACACCAAAGGTAGAGTGGACCTCACTGACAGGCCATTCGAGGAGTGGGATGGCGAATTGTATGTTGATGGTTCCTGCTCAAACGTATCTGATGGGACCACAGTTGCAGCCTATGCTGTTACTAAATTACAGACTATAGTGGAAACCAACAAGATACCCCACAACTCAGCACAAGCTGCAGAATTGATAGCCTTGACTCGGGCATGTGAATTGAGCGAAGATTTGAGAGTTAATTTGTATACTGACAGCCAATATGCCTTTGGTGTAGCACACTCCTTTGGTAAATTATGGAGCTAATGGGGATTTATGACTTTTCATGGAACACAAATACGTCAAAGTGAACTTATTGTAAAATTACTAAATGCTTTAATGTTACCTAAGAAATTGGCTGTGGTAAAATGTTCAGCTCACAAGAAAATTGAGAATGATGTAGGAAAAGGGAATGCATTTGCAGACAGGACAGAGAAAAATATTGCACAAGCTGAGTACAGTACCATGTATGTGACAGGGACAGCTAGATGGTTACCATAAGTTGGCATGATGAACCAGATGATAGACTGTGTAAAGGATATTCAGGACGCAGCTACTCCGGGGGAACTTGCTGAGTGGTACATTTGTGCCACCTTAGATAGTGAAGGATGTGAAGGAAGACAAAGAAAAGGAGATGGATATTATCTAGTGCTTATGTGAATGCCAAAGTTTCCTCAGCACATATACCTGCACACATTAGCACTCAAGGAACAGTGGATACATTGGATCACATATGGCATAACAAGAACATACCAAAATATTCTTATGTACAAAGGTGCATCATATGCCAGACATGCAATGTAGGAAAAGGCTCTCTTGTACCTAAGGGAAATTTTGCACCACCGGACTTGCCATTCGAAGTACTGCAAATGGATTTTGGAACCAGTGAACAAGAAAAGGTATATGCTGGTGGTAATATGTACCGTCAGTCGATGTGTGGAGGCCTATCCAGTGACAGACTGTTCTGCTGTTAGTGCTGACAAGGCCTTGATAAAGGAATACTTTTCCCAGATACGGCCTAACCCAAACAAACTGGAGTAACAATGGCAGTCATTTCACTGGGCAAATAATGGATCTGGTCTGTAAGGGGTTGCAGATAAAACAGAAATGTAATTTTGCCTGTCACCTGCAACCAGCAGGTTTGATGGAACGCTGTAATGGTACCTTAAAGAACGAATTAGCTAAGATATGTGCTAAGACAAAACTAAAATGGCCAGATGCACTGCCTGTAGCTTTACTGTACATGAGAAACACACCAAATTCTAAAAACAAGGTCTCTCCTTATGAGGTAATTATGGGACGACCAGCTAATGTTTGGGGTGTGCCTAGGACAATGAAATTTGCTGATATAGATTACCCACTGTTTCTAGACCTTTGTGTGCAGATAACTGAACAATTGCGATGTATCCATGAACAGGTCAAAGACGCACTGCCCAGGAGAGTTGAGTGCTCTGGACACTCCATCAAGCCAGGGGATTGGATCTTTGTAAAGAATTTCCACAAAAAAAGAGCCTTGAACCCATGTGGAAGGGGCCCTTGCACGTTCTCCAGTCCACCCAGACCTCTGTGAAATGTGATGGAAAGAAGAACTGGATTCATGCATCACATGTGAAAAAAGTGCCCTTTGCCTTTACCATATGACTAGTGGGGATTAGACAATTGCCCGGACACCGAGACTGAGCACATTCTGTACCAAGTTCCTTTTGGGAATGGAGAAGTGATTTTAAATGGTGAAATAAGGACACCCGGGGAACAAGCTGACAAATCCACTTCCCCCTGAACTCTTTGATTCTGAGATATATGGACCTAGATACTATTTGAGGAATAGGGTATGGTTGAACTATAAAGAGACTTAAAGGAAGAAATAGTCCCAGGAGGGTCTGCACCTCATGCTGGTGGTCAAGACTGCCAATTTCTGGACCAGTACCAGGGATGTGGAATTCCTATCACCTGATGCCTAGGACATATTGTTTGGGGTCAAGGGCAACATGTTTTCATGTTTATTTTGCTCTTGGGACAGGTAGGCCCAACCCACTGCAGCACAGGCCCTTTGGCTGCCAGTTTACAGAGAAGGGAACTGTCTGCAGTTGAGGTAATGTGTGCCCATATGTTAATGCTGTTTGAACTTGTATTTATGGTTCAATAATTAAACTCCTTCATTATTAGCGTGAGTGCTGTAAAAAAACTTTTCTAAGATCACATTGCACTACGGACAGTGATTCACGTAAAAAAATAAAAAAGTGTACACACATGTTTTAAAAGTTTAAGAATATGAGGCTAAGTATAATGCTCCCAGAATGCTCTCTGATTAGATGCAAATGTTTGCAGCAGCTTATAAGCAAGAGTGATGATTCTTTGCTTTCAAAATAAAATGTTAAGGAAAAAAAATGTTTTGCTACTATGACATTTTAGGTGCTATTTCTTTGAAGTGTCATCCAGTAAAATGTGGTGTGCATGCTAGTATTTCCCAAAATATATTTCTAATGGAAAATCAGTGTAACCATTTTCAACAAGATTATGGGAAGCATGAAAATAAATAAACACTGTCAAAGTCAACTGATCTGTCATTTTTGTGAGTCTTTTGGTTTTGTCAATCGTGTCTTCTTTTGACATGGCTTTTGTAACACTTTATTGTTGTGAGAGCTGCCAGGCCCACTCCATTGTAACAAATACTGGCAAAAAGAAAATATACATGTTTTGGCTCCAGGGGATGGGGTCCGAAGGTCAACAGTACATTGCACATGCCAAAGCTGTTCGCAGCATGGTGTTGGCAGCCTGCAGAGGGTTGCCTGCCTTCGGGTGGGTTGGCCACAGGGCCTGGGCGCAAGCCAGGTCCTGTTGCCAACCCCCTGATGTGCATGGCTGTAGGCTGTGCGCAGCATGTGGTTGGCAAGGCCCTGCGGCAAACCTCTTGCTGCGCATTCCCAAAGGCTGTGTGCAGTGTGGGGTTGGCTACCTACGGTGGGGGCTGGGGGGGAATATTGGAAGCAACCTCTCGCCACGCATGGCCACAGACCATTTGCACCCTGAGGTTGGCAGCCTCTTGGTGGGTTGGCCATAGGATCTAGCCGAGGCCAGGTGCTGTGGACAAATCCTTGCTGTGCATGGCCTAAGGCGGTAAGCAGTGTGGGATTTGCTTCCTGCAGTGGGGTGTTGGCCACAGGCCTTGCAGCTGACTTCTCACCGCACATGGCCAAAGGCTGTACACAGTGTAGGGTTGGCTGCCTCTGGAGGGCTGGGTTTACGTATGGTACCAAAATACTAAGCATTAAAAAAAAAGCCCTAGAAATTCACTGAAATAGCCAAAGGTTAAAGTAAAATTATAGTCAGGTGAAATGTTCAGTAACAACATAGCGTTTTAAACTAAAATAAAACACAGAACTTCACCAGTTATATTTATCTCAAGTAACTATACCTCGTGCCCACCACCATGCACTACTAATTACTTCACATATTACATCACTCATGACACCTTCTACGACATTACTGATAATAGCACAGTGATATTTGCAATTACATTATTGATGAGAAAAATGTGCACGGCGGGGGGGGGGCAAGTTACAGTTACCTTAGGGTATGAGCTATAGTTACTTAAGATAAAAATAACTGGTGACTTCCTGTGTTTTTTAACTCTAAAACCTTACATTAATACTGATCATTTCACCTAACTATAATTTGTCTTCAACCTTTGTGGGGGGATTTCTGTGAATATTTATACATATAATCAGTCCTTTCCTATGTGGAAACAATAAAATATGATTTTATCAAGTAGGAACTATTATGACCCAAACATTTGACATCTTTTTCTATAGACACTGAATAAAAATGCAAATGTTGTTAAAAGTAACATGTATATCCACCACTCATTGGCTTTTGAATGTTTCTCAATTATACTACTCACATTCCTAAAGATGTGTGCTCATAAAACCTCCTCTTCCCAATATGGTGTAATGTTCCTTCCAACAAGCAAGCTGCAATTGCCCCTCTACTGCAAAGCTGCCTTTTCCACAAAGCAAGTTTCTCCTACCCAAATGCTTGAAGACTGTGCTACACTTCAACAAGTTTCAATAATACTACTGTTTTGTTATAACTATCCGCCCAAATCTGTTGTAGAAAAGGGAGCCCAGGCTGATTTAGCACTTTGTATTATACTGTATCTCACAGAAATAGTCTGCGGATACTAACAAAAAAAGAAGTTTTGCTGAGAGATCAAGTGGCATATTTACTAAATATTCAGAGAGGCTGGTCAACCACATGGTTTACACATTTCTACTCATTTCTACTCATTTTGAATCCCAGGCTAAATCTGGAGGTAGTACTCAGATACATTAGTACATTACTGCTTGGAATGACCCCAATTGTACAGTTCTGAGAAATAAAAGAGAACATGCCTGGTGGTAAAATTAATAGTAAGTTTCTTGCACTTTTATTTCCACTTTGTTAACACAAGTTTTTTGCTGGTGGTAACAAATCACAGAATATCTGATGTTATGCAGTGTTACTGTGTCACTCGAAATGTTTTGTAAAGGCACAAGTGTGCGATTATTTCAATCACTGCTCATTTCTAGAATAATGTGGGACTCTTATTGAGCCAGTCCCATTAAATATTTGAATCAGCAAGCAAACTATTGTTGATGCTTCAGAGCACTAAAAAGGATCTTCTCTTCTTTGAAGAGAGAAATTAAATTCTGGACAACAGACTCCCTACTATCCCTTCAAAAAAGAGAGGATTTCAGACTCAGTAGTATCACCCCACTGTGCTTTAAAATATAATTAGCCAAAATACCTACTGGCAAAGTATTCGCACAATAAGAAAAATCCTTATCTGCTATGGCATTGGAAACAATTAGAAAATAGGAATACTTGGATTAATCTGCAAAAATGTATCTATAAGAATAAAAAATAATGCTACAATTTTTGGTGCTCTGTCCTATAATTACCTAATACCCTTAGGGATGACTTTCTCCCTTACAGATATTACCACAGGTAAAGGTTCTTTTCAGGGTGGCCTCGCTATTTCTCTACCTACAAAGCCTTTTTGTTTTTTACTCCCTATTGCCAGTGGCAAAATGCAGAATTATAGTGACCCACCCTGCAGAATGTGGCAAGGGCCTCCTGAATACCCCATATCTCACAGATATTCACTGACATTGGCCTGAATGAGCCTGTGAAAGGTTGAGGAACCCATGAATGGGTGCCCTCCCCTCCATACCGCATGGGTTGCAGAGGCTTGTGTTATGCCTCTGCCTATTGCCTCTACCAAGAGTCTCTAGAAAGGGGAATTTCAGGGTTGGTTTACTCTCTCTAAGCACAGAATGCCTGACTCCTTGGGTGTTCAGCCCCCCCTTCAAAGTGGCTCCTGCTGTGGGAGATTCTCTCTCCCAGAGGAATAGCTGGCAAGTGGCCCTGTGTCACGTGTGACACCTTCACAAACACAACCATACCTCTTGGGAAATGCAGTCTTACACTTTTCATGTACTTGGCTACACATCCAAACATTCAGGGGTATCATAAGTTAAATGGTCATGCAAGGACTCCAAGCTTGGTGTTCAACATGCACCTCATGTTGAGGCCCTAAAAAGCATGAAATATATCTGAGGTTTCTTGTGTTCCACTCATGTGGGAAAAGGGTGAGAAACCTATGCTGAACTGAACCTTTTAGAGTGAATCAAAAACATATAGTTAGTCCTGGTTTGTAATGTCACAAATAATAATGTAAAAGAGTTATTCCAAGGTAAGCTCGGCCTTACCTTGGAGTCTTCTGTCAGACCGCACAACTGTGGAATTATCTGCTTGCTGCTGTTAGGAAGAACATCACTGTTTTCTACACTCCCTCAAGACTCATCATTTCTGTTAGTATGTCAATTTTCTCTGAGGCAGGTCTGCGGCCAAGATGAATTTGGGCGTTCTTTTTGCTGAAAACTGCCATAATTCACCCCATATGCCAAGCATAATTACTGGTGGCTCTAACTGACTGAAGCATTTCCATCCACAAGTTTTGTCCTATCTAGTGAAATCAGTCAAAGGAATAATCAGACATCGGGACAGATAACTGTGAAATAAAGCATCAAATTGCACATCATTCATGAGGCTAAAAAAAAAGGAAAACATGCTTCTTTATCTGTATTTCCATTAAGAGGGCACAGCTGCCTAAAGGTTTGCACAAGTGTTGTTATTTATTTAACACTCTTACCATTCCCACCCCTGCACTATCCACTTTTGGAACATTCCACTCGGAGCCTGCTTAGAATGTTGAGAAGTCTGTCAGACTGTCCTGCGTGGGGAGACTGGAGACACTTTTGTGAGGTACTTGGAAATCTGCATTTATACTAATAAAGTCATTTACCTCAATACTGGACTTCTCTTCAATGGAGATGATGATGGGATGCTGGGCAGGGGACAGGGAAGTATCTTCACCCCTGTAAATATTTTCTCACTGAATTCTGTTGTGGCTGTGGGGTGCCTCTAGGCTCGCTCCTTGCTTCCCAATTAAATTTTTACTTCTGAGCAGGAAATGTGTGTTCCAATGCACTGAAAGGGCTGGGATCCATAGGCTGGCTGAGCTGGTTCACATAGCTGAGGAGTGACCTGAGAGGAGCTGCTCTTTCGACGTGCCTGTGCGGTTGTCGTCCTGGTGCAAGGTCCTGGATGTTGTTCACGCTGATGCTGCTGCTGCCGGCATTAAGACACTAGCACTACTTGCCTTACCGGAGCTGTAAGGTTGAAGTTGTATTGGCACTTGGAGATGGGCGAGCACTTCAAGGCTCCATTTCGCCTGGATCCCTCGGGTGCAGCATTGCAGCGCTGTGATTGAAACTACAAGGAAGGCTCTCCAGAGACCAAGGTCAAGGGTGCACTTCCCTGTCCTCACATGAGGTGTGCTGTGTCTCCACCACCAGTAGCTCTGAAGTTGCTGTCGAAGATGCACCTCCCTGTGTCTGATGTGAGGCTTGTGTTGAGGGCAGAGTCCCCATCTCTTGTTTTGCTTCCAGTTGCTTTAAAGTTGCAGCCAAAGCCACGCTTCCCCAAGACTGATATGAGGAGTGTGGTGTGGGCTTCGACACACTTTCCACCTAGTCCTGCATCCAGCTGCCTCTGAAGCCAAAGAGCGCCTCCTCCCAGCATTCTCCTGTAGAAACTGGCATGAAACCTTGTGGCAGCTTTCTGTCTTCTGTCAGCTTCTGTCCCCTTTGATCTCCACTACTACCTGCCTCCAGCTCCAGAATTATCTTTTGTGGTAACAGAAACTATAATAAATAGTATCTGGGACAAATATGGTTACTGTTAATTGAGCAATTACTACATTTTATCATTAAAAATCAGTGGACATTTTCATGATCGCCATATATAAAGTAAGATAAGTACAGTTTAATTTTGAGTGTCAAATCATTAAGAAACTCATTTTACCTGTTAAAACACAAATCTTTGATAACTTATGAATTATTTAATTTTACAAGTTAGAGATCATTACCTTGTAAAAACACTGTATTTTTGTTTACCTTGTAGAATTTAGAGACCATAGTTCTAAGTTATTTCAAGCGCAGAGAGCATTGCATATTTCATATTGGAAAAAAATATTTTTTCTAAGCTATTTACTAGTACCCTACATTGTTCAATATAATTCATCTAATTGTTGTATCTTTTAAGCAAAAGATTAACAATCGCCTTGGAGAGACATAAGTTTTTTTTAGCAGAGTACAAGGGAAGAATGAGAAGGTAGCCTATTATATTGCAGTACTTCAAGGGTTATCTGCCACTTGCGACTCTGGCCAACTTACAGACTCTTTTACACAAGATCAACTTGTGAGGTGCACAAACAACCCTAAGGTTCAGGGGAAACTATTGGCCTTAAATTCGAAATACAGGACGCCACTGATATTGCTAGACGAATAGAACATACAAGAATAAACAAAGGTTCAAATGAAAGAAAAATTGCTTAGTTAACAGTGCAAATGAAACAGAAGAAATATACAAGGTAAAAGTTTTAGAGACACAGAAACCTAATAAAAGTTTAACAAATCTGAAACATTGAAGTGCTACAGATGTGACAGTATTAATCATTTAGCAAACACTTCCAAGTACCCAGGAAGAACTGTAATGTATAGAAAATGTAACAAGAGGAGGCACTTTGCAAAAGTATGTAAAGATTCTGAGGCCAAAGAAATTGATTAGGTGAAATCCTTGAACGATGAGAGCGAAAATTACAAAAGAATTGTTTTCCAGGTAAGCTCCATTGCGGAAAAGGAAATGATAACTTATCCTACTTGTGATTTTGTGCTGGATGGAGTGATTTTTAATGTTTTTGCCGACTTGTGTTCTCGATACACTCTTATAGATAATAGACTCTTTAAAGATAAATGTTTGGGGAAAAATTACACATTGGGGCCACCTGATATTAAACCTGGGGGTTATAACAAGGACCACCATTCCGTAAGAAGGAATGATTAAAATATGCCTATCATTCAAGGATAGAAGCACAGCAGGGACTGTGTACATAACCAAAGTTTTGTTAAGGTGGAAACATCAGAAGGAACTAGCTATTAAGCTTGAACCTAACAACGAAGAGCAAGTACTTATGGTTGATAGATCTATTGTGGGAATAGATGTGTGGGAGGAGTTTCCAGGAATTTGTACTGATGATCCATGTCTGTTAAAAAATTTTGTTCACAAAATTAAAATACAGAACAATACAGTTCCACTGGTTAATAAAACGAGACCTATCCCGTTTATAGTGAAAGCTTCCCTGAAAAAGGAACCTGGAAGATGGGAATATCAAGGAATGAATGAGAAAACAGAAATCTATCTGTTCTGCCCACGTATACGGATATGCGGCGTGCTAGATTATATGAACACTGTCGCAATCATGCATCTTTTACAGCAAGGGGATCAGAACTGAGCGGCACAAGCACCAATGGATTGCTGAGGTCCATTAGCATTAGTTCCCATTGTGACGCAAGAAGATACCTGCATAGCCCCAACACTTCTTCGCGTCGAAGAGCAGTGCACTCTGCTCTCGCCAAGGCAGTCAGCGATTGCACCCATGCTTCATGCTCCGGCGGTTCAGGAGACCGCCATTTACGGGTTCTAAGGCGCTTGGCCACTAAAAATCTTAGATCCAGAAAGTGGGATGCTGCTCTCAGTTTTTTTTTACCCTAGGGAACAATCCCAGAATGCATGTCTCCCATGTTTGTGGTAAGGGTCGGTCTACACAGTGCATTAAGCTCGCTAGAATCAAAGACCAGTAGCGGCTCAGAGTGGGGCAAGACCACATCATGTGCAGGAAGTCCCCCCTCAGGTTCTGACAGTGTGGGCAAGCAGCATCTATACGGTTAAAATACCTGTTCATTTTCCTGGGTGTGAGATTAAGCGGGTTTCCTTTAACACTATGGGGGTCATTATGTACATGGCGGGATGACCCGCCGTCAACCCTGCCGGTGGTCAACAAAAGACCGCCAGGGGCGGCAGTCAGCATCATGCCAAATAATGACGCATGGTGCCTCACTGCCACTGATGACGGAGAGGTGGCGGGGTGGATGCTGCTCCATCCTCACCGCAACGTCACTCACTACACCACCATGCCTATAATGAAGCAGTTATAGGCATAGCGGTGTATGGAGAGGTGGAGCAGCATCCAGGGAGCCCGTTCCCTCCTGGAGCAGCGTGACCGAAAAGGTAAGGGCTGTCCAAGAGAAAAGAGAGGGGGGGTGTGTGTGAGTGCATGGGGGTGTGCGTGGGTGTATGTGGGGGGATGTGTGTCTGAGTGCATGTATGCATGTGTGCATGTAAGTGAATAGGTGCATGTGGATGTGGGGGGTTGGGGATTTGGGGGACCTGTATGTAGGGGTGGGGTATGGTGAGGCTCGGGTGGAGGGCCTACATGTGGTTTTAGGGGGAGGGTTGGGGGTGTCAGTTTTCAGGGTTCAGGGGGTGGGGGCTTTTCTAGGGGCTTAGGGGGGTGGGTAGTGATTTTGAAAGGGGGGGAGGCAGCCTGGCATTTCACATACAGGTGACAAGAATGATTATTCCTGTCACCCGTATGCTTTGCGCCAGGGATTACCTGGAGGGGTAACTCACCAGGGAATCCCTGGTGGAAAGGGGATCATAATCCCACCGCCTGTCCAGCCTCCACCGCCAGGTCGAATGTGCCCAAAGTCGGCCCGGTGGTCGAATCTGGCCTGGCGGTGGGTGGTGGTGGACTAGCTACTTTGGAGCCAGTTCACTACTATGTTCAGAATATGACCGCAATGTTCATAACGAACCTCTATGTCTCCGCCACGGTAATGAAGGAATCGTATTACCATCGGTCTCGGGTTGGCATCCGCTGGGTGTCATTGGGCCAGGACCCTGTGTGCCTGTTCAATGGAGAAAAAGTGGGTAAGTGTATACAGGGGAGAGTTGTGCACAGCTAGCCTTCGATGTACCGCACGGGATCGGACCCCTCGCTGTCCTCTGGCAGGCCCACCAGAGAACACCGGGATCTGCCCTCCGGGATGTTTCAAGGTTGGTCGTTCTGGGCGGTAAGGCCGTGACAGTTTGATCCACCAGTGCCAACCTGTCCACTAGTTGTCTATGTTCCGCATGGAGGAGACTCAGATCCGAGGAGACCATGTCTATCTTAGACTCTAGTGAGGTCCGCGTGCTATCAATAGCCAATAATACAGCATCGAGCTTATCTTCTAAGGCGCTGGGATGTTCTGCATTTGCCATAGTAATCGTTGATTCTGGTGGGGTCCCCTGGCACTGAGACGTATATGGTTGCCCACCAGTTCGCTGACGACCCATGGCCAGCAGCGCAGTGTCTTGCGAGAGGCAATAAATCGATACAGCGTGCTCCGCGTCCGTCTGTCAGTGCCTCGCGCTATAGCGCATATTCCTTATGGGTACTTAATAACAGCAGGGCTGGGCTGTTGCCGGTGCGTTCTGCTGGCTAGAAATGGAGGTGTAATGGTGTTGTCAGCAGATCACAGTCCCAGAATCCATCACACAACTCATTACCCCAGCCCTGTGCCTCCAGACCATCACACTCGCAGGTCCTGCGATATGTCACTAGTGGGGGCCAAGTGGGCTCAACGTGTGCTGCCGCTGCAAGCTGCAACCGTCAGGCAGGATGCATCAGATAGTCACCTCACGATGCCCAGGCCCACAGCTCCACATATAGCACGCAGCTTGCTTTCAACAGCATGGGCCAGGGCAGCAGCACAACAGGGTCACACCAGTGCAACTCCCACACAGTCACTCCGCGCAGGAGCTCCACTGCAAGGGAGCCACCGCAACAATGCTGGCAGCAGGTCACGCCCGCTTTCTCTCTCCAGCTCAGGAGTCCATTCCACAGGGCCCAGTCACTTTAGGGAGCCCCCTGCTCCCTGCTGCCACAGCAGGGCATCTCCCGCAGCCCCAGCGCGCTCCAATATTTCATGCGGCCTTGCTTGTCTCCTTTCAAAAATAGAACCGCCACCAGTCAGTCCTCAGATCCAGCCCACCTCCTTATCCGAGAGTTCGGGGCGCCGCCACTTCACGACGCCATCAACGGCACTTGGCTGGCCCCTGCAGAGCACTCTGACATTGGGCGGCTTCAATTTCACTGAGGGTCGGTTCAGCGTGCCATTTTGTCACCGGGGATATGTTGCTGCCACGGGATGCTTCGGCCGTCTCCGGTCTCCAGGGGGAAGCGGGAGCCGGATTCCGCTTCTACAGCTCCTCGATGTTCCGGGTGTGCACTTTCCCTCATGTCGGTCGTATATTGCAGGATAATTCTGTGGCAGTGCAGAGCTCCTCTAATTAGCGTCCACCATGATGACTCCTCAAGCCACACCCCATGTTGTTTTATTCATAGTGCAAAATACTTCAGTGTGCTTGATCTGTTCTCTGCTTACCATCAAGAGACACTACAAAACGATTCCAACTGGCATAAATCCTTCATACTCCCTTTGGTAAGTACCATTACTGCACAATGCCCTATGGGTTAGCATCAGTCACAGTTGCTTTTCAAAGTGTGATGCACTTTTAAAAAATTGTGAAGGTATTTCATGTTTTCAGGGCAATGTTTTAATCTACAGATTGTCAGAAAAGGAACAAACAGGAAAGTTGAGACAGTTTCTCAATAAACAGAAATTAGCTGGGCTAACCATAAAAAGAGAGAGAGAGGTAATATCGGTATCACAGCCATTGACTACTCATTGATTTGTTAAGAAATGTCACTGTTCCATCTAACAAAGAAGAATTAAAATCCTTTTTAGGAGTAGTTGAATATATATCTAAATTTGTCAGAAACCGTACACCCTCTATGGCTACTACTAAAAAAAGGCACCATATGTGGAGTGGATTGAGGCACACACTGAAGCCTTTACAAAAGTCAAGGAAGCAATTGTAAACGCACCTAACACAGGCAAATTTAATGTGACCCACAAAACCATTTTAACCACTGATGCCAGCAATAAAGGTCTCGGGCCACCCTGTCTCAGACGTATACCAGGATTGAAAAGGTTGTTTTTGCTTCTAGACAACTGAAGGGATCTGAATGTAATTATTCCACTGTGGAAAAGGAAGCTTTAGCTTGTTTCTGGGGTATACACCACTTCAAATGTTATCAGTGGGGTTTATTATTTTTGCTAGGGGGTGATCACAAACCATTAATTCCTGTATTGTGTACCACAAAGTGTAAAAAAAGAAAACACTCAATGTATATCTAACTGGACTCTAGGCCTACAAAGTTATCATTTTAAAACTGAATATGTACAAGGAGGAAGGAACCTAGAAGCTGATTGGTTATGTAGATTATCCATCTCTGATCACTCACTTCTGATAAAACAGTGTGATCTATCATGGTACCAGCAGTATTGAGGAAAGAATGGGAGGACAGCAACAAAAATTATGCAACTTTCTTAGCTATCAAAGAAAGAATTTTGCACAAGTGGCCAGAAAAAAATAAAATCTCAACCTGACCACCTACAGTCTTATTGAAATGTAAGAAATTAATTGTCTATTCAATTGTATATATATATATTGAAAGCAGACAGAATCATACTTGGCGAAAGTGCAAGAGAACACACTGTAGAAAATGCCCACGAAGGACATATAGGAATGAATTTAACTAAAAATAACAAATAGAGCAGAATACTGGCTCCCCAACTTGGACAAGATAGTTGAAAACGAAATGAAAGAATGCTATAGTTGTAGTAAAAGTGACAAACCCAAGGGAACACATAAAGCTCCACTTTCGCACATTGAGGTGCCATCCAAACCTTGGGACAAGGTGGGGTTAGCTATGATTGGTCCTATAGCATTGGAGGAACTTACACGTTCATAATTGTACTTGTTAATTACCATTCACATAGGGTCACCCCCCAATTCAAAAACAACACAAGCACCGAATCTTTAATAGAATTACAATCCTGAAATATTTAACATTAAAAAGAGCACCAGGACCACACAGCCTCCTAATTGGTTAACAGATTATAAATAAAACAGCGTATCGGTCCATATTGGATTTACTGTTGTATACCTACAATTCTATATACCTTTACAACCGCTATAAAATTATTGCTGCAACTGTCTGTTTTGTGATGTACTGTTTTCATTTTGCTTACCTTTTGTTTCCCTAGGGAGGGAGGTGTGTTGTGACTTCTTTAACACTCTTACCTTACCCACCCCTGCGCTATCCACTTTTGGAACATTTCAATCGAAGTCTCTTTAAAGTGATGAGAAGTCTCTGTCAACCTGCCCTGCGTGGTGAGACTGAAGACACGTCTGGGAGGTACTTGGAGATCAGCATTTATACTAATAAATTAGTTTACTTCAATACTGGACTAGTCTTCAGCAAACTAAACTGACTATGGCGCATCCTTATTTGTAAGGGCACATGTAAGCTAAAACAATACAATGTTACCAGCATACGGCTAGAGTGGGTCAAGCGTTTCCACTCTTTCTTTCCCGCTGTTACACACAGGACGTGAAATTGGGTGAGCAACTTCTCTTTCAGTTGGGCCGGTTTTCTCTACCAGAAGCGCTACATCATTTTTGGTCAAGGGCTATCCTGTCCTCGGGGTCTCTCTCTCTTTGGGAATGCCACGGAAGGACGCCTACCTGGCTACCTCGTTTAAAATGCCTCTCTCTGTCACATAGAAGGCCTTCCTTCCTCTCTCCTCCTACCATAGATGGCTACCCTATCTCTCTGGGGTGTTTTTTTTTGGGGGGGGTGACGGGGAGGCGTGGTTGAAACCTCACCAGGCTGGACTGCGATCCCCGCTGGGCTCCATGCTGCCGCTTCTTCCGTTGGCCTTCAGTCTGAAACATTACCGCACCCACCCCCCGCCTCCGGACACCCCCACGCCCTAGTCCCCTGTGCGCCGCTCTGTGACGTCACCGAAAACCGCAGGTCTGAAGATGTTTACGGTAGGAGCAGCACGTGTAAAAGTCGGTTCCGCGAGCTGCGCGTGCGCACTGTGGGGAGCCAGGGAGCGCAGGAACACACTGTGACGTCTACAGGTGACACAGGCCATCCTAAGAACTGGAAAAAACGGGAAAAGGATACTGCATTGGACGTGGTGGATTAATAGTACCCATGCAAAATTACGCACGCGCACATGCGGAAAAACGGGTCCCGCTGAAAGATTCCTTCGGGCGAGTGAAGTGATGCCTCACAGATGCCTTGAATGCTTGGATTTGAGCGCCTAAATTGACGATGCCAAGAGCCCGTTTAGTAAGCATAAGGCGTGAGGTATACTGACCTGGGCATGCACTTCTTTTTTTAAACGTAGCGCGAGCCCTACGCGAAGGTATTGAATATATTTTAGCAGCTAATAAAAGGACAGCAATTATCTCAAACAGGTTCCAATTTTCATTTCATTGCCATGCTCACTTCGATGCGCTGCCTACCATGAGACTGAAGTTAGTTTCTTATTCTGCCTAATCTGCCAGCATTTTATTCGGCTGAAGTTTGCTTCTTATTCGGCCAGCATGTTATTCAGGTGTTAACCTAAATGTCTTAAATAGAAATTATTAATGAATGTTTATGTATTTCGAATAATGAAAAAGGTAGAAAATGACTAACGTGGAAAAAAAATGTGCACGTTTGAAATTGTGACTTCGGAGAGCGGGCGGCAAAATTCACGAATTACATTAAAAGTACAACTAACACGTGAAATATTGAAAATGTATTAGAATAACATAGTAGTATGTCATATTGAGAGATATAACTTATGTTTTTCTTTATATTGTAGAACTTAACTTAGCCAAAGTCGTGGCCTAGTTTTGCCAGGCCTTGTGCAGAAGCTGAATATTAACATTCAATGAAAAGATGCTGACAAATAAAACTAACCGTGAACTGCTTATTATTTAATAAAATTTGCATAGCTGAAACCTTTGCATGAACCGACGGACAGGAGACGATGGAACTAGAATGTAGAAAATAGTGTGTAAAGTGCTCTGAGTGTACTTTTCCAGGACTCGAACAATAGAGACACTGACTGGAGAAGGAGATGCAACAGTTTCGATACCTGATGAGCCGGATGATGAGGACATCACAAAGTGAACCAATCACCTACATGAGAACTATACAATATTAAAATTCATAGATTTGGAGTAAAATTACTATTGGATAGAATCATAACTGGTGATTAATTGATCAATTAGGATTTGGGGGATAGTCTGGGTGACTTTGATATAATGCAGTGACAAAGGGGGAAAACTTTAGAATGGATGGAGACAGATGAGAGGTGTAGATGTTAGGGGAGAGACTGCAAGATCGAAGAAGATTCGAGATTCTGGAATTGGGCTCATGCTCTTGAGAGCCTGATGTGATGCTGATCGATTGATGACCTGAGGACGAAGACTGACTTTGTTGCTGATCCATACAGAGGATAGGTAGATATGACAATGTGACTGAATTAACTTTTGTGCCTTTTCTTTCTAGGTACCAACTACGCTGTCTAAATAGTTTTCTCTTAGCTAGATGTTTTCCAAATTCATGTTCTAAGCTGTTTTCGCATGAAGTCCCACATGCTGATGCTAATCTGGATAAGGTGAGGTTCCTACCTTAGGACATTGACAAAATACAAATACCTTTGATTGACGCACTGACTTGCTGAATTCTGCTACTTATGTTGACTTATTAATTCCTGATTAGATTGTTGACTTATGCTACTGCTTTAGAATCTACTCTGAGACAAGTTTTGATTAGGTTATAGTTTTGCTGCTGTTAGAAATGGGGTTTTTGGTTGGCAGTCAGGTTACCCTCTGTCCAAGCAAGAACCCTCACTCTAGTCAGGGTAAGTCACACTTAATCCAAATTATCCTGTGCCCACCCTCTGGTAGCTTGGCACGAGCAGTCAGCCTTAACTTAGAAGGCAATGTGTAAAGCATTTGTGCAATAAATCATACAATAACATAATATAGCACCACAAAAATACACCACACAGTGTTTAGAAAAATATATAATATTTATCTGGGTATTTGCAGGTCAAAACGATCAAAGATGCAATAGGAATTTGTAAAGATATCACTAAAAAGTTATATGAAGTGTCTTAAGTCTTTAAAAAGCAAAAAAAAGTCTCTTTCAAGCACAAAGTACCTGGTTTGTAGTGGAAAATCTCAGCAGAAGGCCGCAGAAGAGGAGATGCATGGAAAAATGGTGTGTGCGTCAGTTACACCCCTTCACACACGGACTTGCATCGTTATTTTTCACTCTGGGAAGACGTGCCTCGTTTTCCAGCACGCGGACCGTCTCCTTCTATGGGTCGCAGGATTACCAGATTTCCCAGGGTCTGTGCGTGGATTCTTTGGCTTGTTATCCGGCTGCGCGTCGTTCCGGGAGGCTGTGCGTTTAATTTTCTTTCTCACAGCAGGCGTCGCGTCGATTTCCCCTCTGGAAGTCGGGCGGCGTTGTCCATGCGAGGCCGTGCGTCGAAGTTCCGGTCGCACAGCAGGCGTCGCGTCGAGCGGCGTCTTTCTGGATCGGCGTGCGGTGAATTTTTTACAGCGGAACAAGCTGTGCATCGAAAATTTCGGCGCACAAAGAGTCCAAATGAAAAAGAGAAGTCTTTTTGGTACTGAGACTTCAGGGAACAGTAGGCAAGCTCTATCCAAGCCCTTGGAGAGCACTTTTACAGCCAGACAAGAGTTCAGCAAGGCAGCAGGCCAACAGCAAGGAAGCAGTCCTTTGTAAAAAGCAGACAGGTGAGTCCTTTGAGCAGCCAGGCAGTTCTTCTTGGCAGGATGTAGGTTCTGGTTCAGGTTTCTTCTCCAGCAAGTGTCTGATGAGGTAGGACAGAGGCCCTGTTTTATACTAAATTGTGCCTTTGAAGTGGGGATGACTTAAAAGAGTGGCTAAGAAATGCACCAGGTCCCCTTTCAGTTCAATCCTGTCTGCCAGGTTCCAAGATGGGGGTGTGGCAGTCCTTTGTGTGAGGGCAGGCCCTCCACCCTCCCAGCCCAGGAAGACCCATTCAAAATGCAGATGTATGCAAGTGAGGCTGAGTACCCTGTGTTTGGGGTGTGGATCATGGATAAACCAATCAACAGTACAATTTATACAGAGAGCATATGCACTTTAGCACTGGTTAGCAGTGGTAAAGTGCCCAGAGTTCAAAAGCCAACAACAACAGGTCAGAAAAAATAGGAGGAAGGAGGCAAAAAGTTTGGGGATGACCCTGTCAAAAAAGCCAGGTCCAGCATGACCCCCCACCAGCCTAAAGCCAGGGGAGAACAATCACTATCCTGATGTACTTCCCTGTTTGAGGCGATAGAACAAGGACCCAGGCCCACAACAGCAGGGGCATGCTCCAGTTATTCGCCTTCCCGACTCCAATTGGATCCCTCTGTCCATACTCTCAGGGCCCACTAAGCCAACCCATAGGGAACTTTTCTCCTTACCTGCGGATACCATCTGTGCAGCACCTAACCTTACTTTGCTCACAGACGTATCCCAGGAGCAGGATAGTGCCACCAGGACCAACACAGTGGTGTTGCCCACTCTACCCCCGGGGTGTGACCCTTGTCCCCTTCCCAGGGATAACTCTGTCCACCTGGACAGCAAGCCACAGTGGTTACTGACAGCTGTCAGGGATGAGAGCCAGGCCCCAGGTCTCTCTAACCACTGTGGCTGTGGAGAGTGGGGGCGGTAGTCCCAGGTGCTGGGCACCCTTTAACCACTCTCCCTTCCACCAGGTCAGGGATGACAGCCTGAACCTGGTCCTCCCCTCTGGGGCTCTGTACCCTCCCTCCTGGAGTGGTACCCCCAGAGTCCAACATGGTCAGGGTGCTTATAGAAGCCGCCCTGTACCATTCCTCCACCAGTGCATGGCTGTTAACCTGCAACTGGCTCTCCAACCTGGGGTCTGTACCTTCAGGTTGGACTAGGGCCCGGGGTGAGGCTTCCCTCCCCCTGCCCTCCCTTCTTTGGTCCAGCACCCTCCAACTAGGAGTGGCCTCCTCAGAAGACAACATGCTAGGGGCACTGTTATCAGTAGCCCCTCCCTCCATGTCCGGGGGGACACCCTGAACCTGGTCTTCCAGCCCAGGGTCTGTACCCTCAGACTGGATCACTGCCTGGCAAACCAGGACTTTCTGGGGGGCACGCCTACCCCTCACCAGGTCAGAGTTTAACCTCTGAACCTGGCCATCCAACCCAGAGTCACCACCCTGAGGTTGAACAGTTGCCTGGCACACCAGGACTTCTTGGGGGGGCACCCTGACCCCCCACCAGGCCAGAGTTTAACTCCTGAACCTGGTCATCCAACCCAGCCAGGCAGTTCTTCTTGGCAGGATGTAGGTTCTGGTTCAGATTTCTTCTCCAGCAAGTGTCTGATGAGGTAGGGCAGAGGCCCTGTTTTATACTAAATTGTGCCTTTGAAGTGGGGGTGACTTCAAAGAGTGGCTAAGAAATGCACCAGGTCCCCTTTCAGTTCAATCCTGTCTGCCAGTGTCCCAGATGGGGGTGTGGCAGTCCTTTGTGTGAGGGCAGGCCCTCCACCCTCCCAGCCCAGGAAGACCCATTCAAAATGCAGATGTATGCAAGTGAGGCTGAGTACCCTGTGTTTGGGTGTGTCTGAGTGAATGCACAAGGAGCTGTCAACTAAGCCCAGCCAGACGTGGATTGTAAGGCACAGAAAGATTTAAGTGCAAAGAAATGCTCACTTTCTAAAAGTGGCATTTCTATAATAGTAATATTAAATCTAACTTCACCAGTCAGCAGGATTTGGTATTACCATTCTGGCCATACTAAATATGACCTTCCTACTCCTTTCAGATCAGCAGCTACCACTTCAATACTGTATGAGGGCAGCCCCAATATTAGCCTATGAAGGGAGCAGGCCTCACAGTAGTGTAAAAACAAATTTAGGAGTTTTACACTACCAGGACATGTAAACTACACAGGTACATGTCCTGCCTTTCACCCACACAGCACCCTGCTCTAGGGGTTACCTAGGGCACACATTAGAGGTGACTTATATGTGGAGAAAGGGGAGGTTTAGGCTTGGCAAGTACTTTTAAATGCCAAGTTGAGGTGACAGTGAAACTGCACACACAGGCCTTGCAATGGCAGGCCTGAGACAAGGTAAAGGGGCTACTTAAGTCGGTGGCACAACCAGTGCTGCAGGCCCACTAGTAGCATTTAATCTACAGGCCCTAGGCACATATAGTGCACTCTACTAGGGTCTTACACGTAAATCAAATAGCCAATCATGGATAAACCAATCAACAGTACAATTTATACAGAGAGCATATGCACTTTAGCACTGGTTAGCAGTGGTAAAGTGCTCAGAGTTCAAAACCCCAACAACAACAGGTCAGAAAAAATAGGAGGAAGGAGGCAAACAGTTTGGGGATGACCCTGTCAAAAAAGCCAGGTCCAACAGCTTCCTTTTAATTAATTAATACGGATTTGTTGACTCGAATAAAGATTTAACTAATTTTCATGACTTAGTATTGTAACCAATAGGGAATAGAATTACTAAAACGTATAATAAGTTGTGATTATTCATGACTGGAGGGTCATGGGGTGTTATGTTCTTGATTCATTGCTGATGATGACTAATGTTTATTAAGTTGTGTATTAATCATTAGTGTACCAGCCATTAGCCTAGCTAGGATGCTCCATGCGAATCAAAAGGTTCATCGACCTACACGCGTCCCCTTGTAAGTTTACTTACTAAGGACCAGGAACGCTAGCAGTTTTTGGTAGCAGCTTGATGGTTAGTTTCCTTGGAGAACTAACTAGGTGGTGATTAATAGTTATGGTGATAAATTGAGTTAAGTTAGTTGTTCATTATTATTGTGATTTGGATTTTGTTTTTCGTAATGGCAATCATAGCAAGAATGATGTTCCCTTAAGCCCAGAAATGACTTTTCCAGATCCTGGATCCCCCAAGTAGAGTTGGGTATGTTCTCGGCGTTTTAGTAATAGTGTGAAAGTGATAGGTTGCGCTTGCACAGCTTATGCAAATCGCAGGTGAATTGTGACTTATAGGAGGGAAATTAGGGAGTTTGCTTACTCCAGTTGAAGTTTAGTAGGAGTGTGTGTACTCCATAGTATGAGAACAGGGAAGTCGTCGAACTTCATATGTGTGTGGCGCTTTGTGCAAAAAAAATTGTCCACGTGGTTGTTGTTGATGTACGGACCCTGCGTGTCTTAAGACTCCGGAGTATATTGAAAAGTGTAGGAGACACTTGGTTATATGTTGTAATCTGGCTGGTTTAGTAGGTTGATCGGGCGTGGTCAACAAGTCGGTGTGAGAGTTAAAGTGGACAGGAGACATTTTTGACTGAGATCTGGTGAGTCCAATGTGCACCAGGACAGACACATTGATTAGTTGAGAGTAAAACTCGCAGGTCGAATTTTACTTGCGCATGTAGAAGACTGAGAAAGAGGAATAGCTGTATGAGCGAAAGGGCCATCAGTGAAAATCCATAAGGTCTCTGAAGCGATTGTGTTACCTTCCTGTAGTAAACCAGCCAATTTTTTTTGGTTATTGGGTTTTGATTAGTGCTCGCAATAATTTGCATTAGTTTTGGGTGAATTGAAGTTTAGGAGGACAAGCCGCAAGACTTTGTCAGTCGCAGAGTGTGTGAGTGTGATGTCATTGGAGCCGCGCTGGGATAGGTTGGTTAGAGAGAAAGGTCGCGCACAGATTGGCAGCTGTCCATGAGAGGCAATTGGTTGAGAATGCGGGTGAAGAGAATCTTGGGAGTAAAAGCAATTTCCTAATTTGATTTGAATATCCAAAAAGTAGAGAAGATGAAGTTTTTCAAAGCATTTAAGAGTGCCCTGAAGGGAGATACATACATTAAGGTGAATGTAGGGTAGCCTACCCCACCGGTGTGTTCTCCGTCTTATATTGTGATGGAGGAGCGAGGTGTCGCGCCATGTCTTTGGTTAAAGCAATGGTGCAAATTGACCGGGAAACAGGGAGTTTTAGCATTTCCAGAGACTAGATTGTTTAATTTGAGAGTCTTGGATCAGTTGCTGATGACATTGTATGATACAAGACCTCTTCCGAGACCAGCAAAGTTTGAGGCATTAGCGGTTTTGGAGCTCATAACAAGACAACAGCAAGAGATAAAGTTTCAGAGGAGAATAAGAAAGGTGGAGAAGTCTTTATCAGAAGTGAGATGGGATTGGGAACAGAAGAAGTGGAGGACAGTGACATTACAGGATGTTAAGTTGTTTCCTGCTATCACAGAGGAAGATGCGAGAGAAGGGAAAGAGGAGACTAGCAAAAGTGAAAAGAGTTTGTCAGGGAGTAAAAAGAAGAAAAAGACCTACATAGAAGAAGAAGAATCAGATGTTGAGGATCTTATTACTCGGGTGTTAAGAGACCGACCTCCACCATATGCAGTGCATGAGGGGGATCTGAGTACAAGATCTGCTCCAACTGCACCAGCACAAGTGTCGGGGACAGCGAGACCGGTGCAAGCAGATAACGAACAGGTACAAGGGATAGTGGAGAGTACTCCTAATGCATTATCAACTTCAGTAGACCAAGCACAGATGCATCTGCCACCGATACAGGGAATTTATCCTGAAGTGCCGATTCTTGAGACAACATCAAACTTAGTGGTACCTACGGAGCAAGTGGTTCCGAGACCATTGTTAGTCTAGACAGAGCCAACATCAAAATTGATGCCCGGCACAGCCACAGGGTTTGCCAAGGTTTACCCCATTTACAGGGACACAGTCCGATGTGACTCTGGTGATGAATCAGACTGGGGGGGTAGCCCTTCCACAGAATGCAGGAGCTAGAGCAGCTCCAGATGCAATATCACTGTCAATTTCTGTTGGTCCAGCGGTACCATTGTTTGCGCAGCAGAAATCAACCACTGGAGAACAGGGTGAAATGTCACAAAGCCTCGTGAGGAGGGGGGTGAGAGAACATGTGCAGGTAATTTCTTCCATGGGGCAGACTTTTGATCGATCCAGGCCACTGATGGATCTCAGTCCACTAGTCGCGCTTCACAGTACAGTGAATGGTCCAAGTGCAAGTCAGAGCTTCAAGCTCCTGACACCGCAACCTCCAGATGCAGTGGCGCAGCAGGTGCCATCACCAAATGTGAGTAACATTACTTTACAAGGATTGACAGCACAGCAGATGAATGAGTGGTTAGATAGTTTGAATACTCCACAGAATGTGTCCAAGAGTGAAGAGCAGATTGATCGTGTTAGGTTGAGCACAGAAATAACAGAACTAGTCGAAGAAACAATGGGAGTAAATAGGTTGGAATCCTATACAGAAGAAGAGTTGAGATACTTATGCCCGAGAATTACAAGAGAAGTGGGCAGGATGCATCAGAGATTGGCAGACTTAGCAGAATAGCACAATATTGAAATTGGAAAGATAAAACATTTGAAAAGAAGTTACAGATTAGATTTTGAGGCATAAGATTTTGAACACATGAGGTCAGCCAGAATGAAAGCGCATCTTAAAGAATTATTGCAGAGTGCTCAGATTTGGGGAGCATTAGAAAAGTGGGAAGGCAGATGGGCAAAGAAGAAGGATAAACGAAAACGAGATTCACAAGAAGGGTCCGAAAATATAAAAAAAGAAAAAGATCGGTTGAAAATTTTACCAATCAAGGAGATTCCAGGAGGGCAGTTTGATCACATTCCTTGGCACAGGAGTGGTATTCTGTCATTCACAAATGATTATCCGAAGCTTTGGGAGAAACCGGTTGAATGTTATCAGCAAACAGATAGATTTGTGAAGCTTTCAAAATGTTTGTGGGAAGACCTGAATACTTTACTAGAAATAGTCGTCCCAGCTGATTTGTGGGTCGAATGCAAAAGAGCTGTAGCTTGGCCGATCAGCGAACCAGAAAGGGATAGGACTACAGGTGCACCATCTCCTGAAGTAATGAAGCATTATTATAAGGTAATTCAATTCCTAAAGACAAGAATTTCGCCTAAAAATATTGATTGGCAAAGGATTGACAGGACAGTGCAGGAGTTAAAGGAGTCAATACATGCATACTATGAGAGATTATTAAAAGCGTTCAAAGACTACAGTGGCAAGGAAGTGATCAGGCCAAAAGACATGTTGCATTTTGTGTTCAGGTTTGTGAAGGGATTGAGACCTGAAATAGGTCAGATGATTGAGAGTCACTTGATTTGCTGGCAAGCAAAGCCGATTGATGAGGTGTTGCAGTATGCAAAATACTGTAGTGATGAGACTGAGTTGAAGCAGAAAAAGCTAAAGGAGAAAGCAATGGTGATGCAGATTAAGGCAACACAAACAGAAGTACAAGGAACTTTTGTTCAGCATATACCGCAGTAGCAGGGAGCTGTCATGTTCCAGCCTCAGTTAAGAGGTAGGGGTTGTGGAGTCAATATAAATTGTGGTCCGGATTTGAATACTGTAGTGGTTCAAAATGATGTGCAAGGGACGAAGAAGATGTTACCATGTCACATTTGCGGAAACGTGGGACACTGGAAGCGGGAGTGTCCGATGATGGTTCAGGATGGTGTTGTTCAGCAAAATGGTTACGTCAATACATTTCAAAATGTACAGATGCCAAAAATGAGGGGTCTTAATCCAAATTATCAGAATAATGCGAATCAGATGCAGAATTTTCAACCCATGGCGCAGGTGCAAATGCCATGTGCACAGTTGACCCACTTACAACCAGTGCAGCAGCAGGTTCCCATGGTACCTAGACAGCAAATGCAAATACCTCAATCCTGATGGAGCAGCAACAGGTGATGTTTACTCAACAGGTCACGGGTCAGAGAAAGACAGAAGTAGTAACACTGCGCGTCGATTACCATTACATAGTGAGAATGAAATAAACGGTGACTGAATGAGTGATAGTTCGGATGAGGAGCCATGCATGCTTGCAGCATCCCTAGAGGTAGATCAGAGAGGACCTTTCGTGAAGGGAAAAGTGATGGGTCATAAAGTCATTTCTGGTGGAGAAGGGAGCTACACGTTCCACAGTGAGGAGTGTAGAAGTTCCCAATTTACCTCTTTCAGGGAGAACAACAGTTCAGGCTGATCACAGACCTATTACAAGTTGAGATTGGCAATTTCCAGGGACTGCATAGCTTTGTAGTCTGCGGTTCCAGTCCAGTATCCCTACTGGGAAGGGACATATTGTGCAAAACTAAATGTTCGATCTCTTGCTCAACTGCTGGGATAGAGATTCAGATGAATAGTGATGATGAAGAAGAACTAACTCCAGAAAATGAAAATGACAATATCACTGAAGAGTACCCATTGATTGAGCTTTTTCCATTGTTTAGAGTAAGAGAACTTCATTCAGATTTGCAGGGAACCGTACAGGAAAATGTGTGGGATCTAACGGGCAAAGAAGTGGGTTTGATCAAGGGTGTGGAGCCGATTAAGGTAATCTTCAAGCCAAATGTAGTGTTTACACAGCGTCCACAGTACAACATGCCACAAGATGTCTTGATGGAAGCAGCACAGATAATTGGAGATTTTGTGAAGCAGGGAGTCTTGAAAGCAGCCCATGTAATTCACCGATAATGGGTTTGAAAAAGCTGTGTGGAAAGGTACGAATTGTGCAGGATCTGAGAAACATAAATGACATAGTGGTTGAGTGTTGTCCCATGGTGCCAAATCCAGCAGTAATAATGTTCCAGATTCCATGTGATGCAGAATGGTTTACCATGGTTGACTTGTCACAAGCTTTCTTTTCTGAGCCTCTTCATGAGGATAGTCAGTTTCTCTTTAGTTTCAAATTCCTAGACAGAGTCTACAGCTGGTACAGGCTTCCTCAAGGGTACACAGAGTCACCATCCTTGTTTAACCAAATCCTGAAAAAGAACCTAGAGTCATTGGAATTGCCATATCAGTCGACTCTGGTACAATACATTGATGACTTACTCATTGCTTCAAAAACAAGGGACGAGTGTAAGTACGACACAATTGCCCTGTTGAATCATTTGGGAAAATTTGGACATAAGGTGTCACCATTAAAATTGCAGTATTGTCAGAAGTCGGTGAAATATCTGGGTCACCAAATTTAGAAAGGGTCAAGGAGAATTTCCAGAGAAAGGATTACAATGATATTGCAGAGAAGTCTCCCGACCTCACAGAGCGATGTTAGGATGTTTCTGGGAATGACAGGCTATTGTCGTCAATGGATTCCAAATTTTGCTGAGATTTCAAAGCCATTGCAACAACTGACACATAATGATGTCATTGATCCCGTAACATTAGATCATGAACAAATAAAAGCGTTCACTGAGTTGAGAGAGAGTTTCTGCAGAACTCCAGCATTGGGTATGCCTGACTACACAAAGCCATTCATGTGATGCTTGTTCTTTGTCTGTCTTGACACGGGTCCATGGAGGTGCTTATCACCCAGTAGCCTTTTTTCGAGCTACTTTGGACCCAGTTGCAGCAGCCTTACCTGGTTGTTTGTGTGCAGTTGCCGCAGTTGGTCAAAGCCTTTCACAATGTGAGGGAGTAGTGAGGGGTTATACCCTGACGGTAATGGTCCCTCACTCGGTTGAGATTTTACTGACAAGGACGGAAACACAGTATTTGACTGGTGCCAGACTGACAAGGTATAAGACGAGCATCTTAGGTGCTCCAAATGTAACATTGAAAAGGTGCACAGTGCTGAACCGGGCAACCTTACTTCCAAGTGATATGGTTGAAATTGAAAAAAACACAAAGACATTGAGCATGGTTGTCTCGAGGTAATTGGGTTGTGCATAAAACCAAGACCTGACATCAGAGATACTTGATTGGAAGAAAATGATCAAATTGTTTTTGTTGATGGTTCATGTCTCAGAGATGGTACAGGGACATTGAGAGCAGGCTATTCTGTGTGCACAACTACAGTGCTTTAGAAGCCTCTTGGCTTTGAGGCATATATTCTGCACAAGTGGCAGAACTGGTTGCTCTTACTAGCGCGTGCTATGTGTCTGCAAGATTAAGAGTTACTATCTATACAGATAGACAGTACGGATTTGGAATTATTCATGATTTTGGTCAATTGTGGTCACAAAGAGGTTTCCTGACCTCTACTGGTTCACCAGTGAGAAATGGTGAAAGAATAAAAGAATTGTTGAATGCAATACATTTGCCTGAAGAAATTGCTGTGGGAAAATGCAGTGCACATCTGAAATCACAAGACTATGGGGGTTATTACAACTTTGGAGGAGGTGTTAATCCGTCCCAAAAGTGACGGTAAAGTGACGGATATACCACCAGCCGTATTACGAGTCCATTATATCCTATGGAACTCGTAATACGGCTGGTGGTATATCCGTCACTTTTGGGACGGATTAACACCTCTTCCAAAGTTGCAATAACCCCCAATGTGTCACTGGGAAATGGATATAAGGATCAAGTCTCAAGGTTTTGCGCATTGAACTGTATATCGTTCAAAGACAAATGGGAACTGATGTCTGAAGAAGACACCACATGTACAAGTTCTATATTAAAAGTGATTGACACAATGGAAGAATTGAAAAAATTGCAGAGTAATGTTGATAAGGAGGAGAAAAGAGGGTGCTTAAAGATAAAATGCATGCAGAGACAGGACGAGCTATGGGTATCAGAAGAGGGTCAAATGCTTCTGCCAAATAGTTTACTATCATAAATGGCAAGGTATTACCATGGTCAGGCCCACATTGGAAGGGATGCCATGGTTTGTTTGTTCAAAATCAATTGGTTTAACCCTAAGTTTAGACAAGCCGCATAAGCAGTATGTCATCGCTGTATTATTTGTCAGCAGTTAAATGCGGGAAAAGGGACACTGGTAAATTTGAGCCATATTGGAAGAGCAGGAGGTCCATTCAGCAGAATGCAGTTGTATTTCATTGAGATGCTTGCGTGTGGAGGTTTGAAATACGTGTTGGTGATTATGAGCATTTTTTGTCATTGGATTGAAGCGTACCCTACAAGGAGAAATGATAGCCTCGCAGTAGCGAAACAGTTGCTACCACGGTTCAGATTTCCGATCTCTTTAGAATCAGATAGGGGAACGCACTTCAATAATTAGGTGATTAAACTTTTGTGTGCAGCACTAAACATTGAGCAGAAATTGTATTGTAGCTATCACCCTGAAGCATCAGGCCTAGTGGAGCAGACGAATGGTACTCTGAAATCAAGAATTGCCAAGATGTGTGCAGCTAGGAATCTGAAATGGCCAGATGCATTACCTTTGGTGTTGATGTCAATAAGAAATACACCCGACAGGAAGACAGGACAGTCGCCCCACAAAATTCTTATGGGCAGGGCAATGAGATTACCAGCTGTTCCAGCCAATGCACTTGTCATATTACAGATGATATGGTGTTCAACTACTGCAAGGGTCTGGCTGATGTGGTACACTCGTTCTCTCAGCAGGTGGAGGCCGCCAGACTGCCACCAATTCACGATCCTGGACACAACCTCAGAGCTGGCGATTGGATTGTTGTCTTCAAGAACGTGCGCTAGACGTGTTTAGAGCCTTGTTGGTGGGGACCCTAGCTGGTGATCCTGACAACCACGACAGCTGTGAAGTGTGCAGGACTTCCGAACTGGATTCACGCAAGTCACACGAAAAAAGTGGCATGTCCACTGGATCATGAAGAAGCATTGTTGAGAGCACCAACAATCGCGAAACAAGTTGCAGCACTTGAACCAGAAAAAGAACAAAAAGAGCCTGAAATTGATCAAGAGCTCGTGGAAGATAGATCAATCACCCCTGTAAGAGACGAAAGTGAAGAATTACAATAGGGTGCTGGAGAATCAATCTTGACGGATACAGCAGGAGAGCCTAGCTCAGCAGGGGTTCTCCCAGAAGCATACAGCTCTGAGAAACAAACAGAGCAAGTGCCAGACCAAGAAGGGGCTGAGTAGAGTTGGATCAAAGTCAAGGTGATTTAACTCCTCCTGAGCCTGTTGCAGGTCCATCAAGAGAAAACACCATAGAAAAAGAAAAGGAGAAAAGTCCAATCTTGAGAAAAATATTGACAAAAGGTTCTAGGAAAGGAGATATTTGGCCTGAGTCACGAGTAGAGAAAAGTAGGGAAGTGGACATAAATGAAACAATAGAGGAAGAAGTAAATACCACAAAAAAAGAAGAATTAAGTGAAGGAGAATTGAGTGGTGATCGAAAGTTGAAAAGAAAGAGACTAGCAAGTCGAAGATACGCAGGTCCTGATGGGCATATGCAGCTACAAATGAATGGCAGAACGAGTTTATGTCTTTTTGTTTTGATAGAGAGGTTCCGAGTCAGTATTTTGATGTAACCTGAAGCAGATCAGGGAGCTGACCTGTTGAACCAATCTGAAAACATTTTGAGAATAGAGACTGTGTAAATATAACTGGAAAATACATTGATAACCTGATTTGACATTGAAAACCAGCTGTCACAAGCTGCTAATCGATATTGACAAAGATAAGGGTTCCTGGATGTGAAACTGAACTGTTGAAAGAAGAATATTTTTATTTTTGATTTTTGCTGCACTTTTCTAAGTTACTTCTACTTTCTGATTCTTTACAGATCATGGCTGAGTCCAATAATCAAGATAGGGATGCTAAGCGCTGTAAATATATGAGCATTGGATTGGCAATTGTGTGTGGGATTTTGTTTATTGTAGTGGTTGTGGGTATGTCTGTTCTTGATGGGAAAAGAGCCATTCATACTACTGCTTTTGAAACTACTACACTAACGGCTTTGGAGAAGTTTAAGTCAGATGAGAAATATTTGCATGATTATACTTATGCTCAAGGAGAACTTTCTTCTGATGTCTTCTATCGGTTGTTGAGTGAGTATGTTGAAATGATGGATGCAATGGATTGTCTCGTGTACGCAAATTCCTTCGTCAGTAGAGGAAGGAGTTACGTACCACAGTCTTCCACTAACCTACGGAATAAGCTGTAGTCTGCTACTAACAAGGTTTTATGATAAGAGTATATCCAGTATTTTTACTCTAACTATGATGTAGTGTTTTCTCTTGTTCCTATTATTTGGTATTTTAGTAGAGTAGCTAAAGATCATGATATAGTATTGGTTAGAGGATTCTTTGAGCCTACACTAACATTTGGATCCGCATATGCACATAAAAACAATCTTACATGCTTGCTCACACCTTTAGAGAAAATCTTCTTAGGGCATACTGACGATAGGGAGAAAAGCATTAAAGGAGAAATTAGAAAAAGGCTTAGAGAAAAGGACTTCCAATAATTATTTTGCTTAGACTGCAATTAAGACACAAGGAAAATTAGCTTTAGATGCATTTCATGTAGGGAAGCTTTGTATATATAGGTCAAAGTCGCGCACTGACACTTTATTTGTGAGAACGAGTGAATGTAGGCATGTGTTTTTGTTTCAGAGTAAATTGACTTTTATGTTGAATGATCAGGACCCTGTGATTCCAGGGATTTACTATATTTGTGGACTTATTACGTCTTCCAAGAGGATGGTATTTAGGAATAGTGTTCCCAAAGATTTACCAGATAGAGGACTTTAAAAAGTGTCCGAAATTGACTGAATTACATCATAAGAGACAGAGGAGAGAATCATCTTCTGTGATAGTGGAGATATATTTGGTGCCGTCAAGAAAGTTGTCTTCTATTGTGGATAACATGCTGACAAATTTCACAGGGGCAATACTCCTGATAGATACGGAATTGGCTGCAGATAGAGCTATGACTCTTCAAAATCGTCTTACTTTAGACATCCTTCTAGCGAAGGACGAAGGAGTCTGTAAAATGATTAACTCTAGGCATTGTTGTTCATACATCCCTAACAATAGTAAGGAGATAAGAGACTTTCTTACTAACCTGACTAACTCAAGTAGTGAATTGAAGGAATTGAAAGAACCAGGTGTGTGGGAAACGGTAGGAAAAGGATTTGCTTCAGTGGGGCACTGGCTTAGTAACATTTGGAATGGGGTATTGCTAAAAATCATACAGGGAATATTGATTGTGATTACTTGATATTGGGCATATGAGGATTATGTAAATTGTGCCAAAATTTAAATTAAGAAGGTCTAAAAATACTCAGAGGAGGGAAGAATGAAATAGAGAAAGAATCTATAGGGAAGATTTAAGGAGAAGACAAAATGCTGAAGAAACAGAATTGTGAATGATAAAAGGAAAAAGTAGTGTGATGACATATTTAGGCATCAGAGGAGGATTGTTAACACAAAGGCCCTCATTACGACCCTGGCAGACGGGGGAGAGGTGGCTGTAATACCGCCAACAGGCCAGTGAAAAAAAAATGGAATTATGACCGCCATGGTTATCCGCCACTTCTCCACTCCGACTGCCAGGGCGGTGACAACCGCTGGGCTGGCGACTGCGATCTCCAGCCCGGCAGCCGTCACCAGACCGCCAGAGGTATCAGGGCCCTGCATACCGCCATGGATTTCGTGTGGTTTGGAACCGCCACAAAATCCAAGGCGGTAGGCACTATCAGTGCCAGGGAATTCCTTCCCTGGCACAGATAGGGGTCTCCCCCGCCACACTCCCCCACCCCCCACATCCCAACCCTCCCACATCGACACAAACCCCCCATTCATGCACACAGGCACCACCACCACACATACCCGCACACATACTAACAAACATTCCATCAGACACACACAGACATACATACACACATACATACAGACATACATACAGACATACTCACAGTCAAACATACAGACAGACACGCACACATTTCCAAACACACAACACCCCCCGCATGAATACACGCACTCACACACCCCCTCTACACACTCACACTCACACCCCCATGCACGCACACACCACACAACACCCCCCCACTTCCCTCCCCTAACAGACGATCACCTTACCTGTTCCAGTGATCCTCCGGGAGGGGACGGGATCCACGGGGGCTGCTCTGCCGCCAGCACCCTGTCACCAGAACACCGCCACAATGAATCATGGGATATGATTCGGTGGGCGGTGTTCTGATGACGGGCGGTGGAGGTGGAGCAGCCTCCACTTCCCCGCCAACCACCAGTATGGCTGCTAGCAGCTCTCCGTCCGAATAATACGCTGCGCGGAAAACCGCCTGCAATGGCTGTCTTCAGCGCGGCGGTGCTTCGGAAGTCTTTCCAAAAGACCGCCGAGGTCGAAATGAGGGCACAAATGTCTTAACTAGAAATTATTAATGAATGTTTATGTATTGTGAATAATGAAAAAGGTAGAAAATGACTAACGTAGAAAAATAATGTGCACGTTTGAAGTTGTGACCTCGGAGAGCGGTCGCCAAGATTCACAAATTATATTAAAAGAACAACTAACATACGTGAAATATTGAAAATGTATTAGAATAACGTAGTAGTATGTCATATTGAGAGATATAACTTATGTTTTGCATTATATTGTAGAGCTTAACTTAGCCAAAGTCTTGGCCTAGTTTTGACAGGCCTCGTGCAGAAGCTGAATATTAACTTTCAATGAAAAGATGCTGACAAATCAAACTAACCGTGGACTGCTTATCATTTAATAAAATGTGCTAAGCTGAAACCTTTGCATGAACCGACAGACAGGAGACGATGGAACTAGAATGTAGCAAATAGTGTGTGAAGTGCTCTGAGTGTACTTTTCCAGAACTCGAACAATAGAGACACTGACTGGAGAAGAAGATGCAACGTTTTCGATACCTGATGAGCCGGATGATGAGGACATTGCAAAGTGAACCAATCACCCACATGAGAACTGTACAATATTAAAATTCATAGATTTGGAGTAAAATTGCTATTGGGTAGAGTCATAACTGGTGACTAATTGTCCAATTAGGATTTGGGGGATAGTCTGGGTGACTTTGATATAATGCAGTGACAAAGGGGATAAACTTTAGAATAGATGGAGACAGATGAGAGGTGCAGATGTTAGGGGAGAGACTGCGAGATCGAATAAGATTCGAGATTCTGGAATTGGGCTCATGCTCTTGAGAACCTGATGTGATGCTGATCGATTGATGACCTGAAGACCAAGACTGATCCATACCGAGGATAGGTAGATATGACAATGTGAATGAATTAACTTTTAACCTTTTCTTTCTAGGTACCAACTGCGCTGTCTAAGTAGTTTTCTCTTAGCTAGATGTTTTCCAAATTCATGTTCTAAACTGTTTTTGTATGAAGTCTCACATGCTGATGCTAATCTGGGTTAGATGAGGTTCCTACCTTATGACATTGACAAAATACAAATACGTTTGATTGACGGACTGATTTGCTGAGCTCTGCTACCTATATTGACTTATTCATTCCTGATTCGATTGCTGACTTACGCTACTGCTTTAGAATGTACTCTGATGCAAGTTTTGATTAGGTTATGTTTTTGGCACCTTTTAATAAATTGATACAGATTTGTTGACTTGAATAAAGATTGAACTCATTTTCATGACTTAGGCCCTCATTACAACCCTGGCGGTCGGTGATAAAGTGGCGTTGATACTGCCAATAGGCCGGCGGTAATACATGCGGGATTATGACCATGGCGGAAACAGCTCAGACAGAAAGCCACTTTATCACACCGACCGCCAGGGCGGAAGCAACAAGAACCACAGCCGAACCGGCAACAGCCAGGCGGAAGACAATGTTCTGCCCACTGTATTAAGAGACAGGAAACCGCCACCTTTTTGGGGGCGGTACCAACAACATCAAAAGCCTGGCGGAAACACTGCACAAAAGGGAAACGACTCACCTCTGGAGACTCAGGGAACAACCACACCGCCATGGAGCCCGAGTTGCATGTCTTTCCGATGTTGTTTTACGTCCTGCTCCACTCCGAACACCAACGAGGGCAAAGACGGGCACAGTGAGTACAGCTGCCTAGCACACAGGGGAGGGAGGGGAGGACAAAGAGAGTGACACACACATGCAACACCTCCAACCCCAAAACCATACACACAAGCAGATGCAGTTACATAACATATTCACCCCGTACCCCTCAGGAATAATGCAAGGACTACTACTAAAGAGTAAAAAGTGTGTAATAAGATAAATATAGTTGAAATATGTGCATCCAAATCAAAAAGTATATACATATTTACAATGCAAGGGACACTGCCCAGCCCTCAATGTCCGTGGGCCACAGGGCCACATCACAAAGTCCAAGGTCCCACCTCACTCCTGTAACAACACGGAGAGAACACTGCAGGGGCATCAGGTCGAAAATAGCCAGGCACCTCAGGGGGACGGGGTGCATCTCAGCCGGAAGATGGTATAACCCCACTGGTCCTGGAGGAAGCAACATGCCCATCACTCTGTCCTGGGGAGTGCAAGGCCACAGTCTCTCAAGTGGGTGACTTGCCCACTGCCTCTGGAGGGGGCAACATGCCCTGTGCTCTGTCCTGGGGAGTGCAAGGCCACAGTCCCTCAAGTGGGTGACTTGACCACATGTGTTGGAGGGTGCAACATGCCCATTACTCTGTCCTGGGGAGTGCAAGGCCACAGTCTTTCAAGTGTTTGGCTTCTCCACAGGTTCTGGAGGGGGCATTGTGCCCAGTGAGCTTCATCCTGGTGAGGATGGGGTGAGTGGATGGCTTCTCCACTGGTTCTGGAGGGGGCATCGTGCCCAGTGAGCTTCATCCTGGGGAGGATGGGGTGAGTGGATGGCTTCACAACTGGTTCTGGAAGGGGCATCGTGCCCTGTGATGCTGATCTTGGGGAGTGCAAGGTCACAGTCTCTCAGCATTGTCATACCCACTGGATTTCCAGGGGCCAGGCCGCACAACAGCCCATGGATGCAGGGCTACACACTGTCCGCCGGCGGTGACGGCTGTTCAGTGGTGGCAGTGGTGGTGGAGCTGGCATTGGTGGGGGGAAGCTCCAGCCCATCCCCTACAGCCTCGAGTGGCTGCCCACTGGGGCTGCTGCTGCTGGTGGCGTTGCTGGCAGTGGTGGGGGGAGGCTCCAGCCCATCCCCTGCAGCCTCGGACGGCCATCCACTGGGGCTGCTGGTGGCGGTGCTGATGGTGGTGCTGGCAGTGGTGGGGGAGGCTCCAGCCCATCCCCTGCAGCCTTGGACGGCTGCACAACCATGGTTGGTGGTGGGGTCATCGACTAAGTCCCAGCACCAGGCCCCTTGTCCTCACTGCCAGCAGCTGGCGATGGCTCCTTGCCCTTCCTTCCTGCAGCACTTGGGGACGGCTCCTTGCCCTTCTTTCCTGCAGCACTTGGGGCTGCCTCCTTGCCCTTCCTTCCTGCAGCACTTGGGTATGGCTCATTGCCCTTCCTTCCTGTAGCACTTGGGGCTGCCTCCTTGCCCTTTCTGCCTGCAGCACTTGGGCCAGGCACCCTTTCCGGCTGGCTGGTTGGTGGCCGGGATCCTTTCCCATCTTGAGTTGCTGGGGACATTACTGTGCCCGTGGACTGGGTGGCTGAGGTGCTTGTCTGGGTTTTGATCACCCTGGCCTGATGTGAAGGACAGGGGGGAGGTATAGGGAAGAGGTCAACGGTGGAGAGGAAAAGCTTCTAAGGGACATTGGGGCGGGAAGAGGGAGATGGTTTTAGAGTGGAGGAAGAGGGAGTGGTTGTAGGAAGTGTCAGTCTGCTGTGTTTGGGTGCAGGTGCATGTGCTAGATGCTTCTGTGAGGTGGGTGGCTGTTGGGTGTCTGAGTGCTTGCGTTTGTTTACCTTGGGAGGAGGGCGGGCACAGACATAGTGGATGAGGACCCAGGGGACGTGTGCATGGATGAGGGGGTGGTGACTGCCAGTGAGGTGTGTGCTCTGATAGGTGTGTTGGTGATGATGGTAGTGGATGAGGATGTAGCGCATGTAGGTGTGAGTGGAGATGCAATTGGGAGGGAGGTGGACGACGAGCAGGAGGGGGCCACAGTCGAGGCAGTAGATGTTCGTATGTCTGCATCTTGATGGTGTTTGTGTGAGTGCCTGTGGGATGATGTGTGGTGCTTGTGTTTCCCATGTCCACTCTTGTGTGTTGTCCTGTGTGCATGATTTTCTGCCTGTGTGCTTGGGATAGGTTGGGGTTGAGGGGAATGGGATTGGGTAGAGGAAGTTGGAGGGGGGAGGGTGGAAACAGGGACAATGGCTGCCATCAGAGAGGAGGCCACCAAGCCAGTGTGAATGACAAAACAAAAAGGGAGGGGGAGACAAAGGATACACTTGATCAATGGCAGCACTAACACCCCCGTTGGCGTACACAACACACTCACACACAGGGAACAGCCCTACACATTAGGCAATGTACTATCAGTCACAATGCTAGTCACCAGCCCATGGATAGGGACATCTAACGCAAATTGCAGCTTAGTTGGAGGACTTTCACATAGGAACCCTGCCCAACATGGGCCCTACTCTGCAATGTCAAGCCTGGCCTGAGGGCACCCACAGGCCCACATCCTCTACCCGGATACCACCCCACCAGGCATAAGTAGTAATGAAGGGCACAGTACTCACCCCCTTGTTGCTGCTGTGATGCCCCCAAGTGACCATCCAGCTCCGGATAGGCCATCGCCAGTATGCGGGCCATCAGGGGATTCAGGGTTCGATGGGCTCCCCTTCCTCGTTGGGAGGCCATCACCAGCTGGGCCTCCGCTGTCTTCTGTGCCCAGCGTCTCATGTCCTCCCACCGCTTACGACAGTGGGTGCTCTGCCTGCCGTAGACCCCCAGGGTCCGCACGTCCTTGGCGATGGCACGCCATATACCCTTCTTTTGATGGGTGCTGACCTGCAGAGGAAATATTCAGAGGGAAAGGTATAATTCCAACCGTCCTACCTGTTTTACTCATGGCCCACCATGCCCCATCCCATCCCCATTATCATAGACATGGCCCAGCATTCATGCAACACGCTGCCCAGGGCCCAATCACCCCCCGCCACATGAGGCCTGCACACACAGCACTCCATGCATTAACACCCCATGCATCGTACTCACGGTGTACTCACCTGTTGGTCTGGAGGCCCATACAGCAGCCGGTACTGGTGTAGAACCCCATCCACTAGTCTCTCCAACTCTGCCGAGGTGAAGGCATGGGCCCTTTCGACAGTGACACGAGCCTTGGTCGGTTCCAGACACAGGTTGTGACAGCAGCACATGCAGTGTAGGTCATCTCCTGTTAAAGGTCAGGTAGCAAGTGAGTGAACAGATAGAAAATGGCGGTCACGTCCGCGGCGGTGCGTACCATCACTGCCGGCGTACATCACCATTGGTCACTGTACCCCATAGAGCCCAATGATAACCAATGAGGAGTTGCACGGCGGTTCTCAACCGCCTCCCGCAACGGCAAACAATGTCAGCGGAATTTCCTCATTTCCACCTGTCCCTCTATACAGGATAGGCGGATGCCATTTGGGGGGGTCGGGGGGGCAGGCCATGGATCCTAGCTGCGTCACAGTACATAAATACACATTATGGACATATCCCACCACAATATTGTAACAGTCACGAAATGCATTGCTCTGTAGTGGTTAGAATGTACAGATAATGACCAACTATTCACTACTTTGCCCCATAGATTGCAACCGCTGCAGCAGAATAGGAGATGGAGACATCCCCCTGTGTACAGACCCCTGGTGGACTTGGCAACAATGGAGGACAGGCACATCATGCTCACCTCTAGACTTGACAGGGCAACAATCACAGACCTGTGTGCCCAATTGGAGCCTGAACTGATATCTAGTATCTGTCACCCCACTGGGATCCCCCGTCTTGTGCAAGTTCTATCAGTTCTCAATAGTGCTGACCAGAGTGTTGTCTGCCCTGATTAAACACATATGCAGCTACATTGTTTTTCCCCAGGTGGAGGATTTGGCCACAGTGAAAGCTGACGTCTGTACAATGGGACATATCCCCAACATAATTGCGGCAATAGATTGGACACATATAGTATTTGTACCCCCCTGCACCCGGTGAAATGAACAAGTGTTCAGAAATTGAAAGAGTTTTCACTCCATGAAGGTCCAGATGGTGTGCCTGGTGGACCAGTACATATCCCATGTCAATGCTAAATAACCTGGATCTGTGCATGATGCCTTTATCCTGCGGAATAGCAGCATCCCAAATGTGATGGCCCAACTCCAGAGGCACCGGGTGTGGATAATAGGTGGTCTCTCGGTCCCACCCAGTGGATGTTGATGTATGGGTATGGTGTGGGCCCTAAGGGTGAGGGTGTGGCTAACAGTTGTCCCTCGATATTTGCAGGTGACTCTGGATACCCCAACCTCTCATAACTACTGACCCCTGTGAAGAATCGCAGGACAAGAACAGAAGAACGTTACAATGAGGCACATGGGCGAACAAGACGGATTATAGAACGTACCTTTGGCCTCCTGAAGGCCAGGTTTTGGTGCCTCCATCTAACAAGTGGATCCCTGTGCTACTACAGAAGAAGGTCTGCCAGAGCATCATGGCATGCTGTATGTTACTCAACCTTGCCTTGCACCTCCAGGTGCCTTTTCTGCAGGAGGAGGAGGCTGGAGATGGCCATGTGGCAGCAGTGGACCCTGTGGACAGTGAAGATGAGGAGGCGGGGATGAGGACAACAGAAGTGCAGTCATTCGTCAATACTTCCACTGACACACAGGTAAGACAGTCTAACTTCACTTTCCATTAACAGTTTATGGTTTCACATTGTCACTGGCAGGCTTTGAATTCCCACTTCTATGCCCACTCACTGTGCCTTTTGGCATCTCTTTTTGCAGATGTTGGTGCCCCACTACAGATCCTTGTGTGTTCAGTGCAGCCAACTACAGGTCTTTCCTATGTAAACACTACTGTACATTTGAATTGCGATGTTTGGACCTTGTTAAACGAATACATTTTGAAATCATTTGACATACGCCATACTATTATATTTTTTCAAAGTGTGTTTATTGCAGTGCTCTGAAGAAGAGGGAGTAGAGCAATGGGCTGGGGTGATGATGGAGGAAGGTCCAGGTTAGAGTTTAATCTATTTGTATCACAGGTGCAGTGTCCAAGGGGGCATAGGAAGGGGAGCAATGGCAGTTCAAGGTGGACAGGGTGACAGAGTGGGACAGAAGGCTGACAATCAGGAGAGTCTTATTTCCTGGCGGGGTCTTGGCAATAGTCTCTGGCTTCTGCCTGGATCGCAGGGAACGTTTGTGGGGTGGTTTTCCTTCTGCAAAGGGGAGGGGTGCTGGTGGCCTGTTGGTCCTGTGGCGGGGCCTCCTGCCCATTAGCGGCAACGGAGGTGGAGGGCTGTTCAATAGTGTGGCTAGTGTCGGGGGCCCGCTGTTGAGCCACTGCCTCCCTCATAGTGTTTGCCATGTCAGCCAGCACCCCTGCACCCCCGCAATGGAGGCCAGAGTGGTGTTAATGGCCTTCAAGTCCTCCCTGATCCCCAGGTACTGTTCCTCCTGCAGCTGCATGTTTGTAGGAGGCTGGCCTTGCTTATAGTGGGTACCCTGTGGTATGAACACCCTGTGCCAGGTCCAGGTATCCCTTATTAGTAGAATAGAGGTGTTTCTAGCGGCTTAGGCTGATAGAAGGTAGCTATGGCAAAGCAGCTTAGGCTGAACTAGGACACATGCAAAGCTCCTACTATACCACTTATATCATATGCACAATATCATAAGAAAACACAATACTCAGAGTTACTAAAAATAAAGGTACTTTATTTTTATGACAATATGCCACAAGTATCTCAGTGAGTACCCTCAGCAAGAAGGTAAGTAATATACACAAGTTATATGTACACAAACCCAAAAACAGGTAAGTAAGAGTAAGAAAAGTAATGCAAACAGTGTAGAATTACAATAGGTTGCAATAGGTGAACATAGGTCTTGGGGCAACACAAACCATATACTCCAAAAGTGGAATGCGAATTACGAATGGACCTCAGACCTATGGGAGCTTGTAGAGGGTCGCTGGGACTGTAAGAAAACAGTCAGGGTGTCCAAGATACCCCACCCAAGACCCTGAAAAGTAGTAGTAAAGTACACCTACTACCCCAAAAGGACACAATAGTAGTGATAGGGGGATTCTGCAAGAACAACAAACACCAGCTAAGCACTGTAGACTGATTCCTGGACCTGAGGATCTGCAAGGCAAGGGGACCAAGTCCAAGAGTTGCGATAGTGTCCGGGGGGCAGGAGCCCAGAAAACCCCGGATGAAGGTGCAAGGAAGCTGCCTCCGGATGGAGGAAGCTTGGAATTCTGCAACAACGAAGAGGACTAGGAACTTCTCCTTTGGTTGGAAGATGTCCCACGTCGCGATGAAGGTTGCAGAAGTGTTCCCACGCAGAAATACCGCAAACAAGCCTTTCTAGCTGCAAGGGTCGCAGTAGAGGTTTTTGGGTGCTGCTGGGAACCAGAAAGGACCAGGATGTCGGCCCTTGGAGGCGGAGACAGAGGGGGCGCCCAGCAACTCAGAGAGCCCCCACAGAAGCAGGCAGCACCCGCAGAAGTACCCAAACAGGCATTTAGAAGATTAGTGAACCAGAGCTGGCTCAGAGTCACAAAGGAGGGTCCCACGACGCCGGAGGCCAACTCAGAGGGTTGAGCAATGCAGGACGGAGTGCTGGGGACCCAGGCTAGGCTGTGCACGAAGGTAATCCTGGAGGAGTGTACAGGAGCCGGAGCAGCTGCAAATCACGCAGTACACAGGTTTGCAGTCTAGCGTGGGGAGGCAAGGACTTACCTCCACCAAACTTGGACTGAAGGATCACTGGACTGTGGGAGTCACTTGGATAGAGTTCCTGTGTTCCAGGGACCACGCTCGTCAGGATGAGAGGGGACCCAGATGACCGGTGATGCAGTCTTTTGGTGCCTGCGTTAGCAGGGGGAAGATTCCGTCGACCCACTGGAGATTTCTTCTTGGCTTCCAGTGCAGGGTGAAGGCAGATGACCCCCAGAGCATGCACCACCAGGAAACAGTCAGGATGAGGTGCTACAATGTTGCTGGTAGTCATCTTGCTACTTTGTTGCGGTTTTGCAGGCGTCCTGGAGCAGTCAGCGGTCGATACTTGGCAGAAGTCGAAGAGGGAAGTGCAGAGAATCTCTGGTGAGCTCTTGCATTCGTTATCTGAAGAATTCCCCAGAGGAGAGACCCTAAATAGCCAGAAAAGGAGGTTTGGCTACCAGTAAAGGAGGATTGGCTACCAAGAGAGGTAAGAGCCTATCAGAGGGGATCTCTGACTTCACCTGCTGGCACTGGCCGCACAGAGCAGTCCAGTGTGCCCCCAACACCTCTGTTTCCAAGATGGCAGAGGTCTGGGACACACTGGAGGAGCTCTGGGCACCTCCCATGGGAGGTACTGGTCAGGGGAGTGGTCACTCCCCTTTCCTTTGTCCAGTTTCGCGCCAGAGCAGGGCTGGGGGATCCCTGAACCGGTGTAGACCATCTGTGCCCATCAAAGCATTTCCAGAGGCTGGGGGAGGCTACTCCTCCCCAGCCCTTCACACTTATTTCCAAAGGGAGAGGGTGTAACACCCTCTCTCAGAGGAAATCCTTTGTTCTGCCTTCCTGGGCCAGGGCTGCCTGGACCCCAGGAGGGCAGAAACCTGTCTGAGGGGTTGGCAGCAGCTGCAGTGGAAACCCCGGAAAGGCAGTTTGGCAGCATCCGGGTTCTGTGCTAGAGACCCGGGGGATCATGGCATTGTCCCCCCAATACCAGAATGGTATTGGGGTGACAATTCCATGATCTTAGACATGTTACATGGCCACGTTCGGAGTTACCATTGTGACTCTATACATAGGTAGTGACCTATGTATATTGCACACGTGTAATGGTGTCCCCGCACTCACAATTTTTGGGGAATTTGCCCTGAACAATGTGGGGGCACCTGGGCTAGTGCCAGGGTGCCCACACACTAAGTAACTTGGCACCCAACCTTCACCAGGTGATGGTTAGACATATAGGTGACTAATAAGTTACTTATGTGCAGTGACAAAAAAAAATGGCTGTGAAATAAAGTGGACGTTATTTCACTCAGGCTGCAGTGGCAGGCCTGTGTAAGAATTGTCTGAGCACCCTATGGGTGGCAAAAGCAATGCTGCAGCCCATAGGGATCTCCTGGAACCCCAATACCCTGGGTACCTAAGTACCATATACAAGGGAATTATATGGGTGTACCTTTGTGCCAAGGAAAATTGGTAGATTTAGTCACTAGCCTGCAGTGACAAATTTAGAAAGCAGAGAGAGCATAAACACTGAGGTTCTGATTAGCAGAGCCTCAGTGATACAGTTAGGCACCCCACATGGAACACATACAGGGCACATACTATGAGCACTGGGGTCCTGCCTAGCACGATCCCAGTGACACAGAGGCTAAAACATACATACATACAGTGAAAATGGGGGTAACATGCCAGGCAAGATGGTACTTTCCTACAATGTTCTCCTGCAACTTGTCCAGGATCTGGCCCAGCGTATCCTTGGAATGTTGGTATGCTCCCAGGATCACAATGAGTGCCTCCTGGAGGGTCGGTTCCCTGGGCCTGTCCTCCCACTGTCGCACAGCAGTCCTCCCAGCTTCCCTGTTGTCCTGTGCCTCTGTCCCCCGAACCATGTGCCTACTACCAATGACCCCAAGTCTCTGATTGTCTTGGGTTTGTGGGGTGTCCTGGGGTCCCTGTAGTGGTGGACACACTGCTGATTGACGTGTTGTGGGAACAGAGTTATAGGCCCGCTGGGTGGGTGCTGTGATGGTGCCCTGAGGGGGAGGCTCTGTGGTGGTGTGGGACTTTGCCTGGGTAACTGACTGTCCGGAGGTTCCTGATGGGCCAGGTTGGTCATCCAGATCCAGACGAGCAGAGCTGCTGTCATCACTGTGGGCCTCTTCTGGGGGGCAGGGGCTGGATGTTGCTCGCACCTCTTCTCCAGTGACATTGGCTGGGGTACTTGTGGGGATGTAATAGCAGTGTTATTGTTTCTGTGTGTGACATGTTGTGCATGGGTGTGTTGCCCTAAATGGTTGTGATTGCCCTGGCAGCTTTGCCTTGTGTGAGGTGGCTAGCTGATTCTCTCTAGTGTGCATGCTGTGGAGCTAAGTGTCCATGAAGGTCTGGGAGTGATGTCCATGCATTGGTGGTGCATGCAGTGCTTGGCATTGGGATGAGTGAGTTGTGATGGTGGGGTGTGTGGGAGGTGGTGGAGTGATGGGAGGGAGGGTAAGGTTAGGGGTATGTGATGGCATGCAGGTAGGGAGGGGTGGTAGTAGTAGAGAGTCGACTTACCAGAGTCCAGTCCTCCTCCTACTCTTGCCAGGCCCTCAGGATGCATGATTGCCAAGACTTGCTCCTCCCATGCTGTTAGCTGTGGGGGAGGAGGTTGGGGGCCACCGCCAGTCCTCTGTACAGCGAGTTGGTGTCTTGCTGCAATGTAACGCACCTTCCCCCGTAGGTCGTTCCACCTCTTCCTGATGTCAGCCCTTGTTCTGGGGTGCCTTCCAATGGCGTTGACCCTGTCCACGATCCTCCGCCATAGCTCCATCTTCCTAGCAATGGATATCTGCTGCACCTGTACTCTAAATAGCTGTGTCTCTACCCGAATGATTTCCTCCACCATAACCCTTAGCTCCTCCTCAGAGAACCTAGGGTATCGTTGTGGTGCCATGTGTGTAGTGTGAGTGGTATAGGTGAAGGTGTGTAGGGTGATGTGTTGGGGTGTGTGATGTGGGTTGCGTGGGTGGTGTATAGGTGATGGTGGTGTGTGGCTGTGGTCTTGTCTGTGGTCTTGCTATCTCTCTTGTGGCACTTGTTTGTGTGGTATAGGTGAAGGTGTATAGGGTGATGTGTTGGGGTGTGTGATGTGGGTTGCGTGGGTGGTGTATAGGTGATGGTGGTGTGTGGCTGTGGTCTTGTCTGTGGTCTTGCTATCTCTCTTGTGGCACTTGTTTGTTGTCGTTAAGGGTTGTGGGTACTGTGGGTGGGTGTTTTATAGTGGTGTGGGTGTGGTGTGTGTATGAGTATCAGGTGTGTGTAGTTTGAATTGTCCAATGTGGTGTTGTTTTGAATGTGTGTGTGTATTTTGAGCGCAGCGGTATGTACCGCCAATGGTTTACCACCATTGAATGTCCGCTGTGGTGATTCGTGGGTTATAATGTTGTGGGGGAAGTTCTGTTGGCGTAACTGTGTGGGTTTTGATAGCACCAGTGTATCACTGACCTTTGGGCTGGCGGACTTTTGTGTGTGTCTGAATAGTGACAGATTGGTGTATGTGTGTCATAATATGGATAGCGGAAATCCGTGACGGTATGTTGGCGGCAGTCGGCATGGCAGTAAGTGGGATTTACCGCCAATGTCATAATGAGGACTTTAGTATTGTAACCAATAAGGAATAAACTTACTAAAACGTATAATAAGTTGTGGTTATTCATGACTGGAGGGTCATGGGGTGTTATGTTCTTAATTCATTGCTGATGATGACTAATGTTTACTAAGTTGTGTATTAATCATTAGTGTACCAGCCATTAGTCTAGCTAGGATACTCCATGCGAATCAAAAGGTTCTTCGACCTATACGCGTCCCCTCGTAAGTTTACTTACTAAGGACCAGGCGCGCTAACACAGGGCACAAGTCAGAGGTATACATGGGTGGACGGTGTTCACACACTGTTTTCACAGGGTGTACGCCGTCCACCCTACCAGAAGTTGGGCCCCACAGAAATATGCTGAACGTGTCTTGATGTAATTTTCAGGCACCGGGACATGTTCAACATTGCCTGCACATAGTCTGCTTTCCATTCCCAGCAGGAACGTGCAGGCAGCCAGTGGGGCTTTTTTATTGTCACCTCCAGCTGGGCCAAAGATGGAGGCCAAAGTTAAGGCCATTAAAGGCCAAAGTTAAGAGGCCATCAGGCTTCCTTGTGATCACGTATCAGGACTGGACTGGAACCTCACACTTAAATGCAACCCTCGCCTTTAAATGCAAATGCAACAGAGGGGAAACAAAAGCACACAGCTTGTCTCTTCACAGGTACTTAAGAGAGACATGCTTTTTATATAGGCTTACTACCCTAGAGGAGGCGTTTCATCAGTACCTGTATATAAATGCATGCATTAAAAAAATTGTCAGATGTATTGGTCTGTCCCAGTACTTATACAAATAACAATTTAAATAAAACGATTTTATTTCTTCTATAATGCTAATCATTCCAACTCAGGGTGTCGGAGCGCTTTACGAAACATACATATTATACATTGACAATCAAGTAAGTGGGTAAATCAACGTACAAGATGTTAAGTGAGAGTTACAAGGTGTAGCTCACTGTGCTATATTAGAAGGATTACAATTTATGACCTGCAATTAACAAAAGGATCTCTGTGTTCAAAGCAGTAACCCACTTACCTATTTACATAAAAATCTTTTTTCTGCATGTTACATGATGTGCTTTGCAGGGGACACAATATTAACATTAACCTTCTATACTATTTTGATTCAAATCTGGGACTGCATAAAACACATCTCTCCAAAAATGAGTTATCTCACTATTATTATTATTCCCTGAGATTTTTGCACACCTCTTCAGCAGATGCTTTAACCCCATAAATATATTTAGAAATGCAGACTTTGCAACCAATTAAGCAGAACAGATCTACTACTATGTTTCTCCTTGTTGCCAATTTCTTTGTGGCAGGTTTTAAATGTGTTAGTTGAGGCCCAGATTTTGCGTCAGAATTGCGCCACCTTTTTGGTACAACCCGACGCAGAATCTCATTTGTTAAATCTAATAATGTGCTTAAATATACTCATGATACACCTGATAAACATATGTGCGAGGTCTTAATATCTGATTTAATTTCTTGTGATGTCACTTCCAGTGAAATCACCTCGTGCAGTGTCACGCATCGTGACGTCATGCACTCTGATAGCACGTGCCATGATGTCACTTGCATACTGCCTAACTTGGTTAGTCCCCCCACTTCTTTTTTTTAGGACTTGTGCCCTGATGTTATTCGTTGATGGAAGCTAGCATCTTATTCGGCCAGCTTTCTTAATTATAGGCAATATTTTATATAAAATACAACATTAAATAATTCTGCCTACCACATTGAGAGTGCTCAATTACCAAGCTAAAAACATTGCTGCACAGATGTATGTATTTGATCAAACTGAACAGCACAGTCTCTCTGACGAATTTATAAAGAGGCATAATTAGTTAAAGTTTTTTTTTTCAAATATTTATGAGTACCCCTAAAAGGCGACACTCCAATTGTTCAACTGCTTATGAAGAAAATACAGAATTATTAATGGATATTTTAGCTGTGTCTGCCTGAAATGCCCTCTGCATCAGTAGAAATCAATGGGGAAAATCCTTTCCTACATTTTTTATTTTTTAAATCTCCAACTTTCCTGTTCTAAAATGTTGTCTTGTATGGGGAATCTATCCTTTAAGAGAGATTGGCCAAATGTGACTCAAGCAAGAAACACAAATATCCTCAGAAAAGATTAAAGGCCTACATTGGAAAATAATATAGAAGTGAATTCAATAATGTTTGTGCTCATGTGCCTCAGTGCTACATAGAGGCAATGCTAATATTTTTCAAAGTGAATCGAAGTGAAAATTCTAAAACACAAGCTTGACCATAATGACCGCTGGATTATAGCTCATATACATTTCCAAAAGGATCCATTTACCTTGGTTTCGTACGGTGGCCCTGCAGTTGATGACCTCACGGAGTAATCCAGACTGTTAATCGGATGTCATACCCACAATGTATTATCATGATTGGTGACTTTAATGTCACTTTTTCTCAGCTAGACTCTTACGAGACTGGTAGCTGGGCCCACTTTTCCACGCACATGCTAATGAAACATTTGCAGGAACTCATGGGTGGGCAAAGGCATAACAAAGCCCCAGCTATGCCAGTTTAAGAAGGGGTGCCTGGGACAGATCCAAAGTCAGGATTCCCCTACTAAATGATATAGAAGTGGGACGGGGGAAGTACAACAACAAAATAAGAAAAACCCACCTTCATAAATGGTTCCAAAAATACGGAATCCTTCAATAGGAAGAAACTTCAGCAAGCCAACATCATTCATGTGTATACATCACCATATGTTATATGACAATTTATTTATCATCCATTTATTAAACAATCTACATATTACATATGTCCATGATAGAGATGTGTAGGTGTATATATATATATATATATATATATGTATGTATATATATATATATATATATATATATATATATATATATATATATATATATATATATATATATATATAAAATACAAATACCCTATGTCTACTGGGCCAACAATGAAGAAGGTAAATAAAAACACAAAAAAAAAACTTACATGCATATCATCACACTCATACTATTAAAAACAGACAAGAACAGTAGATATACACAAAAGATTCAGATAACCCTTCTCAACCCTCCACCTGCCAAATAAAGTTTGGCAAGCAATATCCTTTTGTGGTCCTTTTGTATCTGGAAACAATCTCGCTTGGTTTGCAGGTCCTCAGCTTTTAGGAAACCAAGTGCCTCTATTTACAGCAGGGACGTTGTACCGGAGTTAAAATCCTCCCTTTATATATCATATTGGTTTTCCATGGACTTACATATATCAGCTTCCATCAACAAACAATCAGAACCATGGTACGAATACACTAAAATAGGAACTGATAAATAATTATGTACATCTGGTAACATGTCCCTACACCCAAGACAAGGGGAATTCCCTGGACCTGGTTCCCCAACCTAGGGTCTGTACCCTTAGGTAGGACAGGAGTTTGGGGAGAACCCTCCCTCTCCCTCAAACCCCTCAATCTAGGTTTCTGCACCCCCCTTTGCGGAGTGGTACTGCCATACAGCAGAACTGGTTGAATGCTGGTTCCAGTTGTCCCCCCAAGTTCTCCTGACACTAGGGGGTCCCCCTCAGTGGGTGCTCTCCCGGTACAGACTAACTTCTCTCCTTCGGGCTTCCTCTGGCTATTCTCCAGGGTCTGGGGCTGGGCATAGGGCAATCTAGAGCCTGCACCCCCCCCCACTTCAAGAGGACCTGTCTGGACTATTTTTAACCTCCCCACTCTTGATTGAGGGACATTTGAGCCACTCCCTTCAAGCTCAGTCCCAAGTGCCATACCAGACCCTCTGGCACTCACCCAGAGGTCTGCAACCTCCCTGGGGTCAGAGAACTTACACTCCAACAGGTGTTGGCGTAGCCCTGGAAAACAACAACAGAACATGTGCTCTCTGACAATCAGATTGAACACCCCTTGAGAATTGTTTGCTGTGCTACCCTTGACCCATTTCTCCAGTGCTGTGCAGCAATCCTCAACAAACCCCCCCCCCCAAAACCCCAAAACTGGTAGGGCAGCTTTCTGCTGTCCGTGAACTTCAACCTGTAGTCTTCAGGGGTGAAATCATACGTCTTTATCAGTGCCTTCCTCATGGGGGAGTACTTCTTCCTGTCACTCCCTTTCAGAGCCAGTAGGGCATCTCTCCCCTTCTCGGGAATATAGGTCCCCAGGTCAGTCCCCTAGTCCTTCTTAGGGATCCTGCATACTACGAGAGCCTCATCATATTCCATGAACCACTGATGCGTGTCCTCCCCTTTTTTCAACCCAGGCACCAAGTCTGTGGGCATGTGGTGAATGTCCCTGACACTACATTCAAAATTGCTTCCACCACTGGACTCTACCTGCAGCGCTGGTGAGTCCAGACCTCTTAGACTGTGCTCACAGGCAAGTCTCTCTCTGGCAAAGGCTATTACAGCCTGTGCCATCCTCTCCTGGACTAAGGCCTGCTCTACCTCAGCCCTGCTCTCCTCCACAGCCAGCTGTGCTAGCTGCAACCTCAGGTCCCTCTCTTCCCGCCTATCTCTGAGCTCCTCAAGCAACTCAGAATGGGAGGTGCCAGTGGTCCTAGGACTGGACCCAACAAGGGTTCCCTATCTATGGCGTCTTCCCTCTCTACTGGCATCCCTGCCTGGTCATCTTCTCCCTCTGCTTCAAACTCTTAGGGGTCACTGTCCCTCTGGGGTGTGGACTGAGAACCCTCCCACTCAGAGTTCTCACAAATCTCGGGGTCCTCCTCAGGGTCTTCCTCAAAACCACTACCCCCTGGTTCTCTGTTGACACTATTTCAAGGTCTCTTTCAAAATAGTGCATGGCTTTACGAAGGTCCGCTATATTCCTCACTTACAGGTATGCCCCTGTACCTGCAAAATTCCTTTACCTCCCACAAACTGTAGCACAAAAGGTTGTCAGGGTCAAAGGTAGATTACATTTTGATAGGGTAAACAAATACAAGTGCATCAAGATTCCCAGATGTAAGAGCTGACACAGGAAAAATAACTAAACGAGAGAATCAGTAAAAACAAAACATGTAATGGTCTAAGTGCCATTTGTAGTGCAATAATGAGTCACAACGGTATTGAGCAAGTTCAAGTCCTATCCTCACAGCTGATCACCAATGTAAATGGGGTTTCTGGTTGGCTAGGGAATGCACCAAAGCCAGGCCGATTCTACCACCCTAGTTAGGGTAAGGGAGCTACACACCCAAGATAACCCCCTACTCGCCCCCTTGATAGCTTGGCACGAGCAGTCAGGCTGAACCCAGAGGCAATGTGTAAAGCGTTTGCACAACACACACAACACCGTGACACAATAAATACACTACAGAGGAAACACAGCAACAAGTTATATAAAAAATAAACTGTATTGCATAAATCATAATTAGACCAAACACAAAATGTATCAGTAATACCCTGCCACATAAGCAGTTGTCAGAACATCACACAGGTTACTAATACTCTGCGACAATAAGCAGTAATCAGGTAAACATATAGGTTACTGGGATTCTGCCACACCCGCATTAGTCAGGTTGTCAGTATCCTCAACAGTGCACGTCAGAACATACATATCATTAGAGATTCCAAGATACCCTCATGAATGCACTTAGTAGAGAAGCATTCTGTGGCAGATCATTATCATCCCCAGACTAAATACACATTTCAAGAAAACATTTCCATCTTGCATTTGTTCGCTTCCTTCAAATCACAGCCTGAAAATATATACGCCCTCCCCAACATGACAAGTACGACCTGTAAAATTAATCATCAGTTGGTTATACTATAATAACTACAGCATATGAGGGCATAAACATGTCCAGGTTATAGAACCCTTAGAGCATAGAGGTAACCACTCCACGGCTCATACGAAATGAAAGTCACAGCGCAGCTGCGCCTCTTTTATAAGAACTGCGGTAACCGAGGCACACTCCGTCCCCTCTGGAGTTCTTATGCTCCTACTCTCATAAATGAGGTAAAAGGAAAAAAAATGAATAGGGGCTCGGCAGGGATGGGACCTCTGTTGAGGTCTGCAAGCCGTGTCAGCTGTGCCCCCGTAATGGTATGTGCAAACCGGGTGATGCCACACTGAGGAATTCGGTGGGAAGACCCAGCGGGATCCCCTACCACACACCGCACCCCTACCACACACCGCACCAACTTCCACAGTCCTTCCTTGTCAGGGAGGGGATGCCTGGGGGCCGCCACTTGTATGGAGCCCTCCGTGGCTCCTTGGACTACAGCCAACAAAACAATGAGCCCACCAAAGGGAGACCTCCTGAAGTCTCCTTGAGCTTTTCTCGCTCGGCCGACTTGAACTTGCTCAAAATCATTGTGACTCATTATTGCACTACAAATGGCACTACCCTCTCCAAGAGGGTGATGGGATTCAGGGAGAGCATCTTTGCACTGTAGTGTGTACAGGAAGGCCTCGCCGGGTCCTCCCCTCTGTGTCAAGGAAGCGCAGCCACCCACTCAAGACCTTACCGAGCCATTGCAATCCTTTTGTGTCGACGGCCAGAAGGAGACGGGGTGGGGAGACAGTGTGTTGATCGTTATGGACCCTTGGGCATGCTGAAGGGCCGCAGTGCTCTCCCCTTTGCTTCACCTGGGTCGCGGCGGTGATTATAATTCAGGAGGCGCGTGCTTGTGCCCCGGAGGCACTGAAGGATGTGCTTGGTCTGCGCTGCTGTGGAATGGCGTTTCATGCTCTGGCAAAGACAAGGACGAAAGAACACCTGCTTCTTTTAACCAGGCGAGCGCTTCTCACACTGGCTCCTTCTAAATGTAGTGCTTCCCAGGCACTTCCGATTACTGTGCGCACCACTGGCTGAACCTCCAAGGAATCCTCCTGTACTTGAGAACAGCACTCTCCAAGTTCTACAAAATAAAAAACAGGCAGGCAAGGGGCCACACCACCCAGCCTCTGGAAACACCTGAGGGGCACAGCACAGAAAGCATGCCAGCACAGTAGGGTCCTGGTATTCAAGTGGCAGTCCTTTTGGTGACAGGGCGGGTCACAGGTCAGCCCATCAGTAGGTCAGTCCTAATGGTGGTTCCTTTTAAAAGCTGAACAGGTTCTTCTGGCAGGTCCACCCAGTGTCTAAAAATGTGAGGGGCAAACCCTTTTACTTTTACTAATTTTGCTTAGCTTCCTCAAAGGAGGGGAGAGGAATTCCAACCAGCACTAACCGGTTACAGGAAGCAGCAGTGAGAAACTACATGGGCTGTTTGTCTCTACTAGGACATGTAGAACATAAAGAAATATGTCCTAACTTTTAGATACACAGCACTCTGGCCATAGGGCTAGCTAGGGCCTACCTTACCGGTGACTTATTTGTGGTAAAATGGAGTTCCAGGCATGGCAAGTCAATTTAAATACCAGGTCTCTGTGGCAGAAATTGTGCATGCAGGCTCTGTGGTGGCAGGCCTGAGATAGGTATGAAAGGCTATTTCTGTGGGTGCGCAATCTGTACGGCAAGCCCACTAGTAGCACTTAATTTACAGGACCTGGGTATGAGGGATACCACTGTACAAGAGACATGCATGTAAATTAAATGTGCCAATAAGGTGTAGGCCAATCATACCAAGTTTAGAAGGAAGAGCACACGCACTTTAGCACTGATCAGTAGTGATAAGGTGCATGGTCAGAGTTCTAAATCCAACAAAAAGAGATCAGGAAAATAGGAGGAGGAAGTTAAAACATTTGGGGATGACCCTGTAAAAAGGGCAAAGTTCAACACTGAGTGAAAATCCACGCACAGAGACTGTTGCACCACAAAAAACGACGCAGCGCCTGCACCATGGCTGAAAAATCGACGCAGCGCCTGTCTCATGGCTGCAAAACCGACACATCGTGTGTTTCATTGTGGATCCATGGTTGCAGTGCGTCTGGATTGTCCAGGCATCATCCCTGGGTACCATTTTCTTCATCGCCACTGCTCTGCAACCAGGAATTGACGCATCGCTAGTCGGCGGGAAAATAATCCTTGCATCGCCAGACAGGCAGGAAAAGGATCAAAGCATCGCCAGCCTGGTGGGAAAAGAATCCACGCATTGCGTGCTTTTCTGAGGCATCACTTTGCAGCCTGCATCATCTTTGTTTTGATGCATCCAAGGTACTATGTGTTAAAAGAATACAAACACTGATTTTTCAGGATTAAGACTCCTTTAAAACTTTAAAAAGTGATATCTCTACTTGTGTATGTTGGATTTTTGTTGTTTTGGTCTTGTGTTACTCAGATAAATATTGGCTATGTTTCTAAACTGATGTTAAGTATTTTTGTGATGTTTTCACTATGTTACTGCGTGTGTGTATAGAAATACTTTACACATTGCCTCTGAAATAATTCTGACTGCTTGTGCTAAGCTACCAAGGGGGTAAGCAGGGGTTATCTTAGGTGTGTGACTCCCTTACCCTGACTAGAGTGAGGGTCCCTACTTGGACAGGGTGTAAACTGACTGCCAACCAGATACCCCATTTCTACCAAATACAGAGAACCCAGTAAAGTTACAGAAAATCCAGCATAGTTTTGCCTTCTAAAAGTGGAAAATGGTGATCTATCTAGACGGGAAAACAGGTAATTTTATAGGACTTTAGATAAAGGATTTCATACATTCATTATACAAGAACAGGATTCCCGGGATATGCACCAATGGGGAACAAGCAAGAAGAAACATTTTACTACAGAATACATTTGAAGATTCTCTCATAATACTGTTACATTAGATTCAGATGTTCTCAGAGTCAGGTAACATGAGTTGATACATAGTATGTGATACAGCCTGGAACTGCCAGGTTGTCCTTGAATTAGTACATCACGTTCAGCGTGACTGAGAAAGCATCAGTCTTTCAGTACAAGCCCACAACTCTTTATTACAGCAAATAAAATTACTGTGGCAGTGATCATGTGGTGTATTTCGAAGGCACATTCAAAATGGAAGAAAGCATGAAATTGTTAGTGTAGGCTTGATTTCTAACATATTAAACAGTACAATTCAAAAACAGATTCCACACAAATAGATATCAAACCTGCCTTATTTTCCTATCACTGTAGCATGATTGTGAGTGTGAGCCCAGCAGAATTGGAATACACAAGAATATACTGTGACTGTTAGAGATTTACAAGTCTTTTACTGGAGCAGATTGAAGTTCCAGAGAAAATTATGAAAGCCAGTCTGACTTTTTTTAGGACAATATGGCGATGTGTATTGTCCATGGGATTGCTTTAAAGCACTTTTCGGAGGGTGCTTCAACGCATGGAATGTTGCAGAAAGTCTGAAACACAGGAGAAATTCAGTTGAAAATAACACATGTTGTACTGTTCTATGTTCCCACATTTCTACAAATAAAAACAGTATTCAGCTTGCTGGGATGGGTCTGTCACCCATGACAGAAAAAGTCCATAAACACAAAAAAAAGAAACATCAATATTTTTCCTTTTCAAATTCATTCGTTGTGGCTATTTTGGCAGCGGTGGGATTTAGGCCCAGACTTGGCAGGCACCCAAAGAGTCATCCCAGTCTCATACATTTCTGAAAACTAGACACCCAAAGAAATCGAGGGTGGTGTGGCTTGTGTGGATCTCACTTTGGCCATATTTCAGAAAAAATGGCGCATCAAATCTGATGCGCCACTATTTCTGCGCCCCCCTACGGCACCTAACAACACCATCGCTGCGCCTTATTTATAATAGGGTGCGCCATTGTGGTCGTTAGCACAATAGCGTCAACATTTTTGACCCTATTGTTGCGCTTTGCTAAAGCAATTGTTAATTCAATGTGAATTTTGGGATATCTCGAGTAACCTTACATCAACTAATTCGAAATGTATTGCTAACGTCTGCACTGCATTGACAAGTACTAACTTTATTAAGGATTTGAAGTGGACAGACTAATGATTAGTGGCACATTGAACAAACACTTTAAACCATTCACATCTCAACAGTGTTTTATGCCAGCGCTTTACTCTCGGATTAGATGGATTTCCACTGTCGTGGGAGGGATACCTTGGATGAGAGTTGTCAAAGTAGGCTGAAGGTGGAAAGTATGCCATACTTTCTCACACTATGCTTTGGCCTCAGTGAATTTAAGAAATATAATTTGTTTGCCCACTATAGAGAAAATGTTCAGTGTACGGTCCACAAAACTGTACAGGTGTGTCTACGAGAAGTACTAACAAAATTATGTTATAGTGTGGTAAGATCTCTCCAAGGGACTTTATAGTTGTGCTTTATAAACCCTGATTTGAAGGGACTCTGAAACTTCTGAATAGATATAAGTTATGATATTAAAACTACAATATATCTAATGTCAAGGTTAGATTAGAAGAGTGCATATGCCAGTGCCATAGTACTGATGTGACAGAGACTAAGTGACACTTTTTAACCTTGGTATCCATAGGGTCTGCCTTTTTAGTATAAGGTTTTCAATGGCACACTTCTGGAGACTCATGTATTACTGCACATCGTTTGACATAAGGACATGGCAGCAGGCTGTCATGTGCCACTAAATAATAGTCCATACATGAATCTCCCAATTACATTTTCAAATTGTGCACTTTTATTGCTGAATGTCTGCAAACTCATCCTCTAATCACATGAACTTTCTCCTACTGCAGCAAGCCTCTCTGAAACTTTCCATTCTGTTTTCATGTAAGTAGGGCTGGGCCCTTGCTTTAGCAGAACAGCTCAGAATACCATAGTGATGTCTCAGGCTAGTCATGGCTGCATACTAGTACATTCCTTAACAGACCAGGAACCCAGAGCACTGAGAATAATCTGTTTATCCAATAGCCTTGCTGACCATGCATATGCAGCTTGTAATGCTCTTCATCAATATTTTGGCTATAGCCTCATTTCACTCCACAAAACAAATCATGTTCTCATCACTTTCTTACCGAACTAGACATGGGTGAGTTTTCTGATGTAGGGAGCTGGATTCTGGTTGCAGTATCCCCTCTACTTTTTGCAGAGTTTTAGATGCAACTTTGACTTAAGTGTGCTGGGTTTCCTGCTAGTCAGGTCCCCAGTGCCAGTGTTCCTTCCTTAAAACAAGACACCTGGTCACTTTATCACCAAGTGACTAGGCCCTTCAGCACCTCTATAAGTCCCTAGTAAATGGTAGCCTGGTACCTGGGGCATGGGTACTGAGGAGGGCCCCTTAGACCTGCAGCACAACTTGTGCCACTCTGAGGGACCCAGCACCAACCTTATGCAGACTGCCATTTCAGGCTGCGTGACAAAGTGCTCCCAAATTGAAAACACAACATGGCATGCACTTGTGTGCCATGCCCCATAAAACACTACTTGTAATATCTGTATGTCACACCTACTGCAGGCCCTAAGGCAGGGTGCATTATATTACAAGTGAGGGCATATATGCATGAGCAAATATTCCCCTACTATGTCTTTGTCGATTCTCACACATAGTAAGTGTACAGGGAAGCCATTTTAAATACATGTGCTGGATTCTGGTCACTATGAGTTTCCCAGTTTCATGATGGGATGACTTGTCTGAACCTAGTGTACCCACCCATCCCCAAAGAATGACCTGCATTCCAAAGCAGGAGCTTCAAAGAAGCCCACCGCTTTTGGTATGTAGAACTGGCCTTCCTCAGAGGAAGATGCCAACCCCCCTGCGCCAGGGCTCATCTTGCACCTGGACAGGCGGGAAAATTTGCTATGGAGGAAGCATGTCATAATCAGAGATCCTCTTACAATGGCATTGCTACTTTGGGATGCTTCATGTTAACATATACAAAATGTTTTGCCAGTGTATTTGATAATCCCCAGAACTCAGCTGTAGGAAGCTGGCTCTTTAAATAATGGACCAAAATGAGGTCCACTGTGCAAAGAGTCGAAGCAATCCGCACTCATGCGGTAAGTGAGGCACACACTCAATAAAGAAATCCAACCCCAATTTATAAAAATAACATACTCTTATGTAAACTTTGATACCAAGATCACCGGAATCAGGTGGGTACTTTTCGAAGTATGAATTTTTAGAGTTTTTAAAAGTAGACAGTGCATTTTTCAGGAAGCTGCAATGAAATCCTATGCATTATGATTGAAGCCCAACTCAAAAACGCAGGGGTAAAGATTTCCTGTGCTGGGACATATTTTAGTGACATTTGTGGTGGTGTGAGATCTCCCAATAATTACGGCAGTATAACTAATTTAAAAAAAGATGATGACATTTATGTTCATTGATGGTGTCTAAAGGGTTTTTAGTAAGGTAACTGTTTGGGTTCAAAAGGGTACTGCTGAACAAGAGGACACCATTCTGAAACATAAACATTCTTGAAGTCCTGTAAATGTACCTAAGAATTGAGATCTCTGTATTATATAAAAAATTCATGATTGAAGCTAGCAAGTGGTTGGTAAACAATTTAAAGAAGTTGAACGGTTTCACACCTCTATTGAAGAAGAAACACTTGAATGTCCTCTTGTATGCGGATGACCTGTTCGTAATGGAGAGTACCACACTTCGGGCATATTTAAGAGCCCCTAGCTCCACCTCAGCGCCGCCATATCACCCTTTTTTTAACCCTAAGGCAGCGCTAAAGTGGCTTTTCTGCTGCACCATATTTACAAAGTGGCACAATGCATGCATTGCAGCACTTTGTAACCCCTCGTGCCACAGTCTGCCTGCGCCAGGCATAATGTATGCAAAGAGGGTGTTCCAGCACTAGGAGGCCCGCAGCAATGGTGTAGTGACATTTTAAAGATTTCACTGTCCATTTTTTATGTAATTTTTAACGTCTGTTCAGAGCAGCTGTTAAAATGATGCTACCACAGCACTTTGCTGCACTATTTTTGAAGCTAGTGTAGCAAAGTGCCACAATAGAGTAAACAATTTTGACGCTGTTGTGCTAACGCCCACCATGATGCGCCGTATCATAAATACAGCGCAACCATGGTGTTGTTAGGTGCCGGTAGGGGGGGTGCAAGAAAAGTGGTGCATCATAGCTGATGCGCCACTTTTTCTTAAATAAGGGCCTTTGTCTCCACATACAAGTGAACTGTCTCATCACATATAGTGCAGTGCATATAAATTGACTATTTCTATTCCAGAAATGTAGGTTGTTATATTAGGAAAAAGCAACCCTTGTTTCTGATATAATTCACGTTATACACACATGCACGCATGCACACACACACTTCAAGAAAAGGTATGTATAGGTGCGATAAATCTAATGGCAGAGCTATGTAGGCTCAACAACACCTCTGTTGGTGTATTCAAGTGCATTCCTGACCTGGATCCTCTGGATCACCTTTAATTAGTGTTCCTTTAGTTCTTTAGCCATTCGTTTCATGGTGTTTTTGTAACACGGGCCGTGTTACTTCATAGCTTATCTGAATCCTGTGAACCTTTGCAACTCTATTAATGAAATGAGAACAGTGCAAGTGTGCGGACTGATGTTTTTGTAAAAACTTTTTTTATTGATAAGGATTGCTGCTTTTGATGGGCTTGTTGGTCAGTCCGCTATCACTCTTCTGCATTGCCTTGTCAAGTGTGGATAGAATGACATGGGGAAGGATGGTCCAGTCATTAACTGTGTTCCTAAGATCAGGCTATTGTTTGTGCTCATATATTCATAAACTAAACCCATAAATGGAATTTAAGCACTTTGAGTCTGTGCCCGAACTCCACGCAGTATGTCTTCAGTGTCTTCCTACTTTGTTTCTTCCATGTAACCAACCATTGGGTGAAAATTCAGTAAATGGTTGAGTACCACTTTCTCAAGGTAATTGCAGAGGGCTTTGAGTTCAGTGCCCAGAACATTGTAGCTGATGCACCGATCGACTGGAAGAGTAACATAGATGATGTTTTAATAGTGCAGTTGTGGCAGGATCAACACCTCGACAGTCACTCATGTGGTTAAAGTAGGGTAGCTTGAGTATCGTCCTGAGTGGTTTTAGTTAATATTTCGTTCCTTTCACCACTGTTGTTTTGCAGGCAATAGAGAGTTTTGAGTCAGAAAGGATTCCCTGGGTCTTTACTATTTGGAATGGCCAGTACAGACCCAATGTCAAAATGAATTGTAGATGGCCAGGAGTACTCTGGACTTGGATCCATTAAAGAACAGGGAAATCATGCCTAAGCCATGTCCTTTCGCACCTCCTTCGGATTCTATTTGTGGTAATTCCTGGGCAACTGTGAATGTAATTAATGTTTTAATGTTAGAGTTTGATGTCTGAATGCTGATGTTTATGGGTATATAATCATGATTTAAAAAAACAAAACTTCCATTTCACAGACCTTATTTTGTCTGCTCCCTATGAGACCCTTTTAAAGTTGTCATTCTTTGCTGCTTTTATGGCCCGAGGTACTATATTTGCAGATTTATGTAAATATATTTTAAACCTTTGTATGGCTAAAGTACAGAAACGCTGCAGTGATATTGAAGGAGAGGATTTACTGCTCTCCAGATTTACCCTCAAGTGCAGAAGATTTTCCCTAGATCGTGGCCCTCCCAGACTTTTTAAGAATCTGTGGGTCTCCAATCCTCCTGAACTTTGTAAAATAATTATCTTCTCCGTGTTTTTAATTCTTTGGGACATTTAGTACTGTTAGATTCCGTGAATCACACCTATCCATCAGCTTTAATCCCAATTCCTTGTGAGTTTCAAAAACAGAATGTGGAAACTCAATTATTGATTGGACTTTGAACGTTGGGTCTCATCTTTTTAGTATCCAAATCGATGTATTGCACACAATAGACAAGAACATGTGTGCACTGTCCAAGAGGCCTATTCCTGAATAAACCTCCTTTTCATGTTTAACCGATTCAATGGGTAATAACCAAGGTGCCAGTTTTGATTTCGAGCCACAAGTAGACAAATTTAAGCTTGCACGATCTGGGGAAGTCCAGGCCACTAAAATTTGGAACTTTGTACACTCCTAGTTGAATGCTGCTACCTGAACTTTAAATAAACCTGGCTTTTTACTCAGTAGTGTTGGTGTTCAAATACCAATGTTCACTCATGATATTTGCTTTGCCTCTAAAAGAATGTAATATTGTTTGAGTGATAGGATACCAGGTTTTACCCCTCACGTTAGAATGATCGCTTCTTAAGAACTTTGTGTGGATAGCCATCATAATAGGGTAAAAAGGTAAGTGAAAGATCATGCTCTTGGCCTAGACTGTGATAGCCTCCTGGGGACAGCACGTGCCAAAAGCTTCTTGCTTACATGTCGCAGTTCCCAAGCAGTCTCCTTACCTGTGACACATGACACAGTCGTCCACCAAGTTCACTGTATAGGTGTGTGGCACAGTAGGGATGCTGACCGTGGTTACTGCTGTGGTATCCACAATATGAGCGTTGGTGGTGATAGATTTTAAATTGTTATGTCATGTCGCTTGCAATGTGTGGCATGTTTCATCCTGAATCTGCTTCCTGTCGGTCTGGACATCCACTGAGAACTGTGTTAACTGATGAGGATGGTCAATGCCTTTGTATCCCTAAGGGGAATAATGTGGAATTTATACACAGTAGCCCTATTTCTCCGTTTATCAACACCTATGGCACCACCATTACCAAGGCAGCAAATGTGTTCTCTTGCTGATGCCAGATGTTTTTTTCAAGAAGGCAGAGAGCGACGTGATTCTCATTAATAACAAAAAATACTTTAACCACCCTTGCCAGTTTACAACGTTCTCAGTGGATATCCAACCACACAGGCAGCATCCCCAGTGCTGACACATGCCTCACGTTGTGCATGAGGGCCTGATATTCTGTAAACCTAAGATGCACCACGGACAATAGTCTTGTACACGTATATGCTCCAGCAAATTAACCTAAATGTATAGGCTTAATACCAGAGGATCCAGAGCGAACAATAAAATCATCTTTAAATTTGTTCCTCGGGTCTCAGTGGTAGGAGACCCCTAATGGTGGACACGCCCTGGAAGGGCAAGGAATGGGAAGCCTCACTCTTCTGGTGGCTTAAGGTCTAGACAAAAACCTAACAAGTTGCAAAGACTTGAACCAACAGCCTCATTTTGGAGCACAAATGGGTGCATCACAAGATTTCTTTAAGGTGATCGACATGATAATTTTATTCAATCATTTTTTGATGACAGCATTGCTCAGACTCTTCCCTGACTGAATTCTGACATGCTAGAGTGTAAATACAGGTTTTCTATTATTTTAGAGTTTTTGATATTATGTGGGTTGATCATACTGGAAGTGTAACCACCTTGAAACAAGACTGGAATGGATAGGTAAATATCTGACCCTTCTTTTGGCTGAGGTCTTTTGCTGCTATGTCTAACATGAAGGTGTCTAAACACTACAGAACTCCTGTTGTTAAGGGTGTGTAAAGAGTGATTGTATCTTTGCTAATATTTATGAGATCCGTACCTGTGAGTTGGGGTCGGGGTCATAGGAAAATAGGCCTCATTTGAACTTAGGGGAGCTTAGGGGATCTTATGAGATGAAGTTCTCATTTTAGACTAGGTGCATTCATGAATAAGATGTTACAGTATGAGACCGGGGGAGGTCTATTAATAGACGTTCACAATATTAGAGTGGTGATGGATGCTAAAGAGAAACACAAGGACATAGTCACAGAAACAGGGGTAAAAGCACAAAACATCCCCCAGCAGATTCCAGGGGGTGAAAAGGGAACTCTGAAAAACTTGATACAGTCACAGGAAAACAATATTACTGAGTATGCAAGGGTAATGTTGGGCACTGTTATACATGCTTCTTCAAGTACCTCACGAGCTCCCCAGCTGTCTCCGAGTAACTCTCCTGTGTGCAGCCCAACCTACTAAATTAGAAGATTTTGCTTGGCGAAATTATTCTATAAAACATGTATTTTTCAGAACTCATAATATGATGGTTGGAGAAAAATGGTTGAATTTCCAAACTATATTTAAGGCTGATACTTGAGTGATAAGTTATGGGGCATTGGGAGACATATTGCTAATACTGTTACCTGGATGTCAAGGGTATTACAGCTATGACTGAAAACATAATATTCTTGTATAGTAATTTCACATTGACAAAGCCTTTTTACATTACTGCTGGCAACTTTGCCTGACACACCAAAGTGATTACTGCTGGTAATCTTGCATAGTAAGCCACTAATGTAATTGTGTCTGATGTGGTCACCATTAAAGCATTAATAATATTAGTAGCTTAGATGATTTTCGTTGAGCATAAGTTACTCTTATTACAGAAAACGTTGGAAACCCCTGCTATAATGCTAGTGTGTCAATAGGCGGCAGGGCTTGGGCATTGTCTACGAGTCTGAGGTTCAGTATCAGCTGTAAGATGGTTTTGTGAAATAAATAAAGTACTCTAGAATCTGTGCATGCTTATTTTTATTTTTACAAAGCATTATACAAATAGAAAATAAATAGCCTAATGCCAGAAACGACCAGTCAGAAGCAAAGCCATCTCTAACTGATGGGAGGCTTGTGGGTCATTGTTGGGCAACATATAGGCTGGGGATAAATCCATATCTAAACAACTATGCATATTAATCTTCAAGTTACAGTATTTAGTATGGATTGCTCTAATCATTGTTCTTGTGTGCGTGGGTTTACTGTGACTGTTTGTTGGAGAGCTAGTGGAGGTAGAAGATGTATTCCAAGTTCCCTTGCCAGCGTGTTCCTATGTACAAGCTTAGGGTCCATCCCAGTACAATCCATGTACACAGTATTCCGCATTGGGAGGATTTAAACGTACCAGCAATTGCACAAGTTAGCATCACAGTTCTGGTAGAGCTGCAAGACTCCCATTCGTTCCCGCACCCCTTTGTGTAAAGGTATAGTTCGGGGACAAGAGATCATGCAAAAGCATTGACTGCGCCGAGAGCAGCCATCTTGAAAGACCATCCTTCAGCATCTGGAGGAAGAGCCAAGTTTGCTTGTTTGATATATGAAGGAGTGAGCGAGGCACAGCCCACTGGCGGTGCGCTCTTTCTTTGCCCGGCATCGGCGGATTCTGTACTTTTGTAGTAAGAATACTCCCAAACACACAGCACAGCATAGCAGACAGAAGCCCAGGTTGAATGCCCAGAGCATGAGGAAGTAGACATTGATATTCTCACAAAAAATGAGGTACAGTTCAACAAGAAATGGGACCTCCGAGGCTATTTGTACCAATGTGGTCAGCAAGAGGGCTAGCGGAGAAGGGCAGGGCCGGGCTTTCCTCCGTAGCTTCAGGCCTGCTGGGGAACTGCCAAGTTCTGGACAACTTAAATCTACGTAGACCTTCAGGGAGATACAAAACATGAAGAGTGAGAGAAGAGACAGGGCGTACAAGGGAGGGATCCAAACTCTGGACTGGAAGATTGTTGGCCGGTATGGAGCGAGCGCTGCCTTAACATATAGAGCATCAAATGTGAGAGACAAGGAAAGTGACTTCATTGATGCCAGCACCAAAACGGCAGAGAAGGAGGCTCCCCACAGCCGCTCCCGCTGCCATATAGGATCCGACTCTGCCATAGCGTGAAGGAACATGGGAGAGAGCACGTTCAGGCACAGGAGAATGCTGCTCACACTGACATCCTGAGGCAGCATGGGCAAAAGAAATTCATGACGGCTCTTGGAGTGATTCCTAACAGGCTCCACTCGGGTTGCGTTCGTCATGCCTGAATAAAGAGAAATGCAAAAAGTAAGAATATGCGTTTACAAGATCCTTCATGAAGTTGCTCTTAGTATTTATCAGAAATCTATAATTAGGCCACCAAGGAGCGTTGCAAGTGCCTATCTGGAACTGTCCAATAATTACAACTCTGCAACCTACCATATCATGTCAGTGTGCCAGATATATAGTGAGACTTGTTTTGTGCTAGTGTGACATGTCTTTGAGGTTAAAATTAGTGCTTAATTTGAGCCGGGGGTGGCCACCGGCACTGGTTTCTGGGAGCTGGCACATTATTTCAACTCATCTGACATTTACCAAGAAAAACAAACAAAGCACAAATAGGGAGGACGAGAACGACAGAAAACCGTCATAAAGGGGAAAAGCAGGGACCTGCAAGAGTGAGGTAAAGAGGCCGGGAGGGCCTGATAGTGCATGGAAGAGGCCTGGGGTGTATTCAGTACTACACAGCCTTGTTATTGAGCGCCCCCCACTGGCCGCTGGTGTCTGGGCAGAGTTTTTGGCACTGGCACTTATTCTTTTACAAATTAAGCACTAGTTATAACACAGAACGTTTCCCATTCTTCTATGCGAAAAGTCCGGTAAGTATTTATAACATTGATCCGTCACACTAAAGGATCCTTTTCTTTTCGTAAGCTCGTGTACTGGCCAAGTTTCAGAGTGCATTTTTTAACTTCCCTGTTGTTGTCTAGTATTGCAAACCCTAGTTTGCTTTGTTGTTTTCACAGTTTCCTGCATCTCAGGGTTTGTTCAGTTTGTTGCACTTTACCAGTGCGGTAGGTAACCTCTTCTACTCTGCCGACTCTCTGCCTCTGCAACTTCATCTCTTACAGTCCTGCAAACCTTGCTTCGCATGATTCATAGATTTCCAGACTCGTTTTTCGATTTTCATTCCCACTGTGGGTTTTTGTTCTGGATAGTAAGGGATAATCTGTAATTCTACTCTTTCCCAATGAATTCCTGTTCCAGTTTCAGGTTTTGTGTGTTATTTTGGCCTGTCCCCGATAAACTGAGTGGGAATGTCAAGACCATTAGGCCTTATACAAGAGTGACATAGACATTGGGCTACTTACCAACCAAAGCCTCTCAAAACCACGAACGGAAAGGGACATCAGGCACTTGTAAATATTTGAAATTGAAATACCAGTGTTGGTAAGGCCTAAGGGGGTTGATCCGTGATTTGAGGGAGGAGGCAGGGTGCGGGGATAGGAAGTTAGGTAGCCTTCCCTTGCTCAGGGTGGATACTAAGCCATCACCCTATGCTCTGTTTGGCCTTATAGACGAAGTGTTGCTCAGTAACACCTACTTTGAATGCAGTCAAATCACAGAATTATAAAAATATGTTTACATTAAATGCAAATAAGTTACAATGCATTAAATAATGTTTAGGTTGGTAGTGCGTAGTACAGGGTAAAATGTGTACTTCCACGTCCTCAACCAAGACGTCATTCCTCAAGGCTTATTTTTGTCACTATTCATTTTTTTTCCCCACAGTAATTCTTGTCTGGAATGATCACATAACATTGGTTACTCTTCCGAAAGGCTCCTGATGACAGACAAGTTTGCTTGCAACTGAAAGATAACATGATATGCCACAGTAAAATTACTCTATGCCCCGTATGAATCTTTTTGTTTTTCTCAGTACTACACCCGTGGATGTGCCTGTGTATCCTTTGCTCACTATTGCATAAGTGTCCGACAAAAATTTCCAACCAGCTAGCATTTGTTTTCCTCAGTGCCAACCCCTAAATTGCGAAGGTATTCACAGACATGCGTGACTTGATCACTCTGCCATTGGAATCAAATTATTCTTTACTGATGAGGCATAAATAGGCCAAAACTGGTCTGGGTTGCTTGTGTTCTCGCCTAGATTGGAAGCAGCCTGGCAGTTTGAGATGAACTCCTTCTGTTGGAACAGGACCAAGATTGATTTGAATATGGATAGTCTCGGTCTAGAAGCGTATAGTCATCACATACCACTATAAAAAAGCCAAAATAATTTTGTTAATTCTTCCTCAAGTTAGTGACGACAGAAAAATCTCTCAATTGAGCAGCGTATTTGTGGAAGTAATACATGAAAGCTACCCAGGAAATACATGGGTCAAGCTCCGTGCATTTACTGAGCTGTTTCGTTTGATAAGTTGGGTACTGCAGCACAGCACAGATACTTGATCACTTTTCACACAACAAATATTACATAACAAAACATTCTACGACTGCCGGCCTGCAGCTTCAAGCCTCTCCAGCAGGGCAACCTTTTGCTCTACCTACTGGCTACTCCAGAAGGGTGACCAACTGTCACTCTAACCTACTCAGATGTTTCTGATCCTACTGGCCTTTTCCACAAAGTGACGTTTCTTACCACCTGCACTTACCAGCCTCTCCTGCAAGTATGGACTGTTGTTGTCCTGGACTTCCAAGCTGCAGTAAAGAGATGCTTATCATCAGGAGCAGTGCAGCCAGACCGTGCAGAAGGTACTGCTGGCTTTTCAGGGCTTGCAGGTGTTTTACCGCTGGATATTTCTGCAGAAAGCAGGCAGGAGTCCCGTCCATGGGAGGCTTCAGCTGACAGTCCAACTTAAGGAACAAGGATACAGAGAAAAAGAGCATAGCGACAAGGGAGAAGACGAGGAGGACCTGCACCGCTGTGGAAAGAAAAAAGTGCTCTATAAATTATGTGTTTGATATCATTTAGAAACATGCACCCTAAATGGAGGTCCCTCCCACACCATGAAGTAGTGTTACTCAGTGCTGTATGCTGTAATTTAATGTTACACCTTGCTAGTTGCACTCTGTTTCTCGTCACATCCCCAACTTTTGATACTACTTGGGCTGAATCACAGGAAGGGAAAAGATAGCTTCGAAACTGAAGCTATCAATACCATGCATATGCTCTCTTTGTTATGACACTTGCTAGAACCTTGCATGAGCTTGTCTTCTTTTTCTCCGAGAAGCTACACACAAGCTCTTTCTAGTTTGTCCAGCAAGAGTCTTTGGGGATTCGCTAAATAATCCTGGAAGAAGTTCAGCACTCGCCAAGACTGGAACTGTGGAGGCTCTTTTAAAGGACTCCAGAGGCCAAGGGTTTGCTCTCTACTCCATCATTAAAAAAAGTCCAGTATTGAACAAATTCTTGTATACCATTTTATACTTGACCCATTGCTCACACTGCAGAAGTTCAAAATGGAGACTTTGGCCCAAGCCCTAGAATCAATTTGCGAAAGCACTTCTCTGTTCTTAGCACCTACAAAATGGCGACTTCCTCATTCCCAGATGGAAAGAGCTTAAACAGCTCCTCAAGTTTAAAACTGGAAGTACAGTCCAAAAAGACAGTCTTCCATTTGGCCCCGTGGTAAAAATGTAATCAAGGCCTTATTAACAAAAACAAGCCGTCTCAACTGTAATGAGCCTCCATCTATCCTCTGAAGGTCTGGAAATATTCTGCTACTTAACAATCAAGGCCATATTCTATGACGTCAAGAGCAAGAGGTGGCACTTTAAAGAAGCAGTCCTTGACACCTGTTGGGTTGGCCTACTCTTGTCCTCCAGAAAAAGTTATGGATGAAGAGGTTAGCCTCCCTCACTTTCAGCCACCCAGAGAATGCTTGCTTGACAGTTTGGGGGAGCCCTATGTAGGTCCACGTGACTCAGATAAGAGATAAATATGTCTTCCCATTAGGATCAGTAATAGTTCCCTCAGCCAAAAGAGCATTCACTTTTATCTGTTCCACAGTCTTATCTGCCTAGCCCTGGACAAGTGAACTCTATTTCATGCCAGCTTCAGAGGATTTTAATCAAAGCCCCCTTTTTCTAGCCTTTATAGCAAGTAATCATTGGACATTTGGATGAGGGTTCCTCTTAGGACTAGCATGGTTCCACCCTGAGCTCTAATCTGTCTTCTAAGTGCACACTGGAGTCTATTTTGTATATTTACTGATCCTCAAGGCTGTTTATGGTCATCCTCTCTGGCTCCCTGTGGTCCTCTCGGGTTTCACATCCTCTGGTTTTAGGAAGAAATGGCTCTGCACATCTACCTATCATACCTAACAGCACTGTCACTGGCCCTGGAATTCTGATGAATGTCTGAGAACACTGTACAATTTAAACAGTGAGGGTGCACTTGGTCCACCCTCTCCACTAACAAGGTAGGAGTGTGTCTAAAGACTGTGACTCGTGCATCTCATGTCTGCCCTTTGTCTCCACGGTCTGCACCTCCTCGAAACAGACTTAGCAAGGCCCACCTTGCCTATAGACGTGTGACCTGAGAGACTTAGTTCCACATTGTATTCTCATTTTGTGGGGTCTCGTTAACTGTCAGGTTTATGTACCTTCAAGAGGGTTTGATCAGGACTCTTCAATATCAGATGGGAGTGGATTACTCTCTCCCAGTACCACAGAAAGGGACTGAGAAGGCTAGTCACAGCTGCAGCCTCTCAGTATTATAGGCAGGATCTCTCTCTGTAACTTTCATGTTGATGCATATTTTGTACCTTCATGACTAAGAAAATAATCTGTGGCTTTCCAGAGACATGACCTTTTACAAGAGATATGTAAGGCAGGTGTATAGAGGTCTCTATGTCTTTTGTGAGCACCTTCCGACGAAAATCCTTTTTGCTCAACAATCAGCTCAGTCTTGGAAATATGAATTATCTGCATTTACGCATCACAAAAAGGTAAGATCTTTTAAACAAAATGATATTTCTAGCCCTAAGTTCCTTTGCAATATCAGTGTGCCTTAATTCCAACCAAGCTGCTTGCTTCTTGTCTGTCTGAGTGCCTTTGATCAGAACACATGAAGAAGGGTGAGCTACACAGGAAATGGAGTATGATTAGGCAATTTGATATCAGTGGTCAGACCTTTGGGTACCAAAACACAGGCTCTTTCACTGGATACATTTCGCCAGTAATTCATATAGTGAAGGAACTTAGTATCAGTAGTTGTAGAGTTCCACCACTAACCACTACTCCACCTCTGCAGTTAGTCTTATTTAATTCAACAGTTCTTCCTAGTTGGTACCAGGCCACAGTGTGATGTTACGTGGTCAAGAAGGGAGGCAATGCTGTGTTAAGCCCATAGTTCAACAGGTATGGTATTTCACTTTCAGCTTATTATATCTGGCTCAGATGGATCCTGGGATAATGATCACTTCTGAACTCTCGTGGTCAACTGCTCCTTTAACACTCTGTAAGTTCACTATTGCAGCTCAACAGTGATACAACAGAGGACTGTAACTCCGTGTACGTGGCCACCATACCTTTTTGTGTTGAATGTTTATAAGATCACGGCCTTGCCGTAATGAACTTAACAGAAACCTCTGTCCTAGACATTCCACCATGACAGTGAAGTTGAAGAAGCATAGATGAAAGAATAAAAATGCAAACCTCTTAAACGATTTTGCTAGTGTTTTCAGATCTAATCATGTGTCCTAAGATTTGGGAAATAAAGAAAGCCGCGGTTTTCAGACAAGCTTGTAAACAGCTGTTTAGAGGGGTCACCAGTACCATAACCGCTCAGTACAAAGAGGAAAAGAGCTCCAGCAAATATCCAAGACGGTTTCAGCTGAGTAAACACAGGTCCACTAATGTCAGACTAGGGACTTCCCTGCCATCTGCCAGAGGAGTGTCCAGATCTTCAAACATTAAAGGGGCTTGCGGGCCACCAGAGTGGCTAAATAAAAACAAGTGGGCAATGGAGTGACCAAAGAACAACGTTACGCACCACTAACAAGACACAAAAGTAGAAAACTAAATTGACTACACCCTCTGAGCTGTATGTATGAAGAGTTTCTACTACCGCCCAGTAGCAATCAGTTCACAGTACATACCTATGACGATGTGGTCCTCTGACTGCGACTGTAGTTTTGTGAAACAGTTGTACGCCAGGTACAGGTGGAAAGGCCACACTATAAGAAGGTACCAGACAGCTCCTGCAGAAAATGAGACCACAAGCTTCAGTTTCCAAACTTGGACAGTAAGTGTGATGTTTGTGTCTAAAGATACACAGGTATGGTACTATGTGATGTATCTCATATACGTTGTGATATAACAATAGAGTGCTATATTTGTTATTATATACAAATAGGGCACTGTATGTACAGACTGGGTGCTGTACGTCTCATTTTATATAGTGTCCTTATATGTAGCTAGTGTGTTAATTTTGTCATGATACATATGTCGGATGTATGTGTTGCTGTATACTAATATAGTCGTCGAGTCTCATAATAATCAAAGAGAATGCTCCCTATGTCATTATGGATATAGGATGCTGCTAGTCATGACATCTAGATAAGCTGTTGAGTATGAAGAGGTTTCTTGGTGCCAGGCTGTTTCCCGTGTCTCACTAGTGTGTGTGTTTTTGTATGTGCCATGGTTTACATATGTGTTGCTTTATGTCACCTTATCTACAGATTGGATGCTGCCTGTCACATTTTATAGTGATAGAGGGCTGCATGTGTCATGTTGCAAAGACAGGGTGCTGTATTATCAAGATGTATCGACAGGGATTGCATGTGCCATAATATACGTCTAGGGTGCGATCATGTACAGGGTGTACCGGTAGGATCCTATCTGTGTCATTATCGAGTCATGATGTTCAGATAAACTGCTGAATAATGAGGTAACTAGGTATCCAGCTGTGTTCCCCTTTGCATCATTGATTTGCAGTGCCTTGCCTGAGGGATGGTTATAGATAAAAAAACATTTTGCATAGTATAAAAAGGATGCAGTATGCCTTCTTTGAATATTGAGTGTGTAAGGCATGTCTGATTTTATGTTGATAGGGTGCTGCTTGTGGTCTGGGTTACAGGCAGGGTGCTATGCTTTCGAGATGTACAGATATGGAGTTGTATATGTCATGATATGCACATTGACTGCTTTGTGTGTCATGATGTACTCGTGATATACAGAGAGGATGGTGTGGGTGTTATGATTCGTGGTGAGGTTGGTAAATTTGTATAGAATGAAGGGACCCCTGTCACCATCCCCTCACCCTCAACCGTTGTTGACCCCAGTCTCTCACCGATGTAAGGCGCTGTGCCCCTGAGGTCCCAGTGAAGCCGCACTCTCTGCTTAGGGGGGCTGGCGAGGGCCAGGAGCTTATCAGAAAACTGAAAAAGAGACACATAGTGAGATTCCCCGTCCTCCAACATTTCATCTCAGCCGTATGGCCTTTTCCAGGCAAATGCTTACTTGCCCACAGGCCTTAACCCTCCACACGCTCACCCTCACCACTTCCCTCCCTCAAGTCCTGCTCCTGCCAATAAAACAAAGAGTGTGATAACCACAGCAATAAGGGGTCAGAAAACTAATGATTTTTGTAAAAGCTGCAATAGAATTCAATAATGAGGTGGATGATCCATACAATCCATTCACTAGAATGGATCTCTCACATAATTATGAAGAATAATACAGCTTCTTTCTGAAACAGCTTTAAAGAAAACGAGAGCTAATTGAAAATCTGGCCATAGTAGTTCTGTTGATTTCTGTGGGAGGTTGGTGCGGCGGCGCACACGCATTTTCATAAGAGAGGAGATTAATAGAACAAATGGTCTCTTGCTTGCCTCTAGAGAAAGTGCTCCCCTGTCCTGTTTTGTTGCCCTTCTTGTGCACATTTACAGTGGGATCTCCCTGTTACATGACTGAGACCACAGTGGTGCTCGGAGACCAAGTTGGACACCCAAAGTTAATTTTGTATGGTCTAATTTGAGGTGACATGTTGGGCAAACAAAATGATGAATTGGAATGCTACCCTGAACAATTGTTAGTGGTTAGACTATTTGCACGCACTCCTCCCATCACTGTGTGCTTGATGTAACACCCTAAGTTTGACAGGTACGCCCAGACATGGGTTCTGTGCTCATTGTGCCGCTGGAAGCAAGCTGTACCCAATGAGGAGGCCCACTTGGGCTGAAGTCAGTAATGGTGTGCTTCTATTCTGGTTCAGAGAGGACATAGCTTGGCAGCTCTGGCTGGACATTTCCCATTGGAGCAGGACTAAGGCTGATTTGAATATGGCTAGGTCTAATTTGAGGAGGCATAGTGGGCAGAAAAGCAGAGGCCTGGAATGCTACTCAAAGTGATTGCCAGCTGTTAGACTATTTGCAAGCATTCCTTCCATCTTTTTGGGTGTGCTTGATCAAACACTCAAACTGAACCATCTTTGAGAGAGAATGTACTGCCCTCTACTTGGACTTTCTGGAACTGGTACTGGTAGCATAATTTATAATGAAGCCACAGACCTTTTTACTCATGTCCTTCAGTGGTAGATGCCTGCTGACCTCCCCTGTGTACAGGTTTCTACCAGTCTCCCTTAACCAGGGTATATATCGCCCTTCCGTGTGATTCAGTGGTAAAAGGTGTATGTGCACTATCAATGCTGCAAGATAAGTGTGAAGTCTATGTGCATGTATAATAGGAGCTGAGGGAATCCATATTGGCTTCCCTCTGTAAGGTACCGTAAGATCGTGGAGAACATTGTGCAAGGCTGCCTAGTTATTTGCTAACCATGGAGCCTGCAGGTTTTCATTCATTTCTCTCTCCAAGTGTCCATGGCCTTTGCATGTGCCAATTATACATTAGTCATATGGAATCTAATTGGAGAAGCCCTCCAAATTTTAAGTATGCTACAGGGCTGCTCTGTAAACCCAAAGGATTAATACTGTCCAGTTTGACTAGCACTTTGTACCAGAATTCTTCAACGACCAAGGAAGGAACTGTTCACTAGTAGCCTTGAGGAACTGATAAGTTCTATGGCTAGACTCTGCTGACTGCTGACCTTGTCTGTGAACTGAGCCTGGGTCCTGCTTCTTGCTGGAAGTACTAGAAGTGCCATGCCTGTTGGGATATAAGTTTGCTGGACTGCACTCTCAGAGAAGAGAAGAGCCTGCCTGCAAGAGTGATCTGTGTTTCATTTCAGAGGATTGGAACATTTGGTAACTTGCCATACTTGAAACACTTGTGAACCATTCTCTTACAGGTTATCTTCATTGAGGGACCCTGAAGGGCTGCATACTCAGTCACTGAACCGAAGAACCTCACGCTTAATAGGAACCATGGAACCTCCCAGCCTTGAACTCAAAATACCTCACTCCCACATGTACCCAGAGTCGTACAGTCTTACAAAGGTTACTTGAGAATCTCTTTCACACAAGACAAACTGTACAAGGATCCACACAACTTATGTATGGAACAACAGCATGTAGATGCACACAGCCAACAAATGACCGCACATGCACATAGACCCACCTCGCGCAGCTACGTCACTCTCAGAACACAACATGCAGCACAAGAACACCCTCAAACCAGACCTCACCTACACATCCCTACATGTAAGCTTATCCACACTACGCACATGCAGAAACACACCGCCCACAAAATACACATGCACCAAACACAAACATGCAATCAAAGTAAGTACGTGAGGATATCTGGGTTTTCAGTACTATCCAAGGGTGATAAAATGATAATAATGTACATGATTTTTGAGAAAATGAATGTGACCATACCGCACGCCGATGACTAGAGAGTGTTCTGCAGCTACGACATGTTTGCCACCAGGCTTTCAAGTTCAGAGCCATATAAGGGGTGGCTCAGAATGATGGGCCACTGTAATAACCACCAAATATTCACAATTGCTGTTTTTTAGATATCTGTTCTGTCCATAATACCCAGTCAAAGACCCATTGTATGGGCAAGTGCGTGTCTCAGCACAAACCCATGGACCGGGTAAATGCGTGGACAGCACGGTGCGCTCCTGCTGGTTAAAGCAGCGACTGCAGAGGGCGTCCTGTGTGGTGGTGGTGGCATGTCAGGTTGAGGACAGTACTTACCCTTCTTGGGCCGGTCAGAAGCACTGTGGATCCGGATCTCGCCTCCTCGTGGGCAGCGGGCTCCTTGGTGCTCTGCATGGAGGCCGAGGGAAAACCCACCCAAGGAGCTGAGGACTGGAGCAATCAGGCGGGAGGGGGCAAAGTCTTCAGATGTTCTGGGCAGGTGGTGGGTCGGAACTGAGGTATCAGGAACTACTACCGCAGGCCCCTACTCCTTTAGGACAGTTGCTTCTGTGAATAGGGGCGCGTGGTGGACCCCAGGTGCGCGCTCACTGTGCCCGGGGTCGAGGCTGACGCAGGGACGGCGGAGTGGCGCTGGGCAGCCTCGCCCTGCTCTTCTGAGAGTCCCTTCGCAGGCTGTTGTGGGGAGAGGAGGGGGGTCTCGCCGCTCCCCCTTGCTACACTGTGCGTCTCCCTCCTCTCATAATTTGCCCCCACCTCACTCTCTCGTGCTCGCCTTGCGCTGCAACGATGGTCAGTCCGGAGTCCCAGAAGATGGCCCGAGCTTCCCCGAAGATGAATCTGTTGCTCCAAGTGCAATACTTGCAGCATTTATATTAGACCGGGGCCTCGCCTGCTCCTTATCTCCCGGGAGATGACGCACAATACACCGGGCTGAAAGGCTGATCAGCATGTCTTATCGACAGTTACTGATCAATAGCCTCACAATGAGTCGGGCAGAGGGACTCTCCTAGGGGTTATCTGTGTGTGGGGAGAGAGTGGGCCTCTGGGCCTCCAGAATCCCAATCATGCCTCTCACGAGGTGAGGAGATTAGAACTGCGTCCAAAGACGAGCAGATCATCCACCTGTGGGGCTCCAATGATTGCATTTACAGCAGGTATTTACCGGACCCACTCGGTGCCCGCCTCAACGCCCTGCCCCTCATCACCCCCGGATTATCCGTCTGCAGCTTTCGATCTCCCCTCTGAAGTCTGAGCACCCCTAGCCCACAGCTTCCAGTAGCCTCGTCCAGATATTTGAGTTTGGAAAACTCCTTGCCGGCCTCTGAGCACTCGCCTTCCTGTCCCCAGCGTTCGAGAACACTTTTCCTGTGATCAGAGCCAAGACTCCGACCCGAGCAGCCGCCTCCGTGCTCCGAGTTCCGTCCTGATCCTATTCAGACAGCCTTAAAACTCGCCCCAGGCCTAGAGTTTTGAACACTCCACAAATTGACTCCAGTAGTGGTGAATCCGACAACTAAACACTTCTCCTAACCCTCGATATTTGAGCGAGACCACATAGGCTCAGAACCCCCCCCCCCCCGAAATATTTTACAAGATTGGTATTTAGAGCCTCCCATACCACAGTTTAAACTTCCAAACAGCGTCTGACCAAAAGTTAAGAGTACCCCTTTTTGCCCTAGAACTGTACCTCTCATCTTGATTTCAGAGTTTGGTGTAGCCCTCTGTTTGGTTCTAGACCTGCCTGGTGGAGATCTCTGTGCCTTCGGAGGAACCACCACCACGGGGGTAAATGTACTGAGGGGTTGCTGTGTTTCGTGCAGCTGCTCAAAAAACATTTTTGTTTTTGAAAAATTCCTAAAGGGGGAGTTTGTTTTACAAAAGTTTTGTCCCAGGAAATGGGGATCATTTTTTTATGTTCAGGACCCCCAGACTTTTCCTTATGGTCCTGAGCAGGAAAAGGTATGTCAGAATGTCTGCCGTAATTAGGGACAACCATTTGAGGTACTGAGACTGACAGCCGGATGTCCGCAGGGCTGTTGGTCTCAGGTTTACACTGGCAGAGCCAGCTGGGGCAAACATGGTCTGTCCGATTCTAAGTAGATCCACCAAACAAACAGTTTGGTAGACAGGGTACTCCAACATCCAGTATCCTATCTGCCAAACTCTGAATAACTCACCAAGACTACTCTGAGGAGTGGCTTTCCTTCCATGTACTGACCCAGATGTACCCTGCAGTCCAAAATTAAGCCATAGCATCAGAAAACAATGCTGCTACCCCACACCTGCACTTTTGCTGGTAAAACTGGCAATTAGTGATTTGAAGCACATGTCAGGAAAAACCATGGGCCTGGTTCTGAATTTGATGAAATGACGTTATGATGGAGGCAATTTTTGTGTGTGCATGCATTAGGCACTAATAGAACATTTGAGTGTAAACACTGGTGCCTGGAACGTTCAAAATATTTTGAGGGTGGGCGTCGTTATCCACTTATAGCCACAACAATAGCATTTCATGCCAACGCCACCATTATGACAGGGATAGCCACATTTTTGGCATTAATACAGAAGGCATGTGAAGCATGGGCACCATAATGATGCTGATAGCCACAATTATGTAAGAAATGAACACAGTATCTCAAGGGTGGTATTGTTATGCCATGGTCAACGTTATCGCAGGTATTGCCAGAGTTATGTTCAGAGTGCCTAGAGTACACTGGAAAGACTGGAATAGGTCTATTTGTTATATCAACCACGAAGTTTATTTATTTACTCATTCAACATTCCAAATAATACAGAGTATGCTTTTTTTGAATAGCAAATCAGCAAGTTCCAATTATGTCAAAACAGATCTCTAAGTGTGAGTAAAGGATAGATCCTTCGTTCAGGAAAGGCATGCTCTATATTAATTGGCACATTGTGCAAGAAAACATTCTTCTTTATAAATGACATTCTGATTATAGCACAGGATGTATTTAAAAAAATATTCTACTGAAAATAATTTAAAAAAAGAATAAATTAGTAAATGTCAACGTTCAAGGGCGAATTTATTGACCTCTTCAACTTTCTCCAGCATTAGACAGTAAGCAGTATTGTGAGCAGGGGCACTTCATCCGGAGGTCTTATTTAGGCCTCGTTGAAATTTAAATTATGCTTTAGCAATTAAACCACTTCCCATAATTACTTTGCCATTTGCGGTAAATATTTACCGCTAATGCACTAGAACTACACAACGCAAGCAACTGTTGTTTGCGGTACCTTTGTTTAAATTTGTCCTCATGCCAAAAATTGATGCAAGAACGCATTAAATATTAAAATAAATGCCTGGTTTGCATTATGCATACTTTTGTATTATTTTGTAGTAATTTTACATAACTATGCAAAAGCAAATTACACACATTGTGCACATCCCTAGTTTTTTCGATGGTCAGATAGTTGAGCTATCCGTCTTTTCTTTCATATTACCGGAAATATGTAAAAGATGAACATTAGACCAGAAACGCCCTTGTGGCAGGAATATTACACTTTCTCAGCATAGTCTAAAAGGCCTCCTGACAGGGTCACCATGAGACCAGGGCACCCCCAAAACCAAACTTTACAGTCAGGCTACCCCACCTATATCTTTCCTCAAACATAGACACATGCAGGCATAGAAATGTTTGTGAACACGCACACACTCAAACATGTAACTGCAACAAATCATATGCAGGGACACGCTTTTCACACTCCTTAGAGGGTGTAGTACCCTTTTTAATTAAACCTATTTTGTGTTATGTTTTCTTAATACCAAGAAGCATTGAGAACAAGTGACCTACAAATTAAACATATCATAAAATCCCCACAAGGTACCTTCTCACATACTGTAGGCCAGTGGTTCCCAACCTGTGGGCCGGGGACCCCTGGGGGTCCGCGAAGCCTCCTCAGGGGGTCCACGACAGCTGGGACCTAATAATATTACATTTTTTAAGCAATCAGTAATGACTCAGTGGGGGTCCCCGGGCTCCAGTATTGATAAAATGGGGGTCCACAGAAGTCAAAAGGTTGGGAACCACTGCTGTAGGCTGTTCTCTGCTTCCCTTTAATGGCTTGGATAAACAAGAGCAGCTTGGCAGCGGGGGCAGGAGGTAATTGTCATGAATGGCAACTTAGAGTTGACACACCTAAGTCGATGGCTCCACTCGGCACAGGGTCAACGGCATGATGGCGGGCCCTGGCCACAGGTAGGGCCAACACCTGGCCCAGGGAGCGGGGGCACCAACAGCATTTTGCTTTTTAGTATTTACATTCAAATTTTGCACGCTTTCACATGATACCTGGGAAACAGCACCCCACACCTATTGGCTGCCAGGGGTCAATGGGGTCGCCTGATTGTCCGAAAGGGGCACAGGAAGGGGCATTTAAGCCACAGGTCCTGGAACACCCATATTGGTTCATTGTTTGCGGTGCCCCTGCTTACCGTTGACGTGCCCTGGTGTCGCTGGACACAAGCTCTATGAACCTGCTCTCCCATCCCTGATTTATGATTAGGTGGGGACAAGTCAACAGGTGTATTGTGCATGGTTGTGCTGTTCCTCCAACCTGTTTCCTTCAGGTATATTAAGGATTTGTCGTATTAATTGCAGGTTTGGCGACAAAGTGAGCAGACAGTTTGGCATCCCAAACGAGAAGCTAGGCAAATTCTGGATACATTTGGCTTTAAATCTTTGGCCAGGTTTGGGCAGAAGCTCTACAGTCTGTAATGAAGGGCCAGAGGCATGTGCTACAGCGACTGACTTTGGCACCCCCCAATGTACTTTATGGCACTGCCCTGCGATTGTTGGGAGTTGGAGATTGCACCAAGGGGCCAAGACCCAGCCCAATTGCTCAGGCTCATCTCACGAAAAGTGCCATGGGATTCCTTTTGGGTTGCTCTGATAAGGGTATTTAAGGGCTGAGCTGGCTTGCTCGCCTAGGCTCCTCTCCTTGTGAGGGAAAAGGGGAGTTTGCCTTGTAGATATTATATCCAGGGGGCCCGGTGGCTTGCACTCGGGCTCCCAAGTTTATAGCTGGTGCTCTAGGTGCCAGCCGGGTGGCCAAACATAAATGTGGGTTAGGAGATTCTAATGTATATCAGTTTTCAACGCGTTTGATGTTAAATGTATATACAGTGTATGAGGGTAATCAAAACACTTTTTAATGAATTCTGTTGAACACTAACTACGGCATGAAAATTGTTGTTTCAAGCTCAAGATGTTATGTCAGGGCAGCTGTTTGCGTTTGTTGATGATAGCTCAAGCTAGGTTTTGGGGGTCTTCTACTACTGCCACAGGCATCAGTGCAGTCCCTACCTGTGCTGATAACTGGGGTGGCAGAGGAGAGAAGGGTTAGTGCCCTTCTTTCAGTTAAAGTTGAAGGCTTTTTTCACTTGCACACTGACTGTGGAACCAGGGCTACGGCTAAGTTGCCTTCCAGGCACGTGCTGTGTACATCACAGGCAGGGTTTGGCTAATTTGACGGCTGACTTCGGAACATGGGTTCAACATGGGTTCAATGATAATTGTATGAGTTATATCAGGAAAGCGGTTAAGGCTCAGCCCATCATATCCTAGTAGCAACCTACCAGTGAAATATGGTCTGTTCTGGTCGTAGTAGACGTCTCAGAGATTGATTCTTGGAACGGGGCATTTGAGAAGGTTGTAAGGGAAAGTATATCTATTTGCAGGTGTTAGGCTGTCATTGGGTCGATCCTACAGCGGTAGAAAGGAAGTCATAATGAGATGAGATTTAGAAAAACATAGTAGTTCGGAGGTGTCAATCTCAGGTTCAGTGCAGTCAAGTGGATCATTGAGAGCACAGAGATCAGAAAAAGCAGCACGGGGGGGGGTGTTGTGAGGTCAAAGCTTGCTAAACTGCAGAGGTCAGTAGGGGTGATTATAGGGAATAAATCATAGTGAGAAGAATTGATGGAATGTTGAGCTGCAAAAGGTGAGGTCTTATCACCAGAAAGCCCTCTTCGGTAATATTGTTTTCAGTTCTGAAGACCTTGCCCGGAGTATTCTGTTCGTTACTGGAAACAAAAGTATTGTGTTGACATGTGGAAAAATCATCAGGTGTAATGGGTCCAACAGTGAAGACTTCACTTGGGAGTATTTTGTCAGGTTCTGGTGGCATGATATGAAGTAATTGGTCCTGTTTTGGACAGCTCATTTTGATTATTGTGTTCAGGTCTGTGAACGTCATCTGGAGTATTGTGTCTAGCTGTAAAAACTTTGCAATATTGCATCTAGTTACTTAGACTTCCTTTAGGGTTGTACATTCAGTTCTCAAGTTCAGACTATTGTGACCAGTCTCTTGCGGCTTAAGTTGGACTAATACACCAAATTCTGAAGGGAAATTGTAACCGATTTGCATAGGAATAGTGCTACATTTGGCACCACATGAGCATTCCATGTGTGAGGACCTCAAGCAACTCTTCCCACAAAAGTAGTACTACAGCCACACACTTCTACAACCATACATGGAGGTCCGCATATCTTCGCCGCCGACACACGAGCGGCAGTTGCATGCTCTTCTAGTACCAGAAAACATAACAGATTTTGGAGGCCACATTGATAGTATTTGTGTAAGCTGTGCGGAAACTACTGGATTTTGTCGAGGTTAGGGGGGCACATCTGCCAAAGGATCCAGATTGGATAAAGTGCTGAGATGACCCATTGCTGTAAAGTCACATGTAAACCAAAGTCCCATTGAGACAGACACAGCTTGGAAAGTAGGGGAGGGTGTAAGATATTCAAATATATAAAGACAATGAAGTAAGTACAACTGTTTTTTTTGTTTGTTTTTGTTTTAATAGCAGGAGGGTAATCCTAATGCAGAGCTCACAAAACCAGTAGACTTGGGCGCAAATGTTGTGTGTTCTGGAACAAAAATTAGAAGCTAATTTGCATAGAAAAGTAAATGCCTGAAGCAGGTTTCAGCGGATCAGCAAAAGACGAAGCAACAAACGGCGTAAACACCATTTCTTCGTGCATGTTTTGCAGTCCGTGCGCCTGTGAGGTGTGTGGGCGTCGGGCTGCTGCAGACAGATGCTGGCATTGTTTCTTTATCTGGAGGGAGCTGATGGGTTTCCAGCCCTGTCCGGTTGTGTCCCGCTGTCGAGGGCGGGCTGCAGGTAGTACTTAGTAAGAGGTTTACCTCCCAGTGTAGAGCCCAGAGTGGACAGTCTGCAGACATATTATCTCCCCCTCCTCCCGATTATCTGCCATTAGACGGGCTCCTCTTCAACCCCAGTTTATCAGCTTCGAGTAACACCCTCTCTCCTCCCCGACTCCACCTGTATCTCAGGTGAGCTCGGCTCTCTGGAGTCTGCTCGCCACACGGGCAGACAAAGAACAGTAATCTGTTTCCATCGGCGCTGGAAATAGAAAACAGTTGTTCCAGGAACCTATGAACAGGGGTAGCAGCAGAGGGGCTGGGGTGGAGTCACGAGGGGCAGCGCCACGAAGAGCCGAGTGCTTGAGTCAGCCCACGTGGTCTTTTTTAATTCATTTGACGGGGTGATCTCTGTACACCTTCTGGACACAGGTTGAATCAACACAAAATAGCACGAAGGTTTAACGTATCTACCGCAGAGCATAGCACATAAGGATGGGTAAACATTGCGAGCATATTTACAAGAAAGTAGCACATCAGTTCTGACGCACCACTTTTCTTGCGTCGCCCTGCGCCCCCTAACACCACCATGCGTGCGCCGTATTTACAATACAGTGCACCATGGCGCGCTTTAGGAGAATAGCGTCAAAAATGTTGATGAGATTGTGGCACTTTGCAGAATTAGCGCCAAAAATGATGGTGCTAATCCTGCAAAGTCAAGGGAGGCCCATTGAAAACAACGGCAGTGTCACTTCAATGCCACCCCAGGCAGGTGTTAAAAATGACGCACAGAAAGCTTGTAAATTTCACTGCGCCAATTTTATGGGCCTGCCTGTGCGTTTGCAACATCTCACATTTGAACTGAGTCTTTCATTTGAGGTTGAGATGCGTCCTAGTGAATAAACTGTGAACTGGTAACCTAGGTGCTAATCCGAGCTCCAGTAAATCGTGGCATTCTAGACACATTACTAAAGCCACTTGGGCCTGAAATTGTGAATGTGTAATGCAATTGCAAGTTTGTGAAAAGTAATGTTATTGTGAAATGCAACATCCCCAATAGTGCCAAATTGCTATTAAGCTTGGGCTGTGCTATATTAACAACATACATATTCAGGTTTCAAGTGAGAATCTTTAAATACTTTCTAAGTGCATTTTGTGCAATGTGCCATATAAAATTAATGTTAGCGTACTTACACAGATGAGAGGATAAGCTTGGTAATACTACAAGGTGTGCATAGATTTACATTTCTTACATAGATTCTGAAAAAATTCAGAAACACATTAACATTTCTGTTAGACTTTCAGGAAAAAACTTAAAGTTAAACTGCAATGAGTTTCTTTGTTTCTCTTGACTGGGTGTGGCATCAGGTTTTAGGTTCCAGCTGTAGTGTTTTGATCCTCAGTTGTTCCCAGTTAGGACCAGTGGTGGCCGACGCATTTTTAAGGTAGTGGGGTGGATGGAGGTGGTGCGAGGGGAGTGAGCGGGGGTTAATAGTAATAAATAAAAGCTTACCTGGTGCTTCTGGCTGCCTCGCGCTCCTCTTCCTGATCCCAGCAGCTTCAGAGACTCCCTGGGCAATCCCAGTACTGCTCTCATGCTATTTCCAAGCATGAGAGCAGGTCGGGGATTGTCCTGAGCGTGCTGGTTTACTGCTCGCTCAGGCACAGGGAGTCTGTGCTGTGTCTCCAACCTGAGTGTCAAATACAGCTGGGTTTGAGAAACCAAAATTGTGCATGTCTGTTTGGCCGGCCTAAGACAGCCAGCCAAACAGACATGCACACTTAAGTGCACACACTAATCCACTGCTCCACCACTCCCATGGCCCAGCCCTACACACACACGCTAGCTCTGAGCTAGTGGGGTGACGCTCCTCCTATACTGCGGAGGAGCCGCAGCTGGTCAGGATGCCACTTTGAACCAAAGGAATTGTCTGCTGCTCCTTCTACCAAAGTACACACTGTGCAGGCGCCTTTGCATGTGTGCACATGTCACCACACTGAAATGGGACAGAGGCAGGGCGATTCTCAGGAGCCGGACTAAACCTCAGTACTAATTGAAGAATTGCTGCCAGGACTGCTTCCCACTCTATTTCAGCACTGTCTTCCTTTATCAAACCACGGCAGTGAGTGTGGACAGGCACTAGAAGCAGGGAATGCCTGAGCTGGCATCAGAGGATTCCTAGAAGCTAACACCATACAAAAGGGGCCCTGTGCATGAACGTCGATTCAACAAAATGCCAGGGTTAGTGGAAGAGACATTATTCAAATGTTTATCCAGTGATGACATCACAGGAAGCGACATCACATGACCTTTTTAACTGAGGATGTTTTACATAATAATTTAAGGTAGTGACATTACTACAAAATATTATGTGAAAGAGTAAACACTCAATGTAAGATTAATAAAATAACACTGCAGGTTTCCAAAGCAGTTACAAATCCATTTTATACTCAACATATATATTAATTGAGGTAGTGCCATGATATGCTATGAGTGCAGCCATCATATGCCAGGAGTACTGCCCCCTTACCTTTTCTTCTCTCCTCCCTTGGAAGTAGAGAACTAGAAAAGGCAGGTGCAATTTCAGCACCAGCTGATAAAACAAAACAAACTTGGCTGCTGTTGGCACCCATAAAGTGGAATAGGGCTTTTGAAATAAGCAAGCAAGAAAGCAATATTTTAATTTACTGGAGTATGCATTTGTAAGGAAATGGCTCCCTGTTGCAATTACCCCCCACTTTTTGCCTGATACTGATGCTGACTTGACTGAGAAGTGTGCTGGGACCCTGCTAACCAGGCCCCAGCACCAGTGTTCTTTCACCTAAAATGTACCATTGTTTCCACAATTGGCACACCCCTGGCACACAGATAAGTCCCTTGTAAAAGGTACCAGTGGTACCAAGGGCCCTGTGACCAGGGAAGGTCCCTAAGGGCTGAAGCATATGTTGTGCCACCCTAAGGGACCCCTCACTTAACACATGCACACTGCCATTGCAGATTGTGTGTGTTGGTGGGGAGAAAAAGGCAAAGTCGACATGGCATCCCCTTCAGGATGCCATGCACACAAAATGCTGCCTGTGGCATAGGTAAGTCACCCCTCTAGCAGTCCTTACAGCCCTAAGGCAGGGTGCACTATACCACAAGTGAGGGCATAGCTGCATGAACAATATGCCCCTACAGTGTCTAAGTCTATTTTTAGACATTGTAAGTACAGTGTGGCCATATGAAGTATATGGTCTGGGAGTTTGTCAAAAACAAACTCCACAGCTCCATAATGACTACACTGAATACTGGGAAGTTTGGTATCAAACTTCTCAGAATAATAAACCCACACTGATGCCAGTGTTGGATTTATAAAAAAATGCACACAGAGGGCATCTTAGAGATGCCCCCTGTATTTTACCCAATTGTTCAGTGCAGGACTGACTGGTCTGTGCCAGCCTGCTGCTGAGAGACGAGTTTCTGACCCCATGTGGTGAGAGCCTTTGTGCTCTCTGAGGACAGAAACAAAAGCCTGCTCTGGGTGGAGGTGCTTCACACACCCCCCTGCAGGAACTGTAACACCTAGCAGTGAGCCTCAAAGGCTCAGGCTTCGTGTTACAATGCCCCAGGGCACTCCAGCTAGTGGAGATGCCCGCCCCCTGGACACAGCCCCCACTTTTGGCGGCAAGTCCAGGGGAGATAATGAGTAAAACAAGGAGGAGTCACCCACCAGTCAGGACAGCACCTAAGGTGTCCTGAGCTGAGGTGACCCCTGCCTTTAGAAATCCTCCATTTTGATGTAGGAGGATTCCCCCAATAGGAATAGGGATGTGCCCCCCTCCCCTCAGGGAGGAGGCACAAAGAGGGTATAGCCACCCTCAAGGACAGTAGCCATTGGCTACTGCCCTCCCAGACATAAACACACCCCTAAATTCAGTATTTAGGGGCCCCCAGAAACTAGGAAACTAGATTCCTGAACCTGAAGACAAAGAAGGACTGCTGACCTGAAGCCCTGCAGAGAAGACGGAAACACCAACTGCTTTGGCCCCAGCCCTACCGGCCTGTCTCCCCACTTCAAGAAAAACTGCAACAGCGACACGTCCCCCAGGGTCCAGCGACCTCTGAAGCCTCAGAGGACTACCCTGCATCTAAAAGGACCAAGAAACTCCCAAGGACAGCGGCCCTGTTCCACAAAGACTGCAACTTTGCAATGAAGAAGCAACTTTTAAAGACCACACGTTTCCCGCCGGAAGTGTGAGACTTTCCACTCTGCACCCGACGCCCCCGGCTCGACCTGCGGAAAACTAACTCTACAGGGAGGACTCCCCGGTGAATGCAAGCCCGTGAGTAGCAAGAGTTGACCCCCATGAGCCCCCACAGCGACGTCTGCAGAGGGAATCCAGAGGCTCACCCTGACCGCGACTGCCTACTTCAAAGAACCCGATGCCTGGGAAACAAACTGCACCCGCAGCCCCCAGGACCTGAAGGATCCGAACTCCAGTGCAGGAGCGACCCCCAAGTGGCCCTCTTCCTAGCCCAGGTGGTGGCTACCCGAGGAGCCCCCCCCTTGCCTGCCTGCATTGCTGAAGAGACCCCCGGGTCTCCCACTGAATCCTATTGCAAACCTGACGCCTGTTTGCACTCTGCATCCGTCCGCCCCTGTGCCGCTGAGGGTGTACTTTCTGTGCCTACTTGTGTCCCACCCGGTGCCCTACAAAATCCCCCTGGTCTGCCCTCCGAAGACACGGGTACTTACCAGCTGGCAGACTGGAACCGGGACACCCCTATTTCCATTGAAGCCTATGTGTTTTGGGCACCACTTTGACCTCTGCACCTGACCGGCCCTGAGCTGCTGGTGTGGTAACTTTGGGGTTGCCTTGAACCCCCAACGGTGGGCTACCTTGGACCCAACTTTGAACCTTGTAAGTGCTTTACTTACCTGTGAACCTAACAAATACTTACCTCCCCCAGGAACTGTTGATTTTTGCACTGTGTCCAATTTTAAAATAGCTTATTGACATTTTTTGCCAAAACTGTACATGCTATTGTGATGATTCAAAGTTCCTAAGATACCTGAGTGAAATACCTTTCATTTAAAGTATTGTTTGTAAATCTTGAACCTGTGGTTCTTAAAATAAACTAAGAAAATATATTTTTCTATATAAAAACCTATTGGCCTGGAATTGTCTTTGAGTGTGTGTTCCTCATTTATTGCCTGTGTGTGTACAACAAATGATTAACACTACCCTCTGATAAGCCTACTGCTCGACCACACTACCACAAAATAGAGCATTAGAATTATCTCTTTTTGCCACTATCTTACCTCTAAGGGGAACCCTTGGACTCTGTGCACGCTATTTCTTACTTTGAAATAGCATATACAGAGCCAACTTCCTACATTGGTGGATCAGCGGTGGGGTCTAAGACTTTGCATTTGCTGGACTACTCAGCCAATACCTGATCACACGACTAAATTCAAAAAATTGTCATTAGAAACTGATTTTTGAAATTTGAGCTATTTTTCTAAATTTTTAAAAAGTCCTGCTAGGGCCTTGTGTTAGTCCCTGTTAGCATTTCTTTTAGAGTTTAAAAAGTTTTGTAAAAGTTTGGATTAAGTTCTAGAATAGTTTTAGATTCTTAAAAAGTATCCCAACTTTTAGAGAAATAATGTCTACTGCAGAAGAGATGGTGGTGGAGCTCAACCTCACCCCTTACCTGCATCTTAGGATGTCAGAGATAAGGACTCTCTGCAAAATCAAAAAGATAAAAACTGGTTCAAACCCTACCAAAGTACAGCTCCAGGTGCTTTTGGCAGAGTTTTCCAAAAACAACCCCTCTGATGATGACCTCACAGAGGGGGAAACTAGTGATGTGGAGGAATTCCCACCTCCAGTCCTAGTTAGGGAGACCAGGGTTCCTCCAACCCTGACTCCACAAGTGATAGTCAGAGATGCTGCTTCTCCCACAGGGGAGTCGAGCAACTCTGGAAGCATTGAGGGCAGCCTCAATGAAGATAACCTCCTATTAGCCAGGATGGCCAAAAGATTGGCTTTGGAGAGACAGCTCCTAGCCATAGAAAGGGAAAGACAAGAGATGGACTTAGCTCCCATCAATGGTGGCAGCAACTTAAATAGGGTCAGAGATACTCCTGACATGCTAAGAATCCAAAAGGGATTGTAACAAAATATGAAGATGGTGATGACATCACCAAATGGTCCACACCTTGTGAGAGGGCTTGTACAACCAGAAGAGTAAACAAATCTCACTGGGGTGCTCTCCTTTGGGAAATGTTCACTGGAAAGTGTAGGGATAGACTCCTCACACTCTCTGGAAAATATGCAGAATCCTAAGACCTCATGAAGGCTACCTTGATTGAGAGCTTTGGATTCTCCACAGAGGAGTACAGGATTAGGTTCAGGGGGGCTCAAAAATCCTCGAGCCAGACCTGGGTTGATTTTGTAGACTACTCAGTGAAAACACTGGATGGTTGGGTAACTGGAAATGAAGTGCATGACTATGTTGGGCTTTATAATTTGTTTATGAAAGAACATATTTTAAGTAACTGCTTCAATGAAAAGTTGCATCAGTATCTGGTAGACCTAGGTCCAACTTCGCCCCAAGAATTGGGAAAGAAGGCAGACCACTGGGTCAAGACTAGGGTAACCAAAACTTCCACTGGGGGTGACCAAAAGAAAGGGGTTACAAAGCCTCCCCAGGAGAAAGTGGGTGACACTAGAAACAAAGAAAAAGAGTCCTCTGTAGGCCCCCAAAAACCAGACGAGGTGGGTGGGCCCCAAGACACAACCCAAAACAAAGGTGGGTACCAGGGTAAGAACTGGGATGCCACTAAGGCATGGTGCCAAAACTGTAGACAGACAGGGCACCACACCAAGGACACTCCTTGTCCCAAAAACAAACCCCATAGCAATATCCCAGGGGTGGCCAGTGTAGCCATTGGAGATGACTCCTCAGATAAGGAGGTCTTCATAGCCTTCAACTGGAAAAAGAGCCCAACACGTGAGTTGGAGATTCCAGAGGGAAGTAGACACTTCCACCACCTACTGGTGAATGGAATCCCAGCCATTGCCCTGAGAGACTCTTGTGCCAGTCACACTATTGTGCATGACAGGCTGGTGTTCTCAAACCAGTACATCCCAGGTGAGACTGCCAGAGTAAGAGTTAGCCCAGACAGGGTCACTGATAGGCCTGTGGCTTTCGTGCGGGTGGCACTTTTAGCTGGAGAAGGGTGGTAGTCAGTACAGACCTCCCCCTTGATTGTCTCCTTGGAAATGACTACCCAGAGGTTAGTCAGAGCCCAAGAGAGGAACTGGTCCAGTGCCAGTCCTCTCCCAAGGATTCTGGAGGTGCTACCCCTGCAGTAACTGCAAGTAGGACCCAAAAGAAAAAGAAAGGAAAACAGAGTAGGAAAGGTGGAAAACCTTTAGCCAAGGTTCCAGCAAGCCAAGGAGATTCTGCTTCAGTAGGGTAGAACTCCAAAAGTGGCACTGGTAAAGTCCAACCTGACCCACAAGAAGTCCTGGCTAGTCAGGCAACTGTTAAACCTGAGTGGGTGGCTCCTCAGTTAACAGAAGAAAGAGTGGAAGAAGGGTGTTTACTACAAGATGTAGTAACCCCTCACTCTTACACAGCAGACAGGCACCCTGAACCCAAAGAAGCCTGTAACTTAGCTCCTTCCCTTGCAGGTGAAGCACTAAAGGTGTGGTTCTGGGCACTGACAGCTGTCAGTGGCCTCTGCTGGGTGTTAGCCTTTATGGCTGCACTATCCTTGGCATGGTGGTCTGACCCCATGCCAAATAGCAAGTTAGGCCCCCTGACCCTGTTGGTCATAGTGGGGTTACTCCAGCTCTGGGTAACCTCTTTGGGTAAGCTAGGGGCGACCCTGGCTAAGATAAGATTAGCAGAGGTGGAATACCTCTAACCCCAAAATAGAGAGAATGGGTGAAGACATTAAAAGCACAGACAAGAAGCAATTCAGACTAGGTCCTATCACTGTGGAAGTGGGTCAGATCCCCAGAGGGAATTACCTGAACAGGAGGATGTAAGGCAGAGTAGGCCCTGCAACAAACCAGCCTATTTCCACTACTCTTCCTCGCCTGACAGACTAGGAAGACTCTCCCAGCTTTGGCTGAGTCTCCTGGCCTGTGGGCTGGGGGGCGGGGGGTTGTGTAAGGAAATGGCTCCCTGTTGTAATTACCCCCCACTTTTTGCCTGATACTGATGCTGACTTCACTGAGAAGTGTGCTGGGGCCCTGCTATCCAGGCCCCAGCACCAGTGTTCTTTCACCTAAAATGTACCATTGTTTCCACAATTGGCACACCCCTGGCACACAGATAAGTCCCTTGTAAAAGGTACCAGTGGTACCAAGGGCCCTGTGACCAGGGAAGGTCCCTAAGAGCTGCAGCATATATTGTGCCACCCTAAGGGACCCCTCACCTAACACATGCACACTGCCATTGCAGATTGTGTGTGTTGGTGGGGAGAAAAAGGCAAAGTCGACATGGCATCCCCCTCAGGATGCCATGCACACAAAATGCTGCCTGTGGCATAGGTAAGTCACCCCTCTAGCAGGCCTTACAGCCCTAAGGCATGGTGGACTATACCACAGGTGAAGGCACAGCTGCATGAGCAATATGTCCCTACAGTGTCTAGGTCTATTTTTAGACATTGTAAGTACAGTGTGGCCATATGAAGTATATGGTCTGGGAGTTTATCAAAAACGAACTCCACAGCTCCATAATAACTACACTGAATACTGGGAAGTTTGGTATCAAACTTCTCAGAATAATAAACCCACACTGATGCCAGTGTTGGATTTATTAAAAAATGCACACAGAGGGCATCTTAGAGATGCCCCCTGTATTTTACCCAATTGTTCAGTGCAGGACTGACTGGTCTGTGCCAGCCTGCTGCTGAGAGACGAGTTTCTGACCCCATGTGGTAAGGGCCTTTGTGCTCTCTGAGGACAGAAACAAAAGCCTGCTCTGGGTGGAGGTGCTTCACACATCCCCCTGCAGGAAGTGTAACACCTAGCAGTGAGCCTCAAAGGCTCAGGCTTCGTGTTACAATGCCCCAGGGCACTCCAGCTAGTGGAGATGCCCGCCCCCCCTGGACACTGCCCCCACTTTTGGCGGCAAGTCCAAGGGAGATAATGAGAAAAACAAGGAGGAGTCACCCACCAGTCAGGACAGCCCCTAAGGTGTCCTGAGCTGAGGTGACCCCTGCATTTAGAAATCCTCCATTTTGATTTAGGAGGATTCCCCCAACAGGAATAGGGATGTGCCCCCCTCCCCTCAGGGAGGAGGCACAAAGAGGGTGTAGCCACCCTCAAGGACAGTAGCCATTGGCTACTGCCCTCCCAGACCTAAACACACCCCTAAATTCAGTATTTAGGGGCCCCCAGAACCTAGGAAACTAGATTCCTGAACCTGAAGATGAAGAAGGACTGCTGACCTGAAGCCCTGCAGAGAAGACGGAGACACCAACTGCTTTGGCCCCCGCCCTACCGGCCTGTCTCCCCACTTCAAGAAAAACTGCAGCAGCGACGCGTCCCCCAGGGTCCAGCGACCTCTGAAGCCTCAGAGGACTACCCTGCATCTAAAAGAACCAAGAAACTCCAGAGGACAGCGGCCCTGTTCCACAAAGACTGCAACTTTGCAACAAAGAAGCAACTTTTAAAGACCACACGTTTCCCGCCGGAAGCGTGAGACTTTCCACTTTGCACCCGACGCCCCCGGCTCCACCTGCGGAAAACAAACTCTACAGGGAGGACTCCCCGGTGACTGCGAGCCCGTGAGTAGCCAGAGTTGACCCCCCTGAGCCCCCCAGAGCGACACCTGCAGAGGGAATCCAGAGGCTCCCCCTGACCACGACTGCCTGCTTCAAAGAACCCGACGCCTGGGAAACACACTGCACCTGCAGCCCCCAGGACCTGAAGGATCCGAACTCCAGTGCAGGAGCGACCCCCAGTTGGCCCTCTTCCTAGCCCAGGTGGTGGCTACCACCCCGAGGAGCCCCTCCCCTTGTCTTCCTGCATCGCTGAAGAGACCCCCGGGTCTCCCATTGAATCCTATTGCAAACCCGATGCCTGTTTGCACTCTGCACCCGGCCGCCCCAGTGCCGCTGAGGGTGTACTTTCTGTGCCTACTTGTGTCCCCCCCGGTGCCCTACAAAAGCCCCCTGGTCTGCCCTCCGAAGACGCAGGTACTTACCTGCTGGCAGACTAGAACCGGGGCACCCCTATTTCTATTGAAGCCTATGTGTTTTGGGCACCACTTTGACCTCTGCACCTGACCGGCCCTGAGCTGCTGGTGTGGTAACTTTGGGGTTGCCTTGAACCCCCAACGGTGGGCTACCTTGGACTCAACTTTGAACCTTGTAAGTGCTTTACTTACCTGTGAACCTAACAAATACTTACCTCCCCCAGGAACTGTTGACTTTTGCAGTGTCCTATTTTAAAATAGCTTATTGCCATTTTTTGCCAAAACTGTGCATGCTATTGTGATGATTCAAAGTTCCTAAGATACCTGAGTGAAATACCTTTCATTTAAAGTATTGTTTGTAAATCTTGAACCTGTGGGTCTTAAAATAAACTAAGAAAATATATTTTTCTATATAAAAACCTATTGGCCTGGAATTATCTTTGAGTGTGTGTTCCTCATTTATTGCTTGTGTGTGTACAGCAAATGCTTAACACTACCCTCTGATAAGCCTACTGCTCGACCACACTACCACAAAATAGAGCATTAGAATTATCTATTTTTGCCACTATCTTACCTCTAAGGGGAACCCTTGGACTCTGTGCATGCTATTTCTTACTTTGAAATAGTACATACAGAGCGAACTTCCTACAGCATTGTACACACTTCAGAATGTTATCTATTTGCAAATTAAATCTCCCAGTTGTGGTCGAGCAACACATTGTAAACAGGGCTCATTGTACCCCGTTTTTCTTCTATTTCTGTCACTGCTTTTGTGATCTCTGAGGCCAGGTCTCGCAAAGTCAGTGCCAGGGGTTGCAATCAGAAAGCTAGGGGGCTGCTGCTGCGATCCCTAGCGATCCCTAAATGACACCAGTGGTCCCATGGACCGACACCAACAGAGGTCTGTAAGCAATGAGGATACACCTGGAACCTTCATTTCAAGTCACAGAGAAAAAAACTCACTTTTTTAGAATCCTGGGATAGTCATTATTTATTGGTGGTAAAAAATAGAACACAATGAGAAAGGAAGCCCAAAGTCTAACTTGTGATAAATGCAAAAAAGCAGCAGCATAGAAAAATAATTGAAAGACAGTTGCTGTTCCAGCTGACCATGGCTCTCGCTAGAAAAGGGCCATTTGGAGCACAATGCTAAAATATTTATGTTTTAGGCCAGTTTTTGTAAGTTTTCTCTCAATACAAGCCTGTGGAACCTAATCATGTGTCAGAAAACTGTTATTTTCAGCAAAAACGCATCTAATAAGCAGGTGACAGGATCTTTTCCCCAAGGAAGCTCAAGACATCTCCAAGGACACAATATCAATCATGAATACACTTTGGAGCCTATTATTCTTCTAAAATCCAGCTTCCTGTTGCCAGGACTGAAAGCAAGGTTGCTCTTTGCAGAAACGTGCTAGTGTACAATCCTGAACAGAATAGCTTCTGGGCCTACAAGAGCCATGAACTTTAACACGCCTATGAGAGGTTAAGGGATACTTCAAACCAATACAAAACAACATCCACATTTGCTTATAAAATATCAATACACAAAGTCTTATAAGTGTAAAACAAAATACTTTAATACATAGGAATACATGGTTATGTTTTCACAAACAACCCTTTTTTCTGAGAGGAAAAATATTTACAACAATTCAGTAGAAAACAACCTCGTCACTTCCTTTTTTACATCTTCATTTTCACTTTCCTGGTCAGCCTCAGAAATTGCAAGCTTAAAAGTATTAGCAGTGCCTGTGTTTTTGTATGAGTTTTAAATGATGCACAGTATTAGTCTTCTTGCTGAATATACAGCAACTACAGTAAAAACAATTGCAGTCATTGATTTAAATATTTTAATTCCCCAGGGTCCAAAGATTCCTAGCCGCATCCAGATGCCATGGGAGCATAGATCAGGTTCACTGTATCTCATGTAGCTTTTTGACACTTTCTTTAATGTTACATACCTGCTTACTTATGCTGAGAGAAGTTTTAGGAAGATGAGTGCAGCATTCAGTACCTAGGAGTGACACAGACCCGCTTATTTAGCCGCTAAAAGGTGATCTAATGCCATCCTATTTTGAATTAGCCCTTTGGCATGGGTGTCTAGCTGTTTGCCCCTTACCCCCAACACTATTGCAGTAGAATTGGCTATTTCTCCTAAAATATCCGCATGTATTCTGTTTTTGTGTAAAGCAACAGGCATTGTATTGGGTACATGGGAATTAAAGGAGTAAAGAACCTATTTGTAATTAAAATAGCCTGCCTACCTCTTTTTCATTGTAAAGGATGATCATCAAAATGTGTTATAGAAGGTACAATGTATCCTGAGTAACAGGTCCCAATCCAGTGAAGGGAAAGCAGAGGGGGGGGTTGTTACCCCCAAATCAAGTATGCATGACCTTTGGCGGGTGGCACTTGTGACATAACAATCCCTGCGGAAGAAGGTATCAAAAGCACATGATTTAAAACAAAAAAAATTAGCTGGGAGAATTCATACCGCATACAACAGACATTAATATTTAAATAGAATTAACAACATCATGGCATTGTATATTACGTTTAAGATGCCACCCTAAAGTCTTATTTCGGAATATTTTTGGAGATCTTGTAAGGCAGAGAAAATCAACAATTTTGTACTCCTAAAAAATCTGATTAAATCCTGCCATGCATTTATTTAAATAATCTATGTGAATAATGTGCAAAATTGGCAAAAAATATCATTTCAAGTTGGGTAAAGACAGACCACCTTCTTTCACAGGTCTAGAAAGCACCTCAATGGGCAACCTAGGTCTCCTATTCACCCATACGAAAGTCGAGAACATGTCCTCTAATTCCTTGAACAATGCAGCGCAAGGAGCCGCTAAAAATAAAAAAAATACATATTGGCAAAACTGACATTCTAATCAGAGCTACCCGGCCCATTATTGAAAGTGGAAGATCAATCCACCTAGAGAAAAGTGCTTTGATCTTGCGCATCACGGGGACATAGTTCAGTTCAAATAATTCAACCACATTCTCAGAAACATATATCGCTAGGCATCTTTTAGGACGGTCATTCAGAAAAGGGTGAAGCTCTCTGGGTAAAGTGTCTAGAGCGCTATTGCTTAATAAAATTTCTGTTTTTTATTTATTTATTTTATACCCACCCAGCTCTGCCTTATCCATTTTTAAAAACAATGTTAATTCATCTGCATACAGTTTGATAGGGGCAGACCGCTTATCGGGGTTTTAATGGTTTTATCCACTCGTATTGCTATAGCTTAGGGCTCTATAAATAGTGCAAAAAGAATAGGCGCCAAAGGACATCCTTGCCACGTGCCCATAGCAATTGCAAAGGTCCTTATATTATGAGAGTTGATAAAAACCTGAGCTGTGGCTCATACATATAGATGCGATGAACACTGTAGCAGCCTTTCAGCCTTTCAGGGAACCCAAACTTGGGTAAAATGGCAAAAAGATTGACCCAGGACATGAGGTCATATGCCTTTTCAGCGTCCAGTAATAAAAACCTGGGCAGAAATCTAGTTTTGTGAAAAATAGTCTAAAGCCCCAATTAAAAAAATTGTATTAGAAAAAAATTGCCTCCCAGGAATAAAACACTTGTCTGGATGTGTAATAGATCCCAACGTTTTACCCATCGATTGACCAGTACTTTTGCAACAATTTAATAATGTACATTTAGCAGACTAATAGGTCTATAGGAGTTGGCATGTTCTTTGTTTCAATGTTTTTTCAGAAAACTGACCGCAACCACTGTGCAGACTGAAGCCGGGACTTCACCCACTTCCAATATGTGATTAAAAAGTTTTACCAACTCGGGATTCAAAGCTGGTGTAAATTTCTTTAAAAATTCAACAGGCAATCCATCCCCACCACACGCTCTCCCACTAGGCAACGTTTTCCCCATCTCCTCTATTTCTTCAAGTGTAACTGCGGCTGACAGAGCCTGAGTCTGGATAATGCCCAGCTTTGGGAGAGAAAGTTGAGATAAAAACTTTTGAGTTGCTCCACATTGACCTGTTGTTGCACACTTAAAGTGATTCATAGTGCCCAAGGGATCTCTTATAAATCTTCTCGGGCTCCTTCAGCCTAGTTTTGGTTTCATTATCAATTACAGAGGATACTTATTCTGCATGTGGCACTCACGCGGCTGCCAGGCCAGAATTTTACCGGCATACTCACTCTCCTCATAGACCTTTTAGAGATAAGTAATATTGGCAGTATATGCCAGCTCGTAGTAATAATTATGCATATTTGCTCTCGCCTGCTTGAGCGCCTCTCTATTAGTTACGTGCATATGCCTGATTTGCTTGTCGAAGAGCAGTCTCCAAACCTGCCCGGGAAGCGCTAAGTGCCCTTCTTTGCCTGATGCTCCGTGAAGGTATTTGACCGCATATTGTCTCCTTGAATGCTTCCCAGGTGCAATCTATGCTAGCAGAGCCTGCATTTAGTTCGAAAAAACGGGTTATCTCACTATTTATTTCTTTGCACCATTCTTCGTTTTTAAGGTTAACTTTATCAAAATACCACCTCGGAGTGGGTCCATCAACCTTTATCCCGAAGATCTCCGTATCCACCAAGGAATGCTCTGAAAAACTGCATAGAGTCTGTGCCTATTTACTTAATTCCAACTCGCAGGAGGACAGAAAGTAATCTAATTTGGCAGCCAAGTTATATCTACCAGAGACACAAGAGTACTCTAGTTTTATCACATGCTTTTCACAGATCAGTTAGATTCAAGATTTTCATGCATTAGAAAACAGATTTGGTCACCTTTGGCTTATTCTGCCTGCGCGTGAGAGATGTTGAGTCTAATGCTGTGTTCAATAAAAAATTTAAATTGCAGCCAGTAATGACAAAACCAGGAATAGTTAATAATGCCTGAGTGAGTTCGAGGACTATAACGGGATCATCAGAAAAGGGGACATAGATCGTGGATACAGTCAATCTACTGTTAATAACCAACCCACTAATGAGAGCCCATCGACCGTCTTTATCTACTTGGGAAAGGACAACCTGCAAGGGAAAAAACCTATTGACACAGATTGCAACCCCGTGTGAGTGTCATTCGCTGACAATGTACATTAATAACCGGCCCCTCTCTCAAATATTTTATATGTTGGTGCCTTTTTATCTTGAAAATGGGTCTCCTGAATAAGGCCTAATTCAGGTGAGTGGCCTTTTACCCAAACTTCGATTGCCTGGGCTTTGTATTTATTATTTAAACCATTAGCATTAAATGTGATAATGAAAAGGCCTGCCTTATAGGTTGTCAAGGTGCATTTCCGATCTACCTTGCGGGATAGGTCTCACTACTGCTAGCAAAATATTGTGAAAACGATTAACAAATGTTATCATTCTTGAGCATTCCTTGACTGTAACCCGAACACTAGACCCATCCATCCCTTGTGTGATTAAACGCCGACCTGATATGATGGAGGTAAGATTAAATTTATATAGGAGCAACCACCACCTTCGATTCTCCCTGACCCTTCTTTTGACAAATTCGAACCCCTTAAAGTGCTAAATGTGCAGGCTAAGAACCTTATAAAAAGACATTGTAAATATTGCGGGCACCACATTAAACACATACCATAAAGAACATTGTGCTGTGCTAACATATTGTGCCTAGAAAGCGCATTGCAATAAATAACAGCTGAAAAATCCGCTCCCTAAAGTGGACTGTGTTGTGCTAAGTTGTTTCTTGAATTGTAATACAGCAACAAAACTACCCCACCCTGAGCACCCGCCTGCTCCCTCCCCCCATTCTCCCAAAGCGCAGATACAATTGTGCAAATCCTACATGCATCTGCACTGAGCTAGACCACTTCTCGCCCCGAAATCAATACAGTTCTATTTCTGTCATAATTCCAAGCACGCCGAGCTTGCCCGACTCCATCTTTCATTATCCAAAATTGCATTCTGTTCTAATACTGTGTTGAACTCTCCCATTTTTCTCAATGCAGAAACCCCCACCTAGACCCAACACAACCCCCTCTTCGCCCCCTGAGCCCACATCAACCCACAGACCCCTGGGGAAGAGTATTTTGACACAAAACTTCTCCCATACCCCACTTTGACCCTGGGTGCCATGACATTGCATCCAACAACACTCTGTTCCCCAAGAAAATCCCTGGGAATCCCACCCCATGTCACCTGGATCACTTATCTATATGCATCAGCAGCACTAAATTGGTTTCCTTATGTCGCAGGGGGCAAGAGACTGTGCAATTCTTACAATCTTATATCACTTCCTGGGTCTCAGTCCTAGACCCATCCAAGTTAATAACCTGAAAGGCCGGCCTAACCAGATATATTCTGCAGTAGGGCCTGAGCTTCTTCAGTGTTAGTAAAAAGATGGATCTGGCCCTTTACCAATACTTTAAGTTTAGACTGCTGAAAAATGTATACTTGTGCACCCATAGTCTTGAATGAATCAATAATTTTGATATATTCTCTACACCTACGTGTGCCCGTTGCTGACATATCAGAAAATATCTTGAACTGGGACACCTCTGGAGTTGACAGAGTTCTTTTCTCTACAGCGCAGGATAAGATACGAACTTTAACTTGAAAGTTGGCGAAGTTCACAAGTATTTTAGGCAGGTACTTAAAATTAGGAAGATGGTGAGCAGGTACCCGATGAGCCCAAGATATTGTCAAATAACCCGTTAACTCAGGAATAGATTTTTTCAATTGAGTGTCTATCCAATTGGGCATCTTTTTACCTTCAACCCCTTCTGGCACCCCAGTGATCCTAAGGTTGGAGCTTCTATTATAATTTTCTAGATCCTGCAACGTATCCTCTCATAGACATTCACTTTTTCTCAACTGAATGACTACCTGCTGCATAGCCTCAATCTTGTCCTCCAGATTGGAAATTCTATCTTCTGCTTCCTTTAGCCTACTGGAAACCTGGCTCATTGCTTTGTCTATTTTACACAAGCAATTATGAAGAGCTGCAATTTTCAGTGCCTGTGTGGCCTTCAAATCTTTATTTTCTGCTAAGATGACCACAAACATATTTCTAATGGATAGTTCAAGTTCGTCCCGGGCATTAACGAAAGTTGAGCCATCCTTTGGGATAGCTCCAGACTGTGATGAGGACTGCATGCACTCAACAATTGCTTCATTTACCTTCGAGCACTGGAGGAGAGCTACCTGCGTCATACTCGCAAGGGGCATATTCCCGGGGGTCAAAATTGCTGTATTACTGTTGACATTCCCCCATCTCCATTGCCATTTCCATCTCCATCCTGAGCCATGTAGGAAGTTAAGTCCTCAGTTTGTGTAGGTCCACTAGATAATTTAAAAAATATGGGGTATTGCTTAATTGGAGCAGCTGCAAGAAGGCTGCCGCCTGCAGTGGCAGAACTTCCCCCTCCAGCCTCGACATCAACCATAAGTGGCGCCGACTGCACAACTGTTCTTGCTGTTGGGGATTCCAAATCGTACCCTATTTTCAACTGTCAACATTCCGTCTTGTTTCACTCCCATCAGAGTCTCTACTTGCTCTGCTCCACCTCCAGGAGCTCTCTGACTCCTAACTCCATCCCATGCTGTGCACTGCGACTCATCCAAGGGATGCCTGGCTTAGCGGGTCCCCTCTTCACTTTAACTTCTGCGTTGCAGTGGTTTGTACTGGCTCAGTTGTTGAGCCAGTCCCCTTACATTGAAATGTTCTCATGATTACTACCTGAGCTGAAAGACCAGAGTTTGTCCAAGGGGGCGCTGCGGGGAGCTGCAATTACACTTACTATCAGTTCAAACCAGGTACAGTTCATCCTTAGCAAATAAGTGAGGCAGAGAAGCAAGAGGAGAAACCCCCAATGATTAAATCTGGCCTTGAGAGAAGCAGTTCTCTTTTTCTGTTAGTGGAAGGAGTGATAGACAAAGATGGCTCCACAGCCACACCAGCAGCAGCACTCCTCCAGTGAACACAACAATTCAGCGCCAGCCTCCCAATATGTAGCCTCTCCACTTTGCTCCGAACGCAGTTACAACTAGCCCATGCATGGACACTGGGAGAACTGCAGCCTGCCCGGATTCCTTGTGACGCGCTGCACTCATTGCAATCTTGACACTTCAGCAGGCTCCACAAGAGACTGCTGCCACAGGAAACAGTAGTGTACAGGCCAGTAACCAAATTACAGCTACTTCTAACCCTCTGTGCTGTTCTTGCTGTTTATAAGACTCGAGCTGGTGCTTTGACCTGGGTCTGGCTCCGATGTTAGATCGAAACTGCTGCAGAAGGCCATCCACAACCGTGGTACCATCTTTCTCCTTCTCTCTGTATTGCGGCTCTGACGGGCAGACTTCATGGGGGCAGGGTAAGCGAATTAGCAGCGCAACATACAGGTTGGTTCCACTGCCATCCCCTATGTTGTAAAAAAAAAAAAAGCAGATGATTTGAAAGGAATGTTCTCCATTGTTAAATCTTATTTACTATGTCCAACATCAACACTAGAGACATTTGCTCCACTGTTCTCACAAATACATCCTTGCTCACTCATTGCAAGATGAGTCATGTATGACATGTTGTGGGTCAAAAGACTGTTAAACTTTTCAAGCCCTGGAAGGAAGAAAGGGAGACACTGGCACATTCTGGCAGTCTATGCCCAAAGTGGAAAAGATGAAGATAAGTGTTTTTTTACATGATGGGTACACCAGTCAGAGAAATAATATATTCTGCATCCACAGGCATGTGCATGTAAATCCAGCAGGAGAACAAATTTATTGTCAGTCTGTACTTTCCCAACAACAGCATGTAAGAGCTACCCTTGTAGGAAGAGTGGCGGATCTGCCCCAGAGAGGGTTCTGTATAGTTTGGTCTTGGCTTAAGTCCCTTTTGTGCTACAAGAACGTATCCAGGCAGCAACCAGATGCTCAGAGCACCAGTGAAAGCAGCAGGCCAGACTCACAGGTGAATGTGGTACCCAGAACGAGGAAGCTTTTTACCTCAGATGTAGGTAATAGTGATGAGATGCTCCCTGGGCAACATCACATGGTCGTGATAGAAGAGACAAATAAGATGGTCATGAAGAATTTGCCCACTGGCAGACAAAAGGCCCCAACAGGAAAGGTTTTGTAAAAAGTTCCATGGCCATGCCCAGGCCCTGAAGCAGCAACAGTAGTTCTGTTGTTTCTAGGGGATCTGCACACCTACAGTGCTAAAAGTGAATAATGACCACACGATCATGACATGTGACAGCTGTGTTTGTGATGAGCAGGATTTGATAGGGTCAATGCCAGGAGGGCTGTAGTGACGTCGACCTGTGGTATTCATGAATATAAATCCAGTCACTGGGCTAGAGAGAGTGGTAGACCTCAGGAAGACCATACTCAGGTAAGGTTGCGTGTACCTGAAAATGTAAATTGTAAAGACATTGTATAAGCTTTCTGGAATATTGTAATACTGTATGATAATTTAACTGTAAATTCAACTTAGAAGTAGAAGCTGTGGGATTTGAGGGGAGCACCATGGGCCTGCCTGTGGTTATTTCATGAGGGCTGGATTTTGTCTTTTGGGAAGAAATCACTCTGAGGTATCATGATGCTAATGGTAGGGGTACCATTGCTTCTTAAGGGTACCACTGCTTCTTTCTTCTTTGCCTGCTGACCCTGGGTGAAATGCTCAAGAAATTAATGATGTATTCTTAAGACCATGGGATGGGGTATTAAGGGTAGGCCCCTATGGGCTGCAGCACAGATTCTGCCACCCTCTAGGGCCGGGAATCCAGATGCACCTAGCACTGCCATTGCGAGCTGAGTGTCCTGGTGCAATCCTAAAATGCAAACTCGACACGGTCCACTATATACTGCATGCAGTATAGGTAAGTCCCCTATCTGGCAGGCCGTCCAGCCCTAAGGCAGGGTGCACTTTACTGTATGTGTGGTCATAAATGCATGCGCAATATGCCTCTACTGTGTCCTTTCCAAACCTGCGACATAGTAAGTGAACAGCGCAGCCATTTTACTTGCATGTGCTGGACGCTGGTCAGTACGAGTTTCACAGCTACATGATGACCACTCTGAACCCTGGGTTGTTCGGTATCAAACAACTTAGAATGGTAAATCCAAACTGCTACCAGTATTGGATGTATTCCAAAGTGTACCAGTGGGCCACCTTAGAGGTGCCCCCTACAAAAGCTAACTACCCTTGCATGGTTGCTGGGCAGTCACAACCAACATGCCCCCACCAGACAAGATTCTGGAACCCTGGAGTGAGAGCTCCTGCTCTCTGGGTCCTAAAACAAAGCCCTTCCTGGGTGGAGGTGTCAAACCTCCCTCCTCAGGAATGTGCACTGCCCTTCTAGCGACCTTCAAAGGGTTTACTGCCTTTGAAACTCGACCTCCAGGCATGCTACTAGCAGCCGATGGTCATCCTCAACTGGGCTTTCTAAAGAAAATATAACTATGAATGGCGGAGCGGCTTTCCCAAGGTGTGTAGGGGACTTTTGACCCATCTTCACTCTATGTCTTGTAAAGGTCTGTGAGTAGACATGCGGGCTGATCTGTGAGCAGGTAATGGAGACCCTGTGAACACACACTCAATTTTCTGACTGGCTCGATTCCCAAAACACATGGAACCTTTGGAGCAAACACATTGTAGGACATGTGAGAAGACAACAGATCAGTGATAATGACCTTCTAAAGGAGCCCAAGATCAGAATAGTCACCATGCCTGGTAAGAAAACTCAGCTAATCCCTCGCTGATGATACCTGTGGCTAATAGCCACATCATAGGCTCCAAAAAGCAGGAGAAATTTAACCATTCATCTTTCTTGGCTCAATTATTTGAGTAACATTGTGTAACGAAATAATGCTCTTGTTATACAAATCTACTGAATGGCAAAACAAAATTGTCAGAAAGTGTTATTTAACGTAATTATTGTTCCTGCAGTCTAGGTGAGGTGAAATCGTTAATTTTCTTCTCCTTTGGGGCAAAGCACCTTCCATGGGTCAGTGTTTCCATTGACCATTAGATGGCACTGTATTCCAATAACATGGGGTGGCTTTAAAAAATCAATAAAGAAAAGGATCGATGGTAATTCTTGTTTCCATGAGTGTGGGAGAAGGGAATGGCATCAAAATGGATCACAGTGCTACAAAGCACCAGACTTGCAGAATAGAGACTGGACTATAAATATAAAACCCGAAATCTAGAGAATCTAGAGTTAGCCAAGACGTGTGTGACCCGGGAGATGTAAGAGACCGAGAGACGTTATTGTCTTTGCATAACGTATGCCCGCCAGTAGTTTATCGTCCCATCGCTGTGGACTGTCTGGATTCTGCATTTTGTTACAGTTCTTGGAGGATAGTAATATTAGTCGTACGTCTCTGGGAGTTTCCTATTAGACGAAAGTGCAGTCCGCTGCGTTAAATAAAGTGAGTTTCGGCCCATCTCGACAGCATTGGAGCAGTGATAATCGGGAGCCTGGGTTAGGGATCCAATTTTGCTCCTGCGTTCTGTTTGTGCATATAGCTGCTGGGCGGGCAGAGCTTCAGCATTTGTGTAGAAAGTGCAACTGTTATATTTTGAGGTTATTCGGAAGAATTGAGGCGTCTGGTGCTTTTCTTTTTGTTCTGCGTGCGTTTAGGTTGCGGTTTGCATGGACTGTTTTAATTCGATTGGTAGCAGATGTGCTCAGTGTGTTTCTTTAATTTGTTGGGATATTTTGAGGAGTGCCAGTCATATTTTAATTGCCTTTGTGGAGTCGTTGAGTGGTCCTCTTGCCTCGGAGCTGTTGTTGGCAGCGTGTCTACTGCGAGAAAGTCTGATACGAATTTGGCGTATTATTTATTCTTGATGTTAAAGGATCGGATGTAGTTTGCCGCCCTCTCGTGGTTGTTTTCTGGATACCCCGTGGTTTCCTGATTAGTCATTGCTTGTCCGACTTTCGTGAGGCCGGCCCTGGAGAGGAAATGGGTGAAAGCGTTTCTTGTAGCAAGGACCCCTGGAACTGTGCGGCACGGTAGGACCAAATAATACGGCGGAGTTGACTAAATCATGCAGCAAGAGAAGGTAAATTATGCCGCGTAATGCAGCACAGTTTGTGATTGTATTACTGCCTTATTTTGACATTTTTACACTGGTGAACACTATCTGGGCAAAGGTTTCGCATCAATGGTACCAGTTTAACACCCAAGTACACCAATAAGCAACAGAAAGGTGACCAGGCAACCTTTGCAAAATGCCTTTCACTGCACAGCAACCCGTGTCAGCCCAGTTTAGTAACTTCTGAGCTAGAACCATTTTTTATATTGTTAAAATCTGCAGATTATTCAGCAGATAATGGATAATGCGGCAGATGCGGCAAATCCATAATTATGCAGAGAATGTTTCAGCTGCACAGTTGCATAATTCTAATGACCTTGCCTATAAAACCATAGGGCATATTTACAAGGCTGTGGAGCTGGGCAGCGCAGCAGGTATCCTTGCTCTGCTGCCCTGTGCCACAGGGAAAGGGCAGAAAGGCACTGTATTTACAAGATATAGTGCATTTCTGTCCTTTCCCCTTGCCCTGGCGCACAAATTGCTGCCTAGCGCTAACGCAGGCGCCCTTGCACCATGGTGCAAGGGTGTTTGCGTTGTTGGCAGGATTGTTTTTGTGCAGGAAGGTACGCCTTCCTGCACAAAAACAATCTAGGGAGGCTTTTTGCTCTTTCTGTGTGTGCTGCAGAATGCAGCATACATAGAAAGAGGAAACACCAAGGAGAAATAAAGACATTTCTCCTCGTTGCGCATGCCCTTGTGATGCGTACAGTTTTGACGCATTCCCAAGTTTACTGATTCTTATAAATCTGTTCCCAAGCAACACACATGGGTGTTGCCTGGGAACACCCACTGCAGCGCCCATGGTACGCCTCCCTGACACAGTGTAAGGCAATGCAGCGACTTGCGCTGTGTTGCCTTACACAGTAGCTACAAGGCCATGAAAAGTCATGCAAAGTTGCTTTGCATAGCCTTGTACATATGGGTCTGCACTATGCACCGCCGGTGCATCACAAAAAGTGATGCACTGGCGGCACAAGGGGCTTGTAAATATGCCCCCTGGTGTCTAGGACAGATAATGGCGTGTGTTAGTGGCTGTAGGAAAGTACCATCTTGCCTGGCATGTTACCCCCATATTTCACTGTATATATGTTGTTTTAGTTGTATGTGTCACTGGGACCCTGCCAGCCAGGGCCCCAGTGCTCATAAGTGTGCCCTGTATGTGTTCCCTGTGTGATGCCTAACTGTCTCACCGAGGCTCTGCTAACCAGAACCTCAGTGGTTATGCTCTCTCATTTCTTTCCAAATTGTCACTAACAGGCTAGTGACCAATTTTACCAATTTACATTGGCATACTGGAACACCCTTATAATTCCCTAGTATATGGTACTGAGGTACCCAGGGTATTGGGGTTCCAGGAGATCCCTATGGGCTGCAGCATTTCTTTTGCCACCCATAGGGAGCTCTGACAATTCTTACACAGGCCTGCCAGTGCAGCCTGAGTGAAATAACGTCCACGTTATTTCACAGCCATTTTACACTGCACTTAAGTAACTTATAAGTCACCTATATGTCTAACCTTTACCTGGTAAAGATTGGGTGCTAAGTTACTTAGTGTGAGGGCACCCTGGCACTAGCCAAGGTGCCCCCACATTGTTCAGGGCCAATTCCCCAGACTGTGTGTAGGAAAGTACCATCTTGCCTGGCATGTTACCCCCATTTTTCACTGTATATATGTTGTTTTAGTGGTATGTGTCACTGGGACCCTGGTAACCCAGGGCCCCAGTGCTCATAAGTGTGCCTGAATGTGTTACCTGTGTAGTGACTAACTGTCTCACTGAGGCTCTGCTAATCAGAACCTCAGTGGTTATGCTCTCTCATTTCTTTCCAAATTGTCACTGACAGGCTAGTGACCAATTTTACCAATTTACATTGGCTTACTGGAACACCCTTATAATTCCCTAGTATATGGTACTGAGGTACCCAGGGTATTGGGGTTCCAGGAGATCACTATGGGCTGCAGCATTTCTTTTGCCACCCATAGGGAGCTCTGACAATTCTTACACAGGCCTGCCACTGCAGCCTGAGTGAAATAACGTCCACGTTATTTCACAGCCATTTTACACTGCACTTAAGTAACTTATAAGTCACCTATATGTCTAACCTTTACCTGGTAAAGGTTAGGTGCAAAGTTACTTAGTGTGAGGGCACCCTGGCACTAGCCAAGGTGCCCCCACATTGTTCAGAGCCAATTCACTGAACTTTGTGAGTGCGGGGACACCATTACACGCGTGCACTACATATAGGTCACTACCTATATGTAGCTTCACCATGGTAACTCCGAATATGGCCATGTAACATGTCTATGATCATGGAATTGCCCCCTCTATGCCATCCTGGCATTGTTGGTACAATTCCATGATCCCAGTGGTCTGTAGCACAGACCCTGGTACTGCCAGACTGCCCTTCCTGGGGTTTCTCTGCAGCTGCTGCTGCTGCCAACCCCTCAGACAGGCAGCTGCCCTCCTGGGGTCCAGCCAGGCCTGGCCCAGGATGGCAGAACAAAGAACTTCCTCTGAGAGAGGGTGTGACACCCTCTCCCTTTGGAAAATGGTGTGAAGGCAGGGGAGGAGTAGCCTCCCCCAGCCTCTGGAAATGCTTTGTTGGGCACAGATGTGCCCAATTCTGCATAAGCCAGTCTACACCGGTTCAGGGACCCCTTAGCCCCTGCTCTGGCGCGAAACTGGACAAAGGAAAGGGGAGTGACCACTCCCCTGACCTGCACCTCCCCTGGGAGGTGTCCAGAGCTCCTCCAGTGTGCTCCAGACCTCTGCCATCTTGAAAACAGAGGTGCTGCTGGCACACTGGACTGCTCTGAGTGGCCAGTGCCACCAGGTGACGTCAGAGACTCCTTGTGATAGGCTCCTTCAGGTGTTAGTAGCCTTTCCTCTCTCCTAGGTAGCCAAACCCTCTTTTCTGGCTATTTAGGGTCTCTGTCTCTGGGGAAACTTTAGATAACGAATGCATGAGCTCAGCCGAGTTCCTCTGCATCTCCCTCTTCACCTTCTGATAAGGAATCGACCGCTGACCGCGCTGGAAGCCTGCAAACCTGCAACATAGTAGCAAAGACGACTACTGCAACTCTGTAACGCTGATCCTGCTGAGCGAGTATATCCTTCATGTCGTCTCGTAAGCCTTGATAATAGAGAGACATTCCCTTCTCCTCTGGCCACCCTGATTCCGCCACCAGTCTATTGAAGGTCGTAAGATAAGTGACCAGATCAGACCTCCCCTGTCTCAGCTCCAGTAATTCCCTATCAGCACTAAAAGTGGTTGTTCTATGATCAAACACCCTCTCGAAGGCAGTCCGAAAGGCATTCCAATCCGATAACAAGGGGTCATCGTTCCTGACTAATGGCACGGCCCAATTAGCTGCGTCTCCAGAGAGATAAGAAATAGCGAAAGCTACCCTGGAAAGGTTAGAGGGAAAAGACGCGGGTTTACAAGAGAAATGTAGAGACAACTGAGTCAAAAAGGCCTGAATTTTCTTGGGGTCCCCCGAAAACCTTTCTGGGCTGGCTAAAGGGATAGGAGGGGAGACATTCACGGTTACCTGTGGTGTGGACGCTGAGGCGTCGAAGGGATTCCTAGTAAGCTTTTCTACCCTTTCTTTTAAAGCCGCTGCCTCAGCCCTAGAATTAGCCAACTCTTGTACTACTACTAACGCCTGTAATACATCATCCATAGATGCCATCTTTGCATCACACCGAGCGGGAGGAGCGTTATTCGTGGGTGCGTTATTCTGTCACGTTGTAGATGCTCCTCAGACTCGGTGCGATGCAAATGGGAGTCCCCCTCCTGACACCACCAAGTCACCGATAAAAACCACGGTGCATTGGAGTAATCAGGTGAGGGAAGGAAGGGGAAGGAACAGCAGGGAAGGGATATCTGTAAGGAGAAGAATACACAGCGTTAATATCACATTAGCCTGTCTATTCTCGCAATGTCTCGCTAAAGCACCAACGACCGTACCTGCCAATATCTCCTGAGGGCAGGACTAGTCCAACGCCTGTCTATGCTCCATCTGAATCATAGATGGACGCCACAGGCCAACGATGAACACCGATAATCTCTTATGGGTTGTTCAACACCCACTCTTGTACAAGATAGACATAAAATAGTGAGGAAACAAAACGAAGAGAGAGAAGAAAAAGAATGACGGTAAAACCCAACTCGGGCTCCTTTCTATAACTCAGTTAAAACACTGAGCCTCATGTCATAGTCACGCAAATGGTAGAAATGACCCATTCTTTCTACACCATGTACTGAAAAGCAAAAATGTCCCGGCAGTTCAATCCCTGCAAAAGTAAACATTAACACTGCGTCACAGCAGAATAAAAATGTTCTCCGGCTATGAAGACAACAGTTCATGAGTAACGAACAGTTCAAATAAAGGAACGCCGTGCCTCGGATACTAACTGTGTCCTGGTCGAACAGGATAGTGGGAAAAAGGCGAGGGAATCCGGCACCAGATCGCCTCACCGCTTACCACCTCTCCTTCATGTTTCGAAGATCCAAATGGAAGAACTCGAGACTCCCGACGATATCGGGAATATCCAAGACTTGAGGGAAACAGGAGAAAAACAAGTACTCCACTGGAAGCAGAACGAGAATCCACCCTCGGGAACGCCGTCAACAAGAGCCCTCGTTGACCATCCGACTTTGATCTGGGAAACGAATAACGCACAACGCTTCCTGGATGTGCGTGGTTTTATGCGACCTCTTCCGGCGATAGGCGTCATGGGATATGTAGTCCAGAAGTACTACAATATCCTGATCGTCAATGCAGGCGCCGCGGTTAACTCCTGACACCCGGGTACTGCCAAACTGCCTTTCCCGGGGTTTCACTGCAGCTGCTGCTGCTGCCAACCCCTCAGACAGGTTTCTGCCCTCCTGGGGTCCAGCCAGGCTTGGCCCAGGAAGGCAGAACAAAGGACTTCCTCAGAGAGAGGGTGTTACACCCTCTCCCTTTGGAATAAGGTGTCAAGGCTGGGGAGGAGTAGCCTCCCCCAGCCTCTGGAAATGCTTTGATGGGCACAGATGGTGCCCATCTCTGCATAAGCCAGTCTACACCGGTTCAGGGATCCCTCAGCCCTGCTCTGGTGCGAAACTGGACAAAGGAAAGGGGAGTGACTACTCCCCTGACCTGCACCTCCCCTGGGAGGTGCCCAGAGCTCCTCCAGGGTGCTCCAGACCTCTGTCATCTTGGAAACAGAGGTGCTGCTGGCACACTGGACTGCTCTGAGTGGCCAGGGCCAGCAGGTGACGTCAGAGACTCCTGATAGGCTCCTTCAGGTGTTGCTAGCCTATCCTCTCTCCTAGGTAGTCAAACCTCCTTTTCTGGCTATTTAGGGTCTCTGCTTTGGGGAATTCCTTAGATACCGAATGCAAGAGCTCATCAGAGTTCCTCTGCATCTCTCTCTTCACCTTCTGCCAAGGAATCAACTGCTGACCGCGCTGGAAGCCTGCAAAACTGCAACAAAGTAGCAAAGACGACTACTGCGACACTGTAACGCTGAGCCTGCGGCCTTCTCGACTGTTTTCCTGCTTGTGCATGCTGTGGGGGTAGTCTGCCTCCTCTCTGCACCAGAAGCTCCGAAGAAATCTCCCGTGGGTCGACGGAATCTTCCCCCTGCAACCGCAGGCACCAAAAAGCTGCATTACCGGTCCCTTGGGTCTCCTCTCAGCACGACGAGCGAGGTCCCTCGAATCCAGCGACACCGTCCAAGTGACCCCCATAGTCCAGTGACTCTTCAGCCCAAGTTTGGTGGAGGTAAGTCCTTGCCTCACCTCGCTGGGCTGCATTGCTGGGAACCGCGACTTTGCAAGCTACTCCGGCCCCTGTGCACTTCCGGCGGAAATCCTTCGTGCACAGCCAAGCCTGGGTCCACGGCACTCTAACCTGCATTGCACGACTTTCTAAGTTGGTCTCCGGCGACGTGGGACTCCTTCGTGCAACTTCGGCGAGCACCGTTTCACGCATCCTCGTAGTGCCTGTTTCTGGCACTTCTCCGGGTGCTACCTGCTTCAGTGAGGGCTCTTTGTCTTGCTCGACGTCCCCTCTCTCTGCAGGTCCAATTTGCGACCTCCTGGTCCCTCCTGGGCCCCAGCAGCGTCCAAAAACGCCAAACGCACGATTGGCGTGTAGCAAGGCTTGTTGGCGTCCATCCGGCGGGAAAACACTTCTGCACGACTCTCCAAGGCGTGGGGGATCCATCCTCCAAAGGGGAAGTCTCTAGCCCTTGTCGTTCCTGCAGTATTCACAGTTCTTCAGCCTAGTAAGAGCTTCTTTGCACCAACCGCTGGCATTTCTTGGGCATCTGCCCATCTCCGAGTTGCTTGTGACTTTTGGACTTGGTCCCCTTGTTCCACAGGTACCCTCAGTCAGGAATCCATCGTTGTTGCATTGCTGATTTGTGTTTTCCTTGCATTTTCCCTCTAACACGACTATTTTGTCCTTAGGGGAACTTTGGTGCACTTTGCACTCACTTTTCAGGGTCTTGGGGAGGGTTATTTTTCTAACTCTCACTATTTTCTAATAGTCCCAGCGACCCTCTACAAGGTCACATAGGTTTGGGGTCCATTCATGGTTCGCATTCCACTTTTGGAGTATATGGTTTGTGTTGCCCCTATCCCTATGTTTCCCCATTGCATCCTATTGTAACTATACATTGTTTGCACTGTTTTCTAAGACTATACTGCATATTTTTGCTATTGTGTATATATATCTTGTGTATATTTCCTATCCTCTCACTGAGGGTACACTCTAAGATACTTTGGCATATTGTCATAAAAATAAAGTACCTTTATTTTTAGTATAACTGTGTATTGTGTTTTCTTATGATATTGTGCATATGACACTAGGTGGTACTGTGGTAGCTTCACACGTCTCCTAGTTCAGCCTAAGCTGCTCTGCTAAGCTACCATTATCTATCAGCCTAAGCTGCTAGACACCCTATACACTAATAAGGGATAACTGGGCCTGGTGCAAGGTGCAAGTACCCCTTGGTACTCACTACAAGCCAGTCCAGCCTCCTACACTGTGTGAGTGCGGGGACACCATTACACGCGTGCACTATACATAGGTCACTACCTATGTATAGCTTCACAATGGTAACTCCGAATATGGCCATGTAACATGTCTAAGATCATGGAATTGCCCCACCAATGACATCCTGGTATTGGGGAGACAATCCCATGATTCCCCGGGTCTCTAGCACAGACCCGGTGTCACGTTGTAGATGCTCCTCAGACTCGGTGCGATGCAAATGGGAGTCCCCCTCCTGACACCACCAAGTCACCGATAAAAACCACGGTGCATTGGAGTAATCAGGTGAGGGAAGGAAGGGGAAGGAACAGCAGGGAAGGGATATCTGTAAGGAGAAGAATACACAGCGTTAATATCACATTAGCCTGTCTATTCTCGCAATGTCTCGCTAAAGCACCAACGACCGTACCTGCCAATATCTCCTGAGGGCAGGACTAGTCCAACGCCTGTCTATGCTCCATCTGAATCATAGATGGACGCCACAGGCCAACGATGAACACCGATAATCTCTTATGGGTTGTTCAACACCCACTCTTGTACAAGATAGACATAAAATAGTGAGGAAACAAAACGAAGAGAGAGAAGAAAAAGAATGACGGTAAAACCCAACTCGGGCTCCTTTCTATAACTCAGTTAAAACACTGAGCCTCATGTCATAGTCACGCAAATGGTAGAAATGACCCATTCTTTCTACACCATGTACTGAAAAGCAAAAATGTCCCGGCAGTTCAATCCCTGCAAAAGTAAACATTAACACTGCGTCACAGCAGAATAAAAATGTTCTCCGGCTATGAAGACAACAGTTCATGAGTAACGAACAGTTCAAATAAAGGAACGCCGTGCCTCGGATACTAACTGTGTCCTGGTCGAACAGGATAGTGGGAAAAAGGCGAGGGAATCCGGCACCAGATCGCCTCACCGCTTACCACCTCTCCTTCATGTTTCGAAGATCCAAATGGAAGAACTCGAGACTCCCGACGATATCGGGAATATCCAAGACTTGAGGGAAACAGGAGAAAAACAAGTACTCCACTGGAAGCAGAACGAGAATCCACCCTCGGGAACGCCGTCAACAAGAGCCCTCGTTGACCATCCGACTTTGATCTGGGAAACGAATAACGCACAACGCTTCCTGGATGTGCGTGGTTTTATGCGACCTCTTCCGGCGATAGGCGTCATGGGATATGTAGTCCAGAAGTACTACAATATCCCGATCGTCAATGCAGGCGCCGCGGTTAACTCCTGACAGTACGCCCGCCTCCAAAGCGCCTCCTCGGACCAGGCTTAGAGGGATGACGGGCATGAAACAGCCGCACAGCCCTAGGGGCATGGACATTGCGTTCCGGCTCCCATGAATCATCCTCGGCATTGTACCCCTTCCACGAAACCAAGTACCACAGCTAACCCCCCCGTCGTTTGGAATCCAACACTCTGCGCACCTCGTATTCCAGCTGCCCATCTCTGACCACCGGAGGCACCGCCTGCTGGGTCGCTGAAAGGGCCGGTTTCAAAAGGCTGCAATGAAACACCGGATGGATCCGTAAGGAAGCAGGTAAGTTGAGACGATAAGCCACAGGGTTTATCTTGCGTAACACCACATAGGGACCAATGTAACGAGGATGAAAGACGCTACGCATCTTGAAGCGTATATACTTGGTGGAAAGCCACACTCTATCGCCTGGCTGATATGCCGGTCCCTCACGCCGATGTTCATCACCCCATTTCTTATACTGTTCTTTGGCTTTCTCCAGATTGAGTCGTATCTTCTTTTGCACGGATTGGAGATTCTTAATCACAGCATGAACCGTAGGTTGATCCGTGACATCCCTAGGTATGGTTATGGGCAACATCTCCGCGTGGAAACCCGTGTTAGCACGAAAAGGAGACTCCCGTATCGAGCTATGCCAAGCATTGTTGTATGATAGTTCGGCAAGCCATAGCAACGAAACCCAGGATTCTTGAGCGTCCTTTGCATAGCACCTCAGATATTTTTTCAGGGTTTGGTTAAGGCGCTCCGTCTGGCCATCAGTTTGTGGGTGGAAGCTGGTGGACAGGGCGGATTCAATACGCAGAACCTTACACCACATGCGCCAAAACCTAGCGACAAACTGGGGGCCTCTGTCCGAGATAATGGTTCTCGGTAGACCGTGTAACCGCACCACTTGAGACAAAAGTAGGTGGGCGGTTTGACTTGCTGTAGGCAGATTTTTACAAGGGAGAAAATGACCCATCTTGGTAAGACTGTCGATTACCACCATGATAGCGTTGTACCCCTGGTCCATTGGTAATCCTACCACAAAATCCACGCTAATGGTTTGCCATGGCTTATCCGGAGTGGGCAAAGGCATCAGTCTGCCCTGGCTCTTCGCGTTTTCTCCCTTGGCTCGTGCACATATCTCACACCGAGCCACCCAGGCCGCAACGTCTTTAGCCCAACCTTCCCACCTGAAATGTCGTTGAACAATTTGCGCAGTTTTGGTGTAACCAGGATGACCAGCCGTTACCGCATCATGACACCAATTGAAGGCTTGCACTCGGAGTTCTTGTGTTGGCAAATACAAACGATTACATTGCAACGGTATTCCATGCTTAAGGGTACGGTCCTGACTTAGTTCTGCCCATTTCTTCCACTGAGCAGCAGACTTATGCTTAGAAACCTTTTCTAGGAAATGGGAGATATGAAGGGCGCAAAGCACTCTTTCGGGTTTGATGATTGCTTCCTCGGGTCTTGAAACTATGGTTCTCACGTCCTCTTGTCGGGACGGTGAATCTGCCTTGCGATTGTCAACCCCAGGACGGAAGGTCACCACAAACTCATATTCCGAAAAAAACAGCATCCACCTAATTTGCCGCTGGGTAAGTTGTCTTGCCTCCTTCATATACTGCAGATTGCGATGATCAGTATACACCGTGACCGGGTGTTGAGCTCCCCAAAGGTAGTGTCGCCATTCCTGAAATGCCTTTTTGATGGCTAGCAGTTCCTTTTCTGCCACCGTATAGTTAAGTTCCGCAGCAGATAGCTTCCTGGATAAGAACGCAACAGGATGAAGCTGTCCGGTGGTTTTGTTTCGTTGTGATAACACGGCACCAATCGCTATATCAGAGGCATCTGCCTCAACGATGAAAGGTGCATCTGGCTGTGGATGTTGAAGTATAGGTGCGGAGCAGAAGGCCTGTTTTAAAAAGCAAAAAGCCTCCTCTGCCTCCTCTGACCAAACAAAAGACACACCCTTTCTTAGCAACCTTGTTATAGGTGACACCATGTGGGAAAAATGAGAGATGAATCTTCTGTAATAATTAGAAAACCCAAGGAAGCATTGCACGTCTCTCATACTAGTGGGTACTGGCCACTCCTGAACAGCCTGTATTTTTCTTGTCGACATGCAAAACCCCTCGGGGCTTAAATCCACCCCCAAGAACTCAACCTTCCGGACATGGAACTCGCATTTGCTCAGTTTGCAAAAAAGGCTATGCTGTCGCAATGCTTGGAGTACTAAGGAAACATGGTCAAAGTGGCGCTCCAGGGATGTGGAATACACCAGAATGTCATCTATGTAAACGATCACGAAATGGTCTATGTATTCCTTGAGAACATCGTTCAGAAAATACTGGAATGCCGCCGGGGCGTTACACAACCCAAACGGCATTACCAAGTACTCAAACAGGCCATAACGGGTTTTGAACGCCGTTTTCCACTCGTCCCCTTCGCGGATTCTGACCAGATGGTAAGCTCCCTTCAGGTCCAACCTTGTATAGATTACCGCCTCTTTCACCTGGTCCAATAACACTGGGATGAGAGGAAGAGGGTATCTATTCCTCACCGTATTCTTGTTCAGCATTCGATAATCGATGCAGGTTCTCAACTCTTTATTAGCTTTAGCTATGAAAAAGAGTGGAGAGGCTGCCGGAGAACAAGACGGTCTAATGAACCCGATCTCCAGGAAGTGATCCAAGTATTTTCTCAAATGCTTGGTTTCTGGGTCTGATAGAGCATAAACCCTACAAGAAGGAAGGAGAGCTCCAGGGATCAGATCTATCTTGCAATCATACATACGATGGGGTGGCAATGTCTCAGCCTGACCCTCGTCGAACACATCCTTGAACTCGACATAAACGGAGGGCAATATCACTGTTTTCTCCACCACTGTGGCCAACTGTAACCCTTGAGCCAACGCTAACGTGGGGGGATCGTCGTACAAGAAGCAGCTATTCTCACACATCGAGGACTGAAAACTAACCGTCTTGGTTTGCCAATCGATAAAAGGATTGTGTTTTCTTAACCAAGGCATTCCCAAAATAATTTCGTACTGAGGAGCCTCTATTATATTCAGCCTGATTCTTTCTTTATGTTCCGGAGATACCCCAGTGAAGATCAAACCAATGTCCTCCGTATGTTCTGTGAGGGGCCCAGATTTCAGCGGTGTACCATCAACCGCCAATACTATTTTGGGGTCCTTTCTCTGAATGCCAGGAAGTCCCAATCTCCTAACCACCCCTGCATCTATGAAATTTCCCGTGGCTCCGGAGTCTATCATCGCCCATACTGGATGCTTTCGTTCTTTGGTCACCAACTCTACTGATAACAAAAGGTGGGACGCTTTTTCTTCCTGTGGAAAAAGGGTTAAGGAAGGTAACTGTAGCACCGGTTGGGGTTCTGTAAAGGGCAAAACCTCTTTCTCAGATGTCTTTCCTGACATAACCGCCACCTTTTGAGTGGGGGAGTAGGAGAATCTCTTTTTAGGTTTGAGGGGACACTCTCTTACATAATGACCCTTCCTGCCGCAATACATGCACAACCCCTGTACCCTCCTACTCTCCTTCTCAGACTTCTACAAGGGTGCCCTAACGGCTCCCACGTCCATAGGCTCCCCACCTATCTCATTGGGAGTAGAAGCAGATCGCACCTCCCTTTCTGGAATGCCAGGTCGCCTATCACCCGCTCTACGCTCTACCCCTCTTTCTGCTAATCTGTGGTTCAGTCTCAGGGTAAGATTCACAAGGTCTGTACAAGTGGAAGGCTGCGGATCTATTTGAGCGAGTATATCCTTCATGTCGTCTCGTAAGCCTTGATAATAGAGAGACATTCCCTTCTCCTCTGGCCACCCTGATTCCGCCACCAGTCTATTGAAGGTCGTAAGATAAGTGACCAGATCAGACCTCCCCTGTCTCAGCTCCAGTAATTCCCTATCAGCACTAAAAGTGGTTGTTCTATGATCAAACACCCTCTCGAAGGCAGTCCGAAAGGCATTCCAATCCGATAACAAGGGGTCATCGTTCCTGACTAATGGCACGGCCCAATTAGCTGCGTCTCCAGAGAGATAAGAAATAGCGAAAGCTACCCTGGAAAGGTTAGAGGGAAAAGACGCGGGTTTACAAGAGAAATGTAGAGACAACTGAGTCAAAAAGGCCTGAATTTTCTTGGGGTCCCCCGAAAACCGTTCTGGGCTGGCTAAAGGGATAGGAGGGGAGACATTCACGGTTACCTGTGGTGTGGATGCTGAGGCGTCGAAGGGATTCCTAGTAAGCTTTTCTACCCTTTCTTTTAAAGCCGCTGCCTCAGCCCTAGAATTAGCCAACTCTTGTACTACTACTAACGCCTGTAATACATCATCCATAGATGCCATCTTTGCATCACACCGAGCGGGAGGAGCGTTATTCGTGGGTGCGTTATTCTGTCACGTTGTAGATGCTCCTCAGACTCGGTGCGATGCAAATGGGAGTCCCCCTCCTGACACCACCAAGTCACCGATAAAAACCACGGTGCATTGGAGTAATCAGGTGAGGGAAGGAAGGGGAAGGAACAGCAGGGAAGGGATATCTGTAAGGAGAAGAATACACAGCGTTAATATCACATTAGCCTGTCTATTCTCGCAATGTCTCGCTAAAGCACCAACGACCGTACCTGCCAATATCTCCTGAGGGCAGGACTAGTCCAACGCCTGTCTATGCTCCATCTGAATCATAGATGGACGCCACAGGCCAACGATGAACACCGATAATCTCTTATGGGTTGTTCAACACCCACTCTTGTACAAGATAGACATAAAATAGTGAGGAAACAAAACGAAGAGAGAGAAGAAAAAGAATGACGGTAAAACCCAACTCGGGCTCCTTTCTATAACTCAGTTAAAACACTGAGCCTCATGTCATAGTCACGCAAATGGTAGAAATGACCCATTCTTTCTACACCATGTACTGAAAAGCAAAAATGTCCCGGCAGTTCAATCCCTGCAAAAGTAAACATTAACACTGCGTCACAGCAGAATAAAAATGTTCTCCGGCTATGAAGACAACAGTTCATGAGTAACGAACAGTTCAAATAAAGGAACGCCGTGCCTCGGATACTAACTGTGTCCTGGTCGAACAGGATAGTGGGAAAAAGGCGAGGGAATCCGGCACCAGATCGCCTCACCGCTTACCACCTCTCCTTCATGTTTCGAAGATCCAAATGGAAGAACTCGAGACTCCCGACGATATCGGGAATATCCAAGACTTGAGGGAAACAGGAGAAAAACAAGTACTCCACTGGAAGCAGAACGAGAATCCACCCTCGGGAACGCCGTCAACAAGAGCCCTCGTTGACCATCCGACTTTGATCTGGGAAACGAATAACGCACAACGCTTCCTGGATGTGCGTGGTTTTATGCGACCTCTTCCGGCGATAGGCGTCATGGGATATGTAGTCCAGAAGTACTACAATATCCTGATCGTCAATGCAGGCGCCGCGGTTAACTCCTGACACCCGGGTACTGCCAAACTGCCTTTCCCGGGGTTTCACTGCAGCTGCTGCTGCTGCCAACCCCTCAGACAGGTTTCTGCCCTCCTGGGGTCCAGCCAGGCTTGGCCCAGGAAGGCAGAACAAAGGACTTCCTCAGAGAGAGGGTGTTACACCCTCTCCCTTTGGAATAAGGTGTCAGGGCTGGGGAGGAGTAGCCTCCCCCAGCCTCTGGAAATGCTTTGATGGGCACAGATGGTGCCCATCTCTGCATAAGCCAGTCTACACCGGTTCAGGGATCCCTCAGCCCTGCTCTGGTGCGAAACTGGACAAAGGAAAGGGGAGTGACTACTCCCCTGACCTGCACCTCCCCTGGGAGGTGCCCAGAGCTCCTCCAGGGTGCTCCAGACCTCTGCCATCTTGGAAACAGAGGTGCTGCTGGCACACTGGACTGCTCTGAGTGGCCAGGGCCAGCAGGTGACGTCAGAGACTCCTGATAGGCTCCTTCAGGTGTTGCTAGCCTATCCTCTCTCCTAGGTAGTCAAACCTCCTTTTCTGGCTATTTAGGGTCTCTGCTTTGGGGAATTCCTTAGATACCGAATGCAAGAGCTCATCAGAGTTCCTCTGCATCTCTCTCTTCACCTTCTGCCAAGGAATCAACTGCTGACCGCGCTGGAAGCCTGCAAAACTGCAACAAAGTAGCAAAGACGACTACTGCGACACTGTAACGCTGAGCCTGCGGCCTTCTCGACTGTTTTCCTGGTGGTGCATGCTGTGGGGGCAGTCTGCCTCCTCTCTGCACTAGAAGCTCCGAAGAAATCTCCCGTGGGTCGACGGAATCTTCCCCCTGCAACCGCAGGCACCAAAGAACTGCATCACTGGTCCTCTGGGTCTCCTCTCAGCACGACGAGCGAGGTCCCTTGAACTCAGCAACTCTGTCCAAGTGACTCCCACAGTCCAGTGACTCTTCAGTCCAAGTTTGGTGGAGGTAAGTCCTTGCCTCCCCACGCCAGACTGCATTGCTGGGAACCGCGTGTTTTGCAGCTACTCCGGCTCCTGTGCACTCACCGAGGATTTCCTTTGTGCACAGCCAAGCCAGGGTCCCCGGCACTCTAACCTGCATTGCACGACCTCCTGAGTTGTCCTCCGGCGGCGTGGGACTCTCTTGTGCAACTTCGGGTGAGCACTGATTCACTCCACTTCGTAGTGCCTGTTCCGGCACTTCTGCGGGTGCTGCTTGCTTCTGAGAGGGCTCCTTCTCTTGCTGGACGCCCCCTCTGTCCCCTCACGCAATTGGTGACATCCTGGTCCCTCCTGGGCCACAGCAGCATCCAAAAACCCTAACTGCGACCCTTGCAGCTAGCAAGGCTTGTTTGTGGTCTTTCTGCGGGAAAACACTTCTGCACGACTCTTCACGACGTGGGACATCCATCCTCCAAAGGGGAAGTTTCTAGCCCTTGTCGTTCATGCAGAATCCTCAGCTTCTACCATCCGGTGGCAGCTTCTTTGCATCCACAGCTGGCATTTCCTGGGCATCTGCCCACTCCCGACTTGATCGTGACTTTTGGACTTGGTCCCCTTGTTCCACAGGTACTCTCGTCTGGAAATCCATCGTTGTTGCATTGCTGGTGTTGGTCTTTCCTGCAGAATTCCCCTATCACGACTTCTGTGCTCTTTGGGGAACTTAGGTGCACTTTGCACCCACTTTTCAGGGTCTTGGGGTGGGCTATTTTTCTAAGCCTCACTGTTTTCTTACAGTCCCAGCGACCCTCTACGAGGTCACATAGGTTTGGGGTCCATTTGTGGTTCGCATTCCACTTCTAGAGTATATGGGTTGTGTTGCCCCTATCCCTATGTGCCCCCATTGCATTCTATTGTGACTATACATTGTTTGCACTGTTTTCTATTGCTATTACTGCATATTTTGGTATTGTGTACATATATCTTGTGTATATTTGCTATCCTCATACTGAGGGTACTCACTGAGATACTTTTGGCATATTGTCATAAAAATAAAGTACCTTTATTTTTAGTATATCTGTGTATTGTGTTTTCTTATGATATTGTGCATATGACACTAGTGGTACTGTAGGAGCTTCACTCGTCTCCTAGTTCAGCCTAAGCTGCTCTGCTAAGCTACCTTTTCTATCAGCCTAAGCTGCTCGACACCCCTCTACACTAATAAGGGATACCTGGGCCTGGTGCAAGGTGCAAGTACCCCTAGGTACTCACTACAAGCCAGTCCAGCCTCCTACATTGGTTGTGCAGCGGTGGGATAAGTACTTTGGAACTACTTACCACTTTTGTCATTGTACTTTTCATAAGAGAAAAATATACAAAACAAGTTCAGTGTATGTACACCTAACCAAAAAGTTTTGCTTTTCTCCTCTCACTTCTTTATTAAGTGCTGAAAAGTACCTCTAAACTTTCGAAAAGTTCTTAAAAAGTTTTAAAAGTTTTTTCTGTCCTTTAAAAAGTTCTGAAAACTTTTTCTTTCTTTTTCTGTCCTTTAAACCTTTTCTATTATGTCTGGTACAGGTCAAACTCTGGATCTGTCCAAGACTCCCTATGACCACCTTAGCTGGAAGGCAGCAAGGAGTCTCTGTGTAGAAAGAGGTTTAGGGGTTAGGAAGAATCCCTCTAGAGAACTATTAGTTAACATGCTAGTTGAACAAGACAAGACTTTTGTTGGTACTTCTGGTGAAAAATTAGCTGATGGTTCCCACTCTGATTCTGGGGCACCCCTAGCAAAAGATTTGGGAGGGAATCTTCCCAACCTGCCCCTTAGCAGGCCACCTAGCATAGCTGGTACTGATGTGAATTCACATCACAGTAGAAGTGTCACTTCTGTAGGCCAGAATGTTAGTGTGCCATCTGTTAGGGCCAGGTCTCCTTCTGTTCATTCTCACCATTCTTCTGTTTCAAGACATGCCCAACCCACCCACCCTGATGACAGAGTGTTAGAAAGGGAGCTCAATAGATTGAGAGTGGAACAATCCAGGCTGAAGCTCAAGAAGCAACAGCTGGATTTAGATAGGCAGTCCTTAGAAATAGAAAGAGAAAGACAGAAATTGGGTTTAGAAACCCATGGTGGCAGCAGCAGTATTCCAAATAGTCATCCTGCAAAAGAGCATGATTCTAGGAATCTGCACAAGATAGTTCCCCCTTACAAGGAGGGGGATGACATTAACAAGTGGTTTGCTGCACTTGAGAGGGCCTGTGTTGTACAGGAGGTCCCTCAAAGACAGTGGGCTGCTATCCTATGGCTATCTTTCAGTGGAAAGGGTAGGGATAGGCTCCTTACTGTAAAAGAAAGTGAAGCCAATCATTTTACAGTTCTTAAGAATGCACTCCTAGATGGTTATGGCTTAACCACTGAACAGTACAGGATGAAGTTCAGAGAAACCAAAAAGGAGTCTTCACAAGACTGGGTAGACTTTGTTGACCATTCAGTGAAGGCCTTGGAGGGGTGGTTACATGGCAGTAAAGTTGCTGACTATGAAAGCCTGTATAACTTAATCCTGAGAGAGCATATTCTTAATAATTGTGTGTCTGATTTGTTACACCAGTACCTGGTAGACTCTGATCTGACCTCTCCCCAAGAATTGGGAAAGAAGGCAGACAAATGGGTCAGAACAAGGGTGAACAGAAAAGTTTATACAGGGGGTGACAAAGATGGCAAGAAGAAGGATGGTAAGTCTTCTGACAAGGGTGGGGACAAATCTAAAAATGAGTCTTCATCAGGCCCACAAAAACACTCTGGTGGGGGTGGTGGGCCCAAATCCTCTTCAAATCAAAACAAAGAAAAGAAAACATGGTGCTATTTATGTAAAATAAAAGGCCATTGGACAACAGATCCCAGTTGTCCAAAGAAAAGCACCAAGCCTCCTACCACTACTACCCCTACTGCTACACCTAGTGTCCCTAGTAATAGCAGTGGTGGTGGGAGCAAACCTACTAATAGCCAATCCAAGGGAGTAGCCGGGCTCACTTTTGGTAACTTAGTGGGGGTTGGTCTTGTTAGGGAGACCACAGAGGCTGTGTTAGTCTCTGAGGGGGCCATTGATTTAGCCACCTTGGTTGCTTGTCCCCTTAATATGGATAAGTACAAGCAACTACCCATAATAAATGGTGTTGAGGTTCAGGCCTACAGGGACACAGGTGCCAGTGTTACCATAGTAATAGAGAAACTGGTCCACCCTGAACAACACCTACTTGGTCACCAGTACCAAGTAACCGATGCTCATAACAACACACTTAGCCACCCCATGGTTGTTGTAAATCTCAACTGGGGGGGGTTACTGGTCCAAAGAAAGTTGTGGTTGCCTCAGATTTACCTGTAGACTGTCTACTAGGAAATGATTTAGAGACATCAGCTTGGTCAGATGTGGAGTTGGAGGCTCATGCAGCAATGCTGGGCATTCCAGGGCATATTTTTGCTTTAACCAGGGCTCAGGCCAAAAAGCAAAAAGGACAGGGTGGCTTGGATCCTGGAAGAATGGACCAAGTGCTCCCTAAAGCTAGGGTTAGTAAAGGTAAATCACTACCTACTATCCCTCCCTCTACAGAGGATTCAACTTCTGAGGAAGAAGAATTTCCACCCTGTGCAGAACCTACACCAGAGGAGCTGGAAGCAGACACTGCTGAGCTTTTGGGTGAAGGGGGGCCTGCCAGGGAGGAGCTGAGCGTGGCACAGCATACCTGTCCCACACTAGAGGGTATAAGGCAGCAAGCTGTCAAACAAGCAAATGGGGATGTCAGTGACTCTCACAGAGTTTACTGAAAGGACAACCTCTTGTACACTGAAGCAAGGGATCCAAAACCTCGAGCTGCCAGGAGATTGGTGATTCCTCAGGAGTACAGAAAGTTCCTCCTAACTCTAGCCCACGACATTCCCTTAGCTGGACATTTGGGGCAAATGAAAACTTGGGACAGGCTTGTCCCCTTGTTTCATTGGCCTAGAATGTCAGAGGACACAAAGGAATTTTGTAAGTCCTGTGAAACCTGTCAAGCCAGTGGCAAGACAGGTGGCACTCCAAAGGCACCCCTTATCCCACTGCCTGTGGTTGGGGTTCCCTTTGAAAGGGTAGGGGTTGACATAGTTGGCCCCCTTGACCCTCCTACTGCTTCAGGCAATAGGTTTATCTTGGTGGTAGTGGACCATGCCACCAGATATCCTGAAGCAATTCCTCTAATGACCACTACAGCTCCTGCAGTGGCAAAGGCCCTCCTGGGAATCTTTTCCAGGGTGGGCTTCCCAAAAGAGGTGGTATCAGACAGGGGAAGCAATTTCATGTCTGCTTACTTAAAGGCCATGTGGAAGGAATGTGGTGTGACATACAAGTTCACCACACCCTATCATCCACAAACAAATGGACTGGTGGAGAGATTTAACAAAACTCTCAAAGGCATGATTATGGGACTCCCTGAAAAACTCCGCAGGAGATGGGATATCCTGTTACCTTGCCTCCTTTTTGTTTACAGGGAGGTACCCCAAAAAGGAGTGGGCTTCAGCCCCTTTGAACTCCTATTTGGACACCCTGTGAGAGGTCCTCTAACACTTGTTAAGGAGGGTTGGGAACAACCTTTAAAAGCTCCAAAGCAAGACATAGTGGACTATGTACTTGGCCTCAGATCTAGGATGGCTGAGTACATGAAAAAGGCCAGTAAAAACCTTCAGGCCAGCCAAGAGCTCCAAAAGCAATGGCATGACCAGAAGGCTGTTTTGGTTCAGTTCCAACCAGGGCAGAAAGTGTGGGTCTTGGAGCCTGTGGCACCAAGAGCACTCCAAGACAAATGGAGTGGACCCCACATAATTGTTGAAAAGAAGGGTGAAGTCACCTACTTAGTTGACTTAGGCACTGCCAGGAGTCCCCTTAGGGTGCTCCATGTCAATCGCCTGAAACCCTACTATGACAGGGCTGATCTCACCCTGCTCATGGCAACAGATGAGGGACAGGAAGAAGAGAGTGACCCTCTCCCTGATCTCTTCTCTTCCACAGAACAAGATGCTCTAGTGGAAGGTGTAGTTCTGGCAGATTGTCTTACTGCTGAGCAGAAAGACCACTGCATAAATCTCCTGGGTCAGTTTTCTAAACTCTTCTCTACTGTGCCAGGCACCACTTCTTGGTGTGAGCACACTATAGATACTGGAGACAGCTTGCCTGTCAAAAGTAAGATCTATAGGTAGCCTGACCATGTCAGAGACTGCATAAAGCAAGAAGTACAGAAAATGCTTGAACTGGGAGTGGTTGAGCACTCTGAAAGTCCATGGGCCTCTCCTGTGGTACTTGTACCAAAACCTCATTCCAAGGATGGAAAGAAGGAAATGCGGTTTTGTGTAGACTATAGAGGTCTCAACCAGGTAACCAAAACTGATGCTCACCCTATATCCAGGGCAGATGAGCTAATAGATACACTGGCATCTGCCAAGTATCTAAGCACTTTTGATTTGACTGCAGGGTATTGGCAGATCAAGTTATCAGAAGATGCAAAAGCAAAAACGGCATTTTCAACCATTGGAGGCCATTACCAATTCACAGTAATGCCCTTTGGATTGAAAAATGCACCTGCCACTTTTCAAAGGTTGGTGAATACAGTCCTGCAAGGGCTGGAAGCTTTTAGTGCAGCATATCTACATGATATAGCTGTCTTTAGCTCCAACTGGGATGATCACCTGGTCCACCTATGGAAAGTTTTAGAGGCCCTGCAGAAGGCAGGCCTCACTATCAAGGCTTCAAAGTGCCAGATAGGGCAGGGGAAAGTGGTTTATCTGGGACACCTGGTAGGTGAAGAACAGATTGCACCACTTCAGGGGAAAATCCAAACTATTATAGATTGGGTTCCCCCTACAACTCAGACCCAGGTGAGAGCCTTCTTAGGCCTCACTGGGTATTACAGGAGGTTCATAAAGAACTATGGCTCCATTGCAGCCCCTCTTAATGACCTCACATTTAAGAAAATGCCTAAAAAGGTATTGTGGATAGCTAGCTGTCAGAAAGCTTTTGAGGAGCTGAAGCAGGCCATGTGCTCTGCACCTGTCCTGAAAAGCCCCCGTTACTCCAAAAAATTCATTGTCCAAACTGATGTACCTGAATTAGGGGTAGGGGCAGTCTTATCACAACTTAATTCTGAGGGCCAGGATCAACCTGTTGCTTTTATCAGCAGGAGGTTGACCCCTAGAGAAAAGCGTTGGTCTGCCATAGAGAGGGAGGCCTTTGCTGTGGTCTGGGCACTGAAGAATTTGAGGCCATACCTGTTTGGCACTCACTTCATTGTTCAGATAGACCACAAACCTCTACTTTGGCTAAAACAAATGAAAGGTGAAAACCCTAAATTATTGAGGTGGTCTATATCCCTACAGGGAATGGATTATACAGTGGAACATAGACCTGGGAGTACCCACTCCAATGCAGATGGACTCTTCAGATATTTCCACTTAGACAATGAAGACTCATCAGGTCATGGCTAGTCTTATTGTCCTTCGTTTGGGGGGGGGTTGTGTAGGAAAGTACCATCTTGCCTGGCATGTTACCCCCATATTTCACTGTATATATGTTGTTTTAGTTGTATGTGTCACTGGGACTCTGCCAGCCAGAGCCCCAGTGCTCATAAGTGTGCCCTGTATGTGTTACCTGTGTTATGACTAAATGTCTCACTGAGGCTCTGCTAATCAGAACCTCAGTGGTTATGCTCTCTCATTTCTTTCCAAATTGTCACTAACAGGCTAGTGACCAATTTTACCAATTTACATTGGCATACTGGAACACCCTTATAATTCCCTAGTATATGGTACTGAGGTACCCAGGGTATTGGGGTTCCAGGAGATCCCTATGGGCTGCAGCATTTCTTTTGCCACCCATAGGGAGCTCTGACAATTCTTACACAGGCCTGCCACTGCAGCCTGAGTGAAAGAACGTCCACGTTATTTCACAGCCATTTTACACTGCACTTAAGTAACTTATAAGTCACCTATATGTCTAACCTTTACCTGGTAAAGGTTGGGTGCTAAGTTACTTAGTGTGTGGGCACCCTGGCACTAGCCAAGGTGCCCCCACATTGTTCAGGGCCAATTCCCCGGACCTTGTGAGTGCGGGGACACCATTACACGCGTGCACTATACATAGGTCACTACCTATGTATAGCTTCACAATGGTAACTCCGAATATGGCGATGTAACATGTCTAAGATCATGGAATTGCCCCACCAATGCCATCCTGGTATTGGGGAGACAATCCCATGATTCCCTGGGTCTCTAGCACAGACCAGGGTACTGCCAAACTGCCTTTCCCGGGGTTTCACTGCAGCTGCTGCTGCTGCCAACCCCTCAGACAGGTTTCTGCCCTCCTGGGGTCCAGCCAGGCTTGGCCCAGGAAGGCAGAACAAAGGACTTCCTCAGAGAGAGGGTGTTACACCCTCTCCCTTTGGAATAAGGTGTCAGGGCTGGGGAGGAGTAGCCTCCCCCAGCCTCTGGAAATGCTTTGATGGGCACAGATGGTGCCCATCTCTGCATAAGCCAGTCTACACCGGTTCAGGGATCCCTCAGCCCTGCTCTGGCGCGAAACTGGACAAAGGAAAGGGGAATGACCACTTCCCTGACCTGCACCTCCCGTGGGAGGTGCCCAGAGCTCCTCCAGTGTGCTCCAGACCTCTGCCATCTTGGAAACAGAGGTGCTGCTGGCACACTGGACTGCTCTGAGTGGCCAGGGCCAGCAGGTGACGTCAGAGACTCCTTCTGATAGGCTCCTTCAGGTGTTGCTAGCCTATCCTCTCTCCTAGGTAGCCAAACCTACTTTTCTGGCTATTTAGGGTCTCTGCTTTGGGGAATTCCTTAGATAACGAATGCAAGAGCTCATCAGAGTTCCTCTGCATCTCTCTCTTCACCTTCTGCCAAGGAATCGACTGCTGACCGCGCTGGAAGCCTGCAAAACTGCAACAAAGTAGCAAAGACGACTACTGCGACACTGTAATGCTGAGCCTGCCGCCTTCTCGACTGTTTTCCTGGTGGTGCATGCTGTGGGGGTAGTCTGCCTCCTCTCTGTACTAAAAGCTCCCAAGAAATCTCCCGTGGGTCGACGGAATCTTCCCCCTGCAACCGCAGGCACCAAAGAACTGCATCACCGGTCCTCTAGGTCTCCTCTCAGCACGACGAGCGAGGTCCCTTGAACTCAGCAACTCTGTCCAAGTGACTCCCACAGTCCAGTGACTCTTCAGTCCAAGTTTGGTGGAGGTAAGTCCTTGCCTCCCCACGCCAGACTGCATTGCTGGGAACCGCGTGTTTTGCAGCTACTCCGGCTCCTGTGCACTCACCGAGGATTTCCTTCGTGCACAGCCAAGCCAGGGTCCCCGGCACTCTAACCTGCATTGCACGACCTCCTGAGTTGTCCTCCGGCGGCGTGGGACTCTCTTGTGCAACTTCGGGTGAGCACCGATTCACTCCACTTCGTAGTGCCTGTTCCGGCACTTCTGCGGGTGCTGCTTGCTTCTGAGTGGGCTCCTTCTCTTGCTTGACGCCCCCTCTGTCCCCTCACACAATTGGTGACATCCTGGTCCCTCCTGGGCCACAGCAGCATTCAAAAACCCTAACCGCAACCCTTGCAGCTAGCAAGGCTTGTTTTCGGTCTTTCTGCGGGAAAACACTTCTGCACGACTCTTCACTACGTGGGACATCCATCCTCCAAAGGGGAAGTTTCTAGCCCTTGTCGTTCGTGCAGAATCCTCAGCTTCTACCATCCGGTGGCAGCTTCTTTGCATCCACAGCTGGCATTTCCTGGGCATCTGCCCACTCCCGACTTGATCGTGACTTTTGGACTTGGTCCCCTTGTTCCACAGGTACTCTCGTCTGGAAATCCATCGTTGTTGCATTGCTGGTGTTGGTCTTTCCTGCAGAATTCCCCTATCACGACTTCTGTGCTCTTTGGGGAACTTAGGTGCACTTTGCACCCACTTTTCAGGGTCTTGGGGTGGGCTATTTTTCTAAGCCTCACTGTTTTCTTACAGTCCCAGCGACCCTCTACGAGGTCACATAGGTTTGGGGTCCATTTGTGGTTCGCATTCCACTTCTAGAGTATATGGGTTGTGTTGCCCCTATCCCTATGTGCCCCCATTGCATTCTATTGTGACTATACATTGTTTGCACTGTTTTCTATTGTTATTACTGCATATTTTGGTATTGTGTACATATATCTTGTGTATATTTGCTATCCTCATACTGAGGGTACTCACTGAGATACTTTTGGCATATTGTCATAAAAATAAAGTACCTTTATATTTAGTATATCTGTGTATTGTGTTTTCTTATGATATTGTGCATATGACACTAGTGGTACTGTAGGAGCTTCACTCGTCTCCTAGTTCAGCCTAAGCTGCTCTGCTAAGCTACCTTTTCTATCAGCCTAAGCTGCTAGACACCCCTCTACACTAATAAGGGATACCTGGGCCTGGTGCAAGGTGTAAGTACCCCTTGGTACTCACTACAAGCCAGTCCAGCCTCCTACAGTGGCTAACTGTTAGAGGTAGTACAAATTATGCATTATTGAAAAAGTTGCGATTTTAGAGTTTACCCTGAGACAGCGTGTCCAGAAATGTTGAAGATGTGCTTCAGAAATAGGTTTCAGAGTTTGGTGGCTTGGATAGAAGAAGAGCTTTCATCCAGAAGTGTTTTCTCGAAGTGCGGGATGGCATGTGCCCAAGCACTGTTGTTAAAGGCACCTTTGAGTAATTTTGACTGTGGAAAATTAGGCCTTATTTTGTGGGTTACATTGTGTGTTACATAGAGTATCTTGATGACAAACCAATGGAGCAGGGAGCACCAGTACAACACAAGTATTCTGAGAGTGATGTAGTCTCTCGTGGAAACTTGTAGTAGCAGGATATCTGCTGTGTGGTGTATATTCAGAAGTGGCTGTAGTTGGTAGGCCAGACCGCATATATAGAGTCTATTGGCCTTTTGGAGGATTGTTGCTCTCATTGAAAGCACTCTTTGTCGAAATCCAGAACTAAAGATTTGGCTGATGCTTCTGAAGTGGCTACAAAGTGTTTTGACTGCTGGCTTGATTTAAGATTTCAATCCAGGTAATGATATTCTGTTGGGTTAGTACGCTTTTAGTGTTTGGTACCGAGGACCTCTAATATCTGAGGTGCCTTACATAGGCACATTTGTAGTCACAGGTGAAATGTTCATGACATTCCTCCTCAAGGGTTTAAATCCTCATGATGGTGATGAGGGGTGGTTATCACATTTGGTGGAGATGCTGTGATCTCAGAAGGCATCAAGAAATCAGGGGTTGGATTCTGTGGTATCCATTCTCAAATCCTCCTCCCGAAGGGCAAGAAGACAGCAGGCTGACTAATGGCGTGAACGTTACTGCCCCATAAGCCTGTCGTAGTCAGCCTCAGTGAGACTAGCATGTTGTGACTGAATATAGACAAGGCTTGCAGGTGCAGAGATGCGTGATGAAGGCGTAGCAAAAAGATGGTTAGTTAATGATTTAATCTTTACCCATGCAACCCTTTGAAAACTGTTCTTGGAAAGGTAGAAGAGAACAACACACAAATCAAGCTTTTCTGATGTGGAGAATGACATATGTGAGATCCAAAGTTAAGCTGCGTGGCCACTCTGATATGGTTGTCACCATTAGGAGTTCTCTTGCCTGAGGCTAGGGCATGGGGCTGGTTGCCTGTGGGAAAGTGAGAATTAATCATTGGCTCAGAAGTTGGGGTTGAGGAGGCATGGACCTTGAAACATATAACACACTGAGAAATCACCAGACCATTGGCATTAAGCTCTCCTCTGGCACCCTACAAATAGCATACAAGAGGTCCTATAAATCACCCGTCATGCTGCTGCCTTCTCTTAATGGCCCCTCTCACCAAACATCTAGGTAGTTCATACACCACCCACCACAGCGCATGAGGAGAGCAGTAAAGTCATGGTCCCTGTTGATGACGTCTGGCAAGACTTCTCAGATGCATTTTTTCTGTATGGACATTAGCGTTACTCAGGTCTTGGGGTATGGCAACAGTAGATCTCACTAAGGAGGATCAATGATAGACAGTGGCAAGGGTGAGGGCAACTCGGATCCTCGTTATGTGCTTGATCATCCTTAGAATGGAAATAATCAGTCCGATTCATTCTTAAGAGCCCATGGCTTGGCTTCGTGCCCAGGAGAGAGAGAGGCACCTGGCATGGAGAACATGATGGCTGGTGTGGTGTGAGGGGGCAACTCAAATACAGCTGCAAAGCAGCTACTCAATAGTGTTTGGTATGATGGCTCTTGTTGTACCAGCTCACCTCAACGGGTGTGCTAGGAAGAGTGCCAGTATTATGCCACCTTCTGTCACTGCCTGGGGAGGACAAAGAAAAGAGCATTTGCCCTTCCTTTTGGTAGGAATGGTAGTGGGTTGGTGTTCTGCTTTCCCTCTTATCTCATATCCAAGCTTACAGAACCTTTCTGGAATGCACTTCTGAGTTTAAAGAAGACATTTATTGTTGTTAATTCCCCACCCACAAGTTCCTGAGAGACGAAATTAGTAGATTGGAAGCACACGTTCAAAAGTAGTCGCAGCAATGAAAGCAAAATATATCAAAGTACTTCTCAGTTGCAATATACACAGCAAATAGATGTGATTATATCATATCTTAACTTCAAAGCAAAGCATAAAAGTCAAATTCATCACCGTATGGGCAAGGCGGTAGGGCCTATACTCAGCTTCATCTTTCTGGGGTCTGCAAGTTGATGACTCTGGTCAACTGCGAGAAAGAGGTTCTCTACCCAAATGGGAGACGGGCAACTGACGTCTAGTTCCCGTCTGAAGTCAAGCAGATTCAATCCTAACTCACTGTATCCCAGAGTCATCCTTAAAAGCAAACTCAGTGTGAGAGCCGAATAACCTTGGAGAGAGGCCAGTTCTCCTGAGCTCACTCGCTCTCAGACTGGATTGGGAGGTAAACACAAAATCTACGTGCTCTTATCAGCTAAGGTCTGGTGTGAAGAAAACAGCTTGGTCCATCTTGTGGAAAAACACAGCTTGGAAAAACACAGCTCACCTGCAATGTCTCAACTGCAATGTCTAAGCCCACGTTAAAGCCAAAAGCCAGCTATCCTAAATATCAAATGTAATGTCTAATGTCATGTCAAAGCCAATAGGCAGCTAAGATGAATATCAAATGTAATGTCTAATGTCATGTCAAAGCCAATAGGCAGCTAACCTAAATATCAAATGTAATGTCTAATATCATGTCAAAGCTAATAGGCAGCTGAACTGAATACAGAATGTAATAATGTGCTACTGGTGAACATTGAGCAACTAATATGCGCAGTGGTGAAACACAAAGTCGTTGATCAAACACAATTAATAACATCCCAGTTGGCCAAAATGACCAGGTTGCAAACGTGATTGGGCCAGGGTGATATAGAGGGCAGCAAGATGGAGAGAGCAAATACCTTAGGGCAGCAGTGGTATGGTAGTTGATGGGAATGGTCATGCTTGATGGAAACTGGGGAATTAGAGAGACAGGAACAAGTCCTGGTCATGTCTCAGATGTAAGGAGGATATGGGTAAGTGCCCTGAAGACCAGAAAGTGTTGCACCTACGACCAGCTCGCCAGATGTATTGGTGATATACAGGAGTACAAGGTGGGATGAGATGTTGCGAATGGAGGTAGACGGGCAGGTAAACAGAACAGAAGTCAGGTCCAAGCCAGCAGGAGCATGTTTAAATCTCCTGCTGACTGGGAGTAGACTTGCCTTCCCTGCCCGGACTACTGAAGACAGGGAAGGCATGTGTGCTTCTGCCAGGCAGGAGCAAACATTTTTCCCTGCCTGCGTTACTGCGGGCTGGAAAACTACAATGTCCCAGGGTTGGACTCATCAAGACACAGTAACTGAGGTGGCCCCAGGGAATGGAATACCCGGGTCTTTTAAGGATCAGGGAGTAGGGCTGCGTGGTTGCGCCCCCTTCTTTTAGACTAAGTTTCAGTCCTGGGGGATGGGGACCCCAAGACCTACAATGGCTCAGGTAGGGTATCATGCTGCCCCCCTTCCTATTTTCCCACGTCTCCCCACCGGTTGGGGTCCCCATGCCCAAAAATGTTCTCTGGGGGAGGCCCACTCACACTTCCCTCTTCAAATTATTAAATTCACTGAGCTACTATTTTTTGGCAGCCTACTGGGAGTCCTGCGGGATCACAGCAAAAATTGAATTATTTTTTTATTTTGCCTCCAGGTGGATCCCTTCGGCCCCCCTTCACAGAGCCTAGGAGAAAAGGTATCTCTACCCTGCCCCCTTATATTATTTTTTGTAAACTTCAGGACATTATTCTTGTGTTGGTGGCAGCAAATCAGAGCACTCGCTCCCGCAGGAGTATGACTCCCACCGGTGTGAATTGGTCCAAGAGAAAAAAAGCTCTCTGGGCCACTCAGAATGCTTTAATTTTTTTTAATTGGCTTCGAGGGACTACTGAGAATGTCCCTTGGGCCCAACTGTCCAGATATACAAATATTTGTGTACCTTAATTTCTCGAAAACTACTAAATGGATTCACACCAAATCACAAACAACACAATGTGCGGACCACGATCTAGCTTCTTGCCAAATTGGTTAATTCCATTCAGAATTTTTTTGTGGTATCACTGCTTAAAGAAGTTTATGGAAAATGCATGGGACATTTTTCTTGTGGGATCCCTCCCTTTTTTCTCGGCCTCCACTTCACTGATCACCCTGAACTTTCCAGGAAGGAGCTGTTTCTTCGTTAAGCTTCGTCAAGCGGCTCGAAAGTTATTTGCAAACCAAAAAACACCTTGCCTATGGAAAACTGACCTAACTGGAACTACGACCACAGCTGACATATATATATTATTATATATATATAAATATATATATATATATATATATATATATATATATATATATATGTATATATATATATATATATATACATATACATATATATATATATATGCCTTGATTTAGTCCACACCGTGTCACACTGCTGTTCTTGCTTCAGTGATGTTGTGAATAACACGGGTCACATCACCCACTGTGAAGCACTCGGGTGATCTCACCATGGCTTTAAGTAACATTTTAAATTTGTAACCAACCTCTAACTAACAGCCTAAGATAACTATAATTTGCGCCTTCGCCATGCACTGCTAATTCCCCCAGATATTACAGCACTCATGACAACTTTTATAACGCCAATAAAAGTAACGTCAATAAAAATATCAATAAAAGATTAGCAGTCAAATTATCGGAATAAAACTTCATGGCGGGGCGTGAGTTATAGTTACCTTAGGCCACAAATTATAGTTACTTGAAAAAGTCTAACTATAACTGCTGAATTTCTCTGGTTTTGCGCAAGGAATTTCAGAACCTAACTAAAACGTCCCTGTAACCTTTGTTTTTTTTAAGTAAATATATATATATACACACTGTCGTAGTTTGACCCCTGTTCTAAGCAAGACTGCTGGTTTAAGGATGACAACACTTTTGTTTGTAGGCGACTAGGCCAATCCTACAAGTCGCAACTGTCGTCCCAGCCCTCCCGGCTCACAAACAGTACCTCACCAAAAACACAAACAGTAAAAGGTGATTTGTTGCAGCCTCCGCGTAAGGACCCAAGAGTACAACATCTCAGGGAGGTCGTGGTTAAAAGGAGATTACCTTTTTCTCACATGAACATCTATAACCTAAAGAGAGCTAGGTGTGTTAGACCTAATCTGCCAGTACCATGTCCATGAGAAGAGCCCCCCAACCCTCGTTACCTTGGAATGAGGTCTCTAGATCAGACTCAGTGGGGACATGGAGACTCGGTATCAGTATCAAGGTGACTTGTAGCATAGATAGCGTTGATGACATCTGGTAGGAATCTCTCTGATTATCTTGTCTGTGTGAGATGTATTTATACAGATCTGGTAGGACCCCTGACGCAGGTATGTTCCCAAACAATAAATAAGAAGGCATGCTTGGGGCGGCAATTATATAAACAATTCCCTGAAAAGGTACATTATGTTACTGTCACATGAAAGTGGGAAAGTACATAATGTGAATACCTACATGTCTCATTTATCTTTGACGCTGATAGTGATGCCTTTACAGAGTGGCATTGATAACATGAAACTAAAACATCTTCATAGTTATAAACATAGCAGCCACCTTGGAAGAAATAAATTACTAAATGTGCTAATACAAAGCAAGCTAAGTAGGTTAAAAGTCACTGGGTGAAGGGGGCACAGGCCTGCAAGCCAAAGGCTAAGCTAAACTCCTGATTCCCATTAAAACTAAATAGGAGCCACTTCAACACACACACACATTTCCAAGGCTATGCAAAAAAACAGGACAGGCCAGATATAGAAGTAAGGCTAAAGGCTTTAGCCCTACTTTTATATCTGGCATGTCCTGGGTTTTGCTTCTCAAAATCTGGTCACCCTATTACACCACAAACACTGTCTGTTGGAGAAACATTGCATGGCCGTTGATTATTGGTCCTCTACCTCAGCGAACCAAAGAAAATGGAAATCTTGGCATTCACATTGATTTCAGATAGTCTTTTGACACCAAAGTGGCCATGGTCACTAACACCTGTTTTGTGGAACTTGGGGCCCCAAAGAGATCCCTCCACTCATTGACACTTCCTATCACATTATGTCATTGGTGCCCTGATACAGTCCAGACTCAACTACTCTAACTCAACACATTTGGGGTTCCCAGAAAAAAATCTAGAATGTGTCCACTAGTGCAAAATGTTGCTGTTTGTTTGTTTTATGGACTTCGAGCAATGAAAGTGACTTTACAACAATTACATTTTAGACTGGTTACTTATCTGCAGCAGTGTCTGCTTTTAAGCCTTGTCAGTTATGCGTAATGTACTTTAAAAAATATACTGCAATTTATGGAAGATAAATTTGAGTGTTACATCTCTCCCATGCCCAAACCAGTGTCTCATGGTGGTTTTGAAGGTCAAATAAGTGACTTTTGGTGACTGAGCTTTTTTGTCTCACGAAATGTGCAAATCTACGCCCCTTTCTTTATACACTGAGTTTAATCTCAGATATTTTAAAATACTTGAATAACAGTATTTTTAAGCAATCTTTCCTTTAATCTTGTCTTCAGTTTGTCTTGCTTAGTTTCTCCTTTATGTGTGTGTCAGTCATTAGTTGTTATGTTCTAGTTAGTGCTCTGCGAATGTTCACTCTAGCAAATAAATGAACATAGCATAACAAACTAGTAGTAAGATGAGGGACTTGCTTTGGAGCAAGTCAGTAGCCTATTTGCTTACAGTTTATCTTAGATCCAGGAAGATAGTGTTGCTCACCATCAGGGTTAGAGGTTACTTGGATTATTCTTGTATAACGAGTAGGGACTCCACTTCTTGGAGTCCTCACTGTACTTATCTTCTTTTATAATTCATCACAAATCAGATGTAAACTAAATTATGTGACACATTGAAATTACACTAACATTTCAGTGTGTTTCTCTTTGATCTAATCTACAGACACCCTTAGCTGAATGTATTCTTCTTAGCCTATCACATAACCTATGAGACTGGGGAGTTATGCTTTCTTTTCTCTAGGGAACCATGTTTTCAGGAGAAGTTGGAGTTGCGCTCTATGGCCAGCCCTTGTCGCTAAGGTTTTCCATGTTGGTCAATACTTTGTATTGCTACAGTTTTGCACGAATCTTAATACTGTGATGATAACGCTTAAGAATTTATGTACAGCTAAAAAGTCGCCCTGATCTGTCTGTGTGGAGTTGGTGATTTCAGGTGGTCCAATACCCCGTTCTTCATTTGGGCCTTGGTGGAGCACCAGTTCCCGTCTCTAGAAGAAGTGTACAGAGCAGCCATGTAAACCACCCCGTTTTCCTGTGCCCAGTTCTGTGGTTTGCAGTGTGTAAGAGTAGAACACAAACAATTTTAATTTAAAGGTTTTCTCCCTGTTACACATGACTGACCTATTTCTTTGATGCACATTCTGTGTTGAGTAAAGTTCACTGATAGAACTGTGAGGCTGATTTTCCTTCTTGTACATGGCATCAGACCTCTTCTGTATGCTTGTTAGATTATTTTTCAAACCAGTAATGATTTAAGGAAGAATGACAAAGAGGTATTGCCCTCAATTACCAATATCCTCCATTAATCTGAGTCTACTCTTTCCTATTAAAATCACCATATATCACCTACCTCTTTGTGAGGTCACTGCAGAGGCCTACTAGGTATGCCTTGAGGTTAGGGGTGTGTGAAATTGGCATAATGGACTTTTGTGTAATTCTGCAGAATTCTCCAAAAAGTATGCGAATGGCAAAAGCAGCATTTAGCGCTGTATTTTAGCATGAAATGAGTCATCATGCCGATTTTAGATGTGAAGATTCATTGTGCACAAAGAAAATGCCCAAAATTACAAGTGCTGCAAACAACAGCCGTTCACATTCTGCTAATTCGTGTTGTTCCTGTACTCTTGCGCAAAAATATTTCTGCAAAATTAAGTCATGTGTCATAATGTCATAATTTCAGGAATTTCGCTTATCAATTATCACGAAAATTTGCAAAGATTCCACGAGATTACATCGGTGTAACAGAAATGTACACTTTGAAACCTGACATGCTGGGCTGAGGGTAAGGTTTGTTTTTGATTTTTCACTTGGTGAAATGTACAACTTGGCAACAGGGTACTGTGGGAAGGCTGACTCACCTCAGACCAGTGAAGCCTGTAAGCGAAAGCGGACAGTGAGTAATGACATTCCGAAATATGTCATGTATCCCACTGCTTTTGCTGTAATACGGTCCTGGCCCAAGGTCGTTAGAGCGTTTACAAGAGAAGCGGACATTATATGTTTTTGAGGCACAGGAAGATTGGGTGATTTGCTAGAAATTTTGCGAGGCACATGAAGATTGGTTGAATCGCTAAGAATCACGGGAGCTTGGGCCCAGGCTGAAAATTGAACCTTTATGTCCACTTCCGAAGCCAGCAGTTGAAGCCAGTAGGCCACATCTACACCATTGGAGACCTAAATAATGCAAAATGTACACCCATCTGGCCAATATGTCTGCATACGATCTTTAGGACACGATATATACAATATCATGACATACAACTGCAGAGGAGTATACGAGGATTATTTGTCATGGTATTAGTGCAAAACACAACCTCTTGTATTACCCGCCATAAGCGTTATCTTACAAATATGCGCAGCTCATGATGAGAAGAAAATAAAGAGCTCCGCGTGTTAATTGCCCGCTGCCCCCAGTCTCTTAGCATCTTTTTACAAGTAATTAATTCCTTTGTACCCTGTTTAAATGGAGGCTTTTGTAAGCTGCCGCGCCATTGTATTTTTTTAATGCAGTGTTAATGTTTCACTTTGAACAAACCTCTGGGACATTAGCCCTATGGGGGTGAAACATGGTTCCAGTACTTCACATTTACTGTCAAGATAAAAGGCGGAGTGCACCACACGCTTTCACAGCTTTTATTTGGAAACAGTCCAGGGCCTGTTCACGCGTGGTAAGAAAATTCTGCTTCCGTGTGAAATTCGAGAAGGGTGTTACAACTGCTGCTCGAGTGCACAGCACGATTTGTTAATTCTAAGAGTTGAAATCTGGACCCATCTGGTTGTCCGCGCGCTAGCATCGATGCACTGTGTCACCTCCTTCATTAACCCCTTCGCTGCCAGGCCTTTTCCCCTCAGGTGCCAGGCCTTTTTTTGGCTATTTGAGGCAGTTCGGGCTTAGACTCTCGTAACTTTTTGTCCAGGTAAGCTACCCACGCCAAATTTGCGTCCTTTTTTTCCCAACATCCTAGGAATTCTAGAGGTACCCAGAGTTTGTGGTTTCCCCTGGAGGAGGCCAATAAATTAGCCATAATACAGCGAAAATTTCGTTTAAAAAAAAATAAAAAAATAAAAAATGGGGGGAAAGGGCTGCAGAAGTAAGCTCATGTGTTTTCCCCCTGAAAATGGCATCAACAAAGGGTTTGTGTGCTAAAATCACCATCTTCCCAGCTTTCAGGAACAGGCAGACTTGAATCAGAAAACCAAATTTTCAGCACAATTTTGGCATTTTACTGGGACTTACCCCATTTTTAACTATTTTTTGTGCTTTCATCCTACTTCCAGTTAGTGACAGAAATGGGCATGAAACCAATGCTGGATCCCGGACAGCTAAACATTTCTGAAAAGTAGACAAAATTCAGAATTCAGCAAGGGGTCATTAGTATAGATCCTACGAGGTTTTCCTATAGAAAATAACAGCTGAAATATTGAAATTGAGGTGAAAAAAACAGCCATTTCTCTCCACGTTTTAACTTTTTCCTGCGATTTCAGATTTTCAAAAGCAATATACCTTTACGTCTGCTGGACTCTTCTGGTTGCGGGGATATATAGGGCTTGTAGGTTCATCAAGACACCTAGGTACCCAGAGCCAATAAATGAGCTGCACCTTGCAATGGGTTTTCATTGTATAGCGGGTACACAGCAATTCATTTGCGGAAATATAAAGAGTGACAAATAAGTATCAAGAAAACCTTTGTATTTCCAAAATGGGCACAAGATAAGGTGTTGAAAAGCAGTGGTTATTTGCACATCTCTGAATTCCGGGGTCCCCATACTAGCATGTGAATTCTATGTCCGGACCGGAGGCGAGGATTATGCAATTCTTTCTTCACTCTTTATTAAATAGCAAGTTCAAACTTGAAAACAAAACACACAGCACCTACAAGTCCCAAGAGCCTGCTCCCATAGCAACCACTGTCCAATGAGACGCCGATCTTGTCAATTGTATAAATGTCCTCGACCATGCCATTCTCCCTCTTTCTTCACTGCTTCAGTGACAGATAAGTGCCCTTACTGCCTCTGAGCGTTTTACCTTTACTGTGACTGTATTTTTGGCTTGCTTTTATGCTTGTACACGTTCGCTGTTAGTTTCTTGGTGATTGTTGTAGCAACAACTGTTGCTAGGTTGCATTGCCTTAGCACAGTAGGCTTTTTAGCCCGAGCGCACTTTCTGCATACAGTGACACGTCGGGCACACTAGGGGGGGCGCTTCAGGCAAATCGCGCATTTTCCATAGTGCTCGAGTTGCTTTGCGCTCGGCGCTTGTTTTTTTCTGCGCACTAGGGGTTTCTTCAACAGCCTAGGCTCTCTTTTACCCCTCCAACCCCCCACTTATACCACGTTTGTGGTCTGTGATAAACCCCGAGCAGGAAGAGCGCTCTGTAGCCGAATTTTGATGCCTCCTTGCGAGCGCGTCTTTTTTCTACAGGCTTTGCCTTTTCATTCGGCTGAGTTTGGTGAGAGAAGGGTGGGGGGGCCACTCTTTTTATTCTTTTGGGTGTGTCTTCTGTCCCCTTACGCCCTGAGTTGAGTGATTCAGCCTTCACAGGATCACAATTCTTTTTCCCTCATGTCCTCTGGTGAGGGCCCTTCTCACCGTGTCCTACCCCCTGGGTTGCTTTCACAGGTTATCGCCCAAGCTCTAGCCCCTAACAAGGAGAGCGTGGCGCAGCTTGCGGAGCAAGTGTCTCGAGGGCCGGGCATGTTTGGGGCGACGGGTGTTGAGGCTAAGACAGCACCCAGGAAATCGCGCAAGCGCGATGCGGGGCACCTTGAAGACGTCGAGCTTCCCGCCGATGTCTCCAGTAAGAGTGTGCACGCGCAGAAGCGCATACCCTTCCGGGAGGGCTCTCTACCCAGCATAATGGGTGAAAAGCTTCACCACCAATTGGGCCTCGACGTGGGGTCACCTAAAGGCATCACAGGAGACTCAGATGGGGACTCCTCCTCGGTGGAGGACGAGGAATCTGGCTACCCTTGGCACCCTGGGGCCTCTTTACCGGACCCACAAGATCTGGGGGACTCGGACTCTGACTTGTTCGAGCCTGAGGGGATATCCCATCCTCGCTCATCGGAGTGGCGGCCGGAACAGAAAGTGGCCGATTATATAGCGAGCAAAATTCGGCAACCTCTGGATAAAGAGGTACGGGCCCGCCTGAAGGCCGAATACCCGCGCCCTACCTTGCCTGACAAGGTAGCCCCTACCCCAGATATTGACCCCAAAAGGTGTACTTTCTTTGCGAAGTACATAAAAGACCCCAAGAAGGGTATTAATCGGTCCTGGAGTGCGTGTCAGGACAAACTCCTGGATGTGTTGGGACCCCTGACTCAAATCATACAACTAGCAGAACGTGGCAAGCAGTTGAATACGCCCCTACCGACGAATGTCGTAGCTGGGTGGACCCACAGGGCAGTGTGTCTCCTGGGCAATTGCACCATTTCAGCCGAGAGACGCAGGTCCTTGCTCATCAAAATAGCCCCCAAATTGGGGGAACTGTCTTCCTCGGAGGCAGGGGCGGTCGCCCAGGGCAACTTATTTGGGGACCCTTTCGTTAAAGAGTTAGGAAAGTTTGTTGCCACCTTCTTGGCCCTTGACAAGGCGCAGTCTTCTATCAAGAAGATATTCCCGGGCAAGGTTTTTGGAGGGGCCGGATGAGGCAGGGGTCGCTCATCCAGCCGCCAGTATCAGCAAGGCCCCGGTTCCTACAGAAACAACGAATGGCGGGACGGTCGCCAAGGAACCTTCTTCCCCAATAGGGGCAAAGGGGGTGGCAGAGCGAACAGGATCACCCGGGGAGCAGCCAACGCCCCAGGATGACCTTCGGGTAAGGATTATCCGTTCTTCCCCTCAAAAACTTGGAGGGAGGTTACGTCTTTTCAGACGCAAGTGGGAGCTCATAAGCTCCGATGCTTGGGTGTTGCAGACAGCGTCTGGCTTTCACATCGAGTTTTGGGGAAGTCCGATCCAGGAGAAACTTCCCACGCCTTTAGTTTTTTCAACAGCAGATTCCACCCTAATAGATTCAGAGGTTCAGGAGCTCCTACGCAAAGGAGCCAAATGCAACTCGGCTCTCCACCCCAGAGGTTTTATGAGCAATCTTTTCCCGATGGAAAAGAAGGACAAGGGGTTTCGCCCCGTGATCAGTCTTCGATCATTCAACGAATGGGTGATCAACAGTCATTTCAAAATGGAGGGTATACACCTGCTCCGGGATATCCTCTTGCGGGGAGATTGGATGGTCCACCTGGACCTCAAGGATGCGTATCTCACAGTGCCAATTTTCCCTCCCCATCGCAGGTTCCTACAGTTTCTGTGGGAAGGTCAGGTGTTCAAGTTCACCGCTCTTCCATTTAGACTGTCGTCGGCTCCTTGATGCTTTACCAAACTTCTCAAGCTGGTGGTGGAGTTCCTCCGTTCTCGGGGGATCCGCCTCATCATTTACCTGGATGATCTCCTCCTGATGGATCAATCCAAGTCACAACTTATATCCAATGCGAACACGACTATTGCTCTCCTTCAGGATTTAGGGTTTGTGATCATTCAAAAGAAATCGGAGCTTCTGCCTTCACAGTCGATGATTTTTCTGGGGTTCCTCATAGATTCTCAATCAGCTTCTCTCAGTCTCCCGACTCCAGAGGTCTCCAAGATCAAGAAGGAGTTAAGGAAGGTATTGAGGTGAGACAGGATCTCACTACGGCAGCTTGCCAGAGTAGTGGGTCTGCTCTCCTCGTCGATTCAGGCCATTTTTCGAGGCCCTCTTCACTATAGGGCTCTTCAGCGCCTCAAAGCCTTCGCCGCGGTCTGATGTATTCCGAACTGGTCTCTCTCACCACGGAGGTGAGAACGGAGTTGCAGTGGTGGCTGGATCACATGGAGGCATGGAATGGCAGGGCCATTTTCGGACCCTCTCCAGATCTGGTCTTAGAGTCGGATGCAAGTCGTCACAAATGGGGAGCCCGATGTGGGGATATTTCGTTCGGGTGAGGTTGGACCCCTCAGGAGCTCAGCATGCACATCAACTGTCTGGAACTGCTCGCAGGCTTGTTTGCGATCCGACCTCTGACTCTGGACATAATCTGTGTGGTTCTTCTTCAGATGGACAACGTCTCAGCCATGCAATACATAAACCGTCAGGGGGGCACTTGGTCGAAGGCCCTGGCGGAGCTGGCAAAAGATTTTTGGCACTTTTGCCTCGAACATCAGATTTCTGTCACGGCGGAGCATCTCCCAGGCTCCCAGAACACTTTAGCGGATTGGAACTCCAGGTTCCTGTCGGACTCCAGCAATTGGCAGCTGGATCAGGTGATTTTTCAGGCGATCATGGAATGGTGGGGTCCTTGTTCAGTAGACCTGTTTGCGACCAGGTGGAATACCCATCTACCTCTGTACTTCAGCTGGCGCCCGGATTCAGTGGCAGCGGCAGTGGATGCGTTCTGCAGAACTGGGGTCCACACCAGAGGTATGCGTTCCACCTCTTCCTTCTGATTCCGAGAGTATCAGCCCAGGTACGTCGTCAGGAAGCGACGGTGGTCTTAATAACCTCTCTGTGGAGATCCCAGGTGTGGTTTCCGTCCCTTCTGGAGCTATCGTGCGACTTCTCAATCCGTCTTCCGGTTTTCCCCTCAATTCTTCTGGATTCGGCGGGACACTTCCATCCTCTGGTCCTTCAGGGCCATCTATCGTTGGTGGCCTGGAAGATTTCAGGACTTGCTGGCAGGATTGCCGACTTTCGCAAGAAGCTAAAAACTTCATTGCTCAGGCCTGGGCTCCAGGGACTGGTAAGCGGTACAGGTCCGCATGGACTAGATGGGCTTGCTGGTGTGTGGGCAGGCATACCAATCCCATGGGGGCCCACATTACGGATATCTTAGATTTTCTGGCGGAATTAGTGGGAGCTGGTTTGTCTTACTGTACAGTAAATTCCTTTAGATCTGCCATTTCGGCGGGTCACCCCCATCTCGACAACCACCCAGTGGGCGAACACCCTTGGGTGTGTAAACTTCTTAAGGGCAGCAGACTTTCCAGACCTCCGGAACCTAGGTACTCGGAGTTATGGGATATCAACCTAGTTCTTTGTCTGTTATCCTCGTGGCAGGACAATCAATACCTTTCTAGGAAAGAATTGTCAGCGAAGTTGGCTATGTTATTGTGCCTCATTTCATGCAAAAGGGTGTCAGATGTCAGAGCCTTAGATGTTTCGAGTACAACAATAATCAGTCCTGAAAACATGCATGCACATATAAATATAAATATAAATAAATACCACCTCAGTACAAGCTCCAAAGGACCTCCAGGTGGGAAGAACACATATCAAGTGTAGGGTGGGAGAATCCTCGCCTCCGTGTCCTTAATAAAATTGAAACTTTCCTTCACGATAGCTAGGAAATTTCGCATTGCACAGCATTTCTCAAATAGTTGTCTTTTTTACACACTGTCTTACATTTGGAAGGAAAAAATGTATAGAAAGACAAGGGGCAATAACACTTGTTCTCCTATTCTGTGTTCCCCCAGGTCTCCAGGTAAAAGTGGTACCTCACTTGCGTGAGTAGGCCTAATGCCTACGACAGTAAACGCAACATGGACACATCACATTTTTACATTGAAATCTGACATGTTTTTTGCAAAGTGCCTAGCTGTAGATTTTGGGCGCTAGCTCAGGCAGCACCTAGGGTAACCTACCAAACCTGCACATTTTTGAAAACTAGTCACCTAGGGGAATTCAGAATCGGGTGACTTGTGGGGCTCTCACCAGGTTCTGTTACCCAGAATCCTTTGCAAATCTCAAAATTTGGCAAAAAAACCCACTTTTTGCTCACATTTCGGTGACAGAAAGTTCTGGAATCTGGGAGGAGCACCAGATTTCCTTCCACCCAGCATTGCCCCAAGTCTCACGATAAAAATTGTACCTCAATTGTGTGGGTAGGCCTAGTGCCTGCAACAGGAAACGCCCCAAAACAGTACGTGGACACATCACAATTATCAAATACAAAACCTGTTTTTGAGGGGGGTACCTGCGTTTATGGTCCTGGGCTCAGCAGCCATCTAGGGAAACCTACAAAACCCAGCCATGTCTGAAAACTAGACACCCAAGAGGGTCCAGTGAGGTGTGACTTGCGTTGATCCCCCAGTGTTTTCTTACCCAGAATCCTCAGCAAACCTCAAATTTAGCTTAAAAAAAAATCACATGTTTTCCACATTTCTGTGTGGGATGACTGCACTGGCATAAGTTTCCTACCACCCAACGTTCCCTTCAATCTTCTGATAAAAATGATACCTCACTTGTGTAGGTGGGCCAGGCGCCTGTGACAGGGAAGAGCCAAAAACAGGTCAAAATTGAGGGGGAACCAAAGCAGGTCCAGATGGCAGGTTGAAAAAAAAAAAACGGTTTTAGGCTGACAGGTGGGGCAGAAGTTTTTTTGGTATAGATGCGACAATGTTAGGTGGTAGGAAGTTTGTGGAATCCTGCAGATTCCAGAGGGTTCCATCACAAAATTGTAGAGAAAATGTGTGATTTCAAGCAAGGTTGGAGGTTTGCCGGGCATTGTGGGTAGGAAAATGGTGTGGTGTTCATGTGAAGCACACCACCCTGGACTCACCCAGATGTTTAGTTTTCCGATGTGTCTAGGTCTCGTAGATTTTTCTACATGGCAGCATTCCCAAGTCCAAAAAGGGAAGCCCTCACCATTCCTAGTGGGACGATTTTGAGAATTAGACAAGCTCTCATGGTCCAAATGTAAAACCAAAACCCAAAATAATCAAATATTGTCTTGCTTGCCGTGGGATAAGATCTTTTAGTGTGCGGGAGGAGAGCTGAAAGACTGTCACCCCCTTCAGTTGGGGTGGGGGCATAGCCGTGCCCATACTGGTTGGTACCCACCACCCCACTTAAAAAAAAAAATTCCCTGGCATCTATCAGACTTTCTGCCCCCCTGGGGAGTGGATCGGGAGGTAATTGCCCCATCTGCCCACCGGTGGGCAGAACAACTTTGTCCCCATTTATTTGGGGTTGGGGGTATGGTCATACCACCAACCTCTTTTTTGAAAAAAAAAATCTTCCATGGTCTCTGGTGGACTTTCGGTGTGCCTTACAAAAATAGCCAATTGGGCAACAATAATGTGTCAACATGGGGGGGGGGGGCTTGCCCAAAGGGCTGCCCCCCAAACAAAACACACACACCAATCCCTGGTGCCTAAGTGGTTTCTGCACACCCTGGGGGCAGATCGGCCTAATAGAAATGTCTCAAAATAAATTTGCCCCCCAGGGGAGCAACCCTTGCCTACGGGGTCGCTTCCATCTGTAAAAAATAAGAAAAAATAAAAAATCCCTGGTGCCTAGTGGTTTCTGACCCCCATGGGGGCAGATTGGCCTAATTAAAGTAGGCCGATCAGCCTCCAAGGGGGACAGAAGTGGCCTAAAATAAATTTGCCCTCCAGGGGGCGACCCTTGCCTAAAGGGTAGCTTAACTGACGTTAAACAAAATCCCTGGTGTCTAGTGGTTTTTGCCCCGCTTAGGGGCAGATTGGCCTAATTAAAATAGGCCGATCTGCCCCCACAGGGGGCAGAAATGGCCTAATAATATATAGCCCCCCCTGCGGAGCTATCCTTGCCAAAGGGGCTGCTCCCCTTATGCATAAATAATAAAAAACAAACACAAAATCCCTGGTGTCTAGTGGGCATTTCTGCGGGCCGATTGCTTCACAATCGGGCTGCAGAAATGCTCACAGAGACATGAAAGGAAAGGGAAAGCCTTTCCTTTCCTTTCATGTCTCTGTGCCACCCCAACACCAAGATCGGAAGAGAAGTGCTTGCATTTCTCTTCCGATTGTGCTGAAAACTGAGCTTCCAGCGCGATGAGGGCAGCCTCTGATGAGGTCAGCGCGTCATCAGATGTCACTGGGGGGTCGGGGTGGAGAGGGGTGCGAGGCTCATGAATGATTTGTAACCAAATTACACTTGCAATACATTCATATTTTACTGACTCATTCGAGGGAGTGGTAGCCCATTTGCAAATGGGAAGTGGTCACCTGGGGATGGACCCACAAACCATTGCCTGCTCTTAAAAAAAGAAACATCACAGTTCAATTTTTTTCTTTTGAACAATGGGCTGCATTTAAAAAAGAAAAAAAAGATTGCTTTATCAACAACCATTGGTAAAGCCAATTGGTCTCTCCTGTGTAAGAGCTATTGGCTATGCCAATGTGTTTTAACTATGTTGTTCACCAGCATTGCTGCTGTCCAGCATGATTTTTGGCATAAAGGGGAGTGGCGTGGAGTGCCGTAGAGCGGAACGGTGAGGAGTGGAGTACGGTGGTTTAGAGTGGAGTGACAGAGTGTTGTGTATTGGAGTGGCATAAGGTGGAGTTGCATAGAGCGGCATAGAGTAGAGTGGACTTTTGTAGAGTGCATTGGCTTAGAGGAGTGCAGAGTATAGCGGCATAGAGTGCAGTCACATTGATTGAAGTGGCATTGAATTCAGCGGCGTACAATGCAGTGTCAGAATGTAGTGACAGATTAGAGTGTTGCATAGTAGAGTTGAGTGGCACAGAGTGCAGTGGTGCAGATTGGAGTGGCGCAGAGTAGAGTGGCGCGCAGTGACGTAGAGTGGTGGGGAGTGGCATAGAGTTGAGTGATGCAGAGGGCAGTGGTGCAGAGTAGAGTTGAGTGGCATTGAGTGCATCGGCATAGAGTGCAGAGTAGAGTCGAGTGGCATAAAGTCCAGTGGCATAGAGTGGAATAGTGCATAGTAGAGAGGCGGAAAGTTCAGTGGCGGAGAGTGCAGTTTTGCAGAGTAGAGTGTCAGAGTGCAGTTGTGTAGAGTGGAGTAGAGTGGTGAAGACTTGAGTGACATAGAGTACAGTGATGCAGAGTAGAGTGCAGTGGTATAGAGGGCAACAACAGAGTGCAGCTGTGTAGAGTGCATAAAGTGCAGTGGCATAGAGTGGAGTGGCACTTAGTGGTGTAGAGTGGGTAAAATGAAGTGGTGTACGGTAGATTGTTTCAGAATAGAGTGAAGTGGCATAGAGTGGTGTGTTGCAGGGTAGTGTGCAGTTGTGTAGAGTGTCATAGAGTTTAATGGCGTGCAGTGGAGAGGTGTAGAGTGCAGTGGCACAGAGCACAATGGCACAGAATACATTAGAGTAGTGTACAGTAGACTAGCATAGAGTGCAGGGGCATAGATTTGAGTGTTATAGAGTAAAGTGCATTGGCGCAGTGTGCAGTGTTGCAGGGTGATGAAGAGTACAGTGGTATTGCGTGGAGTTTTGCAGTATATATTGGTGTGGTCTAGACTGGAGTAGTGTAGGGTGCAGTGGCAAAGAGTGCAGTGGTGTAGAGTAGAGTGGCAAGGAGTGCATTGATATGGAGTAGAGTGGTACAGAGTAGAGAGGCGTAGCGTGAAGTTGCGTAGAGTAGAGTGGTGCAGAGTGTGGTGACGTTGAGTAAAGTAGAGTGGTGCAGAGCAGAGTGCAGTGGTGTGGGGTGGTGCAGAGTAGGGTGGAGTTGCTTAGAATGAAGTATTCATGGTGTGGTAGTGCACTGCCACTACAGACAACACATTTGCAATTGAAATGGCCACTACATTTGCACAGACATACATTTTTACTAATAAATAAAATTAGATAGTGTACAGACATAAATGTGTGGAAACTGCAACACCTAGTTTAATGATTCATTTTGATCATATTAAAACTATTGTTTCCAACACACTTAAGAAATACATCATTTGTGCACTCATAATTCTGTTATGTTCTGAAAAATTTACACAGTTCATTTAAACATTGTTGTGTGCCAGAAAAAAAACTCTTCTACCCCCAGTATCCTGCAAGATTGTCAAATAAATCCTCTATGCTTGAAGTCAGAGAAAGAAAACAAAGCCTTTTCGTGCTTCCCATTTCCATGTTTATAAGAGTATCATGAATGTTTTGCACTCTACCAAACTCAATAAAGTTTGTTATTTAAAAAAAGCGCCCTTGGAAGACAGCACCTCACATTTGACCTCGGTTTTTGAATGCCCAGCAAATTTGATGAGATGAAAACAAGCTATAAAGGCCTGTTAATAGAAAGCGAGTTCTTGGAAGGATACAGAAAACATGTTTTAGGCAATGGGGTGAACTGAACCTGGAAAACCTAAAGCAAATAAAGCCAGCAAATGGAAAGCCAGAACGTGTGAGTTACAAACAACAAAGCCAGTAGGTAATCAATCAGCGGAATACATTCCTAGATCAGCTTTTTGAAAGTTCACAAGGTGTCCTTAGCAAACCAGACAGCTGCGCTTTCTGATAGACTGCGGCCTAGAAAAGCACGGGGTCTAAGCAATAATGAACGCTGTGCCCCTCCCCATTCAGAGGGCCCTGAAATGATAACTCTCCCCGTGTTCAGTATCTATGCGGAGGCAAAGCAAGCCTGTACATTTGAAAGAAAGATGAAGAGTAATGTCTTCCTATTAATTTACGAGGGCTCCTCGTATGGCGATGACTCCAGGCCTGGAGCTTTGGGGACTGGAGTCAGTGGGTGCAATGCACACTGCCCCCTCAATACGGGCTCCTGGCATTGGTGGGCAGTGTTACCACAGCCTAGGAAGCACTCAGTGGTTCCAGGACATGCGTAGTGATGATGCGCCAGGTCCACATTTATAAGGGAGTCGGGCAGCAGAGCGCACAAGCAGCCTAGCACGTCTCACTGGGAGCCGATCAGGTTAGAGCATCACCCACCTGACCAGAGTTGTTCTCATTGGCGGCTACAGTGGAGGCGCTAGCGCTGCAGGTAAGTGGCCTGTTTGGCCATAATTGTTGACAGCTGGGCACAATTGGAGGGCCTTTGTTGGGCCAATTTTGGAAGCTCTTGAGGGGCTAGCTTGTTTTTTAAAGCAATATTAGTTTGTTTGCAGTGTGATTTTCGAGGGGGCTATAGTTATTTGTAGTCTTTGTATCTCTTTTGGTGGGTGTTGCCAGGGGGAGTGGTCTTCCCCCTCCCCACTGTTTTGTGACTTTTTTGTTGTTTATGCCGGGCTTTGGTGCTATTTGCCTGCTCCTGGATAATTGGGTGTGCTTCATGTGGGGGTGTTGGGTCCTCAGTGGGGCTGGATAGCATACTCTGGTATCATGTGGTCACTAACCCATTAGTGTAGTTGGCTTTCTTGGTTCCTTGCACCATGGCAGCAAACAAGCATAGGGGTGTAAAGCGCTCACACACATAGGCACTGCTAGAAGCGATGAAGCCTAGGATAGACGCTACGGATTAGCCATAGCATCATTAAGGTCTCAACCCTCTGTCTCATATGCGTTATCAGGTGATTGGGTGGCCGGGCCCAGGTGGGTGGGTGTACCTGCTAGAGAGGCATTTCCCCCAGTTCTGAGGAGGGTACATGGGCAGAAGAAGGGTGGGGGGGCCAGGCTGAGGCCATACAGGCCATCCTGTTGCAGGTTGCTGGCGGTTAGGGGTAACTCCAGAGAGTCTGACCCTGCCCAGGCCCCCCCCCCCCAATTGCATGCAGTGGACCACTTGGTGCCCGTGTTCGCTAAAGCTACGTCGACTAATGTTGCTTGAGTACCAGCTGGCTAGGTTACCAAGCAGGACAGAACCGAGAAAGTAGCAGGGGTCGTGGCGGTCTGTGGTGGAGCTGGCTCAACTGAGGGGGCTGTCAGGCTGCAGGGCGTGGTAGGTCACTTGGTGTCCATATTACCATAGCTTTCCCTAGGTGGGTATGCTGTCCGCCTCACTGTTGGGGGGAGCCCTTAGCAAGAACAAAGGAAGAGGACGTTATGGAGAGGGTGTGGCATTTGGTCTTGCATCTAAACACCTCAAAAGGGTGGCCAGGGTTCTGAAGAGAAGATGGCTGGCACGGAGCGTGGCGAGAGGGTGCAGAAGGCTGATCCCCCCTCATTGTCCTTGTAGGAAAGTACCATCTTGCCTGGCATGTTACCCCCATTTTTCACTGTATATATGTTGTTTTAGTTGTATGTGTCACTGGGACCCTGCCAGCCAGGGCCCCAGTGCTCATAAGTGTGCCCTGAATGTGTTACCTGTGTTATGACTAACTGTCTCACTGAGGCTCTGCTATCCAGAACCTCAGTGGTTATGCTCTCTCATTTCTTTCCAAATTGTCACTAACAGGCTAGTGACGAATTTCACCAATTTACATTGGCATACTGGAACACCCTTATAATTCCCTAGTATATGGTACTGAGGTACCCAGGGTATTGGGGTTCCAGGAGATCCCTATGGGCTGCAGCATTTCTTTTGCCACCCATAGGGAGCTCTGACAATTCTTACACAGGCCTGCCACTGCAGCCTGAGTGAAATAACGTCCACGTTATTTCACAGCCATTTACCACTGCACTTAAGTAACTTATAAGTCACCTATATGTCTAACCTTTACCTAGTAAAGGTTAGGTGCTAAGTTACTTAGTGTGTGGGCACCCTGGCACTAGCCAAGGTGCCCCCACATTGTTCAGGGCAAATTCCCTGGACTTTGTGAGTGCGGGGACACCATTACACGCGTGCACTACACATAGGTCACTACCTATGTGTAGCTTCACAATGGTAACTCCGAATATGGCCATGTAACATGTCTATGATCATGGAATTGCCCCCTCTATGCCATCCTGGCATAGTTGGCACAATCCCATGATCCCACGGGTCTGTAGCACAGACCCTGGTACTGCCAAACTGCCTTTTCAGGGGTTTCACTGCAACTGCTGCTGCTGCCAACCCCTCAGACAGGTTTCTGCCCTCCTGGGGTCCAGCCAGGCTTGGCCCAGGATGGCAGAACAAAGGACTTCCTCAGAGAGAGGGTGTTACACCCTCTCCCTTTGGAAAAAGGTGTTAAGGCAGGGGAGGAGTAGCCTCCCCCAGCCTCTTGAAATGCTTTCATGGGCACAGATGGTGCTCATTTCTGCATAAGCCAGTCTACACCGGTTCAGGGACCCCTCAGCCCTGCTCTGGCGCGAAACTGGACAAAGGAAAGGGGAGTGACCACTCCCCTGACCTGCACCTCCCCTGGGAGGTGCCCAGAGCTCCTCCAGTGTGCTCCAGACCTCTGCCATCTTGGAAACAGAGGTGCTGTTGGCACACTGGACTGCTCTGAGTGGCCAGGGCCAGAAGGTGGCATCAGAGACTCCTTCTGATAGGCTCCTTCAGGTGTTGCTAGCCTATCCTCTCTCCTAAGTAGCCAAACCCTCTTTTCTGGCTATTTAGGGTCTCTGCTTTGGGGATTTCCTTAGATAACGAATGCAAGAGCTCATCAGAGTTCCTCTGCATCTCTCTCTTCACCTTCTGCCAAGGAATCGACTGCTGACCGCGCTGGAAGCCTGCAAAACTGCAACAAAGTAGCAAAGACGACTACTGCAACTCTGTAACGCTGATCCTGCCGCCTTCTCGACTGTTTTCCTGGTGGTGCATGCTGTGGGGGTAGTCTGCCTCCTCTCTGCACTAGAAGCTCCAAAGAAATCTCCCGTGGGTCGACGGAATCGTCCCCCTGCTACCGCAGGCACCAAAGAACTGCATCACCGGTCCCCTGGGTCTCCTCTCAGCACGACGAGCGAGGTCCCTTGAATCCAGCAACTCTGTCCAAGTGACTCGCACAGTCCAGTGACTCTTCAGTCCAAGTTTGGTGGAGGTAAGTCCTTGCCTCCCCACGCCAGACTGCATTGCTGGGAACCGCGTCTTTTGCAACTACTCCGGCCTCTGTGCACTTCCGGCGGAAATCCTTTGTGCACAGCCAAGCCTGGGTCCACGGCACTCTAACCTGCATTGCACGACTTTCTAAGTTGTCCTCCGGCAGCGTGGGACTCCTTTGTGCAACTTCGGGTGAGCACCATTTCACTCCTCTTCGTAGTGCCTGTTCCGGCACTTCTGAGTGTGCTGCCTGCTTCTGAGAGGGCTTCTTGTCTTGCTGGGTGCCCCCTCTGTCCCCTGACACAATTGGCGACATCCTGGTCCCTCCTGGGCCACAGCAGCATCCAAAAACCCTAAGTGCACGACTTGCAGCTAGCAAGGCTTGTTTGCGGTCTTTTGGTGGGAAAACACTTCTGCACGACTCTTCACGGCGTGGGACATCCATCCTCCAAAGGGGAAGTTTCTAGCTCTTGTCGTTCCTGCAGAATCCTCAGCTTCTACTGCCTAGTAGCAGCTTCTTTGCACCCACAGCTGGCATTTCCTGGGCATCTGCCCTTCTCCGACTTGCTTGTGACTTTTGGACTTGGTCCCCTTGTTCCACAGGTACCCTCGTTTGGAAATCCATCGTTGTTGCATTGCTGGTTTGTGTCTTTCCTGCAGAATTCCCCTATCACGACTTCTTTGTCCTTTGGGGAACTTTAGTGCACTTTGCACTCACTTTTCAGGGTCTTGGGGTGGGCTATTTTTCTATCCTTCACTGTTTTCTTACAGTCCCAGCGACCCTCTACAAGGTCACATAGGTTTGGGGTCCATTCGTGGTTCGCATTCCACTTTTGGAGTGTATGGTTTGTGTTGCCCCATCCCTATGTGTCCCCATTGCATCCTATTGTAACTATACATTGTTTGCACTGTTTTCTAATACTATACTGCATATTTTTGGTATTGTGTACATATATCTTGTGTATATTTGCTATCCTCATACTGAGGGTACTCACTGAGATACTTTGGCATATTGTCATAAAAATAAAGTACCTTTATTTTTAGTATATCTGTGTATTGTGTTTTCTTATGATATTGTGCATATGACACTAGTGGTACTGTAGAAGCTTCACTTGTCTCCTAGTTCAGCCTAAGCTGCTCTGCTAAGCTACCATTTTCTATCAGCCTAAGCTGCTAGACACCCCTATACACTAATAAGGGATAATAAGGGACCGGTCCACCTTGAAAATTTCCATCACTTGTGTTTCCAGTGGGAAGGGAAGTACTACTTCGATAAGTGCATGCCAGGTAAGGGAGTTAAAAAGATTGTTTCTGAATGAGGCGTAAAGATTTGTAGATGGGCAGAAGGCTTATACTAAAAAGCATAGCTTTTATATTAGTCTGAGTTATTGTCCGTGGGTATTCATAGCACTGAAACCCGTGAAGCATTCCAGTAGAATGTACATTTATTAGTTAAGTAAATGTGCAAATAACGTAGCTTTAGCACTTTTTAAAAACAAAATAAAAAATAAATGCAGATAAAAAAGGTACAATTAGCTAGATGGGGTTTTTACCTCTCAATCTGCACAATTATTGTTCTGTCAGTAATGACTGACAGCACTTAGAATCACCCAGAAACAATCAAGTTTCCATTTTTTGACCCATATTTGAAAATAAATACAGTCAGCAAAGTAGATCGTTTTCTGTTTGAAGCTGCAACAAAACAGTTAAAAAAGAAAGCTAGGAGCCTTACACATAACCAATTCTCTTCAAATTTGGGCTGTTTTGAATGTACATTAGGATTTATGTTTGAATTTATTTTGTTTAGGGAATGTGATAGAGTATGGTGTGTCAAGGTGAAATTTGATGTTCTAAGCATGTTGGTCCCAACTATTTGGTACATCTGTGCTATGACAAATATTTTGGCATGTGATTACAAGTGTGTTGTCTGAGCACTATGGTACTCAACTATAGTGCATATCTTTGCATGCATGATTCGTTTTCAGTGTGCTGTATAACATGCCATGTTGAGAGTTTATGTGTGTTGTGCATGCTCACAATAGTTCTGGGAAGTTAAAAGTAAAGCTATATACCAACTAACAAAAGAAGATGTGAGACAAGGCCAAAGGGTAGGAAATATAACAAGCATTTGCAATGCAACAGGCCTCGCATTTGCTTGAGTTAGAGCTATCAGCTTTGTAAACTCCTAACCGGACTTGTCTTGCCACACAAATTACAAGGAAAAAAACACAGCACGATCACGCTATGTAAAATGCAGCGGAAAATAAAAAGATAAAGTAGTACCGGTGCTGTCTAAGTAGGCTAAACAGTGGAAAAGGCATAACGTATGCATGCCTTTCACAAATGGAAGCAAGCGAATTTTAAAAGGCAAGCCCACGAACCAATGAAAGTGACTGACGTGACATGGGCGTGAATAGAAGCCCAAAGAGAGATTACAGCATGGGACGGAGCGCTTTGCGCTCGCCCATAAAAAGGGGAGGGCAGCAAAACAAGTAGCACTGGGGGAATGGAGAGGGCACATCAGGCCTTTTTTCTAGACCATGTCAGCTGTACAATCTTGCAAGATCATTTATGTTTTCTGCTGAAAATCTTTTTTCTCTGCTTATGAATGCTGCAGTGCAGTTCTATGGACATAATCTAGTGGATCATTTGAGCATTCGTTTAAAGTGAGAAAATCTATTGGACTTTCATTCCAGAGATGTGTACATGGGGATCTATGGACGGTGACATTCTTTGGTGTTATTTCGATGGGGGAGGACTATGCATGTGGAGGTGTTCCGTGGTCCACACAAGGAGTGGAGAACTGTTCTATCATTTTGGATTTCAATTAAGATTCCTATGATGCAGAACAAGGCTGTAGGTAGGTAATCTTTTCATCTAGACAATGCCCCTATGCTGAATAAAGTTTGTGCACTAGGCCAGATAACTCAAAAGGCTTAGGCGCAGCAGCTGATGTTCCAGCACCAAAGGTGTCCCTAAGTCCAAAGTCTCATCACTCAAACAAGGACTTTTTTGTAGTAAAGTCACTAGTATCTTGCAGAGTCAACATGAAGGTAGTGGTAACACGTTGGTGTCTAGTCACCCATGACAAGGTAGGGCACTGTTCAACTCAATTGTGTCCAGAAGCCAGTTAAGGATAAAACAGGTTTCATATTGTTTTCATACAGGCAGCTTTACTAGTGGGTCATCACCCATTATGGAGTCATCAGTGACACCTAATCTTCAAGGAGCATATCTTTGAATTTGTTAATAGCAGTTGGTACCACAGAACTCAGTGGAATCATCAGCTGCGACTGGGAACTAGACTTAGAGAGTCTCTTATGCAACTTCAAATGTTAATATCTCTTGAACCGGGCTAGAGGCACAGTCTAGTGGTTCTGGAATCAGGACAGCCTCCCCAAGACAACATACCTGGTTGCTGTATTGGGGATGTGAAGGTGTACTGCCTACTCACCCTTCTGGGACTAAGAGAGTTAACATTAGCACCCTACAAGTAGAGGATGGCTTTGAGATATTACATGCTCACAAGCTCATTGAATACTGGCTTACATTCTAGTTTTTCAACTTCTCCTGAATCCTGGAGAAATACCTGTTGCTTCTTGTTTAATTTTCCTGTGGTCTGAAGGTAAGATCACAGGTCAGACACAGTTAAACTGATTTGGAGGTTAGTGTTGATACCAGTCCAGAGACAGCTGTGCAATTGTTCCTATTACGTTAACAGCGACATAAGAAGAAGAGATGTGAGGAATTCTGTAGGGCAGAGACAACCTAGTCTGACAAAGAAAATTGGCTGGAAGTAGGGAACACCTGTCAGGTAGAATAAGTTTCAAGGAGTGGAACCTGTTGAGAAATATGTGCAAGCTTGCACGTCCACCGTGAACAAAACCAGTCTGTTGAAGCAAAAGGAGCACCCCCAGTGGGCTTGCCTGGGAAGTACAAAACTGCTTGCACCCTCTGCGGTCCTCCTGGGCAAAGAACTCTTTGTAAGCCCAGATAAGTTGTGCTCCTATGACTAAAGTCTGCTGGACAGGGTCCTGCCTTTCCTATCAAAGGACCTTTACTTCAATTCGGATCCTGCATGATTTCCTTCCAGGTTAGACTACTGTAATGCTCTGTACTTGCACTTCCTAGGCAGAACATGCAAGAAATGGCTTAGAAACCAAAACATTTCAATTTGAAAATGGTCCAGTTGAAGAAATACAGCCAATTTGCTGCATGCAATTGAACACTACACCAGTTGCAAGTTAACCTGAGATTCAACTTCAAGGTTCTCTGCCTGTGCTATGGCTTTAATCAGTGCCCTTTGCATGACCACTATTCTGTCTAGAGACCTGCTCACTCACTTTTATCTGAACCTTTCATGCTCTTATGTGTCCCCTAAATTAATTGCTCCGGCTCAGCAGGGGCACACGGTCCCACCAGGGTCCCAAGACATTGTAAGACTTTTCCGTCCACATTTATTCCCTTCAAAATAATCTTCTTTTTAGGAAAACATAGAAGATTTTCCATTTCTATGGATTTTACTGTCTTTTAAACTCCCATGTGTAGCTGACACTCTTCTATTACCAACAAGACAACCTGTGCGCTGAATGTTGCTTTCTACAAACAATAAATCCTATAGTCTCTCCCCTACTTACAGTCAGGGCATCATTCAAGACATCTGCTATGTCTTGGCTAAAGAACCAATGGTTAAAGAACTGATTAAAAGAAGCAATACCATAGCAATGGTTTCAGCATCTCTTCTGGACAACCAAGTCTTAGTCAACTTCTTTAAAGCTGAGTTCTGTAAAAGATCCAAACAGCTCATGGAGAAAGCGGAGTAATAATACAGCTTGAAATCTACTTCTAGAATCTTCTTGACATTACATATTTCTATCCGGAAGCCTTTTCTGAAATCCTTGTGACCCTGGAAGTCTCAAATCACTTGCATCTATTTCCATTGAGAAGCCCAATCTGCATCAACCTTGTATTACAAGGGGCGCTAAAAAAAGTTATCTGCCAGTAGCCCCCACACACAAATCGTTCATGACTTCTGATCAACCTTTTTTTTCCTCCTCATAGTACTGAGGCAACACTTTTCAATGTCTCTGACCTGGGTAACGTGTATCTCCGTTCTATCATACCTTACCAGAATTTTTAATGCCATTGTGTACTCCTTGATAGACAGCAAGATCACCAGGTATGGCTGAAATGATAATAATGGTTGTATCTGTAACGGTTAAAAGCCTTTCAGTCAAAGTCTTTTGAACATAACGACTACCAGTTACATGCCATTGCATTGGGATTATGGAAGCCGTCCCAATGGAAAGTTCACATCTGGGATGTGATAGAGAACTTCAGCCTGTTACAGACTTATATAATTATATAAATTGTATTTGTATATTGCTTACTACACCTGATTAGGCGTTTAAGTACTTTACGGTGAGTAGCACTACCCAGAGCCTAGTTAGTGGTTAGTCAATTGGTTATTGGTGTTAGTTTTGCATGCTGTGTGTTTCTTTTTTCGTTTGATGTGATTATTAGAGGGCACTATGTGAGGCACAATTACTGGCTGGAATTAATATCATTATGGTTTCCAACGAGCTTTAAGGCAGATAGGCATGAGATTTTCAGAGAACCCTGTATACAGACGAGGGAGACAGAAGGTAAAAAGAAGCAAAGGTCGATTTAAAAAACATAAGTGATGGAAGGTAAATTTTTCATGCAGGATCTTAAGGGTTAGAACAGGTTGAGAATTTTTGCATGTAATTTGTGGATGTAAACCTGTTGAAAGAAACAGTTTCAAAGAATCTTCTCACAGTAAAAAAGGAAGCACAGTGTGACAAATGAGAGCATCTTTTTATATACCCACTTCACCTTATTTATTATTATAAAGTATTGGAGTTTATGCAAAATATATGCACCATAAACAATATGTTATAAAAAATGTTTGTAAACATCCACCAACTTAAAAATATAACAAGGCAATTAATATAGACACATTGTAATAATCATTAATATATTCCGTACCAAGTTTGCCACTCATTCATTGTCTGGTTTGGAAGGTGCCACCCCCTTCATCCGCCTGAATTTGAAGAGCACCCCCACAAAACAGACACCATGTCCAGCAGAATGTATGTGCCCGTGGTCACCTTCTCCTTCTAGGATCCACCTTACCTCGTGACTTTGAAGTTGATGGCTTGTGTAGGAGTAACAAGCACTGGCAAAGCCAGAAGGTTTTACCTATGCGAGATTTACTAGATTTGTTAATGTTTTTAGACATGTTAAACAGCAGCTTGGCAGCGTTTAGCAGGGCTGAAATAAAAAAGAAACTGCTGTGACGCTTCAGCCGTGTCATAGCACCTTTTTTTTTATTGCAACCAAGCTGCACAGCAGCTATGCTGCTGTACAGCATTGCTAAAAACATAGACAAAGCTAATTGATCTCACGTAGATTTGATTAGTTCAAAATTATAGCTTTAAGACTGTATATATTTTGAAAAATTATATTGAAGGTTTAATTTATGTTTAATTACTTAGCAGTTGTGTAGTATTTCATAATGTGCATATGTGGTACAAATATGAATACCTACATGGTATACATATATTTACATTCATTTATTGTATACAGCCAGTATTATAGTTTGTCTTTGACTGTAAAATATACACATTGCCATTAAAATGACAAACAGGATAAGATTATGACATCGCTTTCTGTGACATCATTGGGTATTGTTAAGGTTAGGTTCCCCACTATTTTTTTCAGAGAGGGCCTTGACAACAGCATACTTGGGACACATATCAGTGACACAAAACAATTTAGTGTAAAAGGCAATTTATTTGGGACAGGATTGTAACATCAATACATAACCTTAAAACTTCCAACAAAAAACCCAAGTTTAGGAACCCCGATCTTTAACATTTCCTTGCTCATCCTTGTACTTAACCCATCCTTTTTTGCTTCCATTCCCCCAAACATACCCCCTTTTCCTTTCATGTCCTACCCGCTTCATGCATCCTCCACACTCTGATCTTTCATCTGCTTGTTTTTTCACCTGGAAGGGTGGCCAAGCCTGCATCTGACTCTCCACCCTCCCCCATCTACTGCTTCGCTCACCGTCACAACCTGCCCCAACTGGTGTTCAAACACACCCGCACCTGCACTCCTCTCCCTGTTGCCCCCGCCACATGACGCCCCAAAGGAAACCTCTAATTCTAGTTGGGTGGGTGGGTGGCCAAATTTCTGCCCCTGCAATGAGCGGTGCGGAAAGAGGCCGTCCCTCCCCTTATAGCCCTTTTTAAACCCCCTCCCCATTCCCACCCCCACTTACCTACCTACCAATCCCGTCCTTGTCCGTCACTTCCTCTTCCCCCGAAAGTACCTGCGGAGAGACTAGACCGAGTCTCACTCTCTGCGGGCCCCTCCATTCCAGTGGACATGATATGGTTCTGCAGCGCCTGGATGGCGCAAACTACTAGGGTGAAATCCTACAGACATGAGTTATGTACAGAGTTCAGGGCAGCCCCTGTAGCTGTCAGCTGGTGCAGCCTGTTGCTGAACTGCTCGGATTGTGGAGGCTGTTGATGGCAGCTGCTGCACAGCTCGGGTTGTGTACAGGGATGAGGTCAGCTGCTGCACTGCATGGGTTGTGTTCAGTGCTGAGTGTAGCTGCTGCAGCTTCCGGGTTGTGTTCAGAGCTGAGGGTAGCTGCTGCAATGCTCGGGTTGTGTACAGATCTGAGGCCAGTTGCTGCACTGCTAAGGTTGGGAACAGAGCTGAGGCCAAGTGCTGCACTGTTGGGTTGTGTACAGAGCTGAGGTTAGCTGCTGCACTGCTCGGGTTGCGTTCAAAGCTGAGGGTAGCTGCTGCACTCCTCAGGTTGTGGAGGCTGTTGAGGGCAGCTGCAGCAGTGCTCAGGTTGTGTACACGGCTGAGGTTAGCTGCTGCACTGCTCGGTTGCGTTCAAAGCTGAGGGTAGATGCTGCACTGCTCGTGTTGTGTAGTCTGTTGAGGCCAGCTGCTGCACTGCTCATGTTGTGTACTGAGCTGAGAGTAGCTGCTGCAGCTCCCTGCTGAAAGAGGGCTCCTAGACTACAATAGTAACAGTAGTTCCCGGACCTTTAATTTTGTGTGCAGAGCTGAGGACTGTGGCTGCAGCTCTGGGGTGGTGTACACATAGGAGTAAATGTGGGACAGAGGAAGAATAGCCATGCCACAACTGCAGTCTCGCTTCTGTACAGCATCACTTACGAGAGCTATTGGCTTTGTTAATTTTTGTGCCATGTTGCCCAGTAGCACAGCTGCTTGTTAACATACTGAACTTTAAGGGAAAAAGCATCATAGAGCTTTTTTTGAGACAGGAAGGATCTGTGGGTGGCGTTGACGATGGACAGCAAGCAATGATGCAGGAGGGATGTGGCTACAAGAAAAGGATGGAATGAATGGCGGCAAAAAGAAGCAAAAACGCTGAAGGAAGGGGGCAACAACACACAGCGACACGTAGGGTGCACAAAACTACACGTGGCAGGGTGAGCTATGTGCAAGAACCAACGTGTGGAGAGAAGGGTACTGGTGCAGACACTAACAAAGTGGTTGCAAGCAGTGATGCAGGAGGGGCAAACACATGCACTCTCATTAAATTCCTGAACCAAAATAAATCAAGCAACTACCAGTGCAAGCACCTACTTATGGTGGTATGTGGGCCATATGCAAAGACTGATGTGTGGCGAGGAGGGGACGGGTGCAGACACCGACCCAATAATGGGTGCAGGCACTGACAGAGCGGTACAGGAAACAATGAAAGAGGGGTGACCACTTGCAAATATATGCACTCCCATGGAGTGCCTGAACCTAAATATAGAAAAACAAGTACCTCCAGAAGGGCACGGCCAGTGAAAGAACACCTTCACCTACAGGAAGTTGTACTTGGTCCAGGCTCCACCGAACAAAGAAAATCTGGGACATAAAGCTAAACAGGAAGGTCTGACCCATAAGAAGCAGGGAAATGAGAGCGATGATAGAGCCAGGCAATAGTAAGTAATGGATGGGCTCTAAGGGTCATATGTACGAACACATTTTCGCATAGACACAGAATGGGCAAAACTGCTTGCTACATCTGGCCCTAAGTTCCTTTTAATATATACTTTTTTGTTCCAATGGGATTTAGTAAGCACAGCGCAAGTGCTGTGCAGGCAAAACCAAAAAAGCACAGTCCGCTGCCTCTGAGAGCTAACCACCTTGTGAATCAAGTTACACATTTTGTTTTTGGTAAATTTGTCTGCTCTAGCATATGACAGTCTCCCACTCCACTCACTTCAGTGCTATAAATAAACTAGAATTTCCCACTGCAACGGTGTTTGAAACATTGCCTCTTCCTGTTTATATTTTATGTTAGATTCTTTCCAGGGAGAAATAGGATTGTGCTATTCCCCACCCATCCCATCGCCAATGGTCTTTCTATTATGCTGTTTAATTTTAGGTCGCAATTTAAGAATAATGCAAATAAATGCTGTCTAATTTTTGTGTATGCGTTATCCTTTTCACACTTCATGTTAAGCATAAATACTTTGAGGCTATTCAGTAACCAAATCTTTCTCTGAATTTGTAAATGGGAGCTCAGTTGAAAAGGAGGGGGAGTGACTGGTGGAGCGCTTTTGTACAATGTTTATTTTACAGCATCACATACTTCCTACTCCTGACCTTTGATCCTCCCAATAACATCCAGGTTTTGCGGTCTTTTAGGTTGGGCTCTTTAGTAGCCTGCTTTATATCTTCCTGTCACTCTCCAATGCCCCAACACACTCCATGTAACTCATATAAAAAAATAAAAAAAGGTAGAAAACCAATCTTGCAGCACCTACTACTTTCAATGCCCTCTCAGAAAAAGATTTCCTTGATATTATCATCACAAGGAGCATATCAGGATCACCTTCAGACCCAACACCTCCAAAAATCTTTAAAGATATGGTTTGCACAGTCTGCGAAAGGGGTATCTAGATGCTTGCGCAACAAGTCCCCAGAACTAGGTTCATACCATCTTAAGCTGAAAACCTTGTACTTTAGACCATTCTTCAAAAGAAAAACCTAAACCTATCTTTTCAAGCAAACTACAATCTAATATCAGATGGACCACTCTTAGCAAAAATATTTGAAAGAGCAGTGTTCACCAAACGTTCACATTCTATGGAAGATAATGACAATATCAGACTAACAGCCCTGCTTCAGACCAGGCAGAGCCACAGACTCAGCCACTATATCCATTTGGGATGATTTAAAAGTCACTGTGGTCAAGAACAGAGAACCAGCCTATTGCGTCTGGTTTCTCAACTACATTGGACAATGTCGACTACCACACGCTACTACACAGATCCCATCATCTTCGAATATGTGAAATAATATAGAATGGATTGGTTCTTATCTTGGAAACAGACAGGATGTAGTTTACCTACCAACCTTCACATCAGCTTCTCACAGATAACACAGTGGCCTCCCTAAAGAGTCCATCATACATCCTGTTATTCAACAAATACCTAAACCCCTTACCAAACCTGATTAAATCATTCAACTTCACCTGTTATAACTATGCAGAAGACACCAAAGTCATTGTAAAAAATGGATGGCCTGGAAAACCTCTACTACTCAAAGCGTGTTGATTGCTTTTGTGTCACAAACACTTGGATGAGGAATAATCATCTAAAGCTCAACACCGCAAAGACACAGATCATGACTTGCAGTCAATGTCAAATATATCAGCCTACTGTTATTAGGCCCAGGGAACTCAAGGCCCTGCCAGCAACGTCAAGAGAAGTCAGTAACCTAGAAGTAACTATGGAATCAGACCTATCCTTGATAACACGTTAGCAATGTCACACAGTGTTCCTTCTACACAATATCTTATCTTCCCATACCTTGGATAGTAACAGAAGCAGCAAGCCATCCTCACACTCAATCTCCAAGCTTGACTATACCAATAACCTCCACATTGGTGGACTCATATTCACCATATGCAACATACAACTCATCCATAATGCTGCAACAAGATGTCTTCTCCACCTTCCCCACGAGCATGCATGACTTCAATCTTGCAACCACTTCACTGGCTACCTATAGCTAGAAGAACAATGTTCAAAATACTCTGCATTTTTCACAGAGCTTCCCAAGGAAAATACCACTGTACCTACATCTTAAAATTAAGCAATAAAAACGAAACAAGACACTTTGCGCCAGGCTTTCACCCTTTATCATACTCCCTTTCCATAAGAAATCTATAAAAGGCACTGCTTTCTCAATACAAGCCGCCAAGCTTTTGAACTTGCTACCAATCAACATTCAAAGCATCCTGGAATATTTATACACTTAGGGGGTCATTCTGACCCTGGCGGTCATTGACCGCCAGGGTCAACGACCGCGGGAGCACCGCCAACAGGCTGGCGGTGCTCCCAAGGGCATTCTGACCGCGGCGGTATGGCCGCGGTCAGAAACGGAAAATCGGCAGTCTCCCGCCGGTTTTCCGCTGCCCTGAGGAATCCTCCATGGCGTCGCCGCCATGGAGATTCCGACCCCCTCACCGCCATCCTGTTCCTGGCGGTCGTGACCGCCAGGAACAGGATAGCGGTGAGGGGTGTCCTGGGGCCCCTGGGGGCCCCTGCAGTGCCCATGCCAATGGCATGGGCACTGCAGGGGCCCCCGTAAGAGAGCCCCTAAAAGATTTTCAGTGTCTGCATAGCAGACACTGAAAATCGCGACGGGTGCTACTGCACCCGTTGTACTCTTCCCACTCAGTCGGCTCCATTCGTAGCCGGCTTCCTCGTGGGAAGGGGTTTCCCGCTGGGCTGGCGGGCGGCCTTCTGGCGGTCGCCCGCCAGCCCAGCGGGAAACACAGAATAACTGCGGCGGTCTTCTGACCGCGTAGCGGTATTCTGTTGGGGGAACTTTGGCGGGTTAGAATGACCCCCTTAGTGTTCAAAACATGGCTATTTCCAAGATAACTACATCACCCAACATTGCTGGGATAGAACACGGAAGACAATTACACCATCAAGTTCAATCTTCATCTTAGAACCCACAGATATGAAACACCCCAACTAGCAAACTACTGTTTATGTGCAAGAAACATAAGAAGTGCTGACCTATGGTTTCCCTGTGTATAATGTAGTTATCATATTATATATTAAAATGTTAGGCCCACACCAATACTAATACCGTACCACTTAGCAGCTGGCAGCCAACTTTAACTTAGCCCTCTAACACTCACATAACACAAATCTGCTATTGGACTTGTCCATCACAGCACTGTCCCAACTAATAAACCAGCTATCACTAGATGCACATGCATGGAATAACTGAGGAGATCTGTGACATACTGCTGGTCAATCGGAGGACTTTAATCTGGTGCACCACTGTTGGATCCTAATAACGATACACTATGAGCGATTCCTTACATCTCAGAATGACACTCAGAGATGGGATGATAGTGATACAGGCCATCCCAGTAGATCGCTTCACTTCTTTCTCTCTCCATCCATACCAGCTAAGTACCAAAACTAGAAACGAAATTTCAGGTTGGACAACTTATTGCAGTAACCAGCTGGGTAGACTATGATTATAAGAAGAACCACACAGGGACCTGCAGAGCTGCTCAAAGTGGCCAGCTTACTTGAAAACCATAAACTGCGCGTCTTCACTCATACTTCATCATTCACCAAACTGCGAAGCGCTGCGTCCCATTACACATAATCACAAACACAAAGACCACAACCTTCCAACCACACACCCCACATCAGTGATACTCAGAGTACATCCCGGGGTAGGTGTGTGTGTGGGGGGGGGGGGGGGGGGTGGCATTTGGCCCTCCTGACCTTTTGTGCCCCATGGTTAAGAGCAGCACTGGGCTGCTATTGTCTTGACTCAGCACTAACATTGAGAAAGGAGTTAAATAAACAGGCAAGCCTTTATTTAAAGATTAATTGAAATGAAAGAATGGAAATAACAATTATCCTGCACCTTTACAAACACCTTTATTTGTAAAGACCTCTTGATGCAAAAGTGTAAAAATATGATAAGGTGCCTTTCATTAACATGCAGAACAGTTTCACCTTAACACATCACATTATATCAGTGCATTAAGAAATATGTTTTAAGCAATTGTTTTCAAACATGAATTTACAAAAATTAATTCTTCCTCCACCCCAACAATAATGTCAATAGTGAACTAAGATGCAAGTCAGTTATTAAGTGCAATTTTTGGACTGGACGCCTATTGAACATGTACAATATATATATATAGTTTATTAAATCAAACACAGGAGAAGGTTTTGTACAATGCACATCAAGAAGTCGTTTATTTTGACGTCCTTTTATATATGATAATGAAGAAAAAGAAAGGAAAGTGAAATTATACAATTGGCTAAGATCACACAATTTGGTGAAGTGGTGAAGCTGGCATTATGCCGGGTTTTCTGGTTTCACATTGTGCAAATCAACCATATATATATATATATATATGGTTGCTTTGCTTCCCCTACACCTCTTTACCAGCGCAACACCCCCAGAACCACTCCCACATTGACAGCCACCCTGCTGGCATCAGTGTGGCCATCAGTCATATCACAGACAAAACCTTTGGGTCCCTGAGAAAATGTTTGTGAATACCATTGCCGTACATGATACTCATGGTTAAAAACAAGTCAAGCATCCACATAGGGGTAAGTGCTAATTAAATGCCAGAATACAATGCGATACAATTTGTTTTGGTGTTTTGTAGAGAGTATGGTGTGCCCTTGAGGTCACTTCAAAACATGAGACTTTAAGAAGGGCTCGGAGTAGGGTTGCCATATGGCTCTGTTTTTTACTAGCATGACTAGTATTTAAATATCCCTGCTACTGCAAAGATTGGCAAAATCACCTAGAACCAGTATTTTTTCCCATAATTAATACCCACTTAAAAACAACAAACATAAACAGAGGGCACTTAAAAATATTTTCTAGAGCTGCCTAATTGATCCATTAATAATAGTTAATACAACACACAGAAAAAGCCATTTAAAAATAAATGAAATAAGGGCTATTTTATACATTCTAGTGTTTAAATATCATGTCCGATTCTTTGCGGAATCTCCTTTGAACAAATGTCGTTGTTTTCCTCTGGGAAAGGTGGCAACCCTGGAGCTGACAAGTGGAACGCTGGGATGAACCTCCGAATGTGGCAGGACCTAGCATGCGTGCAATCCCGGAAATGTCTGCAAACTCACAAAGTGCTCTGTACTAGAAGCTTGGAATCGCAGAATGAATACAACTTTAAATTGCTTGCTCCGTCTGAACGCATACATTCTTGCCATCTGCAACCCCAGAATATACGATCTCGAACGTGCAACCTAAGATGTGTTCACTTTCCGAATGGTGCAACCCCAAAATATATACAGCTCTTAAAAGCGTGCAAACCTTAGTATGTGCACAACTTCAGCGTGCGTGCTTATCCCAGAATGTGCCTGACTTTATACTGTGCGCGTCCTCGGAATGTGAGCCCACCCTGGAATATGTACAAAGTTATAATGTGTGCAACTGCAGAATGTGTGCGGCCGAATTTTGGCAAGTGCAGAATTTGAGCAATGACAGGCTATGCGCAATACGAAATATCATGCAATTCCATTTGCAGCATGATTTCTCATAGAGCCTTCTTATGCACACACCTGCTGCCCCCTGTACAGGGTGTTGTCTGAACCCCTGACCTTTTATTCAGCACTAGCACACGCCCCCGTCCACCCAGCCCCCCCGTCCCCCACACCACAACCCCCTGTGCTGAGCGCCTTCATTCTCTTTTTGTTTTTTTCAAAATACTCTTTGAGCTGGGGAGTTCACCCCACTAAGGATGGGGGATCAGAGGAGGAGATTCTTGAAGGTAACAATGGCAGCCCTTGCATGCGTGACTGAGGGCAGGATGTTTAGGGGGAGGTGCCTATTGCTTTGAGAGAGACGTCTTTTGTTCCCTTGCTAAAGGCTGAGGTGGGATGGGCGACAATGAAAGGGGGAGGGCGATATAGAGCTCCATCTGTGGTTTGCAGTGTCAATGGGCATAGAACACAGCAGGTCAAATGTTCCAAAGGTGGCAAGAGGGAGAACAACAAATCATTGAAAATAAATAAGTACAGGAGCATGGAGGAGAGCGAGAGCTCCATCAGTGGCACTATTATATACGACTTCCCTCCCCTGCAGTATTTGGCATGTGGATGGGGTGACCAGACTTTAAAACAAGCATTTGCAGTGCAATATGTCTCGCATTTGTGAGAGTTAGAACTATTGGCTTTGTAAATGACAATGTCTTTTGCCTATGTGTTTTGGTTTTAAGTGTAGTGGATGTATGCCAAGTGCCACAGCAACCCTCCCAGGCCTGTCGCTGCAGGAGAGAGCACACTGCAAGACTGCAATCTTGTGAGTGTTTTTGCCTCGATCCTACAGCTGGCTGTGATACCCTAGAGATGCAACCCTTTCTAGTGTGTTTACCTAAACTTTTATAGCACCAAACAAGCCACAAAGAGGCACCTTTGTGGCATTTAACCCGTAGAATGAGGAGATCAAAAGAGTTAGGAGCAAAGAAAAGGGGTAGCCATATATTTCTGTGTATTAAACTTTTAAAGGAATTATTCCTCTGCATTGCCAATACCATCCTAACTTTTAAAAACATTGACTGTATAAAAGAGAATAACAGAAGAGGCATCTTAACTGAACAGGAGGCTTCAAATGTGTGCAGATTGGTGAAACAGAGCTTCTGTGGTGGATGGGCCGACAGGATAGGTTCCAGAGGTGCGATATCTGGTACCTTGGGTCATTGTTTTAAATGGAAATACAGATGGGCTGGTACTCTGTATTCATTTAAAGACCTGCTTTGGGTTAACAGTCTTATGACAGCCCTCGGCTCAGGACTGGACTCTGTAGAACAGATACGTGCACCTAAATCTCCTGGGCCTTGACAGTGCCTTTTTGGTACATACGTTTGTGCATTGGCTGATGGTTTTGAAGTCAGAATTATCTCTGTTGGGGTGGCTATTCAAAATTTGAAGTCTTGGCCTTGCCATCTGGACCACTCAGAGTACAGAGGGAAGCCTGGATTTGGACGATAGTGTTTTTTCACCTAGACCAGTGGTGCCCAATGAGGCTCCTACAGGGCTGGTTCATTGGCATTTTTTAGAGCAGCTATGAATAGGCTTCAAATGTATGTTTTTTTGGGGGGATCCAAGGTAGGTCCAGAACCATGTCAGAGTTTCTGGATAACCACATAATATAAATTACATAAAAATAATTTATATGTAACTTATTTACACAGTGGTTGCCATGTAAGCCTAGCATGGATCCTGCCTGTTATCTTATACAAAAAAAGACTTCAGTCACAATGACACATTTGGGTTACATAATTACAAGCAGTGACTGGTCCTGGTGGCCACAGTTTGTGAAACAACAGTTCTCCTGTTTAAAACATCTCCTGCCCACGGAGTCTTTACTGTTACGGTCTAGGATTGACTTTGAAATGTAGTCCTTGGGGTGTGTACCCATATAAACAAACACATGTATATTACTATAGACACAGGAAGGTGTGGTGAAGCACTGAGAGGAACGCCAGCAGATGCAGGAGTGAGAAAAGGGCCTCTTGATAGGGTCAGAAATATATTTTCTTGACATTGATTTTCCGTGTACTTGGTAACCACAGCAATCAGAAAGGATGCATGGAGTTTACCTCAAATGATGCATGGGAACTTAGTGTTATGGTTACATGAAGCCTGGGATTGGAAGAGAGGAGAGCAGGTTAAATATTACTGGACTGTGACAGGGGATGCATGGATCATTATATACAGGAGTCCAGAGGGTGATGGGGAAGCGATCTGCGCCTGTGACTGTGAGGGGTATTTAAAGCAGTGCCTCTTCAAATGGGAAGGAGTGCTATCCGAGCACTGTTTTAGACAGCGCTTCTGGAAGTAGCATCTGCACGTTCGCAGTAGCTGTGAGGGGACTGTCAAAGCCATGACACCAGTGAATTTGAGAGGAGGAAATGATGGAGTTTGCTCCACTTTTGTGCCCTAGGACATGCTCCTCCTCTCACTGTAGTACCCTTGTGTTAGCTTCTTTGCGCTATATGGTCAGGAAAATGGCTGCCTCTACTAACTGAACTCTATTTGAAGAGGGCCAATTTACATCCAAAGGCTAGATATGTTTTGCTATCAAGCTTCTGTGAAGGGCCTGGGTCTGGAGTCATGACTCCTCCACCATTTTGCAGACAACACCTTTCGCCATCTTCTTGCCTAGAACTAACCTATGTGCTTGGTTGGTGACCCTCCGGAGGATATCAAGAGCACGTGCTATCTCCTAGTGTTAATCTCTATTCAAGTCAGTTTGGGTTAATGCACGCACTGCAGAGGTCTTGACAGATGAAGAATGTCACAGATTAGATTCCTGACATAGCTTTTTCACCTCTTCATCACTGCAAGGTTGATGCAAATGAATTATAGTGATTTTGTTAAGAATAGCACCTTCTTTGCAGTGCCATGAAGTGGCAGAACCTATATTACCAAGCGCTATATTAAAAAAAATATATACATATATTCCCAGATTGCCCCAAAACTTACAGGACAAAGAACCCTAGAGGAGAGGATATGGCGTAAGGGTCAGAGTTGCCGACTTTGGAGCTTAAGTCCACAGCTCAAGTCGTGGCGCCTTGCTCAACATCCTGTCATTCTGGGCAAACCACTTAATCTCCCCTTGCCACCAAAAATGAATGTGTTCTTCTGTAATGTAACCAGTGCTCATGTAAAGCACTGTAATACCTTTGTATCGAGTTTGCGCTATACAAAACTGCAAAAAAATAAAGTGCTCCAATACTTTTGTGTCAAGTTTGCGCTACATAGCCACTGCAGACATCACAAAGAAACCGCAAGATGCCCGTAATCAAGGCGCACCAAGAAATAACATATTACCATGAGCGAAGCGGTGAGGCAAAAGCAAAGGGGGGGAGAAGGAGTACTTGAGAGCTTCTAGCGCTTTGGGTCCTTTGGGCTTATTGGAATGGTGAGAGTTTCCCTGCATGGGTCATGGCAGAGGCTTGCACCCAAAAGGGGGCCTAAGGGGCTGGTGCGTTAAACTGCACCAATGCCTGCCATTGTCCGGTCCTGAGGGACGAAAAGGCCTATGGAGGGGCTGAAATGCACCCCCACCCCCTTGGCAGCAAAGGGGGCAAGGGGCGCCAAAAGGCTAAGAACTGGTGCAAACTGCCAGCCAATAGGAGGCCAAGCATTGTTTGACTTGGGCCTGCAGGGCAACAAGCCCATATATATTGGGGGCAAACGTGGTGCTCAGCTTGTATTTCGAGCCGGGACGACCGCAAGACAACGAAAGACCCATCCACCCACGCCAAACATATAAACATAAGTCGCAGCAGCAGAGTGGTGAAAGAGGAGGTGAAAGAGGGAGCTACTGGAGTGAAAAAAGGGTTGGCCACCCTGGGGTGGCGGACCTGGTACTTACCTTGGGATGGCTCACGGCAGGGTAAGGCGGTCCAGAGGGGAAGGGGCGCACAACATGGCACTTGCAGCATGGCCTGCCGGTTGGCAGACCACATTGGTCGATACAAGGTGGCAAGTTGGGTCTAAAGTAAAGAGATGGTGGTTTCCCCCTGGCACAAATAGTGAAGCTCCAGCTGAAAAGACCCCAACCATCAGCAAGAAACGCAGACTTTAAATGACTGTCAATCAGCATATACGTGTCTCCTCATTTGATTTATGGCATAATAACCTGCCAGCTTGATTTATGGCTTGGTTTATTATCAGGTGTCAAGTGTAGATAAGGTTATTTGACTTGAATAGATGATTTATGCTTTGCTTTATGATCCAGTGACACTTTAAGTGAGTTGCCTGAATGATTTATGGCAAGACCTACGACCTGTTGACAGTTACTGTGTGCCCTGATTTTGGAGACCATAAGATTTGGGATGATTTTAAAAATGTGAATGTGTGAATTAAGCTGCGGCCGTTAACTTCCAAACGTATTAAGTGTGAGCTGTGCATTTTTGAGTGGGAGTGACCGCATACGACGTTTATGCAGCTCTCTGCAGATCCCGCAGAGCACAGTGATTGTGTGTGCCATGTTTTGCAGTACTCTTGCTGCAGAAGAATGTGTGGGTGTTTGATGCAGATGCTGTAGGCTTGAGCTGTTCAAGGCTAGGTTTGAACTGTCGGCTTCAGCACTGGGATTCTGAAATATAAAATCCAGCCGATGTGGCACTTGGTTTGTGATTCAATTGGTGTTTTATTCGTCATTCTCCAGCTGCAAGAGATAGTTCCTGTTACTCACGAGTGCTCTCTCTCGGCTGCAGCGGGTGGGTGTTGAGTAATCTTGTGCGAAAATGAAAAGTTTCAGCCCAGGTTTTGTCTTTCTCCCGCCTACAGGGTTACTGTGGGTGGGCGTTGGATCCCAATCGTATGTGGCAGTGAGCCGGTGGAGCTCCAGTCCGGGTTTTGCATCTCTCACTGGTCATCTCGGGTTTCTGCACATTCCTGCATCGCCGAAAAAGAGCGAGCAGGCAGGCGTTCAAACTCGAGAGAGGGAAGAAGGTAGTCCTGAAACTTCCACCTCACGCCTAAGAGCTGCAACACGCCCTCCACCTACCAAGTCTGTGGGAAGCCGACCCATAGCTTACGTACAGGAGAGAGGTATACAGCTTCAGCGCCGCGCAATTTGGAGCTGTGTCCGTACTACTGAAGTTTGTGGAACTACAGCCGACAAGTGCCGGACAACGAAAGCCTCCCGGGGCCGAGCACAGCGGTGACATGGTGAGCGCCTACCGTCAGTGCCCTTTGAGGAGGGGAGGGCAGGGCATGGGGGGTTGGGAATAATGGAGTGTTTAAAGGACGGGTCCCGCAAAACCTAATGTAGTGCAATGGGGGACACAACACAGTGAGCCTTAGAAAACACCACTTCCGATGGTGCATGCATTGCGAGCCTCAGAAAACTAGTGTGAACCTGAGAGAAGGTTTGTGCTGGGGAACTTGGGATGAGAGATGCATGCACTGCGATCCTGTGGAAACTATAATGTGAGGCTCAGAGGAGCCTGCGGTGTGAGGTGCAGTGTGAGCCTGTGGGAACTACAATGCGAGCTTGAGAGGAGACTGGTACAGTGAGAGTAAGGAACCTACCCCGTGAGCCTGTAGAGACCCGCGTTGTAAGTGTCAGGACACCGTAGACCACGGTGAGCATGGTAAGTATCTGCACGGTGACCCCGAGAGGTTCCGTGCTTCGCGAGATTGACTACTGCAGCGTGAGACTGAGGGTGCGAGTCGGAGAAAAAACTACATTGTGGGCTCAATTTAAGACTTGCTTTGTGAGACTGCGGACGAAACTGTGAGACTGTCAGGAAACCTGTCACTCGAGAGTAAGAAAAGTGCACCGACGTGGACCCTGAGAATGGACCTGCATGGTGAATATAAGAAAACTGCACTGGTTTAGTTAGTCTGAGAGCGCGAATGCACTGAGTTTGATGTACTTGCACTGCAAACCTGAGGCGCATAAACTGTGAGAGGCTATTGCAGTATCGCGGGAGGTAGGGGTCTGCACTATGAGTGTGAGAAGAAGCCTACTCCCACGGGGAGGGTCTCTCTCTGAGCATGACTGAACGTGCACTCTGAGCCGGGGAAGCGGAGCATCAGCACTCCTTCATACCTGCCCTTGCGCTCTTTCCGTGCCCTTGTGACCCCGTGCCCAATGGGCCGGCCGGGCCTGTTACCTCTGTAGCACCCCCGGTGTGCACTAGGCTCGTGCTGGTCTGTTCCCCAGACCCGGGTCATAGCTGCGGCTGCCGCTGGTTATTTTTAGACCCGGATTAGGGATTACCCGGTCTCGTTGGCTTTGGTCCTGGTATCTGTTGGAGCAGGGCCCAGCGCTCGGGAGGCCTTGCAGCCACCTCGCGCTGGTGAGAAGGTTCGAAACTGCATGAATGGTGCCTGCCTTTGTTATAAGACTCCCTTCGAAAGCAAACGCGTAGATTTTGTGTACATCTGTGTGTGTATGCCTATAATGAACATTATTTGCGAGTTGGTTAATTTATGTTAATTAACAACCACTGAGTTACACAGCCCTCTTCCAAACTAAATATTGATCAACCATTCACTAACATTACACTACCAGGCTGAGCGAAATATCACGCTCCGAACCAAATGAAATGACGCCAGGTCAAAAAGTGCTACCGTAAGAAATGTGCAAATTCAAAATGTCCATATCATAACTGTTGATGGAAGCAAACAAATGTGATTTGCAACGACTGTACCGCAAGGATGAACGGTTAGAACGTTGTCCCTCTTTCTCGTTCTGAGGCCCGGTCACGCTCTCAAGTTCTTAGGAAGCCCGACGCTGCTCCTCTCTCCAGGTTACGACCACGGGCTTATCAGGGCCCGCATTACCGATTTTACTAGACTTACTCAATTCCTACACGCACCGGCAGCTGCTTGAGCAGCCATACTACATGCAGATTTACTACTTTCTAATAGCCTTGATGAAGTCACTTGTGTGACGAAACACGTGTTGGCTGTTTCTCCATGATGGCACAACCATCTCTAAACACCTACTAATAAAGACATCATCTGCAAAAAAGACTTGAGCCTTTCTTCAACTTCATATTTCCTGTTACCTGGAATACGTTTTCTTGCTATACTGTTGGACATTATACTCTGTGTGCTGTGGCCTTCTTGTCCCACGCTCAGAAAAGAGACGGCTGCATTAGATTGTGTTCGTCATTTTCCTATAGTTGTAGATTTAGTATATGTTTGTGCCTTGGGTTCTTGTTACCGTACATGTGCCTTGTGCAAAAACCCACAGTAGATGCTTATGGTGTCAGCTATTCGACTGTTGCCTTGATGGTTCTAACAAGTGCCCTTGAATGAAAATATATAAGGGCAGGTACTCTTAGTTTCGAGTACCCGTTGCTCCTGAGAAATGCCTGTACTCTCCCATTAAATACATTTGAGCAGTTCAGAGAACTGCAAGTGATTCCCCCTTTCAAACTCAAGAAGTGAAGGTACTCAGTACCGGATAGTACCCGCACATTTAAAGCACCACTTCTAAGAGTTATTGACCTTTCTAGGCAGTACGGTAGCACCACTGTCCCACAGAGTTAATAGGTGATGCATGCGTCATTTTCAACTGCCTATGAGTGTTCACTGCTTATAAATTAGTAATAATCTTCGTTAAAATTAGATCCCTCTCGCTCCTCCCCCCCCCTTCTGTCCTAACCCTATTTGGGTACTAAACACAGGACGTCCAAATGAAAGGTCAGGTATTCATGTCCTCAAGGCAAGCAGAATTAATTGAAGCGTTGTTAATTCAATGCTAAAGGCCTGGCACAGTTTCCTTCACCCTAGATGTGGCTGCCCCTGTCAGTAGTAGTAATCCTTGGAAGGAAGATCTACCATAAATACTTGGACTATTAAGAATTGGCAAAAGATCAATCACAGGGCTGAGGAATATGTGTTATAGTGAGGTAAATATGAGGTAGGTCTCCAATTTATGTTCTGATTGCTGTGAAACTACAAACACACAAAGCATTTTAGGGTCCTAGATACTAGTTGAATTGCATGCAAAGTTGGGGTGGAGGCTGACATCTTCTGGGCAGACCAGGGGCATGAGACATTGATTTCTCCAGAGCCGAAGGTGCGGTAGTCCCCAAGATGCAGCCATTCCTCGCCCCAGTAAGGATTGATTTGGGCGAGGACTGTAGGGCAGTTATTAAGGTCCACATAGCTTCACCCCAACCAGGGCAGGTGGCAGCCATAATAGGAAGTGCAATGACCGAACTCGTCAAAGCTTTAAATCAGAACACACAGAGATATTCTGATGCAGAAATACGCACCATTGTTAACAAAACATGCCAGCATGTTACTTTTATAAACGTTGCTGCTAAGTCTCTAATATCTGTACTTTTTACAGTAACATACTGAAATTTGGATGAATGGAAGGTCTGTGATTAAAACTGAGTTTGCAGTGGTACAAGGCATCGCTCTTGCTGCATTTATAAGGACACTTAAACAGAATATACCTGATAACTAAATCGCTGTCCTTGTTGAACTTTATAATGCACAATATGTTTGGGCATATTGGTTTGCAGGCTGTCATGTTGCAGCATCAACAACACCCGCACATGGCCCACGCCAATCTGTGAAATTCTACATATACATCCATTAATAAATTTAAAACTGCGGTGTGGCTGCATTTTGCTGTGGGAATACTTGGCTGCACTTTTATTACAAGCATGTGCTCTTATGTTACATCATTGACCTCATAAATCACAATAATCAGTCATAAATCACAATGACAAGACCATAAAACAATATTACAATATCATAAATCACCCTGAGTGCCATCCCATTGTTCTTGATATGATTAGGAGATATGTCATAAATCACGGTCTATAGGTGTTACATCCTCTCTGCCATGCATAGATCATTTTGACAGTTCATAAACGTCAGTGGTTGACATGTCCTAAATCATCTCAACCATATATCAATCAAGTCCTTGTCGTTTGCTTGTCATTGAGGCCATCCTCCATGCTGCTTTTTTTGTCTCATAAAGTTTTGTTGGTCTTTTGTTGTTTCTTTCCCTGATTGTGCGGGGGCGTAGCCTCTTACTGCTGTTAGGCTCAACTCTACTGTGTATATCCATTTTGTGCCCTGCCAACCAGAGGGTCTGGGCTGCGAGTGCTGTGCTCAGCTTACTCCCCCATCATCCTACTTACCCTGCCGTAAGGCATTCCAAGGTAAGTGGCCTTCCTCCGACACACCTCCCTCCGGTGTGCCTCCTTTACCAACTAGCATACCCCTTTTACTGCCACTGGCATGCCCTCTCAGCCCTGCGACAATGTTATTGTTCTGGTTTGGGTGGGTGGGTCTTGAGTCACCTATGCGCTGCCCCTACCTGCGAGAATGTACCATTTATGGGGGAAGCACAGTCCTTTTAACCTTGGGTGCCCCAGCTGAGAGTGCAGAGGTGTCTCCACCCCCCCCCCCCCCAATAGTGGGGTTCAAAACATTAATTGCCCTTCTTGGGCACTCATTGGCCCAGTGTCTTCACTCCACCCTTGGCACACATTTCTTCCTCCTAAGAGGGGGAGAAGGATGCCCCTCCTTTTGTTGGATCACCACTGAGGTGGCTAAAACTGGTAATTTCTGGGTCTCTAGCAGCCTTTATTGTGCTAGTCCTTCACGCCCGCTATGGGGGCGGCTTCTGCCAAAGCAGGGACAGGCCTGACGTGCGTTTATCCCACTTTCACCTTTAGAATCGCAGAAGTAAGCATATGAGTAAGGTGTCCCATATTGACAATAGGCATTCATTCCAATTTTTATTCAATATGTTTTAACAAACCTTGTGTATTTTGTGTTACACTTCATGTTTTTTATTTTTTTTATCGAAAATGTGGAAAGAAAAAAAAATCTTACTGGTAAGATGGGTTGTAGCCTGGATGGATGCTAAGGATCATTTCTTATCTTACCTGTCCCTCCCGTTCCACAACTGCTTCCTCGGCCGTAACTCGTCTTTGTAAGCCCTCTTACTATATGTTAAATTGTACTATACCAGTCTTTTCCGTCCAATAACGGCTCTCCTCAACCATACACCCCATACCTACCCTTCTCAGGCCTGAAGCAATCTGCCCCCAGGGCTCTTAATTTCATACACGTTCTCCTCGTCCCAGTGTGGCCCCTTTTTACACCTGCTTCCCACAAACCATTAACACTCTCCTCGGCCTTTGTCCATCCTTCTCAACTACTGTTCTCACTCCCGCTGCTCTCTTCGTCTGTCCGTCCCGACCACCCATGGGTACTAGCCTCTCTTTCAGTTAACCTTCCTTTGGGCTCACATCCGTCATTTTTCCACATTTACCCGCTTTTATAACAACCCCCCCAAAAATACAAATCTCGGTATTCATTAACGACTGGGGGTGTGGCAACGCATCCGTGCGTAGTGCCTACCCGGAGAGTCATCGCTACCCTCATACTGGTATACCCTTTGACTCAAAGTGGGAGTAAAGCCAGACATGTAAGAGTATGATTCCCTCTAAGGTGATTGTAGAATTCATCGTTTTTTATGAGTTTTATAGGTTTGAACAGAAGGTGACCCCATTCGAGACTGTGGAAGCAATTTGTTCTTTGGGGGAGGGGGGGCGGTGACTGCGCGTGCAGGAAGGTCACACCCACGAAATGAGGGCGAGTTGAAAGCTACGCACACACCCTCATTCTACTCCTTTTCCCGGCGCATATTTAAAACTCTGGCAGAGCTTCAAGGGCTTCGGCTGTGGCGTGTGACACCTTTCGGAGTCTCTGAAGACTCGACACTTCCCTCAGAAGTGAGGCCCTCACCCGCACTAGAATCCGTGACTCAGAGGCCGGGCATGCCCTGCATCCTGTGCCTAGGCCGGAAAAAGCGCGGGCTGTGCGGGTGGCACCTGCCCCCAGACCTCGACAGCCCAGGAAGGCCTTGATTGCTCTCTTACACCGGCGCTTTCCACAAAAAAGGGAAGGAGGGCTTGGGGGGTGGAGGGAGTTAATAATGGACCATTGTCAAGAAGATGACGCCCCCGGAGTGGAATTCCCACGGCGTTAATGGCCCGGTCCACTTCCTGCTGATAGGCATTCTGCCGTGGTTGCTATGTGAAGTTGTCCCAACAGAGCCACATACACTGGACCATTGTTTTCTTTTATTTTTTTTCGGGGAAACGTAAAGATTTTTCTCCTGATACCTTGTTAATTAAATATTTGTGTCGCTGTCAGGCTGAAACCGCCTCAAGGCAAGGCCAGTTAAAACTGTTCTGTGTACATGGTACAGTTGCCCCACTTCTCTCCACCACTTAAGCGTATTATCAAACAACCTTCCACTTTTTTTGAAATCATATTTAAGGTATGTGATAGAGGATTTTGCATTAAGGAGCGGGTGAGCGCTTTATGAAGAGCACCTTTAATCTGTGCAGGATAGTCAACGATGCGGTACTGTACTCAAGACGTTCTGAATGCCCTAGTTATTAATTGGTAATCTTAATTGTTCAGAGTCCAGGTCTTAAATTACCCCTGAGAGAACGCTACTGTCAACAGAACAATCACCAAGCAAATAACTACTTAGTTTCCCATCCTTCCAAGACGGCCGACACTCATATTGTATGCAAATATTATAAAAGGCAAGTTAGCTTACCTCACTTATTGTAATACAAAGACATTAGACCATAATGAAGCCAGCCCTTATTTAATCGTAAACTATGACTCTGACGAGGAAGACTTGAACTTGAAGTAAAGAAGATTGCTGGTAAGTAAGGGGCAATCATTCCTTGTCAGTTTTCCTCGACATTCATTAATCATGAGCTGATAAAGCAGATATCCGCTTCAGAACCACAATTAAAACATAATCACAACTCGTTATTTATTGATAATCGTCAATCAAAAATGTGTGAACCAAACAGTCTCCTATATTTAATCTTCTACCACTGAGCTCAATACCGACTAGCCAAGTCAGACACCTTTGCACCCAACTGTAAATTAGGATGTGACAAGAATGTGAGGAGACCGAGCATGTAGCCACATTACATATATCTATTATAAAGGCATCCTTAAATGATGCCCAGGAGGCTGCAATCCCTCTTGAAGAACTCCCTTCTACCTGGTCCGACAAAGGCCACTTTACATATGGTGAGATAATTTATTGCTTTGAACATTGACAGTGAGGCCTTGAAAGGTTTCAAATCCATACCTTCTACACAACAGTAACAAACCGATCCTCAAACGTCCAAAAATAGCTTGTTTTGTTAAGATCAATTATCAAGGCCTTTTTCACATTTAACAGATGTAATCTTTCCTCTCCAATCGACATTGGACCTGGAATTAAAAAACAGTTGTAAGACTACATCTGGTGATGTATGAAATTCTGACAACACTTAAGACACAAACTGTGGATCAGCCCGTAAAATCATGCTATCCGGCAACAGCACAAGGAATGGTTCTGTACACAACAAACCACCCAACTCCCCTATCCACCTGGTGAAGGAGATGGCCACCAAAAATCATCTTAAAGGTAAAAAATGTAAGATCCACCTTGTCCAAGGAGATGAAAAAAATAGATTTGTGTGTAGCTTGTAATAACAGTGGTAGCTCCCAACTAGGTGTAAGACAACAAATACTGCTATCTTTAGTAAAAAAAAAAAAAACATTTTAACAATCTCAAGACTATTTGAGCAACTACCTCAAAATGTGGGCTCCTAAATGCTCTTATTGCGGCCCGCAGAGCCCATAAAGTAGATGTTGCCAGTCCTATAATAAAACAATCTTTCAAAAACTCAAAACACCGTAGCTGTGTCTGTTGAAAGGCATTTGTCAAAAGACCTCTGTATCAAGAGTAGGATCTTAATGTGGATGGCCATATAGATTTATGGATTTCTCAGTGACTTCAATGGGACAACCTAGTCTAGACTGAAGATTAAACCTTTAATAACCATGCCTCTAGGTCGAAACGGAACAGCATCTTTTGAAGAAGCTGAAAACACCTCAGCAGGTAAAGAAGAATTTGAATCAACCATTGAGGCGGTGTTGCTAACTGCAACGACCGGGGAAGCCAAGGCCTCCATTTCCAACTATGTGCTATCATCCGAACTAATGTCTCATCTTCAGTGCTTAATTTGTTTAAAAAAAAAAAAAAAAGTAGTGCCAGGGCCCTCATCAAGCAGCCACTGCAACTTGACCACCCATTGCCCTGCCATCTCTGCCAGTGACAGTACCAACACAACTACTAAGCATCACACTCTTACAAGTGTGGCAGTGCAGGCTATTCCAGGCCCCCAGAGCCATAGGAATGGCTTAGGAAGCAGATATTAGTAATTTTTAATGTATATTCTGTTGATAGACAACTGTTGTGCTCATCTCTAAATTAGATAAACAGCACCACCAGGTGACGGGCTGCCATAAATGCCGGCGTTGACAGTTAAGTGCCAGTGATGAGCACCGGAAACCACTGGCTCAAATGAAGCACTATTTGTCTTCCATGATTGTAGGAAGTTGGCTCTGTATGTACTATTTCAAAGTAAGAAATAGCATGCACAGAGTCCAAGGGTTCCCCTTAGAGGTAAGATAGTGGCAAAAAGTGATAATTCGAATGCTCTATTTTGTGGTAGTGTGGTCGAGCAGTAGGCTTATCAGAGGGTAGTGTTAAGCATTTGTTGTACACACTCAGGCAATAAATGAGGAACACACACTCAGACAATTCCAGGCCAATAGGTTTTTGTATAGAAAAATATATTTTCTTAGTTTATTTTAAGAACCACAGGTTCAAGATTTACAAACAATACTTTAAATGAAAGGTATTCCACTTAGGAACTTTAGGAACTTTGAATTAGCAAAATAGCATATACAGTTTTCACACAAATGGCAATAAGCTATTTTAAAACTGGACACAGTGCAATTTTCAACAGTTCCTGGGGGAGGTAAGTGTTTGTTAGTTTTGCAGGTAAGTAAACCACCTACAGGGTTCAAAGTTGGGTCCAAGGTAGCCCACCGTTGGGGGTTCAGAGCAACCCCAAAGTTACCACACCAGCAGCTCAGGGCCGGTCAGGTGCAGAGGTCAAAGTGGTGCCCAAAACGCATAGGCTTCAATGGAGAAGGGGGTGCCCCGGTTCCAGTCTGCCAGCAGGTAAGTTCCCGCGTCTTCGGAGGGCAGACCAGGGGGGTTTTGTAGGGCACCGGGGGGACACAAGTCAACACAAAAAGTACACCCTCAGCGGCACGGGGTGCAGTGTGCAAACAGGTGTCGGGTTTGCAATAGGTTTCAATGGGAGACCAAGGGGTCTCTTCAGCGAAGCAGGCAGGCAAGGGGGGGGCTCCTCGGGGAAGCCACCACCTGGGCAAGGAGATGGCCACCTGGGGGTCGCTCCTGCATTGGAGGTCGGATCCTTCAGGTCCTGGGGGCTGCAGGTGCAGTGTCTTTACCAGGCGTCGGGTTCTTTGAAGCAGGCAGTCACGGTCAGGGGGAGCCTCTGGATTCCCTCTGCAGGCGTCGCTGGGGGGGAATCAGGGGGGTCAACTCTGGCTACTCACAGGGTCGTAGTCGCCGGGGAGTCCTCCCTGTAGCGTTGTTTCTCCACAAGTCGAGCCAGGGGCGTCAGTGCAGAGTGCAAAGTCTCACGCTTCCGGCGGGAAACGTGTGTTCTTTAAAAGTTGCTTCTTTGTTGCAAAGATGTTTCTTCTTTGGAGCAGAGCCGCTGTCCTCAGGAGTTCTTGGTCCTTTTAGATGCAGGGTAGTCCTCTGAGGCTTCAGAGGTCGCTGGACCCTGTGGAACGCGTCGCTGTTGCAGTTTTTCTTGAAGTGGGGAGACAGGCCGGTAGAGCTGGGGCCAAAGCAGTTGGTGTCTCCGTCTTCTCTGCAGGGCTTTCAGGTCAGCAGTCCTTCTTCGTCTTAGGTTGCAGGAATCTAGTTTCCTAGGTTCTGGGGATCCTCTAAATACTGAATTTAGGGGTGTGTTTGGGTCTGGGAGGGCAGTAGCCAATGGCTACTGTCCTTGAGGGTGGCTACACCCTCTTTGTGCCTCCTCCCTGAGGGGAGGGGGGCACATCCCTATTCCTATTGGGGGAATCCTCTAAAATCAAGATGGAGGATTTCTAAAGGCAGGGGTCACCTCAGCTCAGGACACCTTAGGGGCTGTCCTGACTGGTGGGTGGCTCCTCCTTGTTTTTCTCATTATCTCCCCTGGACTTGCCGCCAAAAGTGGGGACTGTGTCCAGGGGGCGGGCATCTCCACTAGCTGGAGTGCCCTGGGGCATTGTAACACGAAGCCTGAGCCTTTGAGGCTCACTGCTAGGTGTTACAGTTCCAGCAGGGGGAGGTGTGAAGCACCTCCACCCAGAGCAGGCTTTTGTTTCTGTCCTCAGAGAGCACAAAGGCCCTCACCACATGGGGTCAGAAACTCGTCTCTCAGCAGCAGGCTGGCACAGACCAGTCAGTCCTGCACTGAACAATTGGGTAAAATACAGGGGGCATCTCTAAGATGCCCTCTGTGTGCATTTTTTTATAAATCCAACACAGGGCATCAGTGTGGGTTTATTATTCTGAGAAGTTTGATACCAAACTTCCCAGTATTCAGTGTAGCCATTATGGAGCTGTGGAGTTCGTTTTTGACAGACTCCCAGACCATATACTCTTATGGCTACCCTGCACTTACAATGTCTAAGGTTTTGCCTAGACACTGTAGGGGCATAGTGCTCATGTACCTATGCCCTCACCTGTGGTATAGTGCACCCTGCCTTAGGGCTGTAAGGCCTGCTAGAGGGGTGACTTACCTATGCCATAGGCAGTGTGAGGTTGGCATGGCACCCTGAGGGGAGTGCCATGTCGACTTAGTCATTTTCTCCCCACCAGCACACACAAGCTGGCAAGCAGTGTGTCTGTGTTGAGTGAGGGATCCCTAGGGTGGCATAAGACATGTTGCAGCCCTAAGAGACCTTCCCTGGCATCAGGGCCCTTGGTACCAGGGGTACCAGTTACAAGGGACTTACCTGGGTGCCAGGGTTGTGCCAATTGTGGAGACAATGGTACATTTTAGGTGAAAGAACACTGGTGCTGGGGCCTGGTTAGCAGGGTCCCAGCACACTTCTCAGTCAAGTCAGCATCAGTATCAGGCAAAAAGTGGGGGGTAACTGCAACAGGGAGCCATTTCCTTACAATGATATCCTCTAATAGGTTGAAAATCATGGGTATTGTTGGAAATGCGTAAAGCAGGACCTGATGTCAAATGAACAACATTGCATATACACCATGCTCATGTTGAAGGCTTAATTGTATAGACAGGGAGCTGATTCTTTCCTGACGTAAATCGATCTGCTTTCAGTAACCCATACCTTCTCTTCAACTGTTGGAATACTTTCACCTTCATTGATAAAGCGCTCATTGGAGAAATTATCTTGCTCAGATGATCTGCCACCCAGCTGTTCTTCTTATGGGTCCCTCATCAGTTTGACGAAGTTCAGGCTCATAACTGTGAAGCTACATCTTTAAGGCCATCCACAGCATTGTCCCAGAGCAAAGCTGCTATGAAGTGCTTTGTGCTATCAGATTTAAATGTCAATTCACAACCAAGAGGCAAAGATTGGGAGGGCATGGCTGATTGCAGGGGCGTTAAGTTTGAGATCATTTCAGGGATGCTTTACTGTAGCTCATGATACACTAAATGTAATACTTTTAAAACCACACATCTATCTCACAAAAACAGACTTGACCAAAAAACTCTACTTCCCATTATTGGGGTGCTCTGAGTCCCTTACACTCCTTGGCCCTAAGGCAACTGCAGCTGCTGCACTAATGATAGTCTGCTTCTCTGGACCACAACTATCTCCTTCTTTTTTCACCCCTTCCACATCATGCTGGACTGTCACTTCAGTCTTCAACAAAATCTTGCCCCGTTCCTTAAATAAATGAGCGCCCACATATTTGTGGTAAGGGTGCCTTCTGTTGTAATGCTTGCAAGGAAAATAAGCCCCCCTTGCTCCATTTACAGTAAGACATACATAATTGTGATGCAGTGGACCACTCAGACCCCTGGACCCCATTGTCACTGCACCTGCTTCACTTATGATAGCTACTGCCTTGCAAAGCTGGCTGTCTCTACCATCTCTCTAACTCCAATCTCTCTGATGCTCAAAGGTGTCTCCTCTGCTTCAGTTTTCCCTTCTCTTAAGCCATTGCTGTGAAGCCCAAAGCAACACAGTCACAACAAGTATGTACTAGTCCCCTAATGCAAGAAAGGAAGGATAGTAAAACAGCCATAACTCTGCAGCACCAGTGATCTCTACAGCTCTGTGAAGCAGGCTGTCTACTCTGCCAGTTGCCCAAGGCCATCACTGCTAGGCCTGATTCCCAAAGCAGGCTTGTTGCTACTCCTATGTTTAAAGAAGAAAAAAAAAACACCATACACACATCTACATGGGTCTTGTTTTGTGCGCAGGAAAGGTGACCTAGGCCTTAATGCTAGCTATGAAAATGGGCCACTAAACCCGTTTTCATAGTAGGGCAGGTTCGAGGGGCTCCTGTGATGTAAAGCTGAGAGGGGGATAGAGAGTTAAAAAAATAATATGCCTTCCAACCAGGGTACATGCTACCTTAATGAAATGTATATGTGTGCAATTGGTTAGTCGCCAAATATAAAGGCTGCTTTGGAGTCAGTATAGACTTTAATTAATGGAGTTACTTGAAGCTTCATGGTGAGGAATATGAATTCTTTTTGAGAGGTAATATAGAAGTGTTATCAGCAGAGTTCTGTAGCCTGTCTTTTTAATGGGCACTTTAAAAAAATGTTTGCACTAAATACAGTCTGATTATTTATTTAAAAAGTGTATGTTTTTAAAGCACTTGTTTATCTTGAACACTGCATTTTGTGGCAGCCTATTTTATACTGTTTTATAGAATTGTAAAATAATGACATTCACAGTGCTTTCTATCCAGGATAGATAGCCTCGGAGTGCCACTGGCCGTTCTAGGCTATCTTCATTTACAAGTAAATGCAGAGGCATTTGTACCCCCTTGGGAATGTAGCCATAGACCCCCAATGGGGAATACCCCACAGTTTGAAGGTCTCTGCTCTAAAGTATCCTGAATCTGCCGCCTGGCAGAAAATTACAGTAAAAGGTCTGCCAAAGTTGGCTATTTGGAAGAGGGGACAATTGGGTGCACCTCCCACCAGCAGATGGCTATGTTTCTGTGCTGGTAAATCGGTTAGGTCTCTACTGATCAGACCCTGCATGAAAGTAGATGGGTACCTAATAAATCAGTTTTGGAGTGGAGGGTGAAAAAATGCAGGACGAACTTTGAAGCAATATGATTATATCATGCCCATCCCCATGAAATTCCTTTGGCTCTCCTATCTGACCCGCACCACCTTAAAAACCAACTGCATCATTTATAAAGCCACAACCCCCAGCACCCTCACTTATCATGTAGACAAGCTTACTATCTCTGCACAGCCACAACCCTGTCAGTCAGCAGTCTAAGGAGTGTAAAAAAAAAAAGTAAATAAAAGGCAACAGTCCCTTTCCAATGTATGCATCTTGGATTACGAACAACATCCCCCCATATCTGTTGGGACCACACCAATACTGCTCAAAAACAACATCTCAATGTATTAACAGATCAGAAACCAGCTGCCTTTTTTAATCACTTGTTGACTTTAAGCTTGTCTTTGACCCTGTACAACGCTCCGCTGTCTTTTGGATAAGTTTGCGGAATAGAAATACCACATACATATAAACTGTAAAACCTCAGTGTTTGGGATTTTTATTTTCACACAAGCCCCTCCAGATGAGAAGCTGGTAAACACATAATCTGCACCAGTTAAAGGCCTCCAGTTGGTGAAATCTTACAGCTAGTCGATATTGCTTGCACTGTTGAAAGATGGGGGCATGTGAGTGAAAAAGCAAGTGCAGTAGATTTTGGCTCTCACTGCTCCAGGGCACTGGCTTTTTAAATGAGCTATAACCAGTTTAAATTCTAAACTGGCTCCTGATAAGAATAGCTTCTTGCTTGTTGATTTTACAAGACCAGAGCACATTATAAACCTTTTTGGATGTCCGTACTGCAACAGTCACCCATGATGGAACAGTTGGGGAAAGAATCAGAGACTCAGTATCTCTGAGAGAAAGCTAGCGTTTTTTTGCTAACACATGGGGCGCATCATATTAGGACTTTAGTAAATGTTCAACGAGCTGGGCCGTTCTGAGGTCCCCCACCCGAAGTCCCTTTTTAGGGTTGAGCCTGCGAGTGCATGCGCTAGCGAATGCATCTTGCTTGCGAGACTGTTGTGTACAGTAAAGGGCTTGGAGACCGCCTGTTGTTTACCATTTTTTGGCTTGCGTGGCACTCTATTTCACAGCCTTGTAATTCAGCACTGCAGTCCTAGTATTATTTCCGTTCCTCTGTGTGGAGCAGGGACCAAGGACTGATTGATTCAACTTAATCAGCGCCCATACGCTGCTCCAGATATAATTTAGGTACTATTTTGTTCTTTTTAACCTCTAGTGGCCTGCAAACCAGCAAGACCAAACAAAATTGCATGGTTTTATTTTTTATTGTTACATTTCTTTCATTTTGCCATGCCGTCTTTTATCACTTTGCACTTATGTTTTCTTTTGTTTTTGCTCATATGTGCAGTTCTTGAAAGATGACGCTTATCTTGTTCTAAATATTGCAATGCAACATTGTTTCTTTGAGTGCCACTTCTGAAATTGCTTTAACACATAATTGTGCAGTACACCCATATTTGCCCCCACACCAATCCACCCCACTCCAATCCGACCCACCCCAATTCATTCCAACCAACCTCAATCTAATCTTCCCCACTCCAGTTTTCAGCCCAATCCAAAACAATCTGCCCCACTCCAATCCAAAACAATCTACCCTACTACAATCCAAAGCAATGTGCCCCATTCTAATCCAAAACAACCTGCCGCACTGCAGTCTGCTGCACTTAATCCATAATAGTCTGCCCCACTTCAATCTGCCCGCTCCAGTCCAAAACAATCTGCCCCAATCCTAAACAGTCTGCCCCACTGCAATCTACTGCACTTACATCCAAAATAGTCTGCCCCCCGCATTCCTAAACAATATGCCCCATTCCCATCCATCTCACCCCAATCTAATCACCCCACTTCAATCGACCCCCCCCCCACACCAACCCAATCCACCCTAATACAATCTGCCTCACTCCAGTCTGCCCCACTTTAATCCAAAACAACCTGCCCTACTCCAACCTGCCCCACTGCTCTTCCCAAACAACCAACTCCAATCCAAAACAGTCACCCCCACTCCAGTTTGCCCCACTTCATCCCAGTCTACCTCACCCGCACCAATCCACCTCACACTAGCCTAGTCTAATCTACCCCACTCCAGTCCACCCCACCCCAGTCAGATCCTCCCCACTCCAACCCTCCTCAGTCCAGTCATATCCACCCCAATCCAGTCAGATCCAGTCCACTCCAATCTATCCCACCCCACTCCAATCCACCCCAGTCACCCATCCCACTCAAATTAAATCAGTTCAGTCCACATTAATCCACCCTACTCCAGTCGGTACACCCCATTCCAAACCACCTTAGTCTAGTCTACCCCACTCCCATCCAGTCCACCCATCTCCAGTTAATCTACCCCATTCCAACCCAATCCACTCTACTCCAACCCACTCCTCCCCACCCCAGTCCACCCCACTCAATCCAGTCCACCCCTACTCAATCCACTCCACCCCAGGCTGATCCACCATGCCAATTCAATCCACCCCATCCCATCCCACTCCAATCCAACCCACCCCAATGCAATCCAGTCTGCCCCACTCTACTCCAGTCCACCCCTCTCTACCCCACCCAGTTCCAGTTCAGTCTACCCAACTCCAATCCAAAACAATCTACCCCACTCCTATCCATTTGTGTGCCCCACTTTAATCCAGAACAACCTGTCTCACTTCCCAAACAACCAACTCCAATCCAAAACAGTCTGTCCCACTCCATTCCACCTCACCCAAATCCAGCGCACCCTACTCCACTGCCATCCACCCCACTGCATTCCACTCCACAACAGTTCAATCCAGTCCACCCCACTCCAATACACCTCACCACGCCTCAATCCAATACACCCCATCCCACCCTAGTCCGATCCACCCTACTCCAGCCCGCTCCCCTCAAGTCCACCACTACCCAATCCACCTCCCTCCAGTCCACCCCAAACCATTCCACTGTAATACAATCCACTTCAATCACCCCACTCCAGTCCACATTAATCCACCCTACTCGAGTCCACTCCACTCTAAACCACCTTAGTCTACCCCACTCCCATCCAGTCCACCCCTCTCTAATTAATCCACCCGGCTCCAATCTACTCTACTCCAATCCACACACTCCACCCAATCCAATTCACCCCACTCCATCAAATCTGTCCCTCTCCAGTCCACCCCAGGCCGATTCACTGCACCACGCCAGTGCAATCTACCCCAATCCAACCCACCCTTGTGCAATCCAATCCACCCCATCTAGTGAAGTCCACCCTACCCAAACCCAGTCCACCGTACGCGATCCCAGTTCAGCACACCACACTCCAGTCCAATCCATCCAGCCTACCCCACTCGAATCCATACCACATCAATGCATTCCACCCCACCATAATCCACCCCATTCCAATAAATCCACTCTACTCCAGTCCCTCCCACTTCATTCAATCCACTCTACTCCAGTCCAATCCACCCCACTACCTCACTCCAGCCTATTTCCCCCCCACTCCACTCTACAACACTCTGCCACTGAACTCTACTCCCCTCTGACACTACTCCTCCCACTCCACTTTACAGCACTTAGGCAAATCCACTCCACGACACTCGACTCCCCCACTCCACTCCACTAACCTTTAGCCATGACGAACAGCAGCCACACTGGGGTACAACATGGCAAAACACATTGCCAAAGCAAAGGAATGTATAGGCAAGACCTATTTGTTTTGAAAATGCTTGTTTAGCTCTGCTCCGAGCTTTCCTCGAGAAGGTGAAATACGGGGGGGGGGGATGACAATTCTGTAGACTTTTAATGAGGAAGTGCTCTCCGATCCTCATTAATGCCCAGCTCTCTCTGGTTTTCATAGGTTCGTGTAGATTAAGGCGCGCTCAAGGTGGATCCTGTTTGGGCGTCCTATCAACCTGCAACTTTCACTAGGTAGGCTAAATTAGGCTGACTCGCTTCCTGTTTCACCTGTGGTAGCAAGGCTGATCAGTCCGGGCCGTCGCCTGCACCATTAATTAAATTTGGGAGATAGATACCTGTGCTAAATGTTTGATGCCAGTCACCTCTTTTCTGTTATTTAGAGGAAGTGAGTTTTGGTCAGCATTGTCAGATGGGGTCTGCTGTTTGCTTCTCCTTTTAAAGGTTGCCGACTTTAATATCCAATTTGGTGACATTTTTTGGAGGGTCAAGGAAAGTGGGGTAATATTTTGAGGGAAAAATCTGAAATGCCGCTTAACAGAACTGGAGGACATACAAAAAATGCAGGAATTTAGTGTCACTTTAAGACCGTGTTCTCTCTGAGGGTCTTGAGTTCCCTGGTGTTCGCATCTGCTGTGCTACGCGGTGCTCCTCTAGACTGTGCAGTGGCTGGCCTTCCAGATTATCTGTGCTCTGGTCCCCTTGTGGGCCTTGGGCAGGCTTTAGTGTCGTCTGTTGATGGCCAGTGGGAATGTGTTGTGGCTCTTCTAGGCCATGCACTTTGGGTATGTGTAGTGCCGTGGCCGCGCAGTGCCCTATCTGTGGACTTAGCATGGGCAGGTGTGTCCTTGAAGACCTGGGCTGTGCTGCGTTGATGTCCAGGTGGCTCTCGAAGCTGCGCCATATCTCTCATGGCGTGAGGCCTCCTCGTGGGCACTTGCTGGTTTCAGCATGTCTCCCCGCTGAACCCCTCCTGGTGAGGTGGTGGCCGGCCCTGCTGCCCCGCCGTCCCTCCTTGCTGCCGCTCTCAGGTTCCCTCCGGGGCTCGCACGCACGGCTGCCTGCGGATAAGCCACGCATTGTTCCCGGCCCCAGGACTCGGTATCGATGGTCTGTGCGGGCTCCGTATCAACGATCACAGGCGCCGATGCAATCTCTTCGTTCAAGTTGGTGCAGGTCTAGTGGTTCTCGCTTCGTGCTCTCGGCCTACCTCCCGCGGGCGGTTTCGAGGGCCTGTTTTGTTTGAAGAAGAACGCGCTGTGCTGCTACTGACCTAACCAGCACGCTCGGCGAGCACCGATGAGTGAAGCCAGGGAACCGGCGTTGCGGGAGCCTGGGGGTGCAGTCAAGCCGATGAGCACGTGCAGATTCTTTGATTGTCGGGGCCTTAATCCAAACTCTTTGGGCTATCGGTCAAGAACCCCAATTCCGTCCTTAAATAAAGTATAAACGCGGACAAAGTGCTGGTATTCATATGGTAGCGGTTTATTTACATCTGTCCAGTGTATTTCGCTAACGTAAAGACAGCGGCTTCTGGATGATGTCTGATTCCCATCTTGTGGGGTGGGATTTCTCGATTCTCTTTCTCTAAAACATTGACTAATATTGTAAGGAACATTCTGAGAGCTTGCGTTTTAGTGGACACTTCTCAATCTTTTGACAGAGCCTAGAGAAAGCGATACGTCTGCGAAACATGTTGGTTATTTTTTTATGACAATATCTGTGGAATGAAACATTCTCTTGATGCTACAAATCAAATAAAATAGGAACTAATAAATTGGAAGCAATAAGGAATACATTGCTAACCTTTTGGTAAGAACTTTGATTTGGATTGTTATTGCGGTTACACCTTCCAAAGATTCTCATATTTGTTACCGGGACGACTACATGGCCAGAACATTAAATGATAGTTATCAGTTGTGCAAGATATAAACATTATGTGACAGGATTTGAACAGGTAGAGGCAAGATGGATTATAATATAAAATCAAAGTGACACAGAAGTAACCCTCGTGACAAGACTCAGTGCCGACTTGTAGTCGTAGAGGGGGTGGTGTAGAGCGGAGAGTAATTGAAATGCCCTTCATCTAGAAGGGCTTTCAGATTGTCAGTGAGAAAGTAGTGCACAAGGTCGGAGGTGAAGACTTCTAGACGCTGGTAGAATCTCCTAAAACTGATTGAGCCATAAACTTCTCCTTTTTGTAGGTCAGGCATTCAAGGAGCAGACTTCTCTGTTCCGTGATGGTCTGCTTCCGCAGAACTTTTTAGCTAATCAGCCAAGTATCATGGAGTGGATATGTAAAGGACCATGTGGGGGATGCAGGCTGTACTGTACATAGCTCTGGCCAGTGGAGTGTTAGCAGTGCCAGATTTCTGTGGTCATTTCTTTTGGACCCTGAGACGAAGCATGATACCTCATGCTGAACTGCTTTTAATTGAGTACTTTAGGCAATCCAGACTAGAAGAAAAAAGGAACAATACATTTTTACAGCTACTGGTGTCACCTACTACTGCAGAAAGTTTACCATGTGGATTTTGGGTTTGAAGAATTCCCCTGAAACTAAACTTCAAAGTACATTCCATTCACAATGTTTACACAAGATGGGAGTGTGCTATAGACGGAGCGTGCTTGAGAGAAAAATAGCACTAGTTCAGGTAAGGGAAGAATTATTCAACTCACCTTTAGAAGGTGTGTGTTTGCTTGCTTGAAGAGATGCAGAAATGTCATGCCCCGACGCAGGGCCCCCGCAATGGAGGGGAAAGTGCTACTTTTTCTTTTCCGTTTTGCTTTGCTAGAAGCTGCCCCAAGGGCACCTCATTCGCCAGTCATCAGTGACTTAAGATCAGGCAAGGTGTGAAAATAGGCCACAGGGAAAACGGTTATAAATGACTGCTTAGCGTGTTTTTTTGGCTTCTCTTAGTTGCCAAGGTTTAAATGTTCGAATTCCATCACCAAGTGTTGTTTGGAGTACATCTCTTTATTTTTTTTCTTCTGCTTCGTATGACACTAACACCACAGAAATCAGCATTAAGCGAATCCCGATCTTGTCCATGCCTATCTGGGATCCCTATAGGGATATCATTTTCGAGTTTTTTCTTTTTTTTTAACTGAAGAGCAGAGTATTTGTGTGAACATTAATTTCAAAGAGGTTGTTTTGGACTCGAGACAGTAACCACATGAGTATTTTTGTTGCTTTGTAATGAAAACATACAATTCACCAGTAAAGCTACTCTCTGTTTTTGGTTGAATTACTTGGGGTTCGATTAGAAAATTAGAAATGTTTGATGTTACTTATATTGTCATAGCACGTTATGGCTTTAAACAAATTGTGATAGTAATTGGCACTAACCTACTAACTACTAATCCTGGGTTCCGGGTTAGTGGCTACTCACCGAAAAAACACTTCAGTGCCCTACAGTTTACAATGGCCAAAGCCAATAGCTCTTGCATATGCAAGAGCTACTGGCTTTTCCCGTTCTTGATTAGGTTGGCCCCAGGTAATGGAATGTGATAGGAACCGAGATAATGGAATGAGATAATGGTCTGACCAGCCTGCCAATATGGAGTCTTATGGAGTCTTCTGTAGAGAGCAGTTCACTCATGGCTGTTGAGTCGAGAATGGAGCTTCTAGTGTGGGTAAGTCTGGAGCTGTGTTGCGTTGGGTCATTTTCATTGAGGAAGGAAGAGAAGAGCTTGTCTTTTGCATCATTTGTGTTACCGCAGTGAAATTCAAAATCTCCAAGAAATATAGCAACATTACTGCAAATAAATTGGCTTCTCATAAGTTCCAATCACTCCTTAGTAAATGTAGCATTTGTGCCTGGAATGTGGTAAATACTTAACGGGGGAATTGTGCTCTCTGTGGAGTTCAAGAGATAGGCATTGAAATGAGGGAAAAGTTATTCAAAATCCCTTTGCATTGGAGGGAGTTCCTAAAGATACCTGCAACACCTCACACAGACTTCCCTTCTCAATCACATTTATTGATGGAGTAATTCAGAGGGAGGTGAGGAGTCCATGATATTGTGGGTTGCGTCATTAAACCAGGTCTCTGTGAAAATAAAGATTGCAGTTGGTAATAGTGCCTGCAAGTTCCAGCTCGTGAAGCACAAGCTGGAAGTACAGCTTTGAAGCAGCAAGACTGACTCAGTGGTTGTGGTGGCACAGGGGTATCCAACCTGTAGCTCGTGAGCTACTAGTAGCTGTCGAGCTACCCATAAGCTCTCCTGTGTGCAGCCCAGTCAACAAAAACTGAAAAGTGCATATTTAAAACAAACATGTAAAGTTGTCTGATGTGGTCAGTATTAACATTCTGGTAATATCTGTAGGTCTGGAAGATTTTCATCAACAGGAGTAGCTTTTACTACAAAAAAGGTTGGAGACCTCTAGAACTGTAACAAATGTCCTGGGGTTCAGTCGAAATAGTGTGCTTCTTGGTCACAGTTCTTGGTAAGTAGGCCTAGCATTTGGTTCTCTGCGACAAGGTGGTTGGTATCTTTTTTGATTGAGGTTGACTGTGGAGGGTGGGCAGGGAAAATGTCTGGAGGACGAAGGGGGGTGAGAGCAGTAAGCTGCAAGCAGGGTGTAAATGTCTTCTGTGAGAGATAGGCAGTATCGATACGGGCTATACTGTTGTTTCTTGGTCGTGTGCACCAGTTACGTTCATCCATCACTTTGGTGGGGGTGGGGGTATAGTAATTTTACAAGAGCAAAAAACATAGACCATCAGTGATAGAGTGAATAGTCTAGAATGGAAAACTTTGAGTGGAGATCAATCTTGTGTGTGAGGGGATTCAGAATGGTGGAGCTGACTCACTGCTGATATCTCTTTTACTTCGTTGTCACAGTCTGGGTCCTAGCTGCAGATGACAAGAAGTAGGAACTGAGAACCTAACACTTTGGTTCCCTTCCGGGACCATGTGCTTTCACATATGGCTGTATGCCTTCATTGCTGTCATACACTTTGCCTCCAGAAGCGGTTTACTTCATACATTCAGCCTACTAAGTCTGTGCTCTTCCCACTTGGTTTTCTGTTTGCTTGACACCCACTTCCCCCAATGCATTCACACACTATATAAAATCAGGACCCTCGCCCTCCAGCTTTGTTTGCCCCTTCACTGTTTGTGTCTATATGACAGAATGATGTCTGCATATTTGTGATCACTGGTTTGAGGATGGCCGCATGAGGCTGCTCCCACCTGTGCAGTTCCACCTCTCTCCTCACTGGCCATGTGCACGGCTTGGGTGCCTTGGATCCTTGTGAGAGTGGCATGGGTTAGAGTGTTGGTCACTGGTGAACGAGGAAACCTTTTCTCAACTCTGGAATGTCCCCTTGTTCTTTGTGGCCTCAACTCCTCCATAGCTCCCTGATTCAGGAAGAGAAAGTTTAATTCTTTGGCACAGCATTGGATCCAGCATCAGTCACTGACTAAAAGTTTTGTGTGCTTGCTGAGTGAAAAGCCTGCAAATCCAGCCCTGGAACCAACCAGCTGGCACCAAGAGATGTCAGCGAAGTACAGTCTCGGATAGGTGGGGGTCCTGCCCAGTTCTCTCCAAAGCAGAATATATCCTACAGGCTGTGCATCAGGAAGTGTGTCCTCCACTTTTCCCTTGGGACATACGTTCTCAAGATATGGCACAACTCTGCAATCCTCCTCCCTTCATCTGAGATGAAATCCTGCCTGAAAGATTTCCTCCCATAGCCGTCTAGAGAAAGAGATGCACCCCAGCCGAAGGTTTAAGGTTGGGATCGAGAACTGGCTTCCTCTCCATCCTGTATTGACATTTTGGAATCTGCCTAAGGAGGCACAGGCAAGGGCGTTGGAGTGTCTCTGGTGGTCAAGATAGTGTCATTAACCTTGCATATGTATAACTGGGTCAGCAGTTAGTGACCCTGCCTGAGCAGTTTGCTTACAAACATCTACTGAATAAGAATCTCGATTCATGTGCCAACCACGCCCCAGTCCAAGGTTCGTTCTCCTAGTAGTGCGGCCCCATTTGCTTTTGTCCCCTTTGTACAGGAGCAGATGGAACCAAGATCCCTCTGGTGGGCTATGGGGGTGGCTGACAACACTCGGGGCACCCTGGATTGGACCCTGAGCATGACCTCTAGGTTTCCTTTTAATAATTTCAAGCTCCCTTGGCTGCGGAGTCTCATACTGCCTACCAAATGGCCCAAACTCATAGAGAGCCAATGGTGAAATAGTTTTTGATTGGAAGTTGGGATTCCAGAGACAATGGGCTTTCACGTTTCCCTGCTAGGTCTTGCTATTAATAACTGGCATTCTTGGGTTCACAGACCTAGGGGGCCCCAACATATTTTGAACACAGCTGGCCGGGTCTGAGACACACGCCAGTGAATATTCAGTGCTCTGTGTGCATCATAAACTGTCCAGTTTGTAGATATGGACGCCTTATGTCCATTCTTGGACTAAACCATTAACCTGATTTATGGAAGGAGCTGAGACACCAGTAGATGTTGAAAAACTTTGCTTTTCAACTGTTCCCTTCTTCAAACATGAACACTTTACCTACTTTATCTTAACGACCTGAGCCCTTTGAGAAGTGCTTACAAGACCTGGCTGTAAATCTTTATTTAGGCCAGCTAATAAACGTTTTTTTGGTGGAATGGGGGGTGGTTGAGGGAGTCCATTGTCCTTGTGTTCTTTTACTATTTTATTGCTCTACTCTTAGCTTAAATACATAGCCTTTAAGAGAAATGCCACTTGCCGGGCATTCACGAATGTTGTTTGTAGTAACAGACTGTCGTGTTGTATTGCACCTGAGCCCAAATCTATAATTGTCTCCTTGAGTAAGCTTTGATTGCTGAACCACAAGTGCAGTGGTAGAGAATTAAAGAAACTTTGAAAGAACTACAGTAACTTTTTAGGAGATTAACCACGGCTCCAGGACTCTTGATATTGTTGAGGAAGAACTACAGGGCCAAACATTGATGCCTCCCATCATAGACCAGGTTTCTCCAACAAGTAGCCCGTGAGCTACTAGGAGATCTCCATCTACCTATAAGTAGCTCTCCTGTGTGAAGCCAAGCCTACTAAAATAGAAGCTTTTGCAAGGTTGAATTTATGTATATCACAATTGAAAAGCACGTGTTCAAGAGGGCATGTGTTTTCAGCCCTCATAAGCTGATGTTTGGAAATAAAAGGCTAACTTTATAAAATATATATAAAACTAATATTTGATGTGACCTATAACTATTACCCTGGTGACGGCATTTTAGCTGTGGCCTTTATGTATTACTCATGTACGATCATTCCAAATTGATAAAGAACTTTTCAGATTACTGCTGGCAACCCTGCCTGATGCATCAAAGTGATCACTGTTGTTACATATGATGGCCACTAATGTAATTTTGTGTGATATGGTCACTATTACTACACTAGTAATATTAGTAGCTCTGGATGATTGTCAGTGAACATAAGTAGCTCTATTTGCAGAAAAGGTCAGAGACCCCTGTCATAGACCATCTTCTCACATAGCCACCCTCTTCTCAGCTTTAGGTTTGTCACTCCGTCTGTGTGCTCACCCTGGGGGTCCACACAGAGAGAGACTGGTTATATATTAATTCAGAGTCCCGTTTGCTTTCTTAGTTAAAAGTATACTTCGCCTAGAATGCAGCAGAAGCCACCCTGCCTGAGCGTGAGAACTAGTGGCGCAACTTCACACATCAGAGACACGGGCACACCTGCGCATCTCCAGCTAAGCCGGGCCTCTCCTCACACCTTTGCAGCAGTAGTAATCTTGAAGAGAAAGGTTGCTGTAGCACAGGTTGTCCTAGGTGTCCCTTGGAACCTCTTTGGGCCATGAAGGTACTATGAATGTTACAGTGACACCAACACAGAAAAAAAGCGTTTTTATTTTCCATTGAAATTTAACAACCAAGTGCTTTACTTTGTGAAACGCTGTGGTCCTGAAACTGTTAAATCCTAAAAAAAAATGACCAGTAGAGTTTATTTGCAAAACACGAAAAATATAATAAAAACAGTAACAGTGTTAAAAAAAAAAAAGCAATTCATACTAAAATACACATACAACACAAGCAGAAAGCTCTAAGTAAAACAACATAAGTTTTGAAAAAATAGCCTAGTGAGCTGAAAACTCCTTGTAAAAATGTATGAAACGAAGCAGTGCTAGGGGCTGCTAAATTTCAGTCAGTGAATAGGCTGTAAACAGTGCCTGCACTAGGGCAGTGCAGCTGATGCCACCACACTGGGTGTTGACTTCGGGTGGGGGCGCAGTTCTTGAAAGTGTATTTTAAAAGCACTTGCTGTGAGCGTTTCTTGCCACCATTTATTTTCAGGCAACAAAAAAATGTCAACATAACGCCGTGAACAATGTTCTTTCTGGAGAGAGTTTGGAAATCTGTCTAGTGGAAGTTCTGACTGTATCGTAAGGTAGCACAGAGGGTTAATACATAAATTATTAAGTAAAGCAAATCTGAGAAAAGCATGCACAGAAGATGGTTACTGTTCTAATTGTAGCAACATGAGCACCGACCGGGAATTCCTTCAATATAAGCACAGAATCTGAATCCCAGCGAAAACATTCTGAAACCACTAAGAAAACTGTTTCCAAATGTGTGAATTGCATATTTAAACAATACAAGTAAAATATGAGCCAGCATTTGTAATCCTATACAAAAGAAAACAGTCATAAAAGCAAATGGCTGAACAAAACCTGACACATTTACCATTCAAATGTGCATAAAGCAGGGAAAGGGTGCAGTACCACAGGCTGTCTCTAGGTGTCCATTGGGTACTCTTTTGGCAACATAAGGTACTGCACCCTACAATTGTGAATTGAACACATCCCCAATGACTTTTGGGCACTGTGCTAAAAAATTAACCATAGTGCCCATTTTGTGAAAAGTTTTTCTGCTGTCTCTTCAGGTTATGAGGGAGGGGAGGCCAGTAATATGCTGGCTGAAAAAAGAAAACAGTTATAGAGAGTGCTAGATTAAGTAAAGCATGTAAAATGTAAGCAGGAACATCATGGTTACGTTAGCTGAGAGCAAGGACGCTGTGGAAGTAAAAAGGGAAAGTTCGCCACAAAATGACTCTGATTTGGTAACAATGAGACATACCTGGTACTCCTGCAAAGTGCTGCAAAACCTTCAGCCGAGTTCACACTATATGAAACTTCGAAGGGCCATAGCTGCCATGGAGCACGAGGGGGAGAGACAAAAGAAAAAAGTAGTGTGCCCACTTTAAAGTATGTGGCTGATCGTGCAATAACCCAAGTAAACAGGGTCAGTCAGTAAAGTGTAACAAAGCAGCCTCAAGGTGGGACAAATGTAAAGCATTTACCTACGAATTCAAGGGAATTTTGAAAGGCAGGCCCAGGAACAAATTAAAGTGATGGGCATGGTTAAAGCCCACAGAATAGATTAGAACATGTCGAAGAGCAGCGCTTATGCACTGCTACATTTAACCTAAAAATGATCTTTTACCTTTTGAAGACATGTCCGTATCCTATAAAATCCTAAAAAAATAATTTTAAACAGTGGCAGCTGTTGGGATAGAAATGTTCCATTCTTGGTTCTGTTGAGCTTGTGCTTGCATCCTATGTTAAACTGCTAGCAGTCACATTATGTATCATTACTTGTTCACTAAGTGGTTCCCATTTAAAATTCTAGATCATGTCATTGCAATCAGTAGTAGTGCTCAGAGTAAAACATTTTTTTTTTTTTTTTTTTTTTGGAGAGTGCCTGCTGTCCTCTTACTGAGCTAAGACTAGAACTGGTGGGAGCATTAATATTGCTATAATTGACAGCACCTTTTTGCCTGTCGCCTGCCGGGTAGAGATGACTAGAGGCGTCTTCTGTTAAAAAGTCTGCAGTCTCCCTTAGCTGGGCCCTTCACTTCATCTAGGATGCACATGGAGCGTGTTTGCGCTTTACCGGATGGGTGCAGGAATCCATCTTAGAATTTGTAGATAGCTATACAAAATTAGGGCTTTAGCCAAGGCTGCCTAAATCACTTTGTTCCACCTGCTGGAAGGCCTGAACTTTATCTGATCCTTCCCAAAGAGATCTGCTATAGCTACTCTCTGGCTGCTGAGTACGGGAGTGCTAGAAATGGGGTCTCTAGTTGGCAGTCAGTTTACACCCTGTCCAAGTAGGGACCCTCACTCTAGTCAGGGTAAGTGGCATACCCAGCTCTGATAACCCCTGCTCGCCCCCTTAGTAGCTTGGCACGAGCAGTCAGGCTTATTTCAGAAGCAGTGTGTACAACATTTGCACATAATGCACAGTAATACAGTGAAAACAGTACAAAAGGATACCACACCAGTTCTAGAAAAATAGCCAATATTTATCTGTGTAAAACAGGACCAAAATAAGAAAAATCCAACATACAGTAATAAAGATATATGAATTCAGAAAGAATTAACATAAAAATACATTTCCTTGAAGTTGATAGCTCTGTCTGGGGTTATCACAGTGTCGTGAACAACAAATCCAACAGTTCAGGTCGACCACGGTGTCGCAGGCCAGGTACGGAGTGGTGAGGACCCACTAACAGTGCCTTGGACATGTAGGGTGTCGTTATCTTCATGATGAGACTCGGAGTGCAACGTTGCGGACTTCTGTTCTGGAGGTCGGTACAGGGGTCCACGGGTCCTTGAAGTCATGAGTTGCTGCTCGAATTCCGGGCTGATGATGAAGTCAGGAGTGCTGGCGTTGATGGCGTCGGGGCTGCGGTGCGAAGTGTGACAATGCGATGTGTGGTGCTCACAGGTCATGGTGCAGGCAGCGTCTCGATGACGGCGTCGGTGTGACAAGGGCTGTGGTGTGAAGCGGGGCAGTGCGATATGCAGTGTCTCCAGGTCGCGGTGCAGGAAGCACCTTCGTCTTTGCTGAAGCACTGTTGTCAGTAGGCGCAAGGCAGCGGTATGATGCGGGGTGGGCTCTGTGCTGCACCCATGGGTTGCGGTGCAGACAGGGGCGTCTGTTGACAATGCTGAAGGCGATGGTGCTGGCAGACCGGGGCTGTCGTGCAGGACAGGACGGTGCTTCCTGTACCCCACAAGCAGTGTCCTCAGGCCACGGTGCAGGCAGCGGTGTCTGTGTCAGCATAGAGCATCGTTGTTACCAGGGCTGCAGTGTGAGCAAGGTGATGTGGAGTGCAGGGCCCAGAGGTCACCGTGCAAGCAGCGGCTTGGTTGCGGCGTCTGTGAGACCAGGGTTGCTGTGCAAAGCAGGGCACGACTCCGTGCATCGTCGTCAGGTCACAGTGCAGGCAGCAGCGGCGTCATTGACCGCATTGTGGTAGTTTTTCTTCTGTTGCAGCACAAAACACACCGTTCCCAGTGCTGTAGGTTGATGAATCTGAAGTATTTGATATCCCTGAGACTTCCAACAAAAGGCAAGCTCTACTTCAAGCCCTTGGAGAAATACACAGCACTCTGCCCATGGGGTTACCCACGGCCTGCCTTAGGGGTGACTTGCATGTAGTAAAAGGGAAGGTCTGGGCCTGGCAAGTGGGTACACTTGCCAGGTCGAAATGGCAGTGCAAACCTACACACACAGACACTGCAGTGGCAGATCTGAGGAAGTTCTAAGTACAGCAGCATAGGTTTTGAAAAAATAGATAGCCTAGTGAGCTGAAACTCCCTGTAAAAATTTATGAAACGAAACAGTGCAAGAGGCTGGTAAATTTCTGTCAGTGAATAGGCTGTAAACAGTGTCTGCACCAGGGCAGTGCAACAGGTGGCACAATCAGTGCTGCAGGCCCACTAATAGCATTTGATTTACAGGTTCTGGGTGCACACAGTGCACTTTACCAGGGACTTAGTAGTAAATCATATGCCAATCAAGAATAAACCAATACAATTTATACAGGGAGTGCAGTGGTAAAGTGCGCAGACAATAAACCAGTAAAACAGATCTGTTAAAATAGGAGGAAAAATGAAAACAGTTTGGGGATAACCCTGCAAAAAGGGACATTTCCAACAGGGAGCTATATCCTTTCTTTGGTTTCTGAGTGGTAGTTAACCCCTTCGCTGCCAGGCCTTTTCCCCCTCAATTGCCAAGCTTTTTTTTGGCTATTTAGGGCAGTTCGTGCTTAAGCCCTCATACCTTTTTGTCCACATAAGCCACGCACTCCAAATTTCCTAGGGATTCTAGAGGTACCCAGACTTTGTGCAGTATACTGTTGCGTCTGCTGGACTCTTCTGAATGCGGGGATATATAGGGCTTATAGGTTCATCAAGAAAGCTGCACCTTGCAATGGTTTTCTTTTATTCTATACCGAGTATACAGCAATTCATTTGCTGAAATATAAAGAGTGAAAAATAGGCATCAAGAAAACCTTTGTATTTCCAAAATGGGCAAAAGCTAAGGTGTTGAGAAGCAGTGGTTATTTGCACATATCTAAATTCTGGGGTGTCCATACTAGCATGTGAATTATAGGGCATTTCTCAAATAAATGTATTTTTTACACAGTGTCTTACATTTGGAAGGAAAAAATGTAGAGAAAGACGATGGGCAATAACACTTGTTTTGCTATTTTGTGTTTCCCCCAAGTCTCCCGATTAAAAATGGTACCTCACTTGCGTGGGTAGGCCTAATGCTCGACATGGACACATCACATTTTTACATTGAAATCTGATGTGTTTTTTGCAAAGTTCCTAGGTGTAGATTTTGGCCTCTAACTCAGCCGGCTCCTAGGGAAACCTACCAAACCTGTGCAATTGTTTAAACTAGACACCTAGGGGAATCCAGGATGTGGTGACTTGTGGGGCTCTCACCAGGTTCTGTTACCCAGTTCGAAACCTCAAAATTTGGCCAAAAAACAATTTTTCCTCACATTTTGGTGACAGAAAGTTCTGGAATCTGAGAGGAGCCACAAATTTCCTTCCACCCAGCGTTCCTCCAAGTCTCCCGATGAAAATGGTACCTCACTTGTGTGAGTAGGCCTAGTGCCAGCGAAAGGAAATGCCCCAAAACACTATCTGGACACATCAAAATTATCAAGTACAAAACTACCTGATTTTGCGGGGGCACCTGTGTTTTTGGTCCTGGGCTCAGCAGCCATACAGGGAAACCTACCAAACCCAGACATTTCTTAAAACTAGGCACCCGAGGGAGTCCAGGGAGGTCTGACTTCCGTGTATTCCCCAGTGTTTTCTTACGCAGAATCCTCGGCAAACCTCAAATTTAGCTAAACAAAAAAATCTAATTTTTCCCACATTTCTGTGTGGGATCACCGCACCGGGACAAATTTCCTACCACCCAACGTTCCCCTCAGTCTCCCGGTAAAAATGATAGCCCACTTATCTAGGTGGGCCAAGTTCCTGTGACAGGGAAGAGCCAAAAACATGTCGAAATTGAGGGGGAACCAAAGTGAGTCCAAAAGGGCAGTTTGAAAAAAATAAAAAAAAACATTTTTAGGCTGACAAGTGGGGCAGAATGTTTATCTGTATAGATGAGACAACGCTGGGTGGTAGGAATTTTGTGTATTCCTGCAGATTACGGAAGGTTCCATCACAAAAATGTGGGGAAAATTTGTGATTTCCAGTAAAGTTAGAGGTTTGCAGGGCATTGTGGGTAAGAAAATTGTGCAGGGTACATGTGAAGCACACCACCCTGGACTCACCCAGATGTTTAGTTTTCAGATGTGTCTAGGTCTTGTTGATTTTCCTAAATGGCAGCATCTCAAAGTCCAAAAATTGCAGCCCTCACCATTCCAAGTGGGATGATTTTGAGAGTTAGCTGAGCTCCCATGGCCCAAATGTAAAACCAAAACCCCAAATAGTCAAATGTCCTCTTACTTGCCATGGGATAAGATGTTTTATTCTGCAGAGGGAGAGCTGAAAGACTGCTACCCCCTTCAGTTGGTAGCCACAAAACTATATATATATTTTTTTAATTCCCTGGCATCTAGTAGACTTTCCGCCCCCCTCGGGTGTGGATCGGGGGTAATTGCCCCATCTGCCCACTGGTGGGGAGAACAACTTTGGCCCCATTTATTTGGGGTGGAGGTATGGCCATACACCCACCCTCTTATTTAAAAAAAAAAAAAAAAAAAAAAAAAAAAAACGCAAGTCTCTGGTGGGCTTTCTGCCCCCTTCCAAAAATAGGCCGATCTGCCCCCAAGGTGGGCAGATATGGCTAACAGTAATGTGCCCTCGTGGGGAGGGACCCTTGCCCAAGGGGCTGCCCCCCTCCCCAAACAAAACACATACACCAATCCCTGGAGCCTAAGTGGTTTGGAAATAGGCCAATCTGCCCCCAAGGAGAGCAGACATGGCCTAAAATAAATTTGCCCCACCCACCCTCCCCAACAAGGGGAGCCTAAGGGGTTGCATCCCTTGCGTGAAATTGGCGCAAAAAAAATAATCTCTGGTGTGTAGTGGTTTCTGCCCCCCTTGGGGGGCAGGTTGGCCTAATAAAAAATAGGCTGATATGCCCCCAAGTGGGGCAGAAAAGGCCTAAAAATATTTTACCCCCCTGGGGAGCAGCCCTTGACCAGGGGGCCGCTCCCCTCATTCAATAATATTACCAAAAAAAAATAATAATAATCCCTGGTGTCTAGTTGTTTCTGCCCCCCTTGGGGCAGATTGGCCTAATAAAAATAGGCGATCTGCCCCCAAGGTGGGCAGAAATGGCCTAAAAATAGTTTGACTCCCTGGGGAGCAGCCCTTGCCCAAGGGCTCGCTCCCCTTATTCAGTTAAACAAAAAAAACCTCCCTGTTGTCTCATGGGCGTTTCTGCTGCCCGATCGCGAGAGAGACATGAAAGAAGAGGAAAGGTCTTTCCTCTCCTTTCATGCCTCTCTCGCCCCCTCCACGTGATTGGAGGAGAAATGCTTTGAGCATGGGGGGGGGTAGGCCTCTGATGAGGTTCGTGCACGATCGAGCGCTGGTGTCATCAGACACCACAGTGGGGGACGGGGTGGAAGGGGAAGCGATTCTCCTTCTATCCCTGCCCTGGGGGTGCCGGGGGGAGCTCTAGCGCTCCACACATGAGCCGGTTCAAGGATGTAACGGTTATATTCTTGGCACCTCAGCGCCGCAGCCAAGGGCGTAACAGTTACGTCCTTGGCTGCCAAGGGGTTAACACCAGAACTTTCCTGCCTATTCCCCAAGTATGTCACTGTAGTCCGGTTGCAGCAACTGGGGGGGTCAGGGCTGCCTTTTTGTTCACTTTGCAGTTTAGCTCCCTTCTTCTCTGTCCAGACATCTCCAGTTTTGAGTGCTAAAGAGTGTGGCTTGACCTGTTTGGGTCAGATATGCTAGGTTTAAGACTATCTGGAACCAGTTTGGGGAAAGCACTGTAGGAGGACACCTGGGCATGGCAGATCTGATTGGAGGAGTCTTCCAAAAATGTTCCTATGGCAGAAAACTGATTAGTCAAGAAAAAATATTGATCAGTGGCCTTGCTTACAGCGCCAAGTATCAGGGATTCTCATTGACCAGTGCTCGATCCCACACAGTAGTGTGGGAGAGAGAGATGACGTCCTTGTGCCTGTCCTGGGATGTTTGATTGCTAGTCTCCCTATTCATTTGGAAGGCAAACTGAAGCGAGGCCTTGCAAGAAGAGCTAAAGACTGCCTTGAGAGGGACCTGCCTACTGAGTACATCGGATTTTGATGTAATCCACCCCCCAAATGACTGTCTACTTTGTGGAGTTAGTTACCAGGCAGCTGGATTAATAAGTACCTTGGATCTTAACTAGGCCAGGGAGAACTTTTATTTATGCTGGAGTAATATGAGTAATTTTGGTAATTTTGCTATACTCTTGTGACTTGAAGTTACATAAAATAACATACGTTATTTAGTAATTTGGGGCAAAAATACCTACTGCAACAGCACAGGAACAGAGCGAGCAGCAGCTGGCTACTGCTGTTTGTGTTCTGTTGTATTTAGCGCTATTTTCTTAGTGCTCTGGTCCATTTTGACCACAAGGGTGCATTTTCTGCTAAAAAAACACAGGATTATACGTCTGGTATAGTTCTTTGTAATCTTGCATAATTTTGCATAATTACGTTACAGCAGATTACGCCCACCATTAGTCCTAATCCTAATGCAGAGGCTGAATCTGTCTCGAAGGAAAAGGTGAACTCTCGGTGCAGAGGGTTGCCAGCAGTGAACCACTGCCCGGGGACACGGTGTAGAAGAGATCACAGGTGTGCAGGAAGGACAAAGGACTAGACTAACATTGCATGATGCTGAGGGGTAACATTTTGTAATATTTCGCCTTTTCATCTTCTGAACTATGAAGGAAATATGCAGTCTTTTCTTCTGTGCTATAAGAGTCGCTGAACGGTTGGGGCCCGAGTCAGCGTGACTTTTTCCCGTGCCTTAAAATGACCTTAGAGTCAAGTGCAGCATTTGTCCACAATATTGTAGGGATGCTTAACAGAGGGAAGATTCAATTACAAGATACATGCGCATAGTGCAGTGAGGGTGTGTGTGTCAATTGTGTAATAATGCCCAGGCCTAAAGGCGTAGTTGGTGTATAATAGTGGAAGCGGAATAGCCACTAAAAATATATTTGTTGTTATTGTGTAAAAGTAGAGAGCAGTTATTGTGTAATAAGGCATAATATGTGGTTGTAGTAGGTGTGCAGTTAAATGCTGCATGGGCAGTGCTAATATTGTTTGGTAACACATAGCTCAGGTGTTAGCACCTCAGTGTCTGGGTGCGGTTCTCGGTTTGGCAGCCATCCGATATGTGCTGCTGAGAGTCAGCAAGAGTTTATGTTGGGTTGTGGTGATAACACCAAGGGATGGTGCAATTTTCCAGACTATCAAAGTGTGAGTGTGGGTTCTGTTTCGTGATTATCCACAATTCGTGGGGGTGTTAGAAGCAGAAGAAGATGTAGCTTTGGAGAGGCAGTGGTGGTAATGCAAGGTAGGATTTAGGTCCTGCAGCAGCTCGTTTGTTGAGAGAGCCAGCAGCAATTCAGGGAGAGGAGTGGTGGTCTAGTAGGATCAGCATCGGTGAACGATTTGGTTGTCGGATGGGTTAAGCAACAGCCTGGATTGAGTTTGGTAGCAGGTGGCTGTGCAGGTTGGACAGCCGTAAAGGGTGAGGAAATAGTGGGGGAAGTAGCAGGAGTAGTCCGGGTGCCAGATATGCAAATGGCAGCGCACCAGGTCTTCAAAATGGGATCAACAGCTGTTCAGCATGGCGAATAGCAGTCCAGGGTGCAATCTGTTTAACTATAAGTAGTCCGGGGGTTGGGCTGTCAAAATAGCCAGTTTGGCGTTTCTGTGCACAGCGGTTGATTAACACCGCAAGAGTAGCTGTGAGTGTCGGCAAAAGTCTAGAGTGGGATCCTGCCGGCAAGCCCAAGGCAGAGTTGAAAAGTTCGGCAATGACCCAATAGTAGAATGTGGGACTGGTACGGCATCGAGTGTTTGATGCTGTAGAAGGCCAAAGTTGGGATTTTGGCTGCCATTCTGTTCAAAGTGTAGTTTTGGGGTTGGCAGCAGTACATGGCAGGCCTTTAGGGTTAGCATAAGTCCAGGGTGGTGTTTTAGTGGCACTGGTGTACAGTCTAACATCTAGCCACTTTTTTCTTTTTCCATTCGCAGTTCTTCTCTTCAGTTTACATCTAATTCTCGATGGCAACAGCACAGACTTGTCATGTGACCTACGACCCGGGTTGCCTTCGTGACCCTGTGAGTTACCAGTGTGCTATGGGAAGCGTGGGCAGCTTGATCGAAAAACAGGACTTTGTGGATGATACAAGCCTTGACCGGAGGTTCCCTCAGGGTTGTCGACAGCCTGGCCCTAACAAAGGAGGCATCCAAAGGGAGGTTCTCAGCTACTTGAACATTACAAAAAAAGACTGGAAAAGCGGCAAGAAGCTGGCTGGAGGGCTACCTTTCCGACGAGAGCACAGCGTGGATGAGCGAGAGAATGGCTATCCAAGTACCCACTGCAGAGACCGCCAGGGGACTAACTTCACCAAGACCTCTCTCCCTGAGAGGGGTCGCTATGATAAGGTGAGAGTCCAGATCATCACATTCCAAATGCCTTTCCCTCTTATGTGGAGTTGCATTTCCCCTTTGCATCAGGCTTACCATAATGCCCTCTTTTCCAGTCCCCCTGGAATAATTGAATCGTTCTTGCTTCCCTCTAGGTGAGACCACCCCTCTCACAGACTCCCTCAGTCTGTCTCCCACCCAGTTCCTTCTTCTTACTTCACTCTCCGTCCCTCTTAGCCTGCCTCCTGCTCCTTTTTTGTTTTTTTGGACTGTATTAATTTAAAGCTAATATCCTTAAATTTGTGCACTTTTTATTGACGAGTATTAAACAGAAATCCTGGACCGCATCAGATACCATTCAACCAGGACAGACCTCTAAGACCGGCCTTGCCTCCTTCATTTAGGCTCTTTAGATTCTCATTTCTTTCAAAGTTTTCTTATCATGCTAGGGATATAGCTAACATTGGTATCTTCCGACACACTCCTTCCCTGTTGTTTCATTGTCTGGCTCCCATTCACCAGGTGTTCCCACATGTATGATATTGACACTTTTACATAAACCTTTACCAAAACGTGCTGAGGTCATCGTAAAATGACCTTAGAATTTTACAAAATCTCAAACAAAATAATACATATGAAATTGACACATAAAAGGTTCCTGTTTCTGTTCTGTTTATCTTTTAGCTTGAGAGACTCCTATTCAGCAATAAGGTGTAGGGGGTCCAACAAGAGCGCCAGAACGCCATCTGGACAAATTACATGAGCTTCCCTCCTCTTCTCAGAAATGCAGCAAAAGGCTTTAAGGCACAGTTAAATAAAATTATGGAAAGAAAATAGCTTAGTAGAATCCCTGCCTTCAGAAAGGGCTCATCCTACATTAAATCCTTAGCAAATCCACAGGTTCTTACAATTGTTTTTACATGGTAGATGAAAAAAAATATCCATCACTGGGAGACACTTTAAGATTCAAAACATGAGACTATAAAAATAATTTTTCAGACTCTAAATTATGAATGTTCTCTTTAAATAACTGTTTTAGCAGCAGTGATCATTTTCACCTTGTTTGAATTCTATTTAATACGTTTTTGTTTCTGTAGGCCAGTAGTGTCTAACATACCTACATGTACAACATCCGGAGCCACACCAGATTTTTAGGATAAATACTAATAGATTTATAATTCAATCAGTGTATGTACATTTACCTTATGTGTCTATCCAGACATTTTGACCTGGAAACGGCCCTCATAGGCCTGCATTAGACAACTCTGTTGCTGTTAGTCTCTTCCCAGACCACCCGACACAGAAAACATTGGTAAAAGTATTGCTTTTTCATGTCTAATTTAGCAGCCTGCTGGTTAGAGGTGACCATATAACTTTGGAAAAGTGTCAGGCACTGTACTTCATACTGAGTGTTCTTAATAATTGTTCATTCCTTTCAATTTACAGATTGTACCGCATATGGTAGATTGTGACAAATCCTAAAATGTACGGAAAATGCTTCACAACTGCACCTTTCTAGAGACTGTCCCATCAAAACCAACTTTTCATATGAGAGGACCTTGGCTGATGTCTGTGAAGTATCAAAAGATTAGATTAGGAGTGCTTAGGAGTGTCCTAATGGGCAGAGCCAATGGAACAATGTGATCCTGCGGCTTCTCCTGCATAAACATACATTTGAGCACATGCCATGTGATCCACGATCTTCATGACTTGCACATTTACCAAAATATATCATCCCTCCAGTAGATCAAAACTTATTAAAATGGCTCCCTGTGTAATACAGCACTACACCTGGCACGTTACACAAGTTATCCCGATCAGCAACCCCGCTGCTGCTTGATATCCCTTAATTTAAAGAACAGACAGATGCTCCTGGACTGTATAATCATCCCCAATTGATGGCTTGGGTTAGGGCTTTTTACTGCAGCATAAAACATAAAGTTATGTAAGACTAATTGGAAATGTGTGGAAGCAGGACAACTGCCTTTTAAGACGTAAAGCTACCTATTTTTATTAAAATGTACATGGAGGAGGATTTAGCTCCACCCAGAGAGCTCATGCTATTGGCTGTTCAGTATGTGATTCCGCCTCCTATTGGTGTTTACATTGAATGCACATGGGACTATTTTACACAGTTTAGCACTTACCAATAATAAGAATAGCAAGAGACTACCAAGTTAGGTAGTATGCAAGTGACATCGCACATGACATTACAGTACTTTATAGGAAGTGACACCATAAGAAGTGACATTAGATCTAAAGACCTCAACCATTATATAGTAAATCTACCATGAGTATATTTGAGTGCATTATGAGTATACACACAAACACTCCTCGTATTGAATGCCTACCTGATACAAGGTAATGCAATGCAATGCAGGACAACGTGCTGCCTTGCGTTTGTGTGTGGGTGTTTTTTTTTTTTTTTTTTCCAAGAAATCAACTCAGTCAGGATTTCTGTGGCACTATAAATCCCAAAATAATTTTTTTATCGGGGTTGCACCAGAAAATTGACACAACCCAAAAGCAACTCAACTTATGCATTTGTTTTTAAAAACTCTGCCATAAACATATTGGCAACAAGGAGAAACAGGACTGTAACTATGTAACTATGTTTTGCTTAATTGGGTCCATTTAATAAATACTTCCTTTCATGGTGATCCACCTGTTGGATGGCCAGAATGCGAGCAAAGACAGCTCCCCGTAGCTACGTCCTTCTTTTGGATGTATAAGGAATTGAGAAATTTGAAGAAACTCTTCATAGCACTACTAAGACGTTTAATAATGCATTCAGTTGGAACGTCTGTAGAAGCTAGGCGTGTATCTTACTTTGTTTGGTGATATCAAGTAGTACGTGTTGAGGGATGTTAGTATGTAGGGACTCAATATCAAAAGTCATTAAAATTTCACAATTTTTCACCATACTGAGGTCTTCAGTATGGTGACAAAGACAATGCTATCTGTTACATAAGCTGTGCTTTGCCTCACAAAACGTTTTCTGAAATGATCTATGTATTGATGGGGTGGTCCTAGAATTGAGCCACATCCTGAAATAAAGGGACAGCTAGGGGATTGTATTTTAATTTCGGGACTTTTAGGTAGGGTGTATATCACAGCTGTCCTAGCTGATCATTTTTGAAAAATCGAAATTCCATGTCGCTAAGATTACTCTGATCTTTGGCTAGTTTAATGGCTGTTTGAATATGTACTCGAATTTCGTTAGATGGATCACCATTCATTTTTTTGTAAAGCTGTGGTATAGGTAGTTGTCTGAAGACGTCTTCATTATAGTCATCGGTGTTTTGAATCACTTTCCTTCCATCTTTCTCAGTAGGTTTAATCATTTTTTTTTTATATATTTTTTTTTTTTATGTAAGTAAGGCATGTTTCTCTATCTTGCATTAACATTTGGGCTCCCTTCTCTCAGTAGTCCGGATTCCTTCAGGACAGTGTTTTCGAACATTAGAACCTCTGGAGGGTCTGATGATGACGGCGGGTAGAAAGTAGAGAGAGGTTTCAAATTTGTGAACTGCCATGGTGGGGGAAGTTCTTTGTTTCTGAAGACGATATATAGTATGATCTTGGCAAGGAAAGGTATACAATTCCAACTCCATTTAAAGAAATCAGGTCGATTGGTAGAGACAGAGGTCACACGACGGCTCAGAAAAGATAACAGAGAAGCTATCGGTTTGTATTTTGACAAGCTAAAAATATGAGCCATTTTACTAATTTCAGGTATTGCCATTGATAGAACCAACTCCTGGTCTGACATTCCTCCTGATAATATCTTGGTGTTTGGAACCTTTTTAGACTCCTCAGATACAAGCAATTCTTAAATGGGTTCTGAACCACAAACCGGTACCAGTTCCGGTCCCTTACCCTCAGAACCAGCAACCCTATCATTAGAAACATTCCCTCCAGGAACATAGGAAGGAGATGAGACTACTCATTTCCGACTACAGAGATGGAAATATACCTGTCAGCCGCTTGACTGAAAACTGTTGGTGAAGAGGGTATTTAATAGGTTGATACCATCAAGATTAATGGAGGATGAGCACTTCAGAGTGTGATATGTTTCAAAAGCGAATGACCCTATTAAAGTGTATAGAGTGATTTTTGTTTGCCAGGCGGGTGAATGGAAGTAAAAAGAGGGTGATGACCAAACACAGTTGAATTGACAGGTATGCTGAAAGTCTGAAGCCAGAACAATGCATGCAGTATGCAGGCGTACTCCCTTCCCCTGCTCCATTTTGGTCATTAACAAGAAGCTAATGTTGTACTGGTACTGAGAGAGTGCATTGTGAATGGGAGAGGCTTTGGACTGGGCTGAGAGTAATACAGGTGCCTGGGTAGTGCTGTGGCCTTGTCTATACAAGAGCTAAGTTGGCCACTTGGAAAAGGTTCGTTCGCAGAACCTGAATCACTCTGTGTGATGGGTGTTGGTTGTATATTCTCTGGGAGGCAAATAAACATCTAAATTGCCAGAAGGCCTCCGTAGGAAAAAGGCTTATTAACCCGGTTCTTCAGCTGAAATGTTTGTAGCTGTAGGGAAGGGTGGAGGTTTCATTGTTCTGGAAATAAAATCTGGTGAAGCAAAGCCAGAACTTCCTGGATGAATGAGCACTCAATTTTATTTGATTGTCTGGACCTCAGGACCCAGGAAGTTCAAAGTATTTAAGGAGAGGGAGAAGAGGTGGTGGATCTGACGTGAGGGGAAGCCAGGATGAGGGAAGTAGAGGGGGGAAATGCTCCAGGAGATTCTCCAACTGTAATTTAGGAGACTGCTTTACACACCTATCTAGATTAGGGGTCCCCTGCCTCTCCAGGATTTAAAGCTCCTGCAGTGTTCAGGTCAGTTGCAAATGCACTTTCACAAATAGTCTGCCTTCAGGTTAACAACTCTGACTACCTGGTTTATCTAGGAAATGGCTTACCTAAACGGTTGGAGATCAGTATTCAAGGGACACCCCAGCAGCAGATTTATAGATAGTTCCTGCCTACCGATAAATGAACTGGGACAGGGCAAAATTGTCAATACAACTTCTCTAGGCAGAATGGCAAAGAGTGGTTTTGCGCCTTGAGTGCCATCCTTACGTGTGATGCCTTGAAGGATGTTAGCAACTGCAGTCAACAGACTGTGATTGAGCTACGACCTAGAAGGGGATCTACACTTGTTTGACAACCATATCTTCAGGGGGTGAAGAATTATTAGTCAAGGGTCGAGTCTGACTCCTAATAAATAGACCCCCTGAAACGTATGAGAGAGGATTTGGGAACAGTCGCAAACAATTTGAGACAAGAAATCATACTACTTGGCTGGGCCAAAGTAGACAAAGCCAGAGCTTGAGGAGATGCCCTCAGCAGACAAAACCAGTAAGGTTGGGAGCAGACCTTCTTCAGCTGCAAGTGAGCCAGCAGGAATGTGAATATGAGTGGAACTGTGTCAAGACCAAAATTCTGCATTCGGTACTAGCAACGCAGATACCTTCAGGCAAACCGGATCTTTCTACTTTTGGTCTGAAGCACAGGTATTAAACTTTGCATCTTTCTGTCCACTGAGCGCAACTAATCATTCTGCAGAACCTGCTGCTGTCTGTATATTTCCCAAGGTTGATATATTCAATTTAAAAGTGGGAGGGGGTGGGGGTACCTGACTGAAGTCCCAGAGATCTAGGATATTGTTAAGATCATTCCCCTCAATGTCCCAGGGAACCCATTGGTTACAGGGCAACATCTTTGGTGGGTGCTCTTCTTTAGCACTGGGGTGTGAGTGGCTCAAGCATTGTTGCACTTTGGTTCGCTAACCAAGTTACTCCTTGACTCTCTAGAATTTGAGTAGTTGAGGCTTTTTCTAGAAGGTGACAGTAGGGGGTTAAAAGCTCCTTTTTAACATGACACAGTAAATAAAACATATCAAACGCAATATCCAGTTAGAGCTGTTACTTAGAAAATGAATAGATCTTATTTTTTTTTTAACTTGCAACTAGTCAAAAAGCACAAAACCAGGAAGTGCTATATGACCCTAAGCTCAGTCTTTGTGATTACTTGCTAAGGAACTGGCTCTCCATCTGGCCTTCCTCATCTTCAGGCCAAGGGCCACTGAGATCTTCCACCACCATCCCACTTTGCCAGTATCTATCTTCCAACCCATGACTACTGAAGCCTTGGTAGCTGGAAACCACTGTACTTAACTAGGCTTCTGCTTCCTTCAATAACCTTTTAGAGTTGTGTGGGGTCAAAATGCTAGGTTGAAGGGCAACCCATACTTGATACTGATTAAGGATAACCAAACATGGTAGTAAACGGTTAAATTCACACAAAGGACATCTGAATATTCTCACCATAGGACAAGATTAGCACAGAAACCCTTATTATTATATTTAGGGCCTGTAGCGCTGTGTTCTACAGCTGCCCGAGCCACCACTGACAGTACCATCTCTGTCTGAGGCAACGTTGCCAGTTCCTCTGCTGCCTCTGCACTGCAGTGCCATTTGTGCTGCAGGGTGGAATGCTGATAATGCCTGTCACTGGAGGGTCAGTGGCCCTTTTCAGACAACTGAAGATGTTCTGGAAGGCTTCACCTTCCCCTGGAAGTACCTCGTTCTCAACTTGGGGCGAAAGGAAGCACTTTCCTAAGACTGAAACCTTTGATTAGAGCTCAGTTGTGTGACTTGACTGTGCTTCCCTAGTACTGCTGGACCATCTCATCCATTTACCGATTGAAAACATTTTGTCCTTCAAACAGCGAATCAACTACATTGTCTTGAGATTCCTACTTCAAGGTGAGAGAGTTTGTCAATGCCTGATACCTCGTGGAGAGATGGGAGAGTTCTGCTGGTGAAACCAATAAGAGCTTTCACCCTCTAAGCACCACAAACAACCTTGGTTTTGAACCTACGCCTTGGATGGGATGTTCTGCTACCTACCCGAGCATTTAGAAACGTGGTGGTTACCCATCTCCAGAGCACCTCTACTTAACCTCTTGATTTGACCTCTTAATGGTAAAATGTCTCCTCCTAGATGGGATCATCTGTGCTCTGCTTAATCCTGTGCTTAATCGATTGGTAATCAAACTACTTGCAAATGGCAACCTTCCAAGCATTTTGTCTTATCACCTTTGCATATGCATGGCGTTGGCGTGGCTAGGATGTGAGACAATGCCTGACCAGGGTTTACCCTATTATTGGCCACCTGTTTTTTTTATTCTTTGGCAAATGCAAGGTGGTTGGGGTGCTAAACCCTGCTCAAAGGTGGAGCCTCTTTCGACCTAGCAAGAATTGGTGGAATCCTCGTTCATGAGATGTATTTGTAACGTTGTAAGCAGTATCTCTGCTTTTTCAAAAGGTGCATGCCTATGCCACCAACTCAAGTGTTTGCCTGTTTTGCATCATCTAACTGCATCTCTGCATTGGACCTTGTTACCATAAAGATTATGTGCTTTCTACCTTTACTTCTCTTTTTTTGCTGTATGCAAGCCCGGCAACCCGCTGCTCTCCGGCTAGGTCGATGCTATGTCGCTACCTGTTTAGTCCTAATGTAATAATAATTTTCTCGCTTCTTATACCACCTTCTCCATCACACTTCTAGCCAGTGTGCCTGAAGACAAAATTAGAGCACCTCTCTGGTCGCTCGCTCACTACGCCAAACACGTTCCGCATAAGGTCACAACACATACATGCTCTGCACACCAAGCACCACCCCGATGGTGTGGCATTCTACCCGTCCAAAAGTGTCCTTTTGGTGCCTCACATAAGGATTTTAAGCGTTATCTACATCTTACATGTAGGAAACAGACGACCACCATGTTCAGGACATGCAGGCCTGCTACTGCAAATTACTTGTGGTCTAACAATCCAGGCAGTGAGAAATAGGTTGCCAGAGCGGAAGCGTTAAGGTTAAATGAGGAATTCCTTTTGGCGTTGCTGTACAGCATTGGGGAGGCTGTGCAGCATTTTCAAAATAAAATTAAAAAAAGACAATGGTGTTGTCATTACAGTAATGTACACATGCTTCAGAACGCATGCGAGCTCCTGCTTAATGACATGGGCACCATTTATTTTATTTATTTATTGATCCAAAATGGTGAACGCCACTTGCATCATTAAATAAAACATAAAGATCTGTTAATGCGAAAGAGGCAAATATATATATATATATATATATATATATATATATATATATTTTTTTTTTAATGGAGAGCAGTGTTGGGCGATCACGGAGGAGCAAGTGGAAGGAGAAAGGAGAGAAGCAATAGACAATAGTTTGGGGGGCACAGGAGTGAAAGAACACCACAGGAGCAACACGGATCCCACGATGTGGGAGAGGGAACGAGAGCAGCACGGGGAGGGAGAAGCACAAGGACAAGAAAGAGAAACACTTAGTGGGAGGGAGAGAGCAGCACAAAAGCGAGACTGATGGAACAAAGCACTCTTGTTGAGTGCTTATGCAAAAAGAAACGAGCCGCACGAGGGAGGAGAAAAGCAGATGGATGAAAGGGACCAACACAGTGTAGAGAAGCTCACGAGGGAGACGGCTGGAATCCTTAAGAAAAATAGAAACAACTAGCTACCTAAAACTGAGCAGTCGATGGAGGCAAGTGAAGAAGCTCTGCTTCAAGAGAGGGACAAAACAAAATGGCCAAGCCACTGAATAATACACTAGCAAATGTTTGACTAATGCCAACCAGTGATAAGATGAGGGCGGTCTTTAAGCACACTTTAAGATCTTGGTATTTGACAATAGTTCTTTTGCAACCAGAGGGCTTGCGCTGCCTGATAGACTCGACCTAAAAAGGGTTGTACTACCAGCTTTTATTAGGGTTCCTTGCAGAGGGACTCTGATGCCATGTTATAAGGGCTTGAGGCCATTGCAGTTGGGTCATTGTCTGTTGTTTCGGGTTGAACGAGCCCATAAAACGTAATGCAAGGACGAGGCCAATTGTTGATCAGAAGCTCTCAGTAGCACTCGCTTGGATGAAACCTCTGGGCACGCAGCCACTGCACCAAGGCTTGAGCTCTAGATCAGGATTTGGAAATACTAAATATTTAGCTGAATTGGGTAGTTACGTATTTCTAAGCCATTTACCAATTATAATTCCTGAACTGGATTTTGTTCTAGAAGGATTCATTCGTATCTGGCAAGTTACAACATGTATTACTGGATGCATTCACGTTGAAATATTGTCATTTACTTGCTGTGCTTCTGCTACACATTGTGATGAAAATCACCCTTCTGCAGTGCACCGCCTACATCCTGAAGGTACAAGGGGATGGGTTGGTGCGGATTTCATTACCGGTGCAGTAACTGAGAAGAGACAGAGTGTTCAGTTGCAGTTCTTCTTACTTGAGAAGTTTTCTTTGTGCCATTGGGAGTGACCAATGGTGCACCCTTGCCTTGTCCGGATAGACTGATTCTGCAGCTGTATTGGAGGATCACCTCTATGTGTGAGTGCAGGGATTATTCTGGTGGAGGGGGATATGGGACTGTCTAGGGGATGGGGGAGAACTGATAGCGAGCTGTGCCGAAGGTACTGGGTGAGTCTCTGAGAGCCCAAGGTTGTTTCATGGTGAAGCATTGAGTGGGGTTAGATCACCACAATCTTAGTCCCAATGTATGACTCTGCAGTGGATAGAGGAGAGCTGTCATAGTCCATATGAACTATGGTGTAGCTGTACAAGAGGCTTGACTTAGCTCCAAAACCTTCCCTATTTGCACTATGTGGAGGAGAGTGAGCTGCTTTGTTGATCACTAAGTTACCATGATAGAAGACTAGTGAGATTACTGGGCGGTTTGAGGATTTTCAGGTTAATCGAGGAAGTCTGGATGGTGCTGGCTTTTATGTAGGGGTGGGGCTCGCTTTCGGTGGTGCGGCTGGGTATATTGTGTTGTTGCAGGAAAGTTAGGGCCTGATTTAGAGTTTGGCAAATGGGATTACTCTGTCACAAAGGTAACAGATATCCAGTCCGCTGATGGGATAACCCATAATAGCCTATGGAGATTGTAGTATGGCAGATGGGATATGTGTGACAGAGTAACCCGTCCACCAAATTCCAAGTCAGGCCCTTAGTCCATAAAGTCTGTTTTGCTGTTTATTTATATTTTTGGTTCTGGGGTAGCTTGGACGAACTGTGATGCCATGTTCAAAACATGTTTTTCATTCTTTTGCAGCCTCGCATCAATACTCCCTCTTTCAAGCCCATTGGGGTGAAGAACTTCTTTTCCATGGAGAACCTGAGCCCTTCGTCAGGCACCAAACTTTCTCATAGCCAAAACAGCCTGAGCACCCCAGTGCACAGGGGACCCCTGCGGGCCACACAGCTCCATACCATCAGCCAGGACGAAAGAGAGGAGGAAGGGGATACCCTGTCTGACTCTGGGCCCTGCTCTGTCAACAGTGTCCCTTGTTACACCCCAGCCTCTGGAACCCCGCAAGCCCCACTTAGTGCCTCCACTGGACACCTCAGTCACATTGGGGGCTCACTGGACAGGGCAATGCGGGGGAGTGGGGAGAAGGCACCATGCAGAAGCATGGCTGTTCTGAACCGCCTATATAGTGCAGGGGACCCACCACCTCCTTATGAATACTCTCGTTCTCTGGAGGACATGGTCCAGCAGCTGGAGGAGCAGCTGCAGCAACGGGGAGTGGAGGCACAGCCGCTGCAGCAGAAGGAAGTGGAGAAGCAGCCACGCCAAAGAAGTCCCAGCGGGAAGGAAGACCCCTTCGCCCAGGTCATTGCATCACTATGAACTTTCTATGTCTAACTGCCCAAGTACTCGGAACAAACTCAATTTTGTCAGTTTCAGATAGTCTGCTTGTGCCTCTTGTTCTGCTGCTGTTGTTATGTTGGTTTATGTATCTGCTTGTGTGGTGACCCTCTTTGCAGTGTGCATGTTCTCTAGTTTGATTTCTGCCTGTGTACCCACTTCTACATTTGCCATGTGCTAACTGTGGTGGTGCTGCTTCCTGGTTGTAGGTGTGTGAGAACAAGCGCCAGCTATGGATGGAAGAGCTGGAGGAGCTGAAGCAGATGTACGTCCTGAAGCTGCATCAAGTATCCCAGCAGGCCTTGCGCAGTCAGAGGATCCTGCAGCTACAGCTCTACAAGGTGCAGCAGGAGAAGAAGCGTTTGCAGGATGAGATGACTCTGCTGCGGACAGAGTGTGAGGAGCTGAAGCACAGACAAGCCCCACCCAGAGGCTTGAACCCCAAGCAGGAAGAGGCCAAGTGGGAGGTAAGAGCACCTGGCAAACATCAGTTCTGCTCCAGCAAAATGCTAATTTTAAGGGCTGAATAGGACGCAGCTTCGTCCCAGCATGATTCTATACGTTTCTGTCATGGATCTAGCCCGCCACATTACACAGGGGCTGTCTGCCATACCCTACCCAACACATAATGTGCAGGGTCGCTGAAAGGGCTTAGTTTACTTTTTATTTTGGTCAATGTTACCTATAAGACAATAAGTAAAGTTCATCACATGTAGGAAACGTCCACCTACAAGTAATTGCGCTAAAATAAAAAAAGATGAGAGTTCCAAGGGAAATTGAAAATAAGTGGATATTCAATTAGCAGACCTTACGTGACTCTGCTATACATGCCAAGCAGAACAGGTGAAAACAGAAGTAATAAATACTAACTGAATAGGTTGAAATATCCATTTTACATAAACTAAAAGCAGCTTGCTGACTTTGAATTCCCAAAGTTCTGACTGCTGGGACAATGAGTTTTTTCCCTTGTTTGAGATCTACAAAGCCAAAGGGACAAAATGCATCTCGGCGTCATCAATTCTATGGCAATGATCACAAAAGTTTGGAAGCCTGCACTCTGATCCCCAGATATAGTTAAATATGGCCGTTTAAAAAGGATGCACAACCGGAACTTCAGTTACAAACTTTTAGCAGGCCGTGCTGCAATTGTCTCAATAGCATTCAGTTTTCGGGGAGCATTTAATAAGCGAGTCCTTAATTGTACTCTTAATTTTTTTTATTTTTTTTATTATTTTTATTTTTTTAAGTTGAGGGAGCCTTTTGAAATGTACAGACTTGCAGAAGTATTTACAATGACGTAGAACAATTCCAAGACATCTCAAAATATCTCTGTGGAGTCATTGCCCATCTCTTGCGGATAGTCGTATTCAATAGCGTAAAGATCTAGGTTTCGCCCATTAATCCAAGCTCTTAAACGTCCAGTTCGACCAAGAAAGGACCTGTTGGTATATTAAAACTGAATCTCAAAAAAGGTTTTAAAAATGCTTCCCGGGGCAGCCGGCCTCAATCACTATATCACGAAGAAGCCATTTACCCTGCCTAGCCCACGATACTGCAAATGGATTGTCTGCGCCACGTCTGCCCCTCAGCATGCTTCGAACCGTCCCCACCTGCCACATTAGTTAAGTTCGAGCTGTGCCGTGTTTAGCCTACTACATAGCTAAGAGCTAACGTGTTTCTCGCGCAGCTTATGAACTTATGAATCAGCTGCTTAGGCTTTTATTTTTATACCAGGCTTGTGGCGGTCTAAACTGCTGTGCTGTTCGCGTGTGCCCTGGATGCTATTAAACACTGAGATTTCCCCCCCCAGTCTTCAGATCGACTGGTCTCTGCCAAATGTATCGTCCTTACCCCAGGCACCAAATCCGCTTACATAAACAACGTACCCACATTTTCACGGGAGGGCCTCTTTACCGACTACAGGGGAGTCAGTCCCAAAGAATTGTGCATGGCCACCAGTTTACAAGCGGAGTTCATTTCTGATACCAGTTGATACATTGAAAATGAAGATAAAAGTGCAATATGTGAACAAGAAGGTGGAGTCCATAGTTCCCTAACAGTTTTCCCAGTGCCCTTTCCTATATAAGTGTTGAGAAGGGAGGGCATTATTGCTCAAATTGGCTTAACATCAAACTTTTTTTTTAAACTAAATACTGTGGTCCCCATCTTTTCCATTGCACTTAACTCTTCGCCTCCTGTACAAAGGCCACCCTCTTTTCAAATGCACTTTCCTTACACAGTTTTTCCCCCTTTTTCAGTAATATCCTCACCTCTTAATAGGTGTGCTTTACTCCTTTATTTTACGGGGTCATGTGGAGTTGAAGGTTCACTTAAGACTGCCCCTTTCGTGCTAGTGGGGGTCCTCTGTATTTTCTAGGCATTCACGTGTTCATACCACACCTCTTTGACCAAACCTCAACTTGTGCTGCAGATCCTCACTGTGGTCTTTGGTTCTCTTTTTTCCACAGGTGTCTCAGAAAGCGGCCGAGATATCACTCCTCAAGCAGCAGCTCCGGGATTCACAGGCAGAGTTAGCCCAGAAAACAGATGAAGTGTCAAGTTTAAAGGCACAGCTCCAAGATGCCAAAGCTCTAGTCCAGAAATATGAGGTGACTGCTGCTAGTGAGGCCATGCCGGTCTCACCTAAGAGACATTGGAGGGACTTTGGGCCACCCGCTAGTGAGCACCTCCGGGGAAAGCTGGACTCCAAGGGCCATGTAAAAGAGATGGGCTTGGAACTGGCAACAGAAGAGCCCCAGGGTTTCGCCAGTTGTGAAACGGACGATTCTAAGTGCCGAGGGCTGCAGGGGGATTGTGTGCTGCCTGTGGAGGTCCAGGTGGAGCGACTGCAGGCGGCTCTGAGACTGGAGAGACGACAGAGCGAGGCACTTCTCGGGGCCTTCGAGATGGAGCGCCGCACCTGGAAGCAGGAGAAGGAGCGGGTGCTGAAGTACCAGCGTGAGATCCAAACAGGCTACATGGAGATGTACCACCGAAGTCAGGCACTGGAGCGTGAGTTGCAAGACATCAAGCGTCTCAGGTCAGATTCCATATCTCCCACCTCCCTCTGGATGGGGCAGGTGGATTCTTCGGACACCTGACACACTTGTGGCAGGACACTCAGTCGCCTAGTTCCATTTGGATGGGAAAGATGGACTCTGACCCCACCCCACCAAGCACCTGGCCTGCAGTGGTCCCACGATTCCTGAAGCTGCTTGGGCTGAAAGCCACTGCATAAGACTAATAAACTGTAAGGGTGTGGGGACACATTATCCTGACGTGAGAAGATAAGTTTGAGCGTATTGTATTTGCTAAAATCACATATGGTCCATTCTTTCTGTAGGCAAAGGGGAACTCCTCATGCACCTTGTGTGCTTCTCCCTCCTGCCGGTGAGGATTCCCGATGAGAGCATGGGGGCTGGGCCTTCTAAATGTGAAATGTGAATGTTGAGCACAGTGGGTATCTGCTGTTTCTGCTGAAGAGAAGATGTGTTTTGATGTATTGCTCGATCACAACATTGAAGGGACGAGCGGAAACACTCCCTCCCTTGTGTCAGGAGATAAAATGGTACTGCATTCCCTACACCACCACTCTTCTCCCTATCTATCCAAGGAAATGGGAACTTGCCATGGTCGGTGTCTCATGCCTGCCTTGGGCTCGGAGATCTGGTTGGTGCTGCTCAAAAACGAGGTTTCCCTTTTCACTTTAATTTAAGCTCCTTTTGAAGTAATGTCCAGATCCTTTGCATGAATGTGTGCCATTTGGGACTGATTCAGTTAGCCATTGTGACAATGTTGGTTCCGTTGACAGAACTAACTGCATAACTTAAGCCTACGGTGCTGCCACCCTGTGATAAATGTGACCCTCAGTGCAGTGACCAAAGATAAGTGTACAACCATCTGACAACACAAACGTGTTGACACAAGACAGGGCCACACCACTGACAATGCCACAACCCAAAGCAAGGAAACTCCTTTTCCACCACTAGCATAAAGCGCAGGTCTATAGTCCACTATTGATACAACTAGTGTTGAGCAATCACCACATCGCAATGGGCAACATGTTGATCAAAACCTAGGATGGCCGATTGACAGAGCCATTACCCCAGTTGAGAAAATGCCCACCCATTATTAATGACCTGATCTGTGACTTGGGTACCATCAACCAATGAAAATATCATAACTTGGGGGTCATTCAAAGACATTACCATTTTTTGAACTAGATTAGTTAACCCTATTGACAGCACACGATTCAAGTTTAGGGCCCATCATCTACCGTGGATTATTGCTGTGACATAAGGTACAACCAATAGGTAACAGCAGTTTGAGTCAACCATTGAATAAATTGTTGTCTGCCATTTTTTCGGCCATAGAGTGTCTCCTGGTTCTAGGAATCCTTGTGCTAATGTCTCTGGTGGGTTCATGATGAATCAATAGGTTGCTGTGGATGGCGGCTTTTATGATGTGGTTTAAGGAGTAATTTTTGCTGTGAGTCCTCTGTATGCCAATACATGCCTATTTGATGTGAAATGTTGTTTTATTTTTTGTTTTTTTTATGTGCCTGTTATGCCTAATCTTGCTGAACCTGGATGTGAAGGTCTGGGTTGAAACAGGTGCAGGTTCAAGCACAGACTTCTCCAAAAATAAATGTTTTATCATTGTGTTTCAAATGTCACTTTTAAAGATAACTGTTGGATTATTTAACCCCAAGGAAGGAGGAGCATCCAGCCTTATGTACCCTGTGAGAGAAAGTTCTGAACATGATCGTATGGTGCTTTCATACATGGAGACTATCTGACAGAGTGGAACACTGCCATTTCCTGCACAGCAGGATGGCCATCTGCTAAATGTTCATCTTGCTTAGTGTTCTGTCAAAGGTTTCCAGTTTTTTTTTTGTGTGTGCAAGCTGCCACTTTCATCTCTATGCTTCCTCCTCCCGTTAGGTTTCTATTCTCTTCCGGTAGCCTCTCCCCGTGCCTGCATCTTTCCATTTTCTCCTACTATGCCCTCTCTCTTTTTCTAGCACACTGCGACTCTATGTACACTCTCCATTGGGCTAGTGGCCTCTTACCCTTGCCTGTCCCAGCCAACCATTCATCCTTCTTTCTCTTTACCGATATTTCCACTGGGAGCCAGTGCCCTCCCCATAAGCCCTTTCCCTTGGGACCACTTCTCTTTCAGGCCCTATCCACGCCAGATCACATAATACCGCTTCCCTCACATGGCAGCCTCTCCCTACCCCAGAGGTGTTTTGTTCCTTACACTTGCAGCCCCCCTCTTGCTTTCCTTTGTGATATCCTCACAGCTCCTTTCCTCTTGGCTAGCGTTCTCTCTTGTCCCTTAAGTGCTTTTCTCATCCCTGGGACCTGTTTTCTGTCCCTTTGTTATTTATGCAGTTTGAATAGGCATTTGAGCTCTAAAGGGAACCGGTTTGCCTGCTGGCACATATGTTGCACACAGCTGGGGCGCTAGCATTTGGGTCACAGTATGAATATATATAATAATGTGTATATGTATGTGTGTGTGTGTGTGTGTGTGTGTGTATATGTGTGTGTATATGTATATATATATATATATATATATATATATTATGCATTTGTGCAAGCAGTTAGATTTAGTAACCAGCATGATAGTTTCTCCTGCAGCCATGTTGTCTTACTGAGGGGGGCTCCCCAAATCATGAAAATGAGGCTGGTCTGCATGGGCATTGCACCCACATACACCAGCATCTTAAATGGTCCCTTCCTTCTCACTGACTTTTGCTGGCAGCCAGCATTCCTGATGAAAACTAAGAATGGAGTGTTTCCAAATTTCGTGTGTCATCTGAGACTATGTCCTGAGGCCCTTTAGTCCCCTGGGCTGCATGAGGCTGGTGAAGAATTCCACTAACTACTCCTCACTTTGTCCAACTCTAGTGTGGCTAAATGTGGTCTATTCTCAGGCAGGCATGAGGCAAATCAATTGACTTCTTCCAACCCCAGCTCAGGAAACTGGTAAGCCCACATTGACATTCACAGGAAGATGATGCAGTTCATGCAGGCCTTGCAGGTATTCCAAGGTTCAGTTGCATATAATAAACAAAGCAGGGTTTGGAATGTTTGGGATGCAGAAAGAGCCAAGCTCAGCTTTCAGTCCACCAAAGGATTTGAGGATACATTTGTTATATTATGTGTCCAAGAACAGGTTGTTAAGCGGTATCTAGTATAGTGATTTTTTTATATACTTAATAGTTATAAAAAATAAGTTATTTCTATACCTGAGGGGGGAAAGTATTTCGAATAATTGGTATGCATGGTTGTGTATTTGAAAATATGAATATTTGATTTGTTGAGACAGTCAAAATATTGCTCATATGTAGGAAGTGGTAATCAGTAAATGCATCCAACACTGACTTATTATGAATCATTTGGAGAGGTGAGGGAACCGAAAAAAAGTCTAGCCAATCACAAACGCTGGAGTAATTGTAGGACTTCCCAATATGAGTGCGAAAGAAAAGGATTAATGCGATTTGGCTGCTAACACGGACCTTCATAAGGATCTGGATTTTTCCAGTTACGTTGAGTGAATTCATATGTGTCTGTGTGGAATACCTAAATAGTAAAATAGTGATTTGGACTTGAAGTGGACTGTAGAAATTAATCAGATTTTGCTGCTTGTTTATGGAGGTGGTAAGAACCTGCAGAGTGGCAGCCAAAACCTTGGAGACTGCTAAGACAGAGAAGTATACTGTCCACCAGTTGCAACAACCTCCCTCAATGCCATTATGCTGGAAGAAGCAAAGAAAGAATGAATCACGGAGCTGTGACCCTCCAGATAGTTAACCTATTGCACTGACAAGCTCGATGGAGGAATCGGCTTTCTGAGGTCTAGTCTCATTCAGGCTGGGAGGTGAGCAGTAGCAACCTAGACTATTTACGGGGGTTCTGGTAATTGGGTGGCACTTCTAACCCACCATCTAGTGCAACCAACAAAAATCAAGTATGGTTAAGGCCAGGGAATGAATCCATAAATGAGTATCACTTCCTAAATGGGGGAAGTAGTGAACAATGCTTTGTGCCAGGCGAGTAGCCCAAATTAGAGATTGTCTCCCATTTTGTTTTGCAATAACTCACACGAGGACAACACCTCCTACAGTCACTGACGAATACTCGAAGTATTGTACCGTGGAAGTGACCACCAGATTTGCCCAAAGTTCTAGTGCAGAAACTGAAGAAAATCCTGACAGTTCACAAGATTTTCCCAGGTATGAAAAACCAACGATTAGAACCAGATTCAAGAGAGAGACTTCCAATAGTATCTGAAACGTCTTGGAAACCAGTTACCAGTACATTACATTTTGATTACACCCATCTGCCCCCACAAACTAAAACATATGGGGAGGCTGAGCAGTTAATGAAAGCTCTCAAGAAAGTAGTTTGATTTTCCAAAGAACAAGGAAACCCTAAATGTGTCTCATGTGTAAGCACCATGCCATTGTTGACTGGTGGAAAAAGCACCACAGGGATGAGCGACACTGAAGAAAGGTGTCCGGTGCTGATGAATGATTGACACGTGGGAAGGTAAGGATGGCTTTTTGTGAAAGGTTCTGTTAGAGTAGTTCATAGAGAAGACAGCATGGTAGCCGTGACCTGGAGCATTACGTCCATCATCAGGTGTCCTTGAAGCACGGAGGATCCTGGTCTCGCTAGTGGAGACAGAGAGACCAGGAGAAGTTAGAGGGTCCCATTTTCTGTAGACCCGAATCATCTGCTCAAGTACACAATTATATCCCGCACAAAAGATATTTAAAAAATGGAACCCAGGCCAATGAGTTAATCCCTAATTCTGAACTTTCCACTCTGGTTGGGTAGGGATGATATGTCCACACTTTGAAGACGGACGCAGGCCCTTAAAAACAGGTGATGCCTACTGGCAGTGCTGATGGTTGATGAACTGCCCCCTTGTTAGCAGCAGCAACCAACTGTGCAGCCCCTCCGATCCAGCACACGTCCTGTGCAACTTCCCTCCTTCCATGCAACATCTCCTCTTTCTACCTGATTCCAATTAACCTCCAGCCTTCCCTGGAAGCCTCTCCAGTCCATGGCGCCAGAGGCATAGCGTCCATTGGTGCAGCAGGCGGAGAGGCACCTGGGTCCAGAGTCCCAAAGCCCTCGCTAAACCCTGATTATTGGTGCATTTTATTATATAAACAGCAGCTAGGGAAGTCATTTTTTTTCCTTGCACCAGAGCCCATAACAATGGCTGTGCTGCTGCTTGGAGCCGTTTCCTTTGCCTTTGTGATTTTTCACTTTACACTTAAGCTACTCCTCTCGCCCCGTGTCTCTTCCCAGAGCCCTGTCCTGTTACCTATCGGCCTCACTTTCAGTTGCTGAGGGGCGGGGGGGTTATCTGTCACCAACAGGAGGCTTGATCTCAAAAGAATGAGCTGGCACACCAGGGCATCACTATACACTGAGGCCTACTTTTAGAACAGACCCTGAAGCTCTTACATGCCCAAGATTCCTAAAGCTTTGTATAAATGCGACGAAGCCGACGCGGGACTTGCAAAGAAGTCTGATGTAGCAATGCATAGGGGCAGAGATTGACACATTGGACAAGCCCTGACCCTATTTGATGCCCTTGGCCCGACACTCGAAGCAGGCATAGTGTGCGAATACGAAACAGCTTGCCAGCTAAAGCAGAAAGAACTTGAACCGGGCCTGATAACCACAGCAGGGCCTCGGCCTGAGCAGACAATGCGGGAGGTTGCACCAAAACTTGGCAGGAGAAGCAGAAACCGGGACAGGCCCTGTACTGTGGTCCGGGAACCAGGCAGTGAGGGCGGCAAGAACTCACCTAGCCTGTCTCGCTGGTCCAGGTGGAGTTGTCTGGGCCTGTCCCTTCTGCGCACTGTGCACTTTATGGCAGCAGGCACGAGGTCGGAGCCTAATTCGGGCCCTCAGTCAGCCTGTCCATCACACCTGCGGATGCCTACCTCCAAAGACCCTGTTTTAATACAGCCCCCCAAAAATACCGCTGGGTCCCCGCACGCCGCCTCTGCACCGCTTTACGCCCATGTACTTTTACCAAGGGGTTTAAGTGGGACAGGTCCAGCAGGGTGTCGCACCCGTAAATAATTACAATGTGGCTTTGAAACTGGTCTTCATGGGCCCATTATTTATGCCCTTAACAGGCAAAAATAACGCTCGAATTCCTAACAATGCGCATAAAAGCCCTTAAGAATGTTTATCTCGGTGATGCAACCCCTTTTAACATTTCACTTTAAGCGTTATCTTGTTTTCCTTAAAAGTATTTGCCTTTTCAAGATGTTGTCTCTAATGTAGTTTTATTATGACTTGTTTAGTGCCTACTGCCAACTGAACCGTCTTCGGGTGTTTGGGTGACCTCAGGTTATGGTCTTTTGTTTATAACTGAGCACGACTGAGGCTTCTGGAACTGAAGCTACTCACAGTTCCTGTCAGTAGGTCATAAAGATGTTCAGATTACGTGTCCATCTTGTTCTTGGCCTCTTTCCAGAGAACACAGCTCAGTGTTCACAGGTGTGCCATTTGTAATTCTATGGGAAAGTTTGTGAAGAAGGTACACAGCTCTTCAAATATTGACAGCGTCAAAGGAAAATAAAACAGTGATTACAAATGAGTGGCTGTGTGTGTGATGGTGAAGGGAATGAACGGAAGTACACACAGAAGACAAATGTAAAGAAGGTACCGCATGTTTATATAGAAATAAGATTTATTGTAGGTTAAGACCCTAGCACAAAATGGAGGGAGGGCAGCTCGCTCTACATCAACCAACTGCCGTGGACCTTCTCTGAAGTTCTCACTCCTTCTAGAGTTCCCTCATGTCCTCGCATTCCAATGGTTCCAATGACTAAACGCATTTTATGATGTGATGGTAAGTGTAGTATCCCCTCTACCCAACCCCCCGCATTGAAACGACAAAATAAACAAATAACTAAATAAAAATAAAAAGTAGATAAAGAAGTGAAACACAGCATGGTTGGTGACAGAAATGTTCCAGCCAGATTCAATAAATATGTGGCTAAATTAGCATATAAATAGTGGATACAAATATGCAAATCAGGATGCCTTACTAAACTATTTACAAATGCTTTAACAAGAGTTTCACGTAAAAATTATTCTGCACATATGACGCCTTTGAATTTTAAGGGTTTAACACTCCTGCCAAATTTTCCGAACTTAGTTCTGTTCATACTGTGTGAAGATTCATTACAGATTTGAGTCAAACACTTAACTGGACCCTGAGACGGACCTTCATTTGCATCAACACCCCCCCTAAACCGTCCCCTTTCCCCCCTCCTCAGTTAACCAATTCCTTCTGCATAGATCAACATCAGCTTCACTCACACCTGATAGCTTCATTTCTATACCCGTCCCCTTATGTGAAGAAACTCGACTAAGGTGCCAAACCATACCATCCCCCAACAAAACTGGTTTGCTGAAACCTTTCATCACTCTTGCAGAATTATAAAACTTTCGCTCACCTTTCTTATACATGTCTGGCTTCTTGACTCACCAAATCACCCACATTTATATGGACTTGCTTGCAACTATGTTTGGGGTCGCTGGACTTTTTGCAGCTTTCCTGCGCTTTAATCAGGTTCCTTTTATCCACCTTTGGAGTTCATTCACTCAATCTGGCCTTACTTGTCCAACCCGCATTATCTTTCCTTGATGGAAATCTGCCTCTCATAAACTCAAATGGACTGTACCCAGTCAACGCACAAGGTGTCACTCTGTACACCTACACAGTTCTCCATACATTTTGTTCCATGACAGTCCAGTCAGTTGTATGGCATTCTTTATCAGCCTGTTGAAGCTCTTAACAGCACCGTTTCCAGAAGAGTGATAAACTGTGGGTGTTTTATATATTGTAATTTCTATACAAATACTCATTATAAATCTCCCCAGTGAATTGGGGACAATTATCTGTGTTAATACATTTGGTAAACCTTCTCTCAACAATATTATGTCCAGAAAACTCACCACTGCATTAGCATCTACCTTCGACACAATGTCTGTCTGGCCATTTGGCAAAATGATCAAAAGACACAATTATGTACTTGGGCACCACCATGTCTTTGTAAATGGTACCCACTGTATCTAAACCGATCCTTTTCCATGGCATCTCTGGACGTTTAGTGAGAATCGGTGACGGATTAAATGTGACTAATGTTTTCTCTGAGGTATTGCTTGATTTGCTCTCTTACTTTCCTTTCCACCACTACATCAATCCCTGGCCACCAATATAATTCTTTCACTCTGCTTTTCATAATCCCCAAATGCCCCTCATAACATGTATGTCCTATACCTTGTCTCTGAGTACACTAGGGGGACTTGTGGGCCACCTCTTTACCATCCTTCTCAGACAGCTTGTATTGCAATTCCCAAAATACTCTTGTATCTTCCTCTATTTTGCTGTTATTAGGCAAGCCACTAAGTATCCTTTGCTGCACTTTTGTTACACTTCAACATTCTCCAAACCATCTTTCCATTCATTTTTCAAGGCACCATTAACTTCATTTGTAATGTCAGCCCAATAGCATTCCTCAACTTCAACCTCCACACTCTCCACTTGTGACCTTATTCAGAATGAGTGACTGGCTAAGAAAATCAGCTATTTTGTTCTTAACCCCAGGCACGTAACTCATGCTATAATTTTAATCCAATAATTTTATGGACATGCAAGCAAGGCAAGGAGATGCACTGCATAAACCTTTCGTAGCCAACACTTTAGTAAATGGCTTATGATCACTCTGCAATTTAACTTGGGATTCCCCCAATCTCAACGGTCCATAGTGGTCCATAGTGTTCTAGTCCTCATACGCATGCTGAAGCCTCCCGCTCTAACACAGAATATTTCTCTTCTGGCAGAGGCAAGGAACAGGAGACAAAAGCTATTATACACCCCCTTTTCTTGCCCATCCACTTGTCTGAGGACTGCACCCATAACTTTATTACTCGCATCTGTGGATCTATGCTTTTCAGACTAGGGTCCAAACCCTGCACAGTGGGCACACATGTAATATCCCTTCTTATTAATAAAAGAGGTATCTTCACACTCATTAGACCACTTAAATTCCTTTTGTGGTATGTTTTTCCTGAAAAATTATGCACTTACTTCGAATAAAATTCAGCCAGTCCCAGAAATGCCCTTATTCCCTCCTTGTTGGAGGGAGCTGGTGCATTCTTTATGGACAGAACCAAAGTAGCCTTAGGTACAACTCCTTTACTAGTTATTTCATGTCCTAGATGTGAAATTATTCCTTGCTATTTTGCATTTACTAAATTCAGTGGTTAAACCTTTCTTTTTCAGTACATCAAGAACTTTTATCAAATTGGAGTCATGTTCTGCCCTCGTTCTACCTATGACCAGGAATTCAACTCAGAAAAACAAGACATAATTGAATCCCTTAAATATCTTAAACGTGAGTCGCTTACACAGGGCAGCAGCCAATGCTAGTCCGAATTGAACCCTTACACATTGAAAGCACCCAAAAGTGGTAAATGCAGTGAGCCTAGGCTGTCCGGGTGAAGGGACACCTGATGGTACTCTGACTTTAAATCAGTTGTGGTGAACCATCCAATTCCCTTGGTTAACAATAGCATTTCACTAATTATTGGAAGTGGAAAACGATGTACCAAACTGTTCTTGTTTAGGTCTCTCGGATCAGTACAGAGTCTGAATTTACCATTATGTCGTCGCACTACCACTAGGGTTACAACCCAGTCTGACCATTCAACTGGTTCGATAATGCTCTCAGCCTGTAATTTCTCTAGCTCCTAGGACACTTTCTTTCTGATACTCACCAGCACATTTCTGGCTTTATGATTTATGAATGTAAGGTGTGGAATTATCTCTCAAAATAAGTTTGTGCTGAACCCCTTTGGTTTACTAATAGCACTAGAAAATGATCTTGCAATCTCTGCTTCCTATTTATCACCACCCATTATGGCTAAGACTGGTTCAGCACTATTGGGATTAAGAATAATGCCAAAATACCCTCGGTCCCACCAGCCCAACACAGACGGGCCTGTTTTGGAGACATATAATTTGCACAATGCCTATCTGTTTTCAAACACAAAGGGTAATTCCCTGTATCATAACAGACTGATGGGATCCCCAGTGAATGGAGGTGGACAGTTTGTCAAAGATTTCTGAGTGTGCCCATCTTTTGGCCTTTGATTTACCTTTGGATGTAGAGGGTTGGCTCGTTTGGGGTTCTTCAGAAGGCGTAATGGGCGGAAGCCATCCTTTATGGTGCGCAAAGCTCTCAAAGTGGTGCGTGAGAGGGCCAAGAGCCTTTGTTAACGCCTTGTTTACTGAGAGCTGGACGCTATTATCCAAGGCACCAACCAGGTTTTCCTCAAAGGATGGGGATTCACCCCAAAATATTTCTCCTCTTCGTAGAAGTAAAAATGAGCGATGATGGTAATGATAAACACGTCCCAAGGCGTGTAAATTCAAACGTAGCCAAAGACTACAGTCAGGGGGAGTGCAAACCCCAGCAGGCTAACTAATTAAGGTATAAAGTGTGGAGGGAGCAGCCTGCAGCACTCTAGGCATAGCCTATGCAAATTTTTCCAACCTTGAGCCAATCACGAGGTCTCAAGGCGTAAGGGAGCAATTTTATATATTTATGACCCGGTTGAGGCAGAGCGCTGAAGAATCCTGTCAGAAATGAACGCGCTGACTTGCTTCTTCAAATCGCACCGTTCTGATCTACAATCCGGATTCAAAAACAGGCGGTAGAGAAGAACGAGCGAGTGCGCGCGTGTGAGTCTGCGTTTATGAGGCTGTCTGCTGAGCCCCGAGGGGCTGAAGGAAGTAACGGCAACGCCTACTATCCAGCTCCTGCTCCACAAGTAAAATCACACAGCGCGGCAGCGCTAGCACCCGTAAATATACAGGGCTACACAAATAAATACAGTATGCACAAAATCAGTAACGGTATATGCAGAGGCACTTAACTGGCTGCGGAAGCAGCAAAGAAAGAGGAAGTTCTGTTGCCTCGGATGTTTATATACTGTTATTTCTATGGTCATGACGGGTTATCCTTTGAACTCTGGGATATGTTTTGTTTCTATAATATTTTCTCCTATTGGCTGCTGTTTGGAATAAAGCATAGAAAGAGAAGCATAATCTGAGCCTCCGGTCCTGACATAGAATTTGTAACTGTCAATGCCTACAGTAGGGGGGTAGTAAACATCTAAATCTTCTAGTGCATTGGTAAAAATATAACCGTGACCTGGTTGTCTGGGTTTCTTTTCTATACAATAATATGTTTTTAACTTTGACGGCCCTAGACAGTGTAACAGGTCTTTTTTTTTAAATGCAGATATATAATTTTAAAAATATTCACGCCATTCTTGCCATTACAGTGAAGAATCAGCAGAAGAAGTGAAAGGTTAGAGAGGTGTTAAGTTTAACATATTAGTGGATGCCATTGCGAATAACAAAGAATCTGTAAACAATTGTGTTTTAATAGTAACTTTGGACCATAGACTATAGAATGTTTTACTCCCAGAGAAGTGACTTAGTACCAGTATCCGAAGATTCTGCACCCTGCAATTAATTGAGAAAGGTAACATAGGTTAAACGCTTGTAATGCTCATAAGTGACTGCATTGATACTCCGTGGTTGTCAATGTATTTTGAAGAAATGCAGAAGTAGCGAATATGACGATCGTAAGAGGCCACAGTGTGACGTATGTAGTGCGCGTCAGTGGACCCTAAGACAGGCTTGTTGCTACGTGACGTTTATTGCATGCGTCAGTACTTCGTGAGGTGAGCACACGGCCTGTGAGTGTGCAGTAGTACTGTTGACAGCTAGTGGGATGAGTGTGTGGCTTGGGACACAGGTGTGCTGTATTAATGGTGAGAGTGGTTGTAAATACCTTTCTGAATGGAAATCCACTGACTATTTGCGGCAAGAGTTTCTTTAATTCACTTGTGCTGAAATCCTAAGATTTTGTAGGAGCTTCCACAATATCCTGGGTTGATATAGAGGGTAGATTTGTTCTCGAAATGGGCAGTGCAAGGGTCCGTATGCTAGGGTCGCTTGTCGCCACAATTGTAAAGGAGGTTCCACACGTAGATATGGAAATACGATTTATTGTGGATTAAGACCATAGCACAATAGGGAGCGAGAGTAGCTCGGTCTACATCCACCAATCGCTTCGGTCATCCTCTGATGCTCTCACCCATCCTAGAGTTCCCTCATATGTCACAGCATTCCAGTGACTAAACACATTCCACTTACCATTACATCATGACAGAGTGAGAACAGCACAGTAAATTTGAAAGAGATGTCACATTCACAGTCTGACATTTTCATAATTGAAACTTTTTCAATTCTGATGTGTTCACAGAAAATCATGTTGTTAATCATTTATCTGATACTACCTACCACCGTTGGCAAAGCCAATAGGACTGCCTTCTTTTAGGCATTTTTTTGGTTGTGATTTATCTCAATGTAATACCGAACAATTTACTTACCTTCGGTAATGATGTATGTGGTAGAGGCATATTCTAGTTGCAGATTCCTCAACTTAAAATTTCCCCCAGGCGTCAGACTGGATCCGGAGAATTTTCTTTGAGCCATACCATTGCATGCCGTCGGGTGGCATCGGTCAACTCCGCGTCCATCGTAGGCATCGTGGTCGCTGTCATGATGTCACAGTCGTACTTAAGCGCCACTCTAGTGCGCTGACGTCCGTTTCTTTTCCCGACTTTCCACGACAGAGTGCAGAGCCATGAAGAACACTGAAAGTGGTGCTCCTTAACTAGGGCCTTGAAAGGGAAATCCCTGTCCCTAGAAATCAGTTCGCAAGTGGGGAGGATGGGTGGGTCGGTAAAGAATCTGCAAGTAGAATATCTCTACCAGATCAATCGTTACCGAAGGTAAGTAACTTGATCATCTGATCGAGACTTCTAGTTGCAGATTCCTTATCTTAGAATAGATACCCATACAATAGCGTCCTTGGAGGTGGGCTGTGAACCAAGATCACACCAAAAAGCCCTACCAGACCGAACGACCAAAAACGCCGTCTCTGCAGACCTGACTGTCCAGGCAGTAATGTTTTGTGAATGTGTGCAGAGAGGCCCACGTTGCTGCCTGGCAGATGCCCAGGACAGGACCCCTGCATGCTAACACTGTGGTAGCAGCAGTTCCTCTGGTTGAGTGAGCTTGCAGGCCCTTGTGGGTTACTTATTTTTTGCCAGAGTGTAGCACATTTTGATGCAGAACAGCATCCATTGTGAGATGGTATGTTTCTGTTCCTCCTTCCCTTTCTTCGCACCCACATATCCAACAAAGAGTCAGTTGTCCATCCGGAAATCCTTAGTACGACTGAGATAGTACGTCAACACTCTTTTTGGATCCAGACGGTGGAGTCTCTCCTCTTCATGAGAGGGAGATGGGGATGCGTAAAAAGTAGGCAAAGTGATGGAGTGGCCTATGTGACAAGGGGTAACAACCTTAGGAAGGAAGGAAGCCCTTGTACGAAGAACCACTTTGTCAGAGTGGACGGACAAAAATGGTGTTTTGGAAGAAAGAGCTTAAAGCTCACTCGCTCTGCGAGCAGAGGTGATGGCAATAAAAAAAAAAATCAGTCTTGAGGGTTAAGAGCTGCAAGGGACAATAGTGCATCAGCTCGAAGGGGGCACACATGAGGTAAGTTAGGACCAGGTTCACGTCCCATTGGGGCATAATGAACTGGGTTGAAGGAAACACATGGGTAAATCCCTTAAGGAACCTCCCAACAATTGGAGATTCTAATAAGGAATGGTTGGTCTGGAAATCTAAGAAAGGCAGGGATGGCTGACAAATAACCTTTAAGGGTGCCCCAAGCAGAGCCTTGCTGGGCCAAAGAAAGGATGAATAAGAGAACCTCCGAAAGAGGTGCAGAAAGGGGATCAACAGACTTGTCACACCATGCCACAAATTTATGCCAACAACAGGCTTAAACTGTTTTGGTGGAGGTATGCCTGGCTGCCAAGATAACATCACAGACTTCGGGCGGAAGGTCGAAAGCTGTCAACTATCACCGCTCAATCTCCACGCATGTAGGCGAATAATGGACAGGTTCAGGTGGAGAACCATCCCCTGCTGCTGGGACAGAAGATCCTCGCTTACGGGCAATCAGATCGGAGGATCCTTAACTATGCTCAGTAGCTCTGGATTCCAGACTCTTCGTGCCCAGTCCAGAGCCACAAGGATTACTTGGGCCCGGTTGTTCTTGATCTTCTGAACTCTGGACAGAAGTGGTATTGGTGGGAAGGCTTAAAGGAGGCCTGAGTTCCACTTGAGACAAAAAGCGTCTCCAAGCGAGTGTCGCCTTGGAAACTCGAAACAGCTGACATTGCACATTCTCTGCAGAGGCGAAAAAATCTTACCAAGGCTCTCCCCACTGCTGAAAGAGGCCTTGCTCCACCTCCAGATGGCGACACGATTCGTGATTGACTATGCATTAATGGCTGAGTTTGTCTGTTTTGACATTCAAAGAGCCCACCAGATGTTGAACCAACAGGGTGATGACCTGATGTTCCAGCCACGTCCAGAGGCGTAGAGCCTCTTGACAATAGGTCCAAAACGCCACTCCGCCCTTCTTGTTGCAGTACCAGATGGCGGTAGTGTTGTCTGTGAACATCCGCACCACTTTCCCTTTCAGAGAGGTTAGGAATGCCTTCAATGCAAGCCTGTTCGCACAGATCTCCAAAAGATTGGTGTGGAGTTCGGATTCCACCAGAGACCTCCGATCTCTGCCTCTGCCATGAGGCCACCCCATCCAAGGAGTGACACATCTGTCACTACTGTGATATCTGGTTGGGGAAGGGAGAGGCATCTGCTGGTGACCCAGTCGCGATTCGGTAGCCACCACCGTAGGTCTTTCGCAGTTCCCCCAGAGATCTGGACCATGTTGGAAAGATTCCCCTGATGCTACGCCCATTGGACTTCAGGTCCCAGTGCAGACCCCGCATATGCCATCTGGCATGTGTGACCAGCAGGATGCAGGAGGCCATGAGGCCCAGCAGCCTCAGAGTCATGCTTATTGAAATCCAGGATAGAGGCTGAAACATCGGTTTCATAGACTGAATATCCTGCACTTGCTTTTCGGGAGGATAGGCCCGAAATTGCACTGTGTCCAGAGCAGCTTTGAGGAACGGGAGCGTCTGAGAAGGAGTCACGTTTATAGTGAACCCCAGCGATTGCAGAAAGTTCGCCATAGTCTGAAGGTGAGAGACAACTTTCTGGGGTGTGTTTGCCTTCAACAACCAGCCATCGAGGTAGGGGAAGACTGAAACCCCTAACCCGCTCAGATGAACATCGTGAAAACCTGAGGGGGGCGCTGGTAAGGCCGAAGGGCAGCACAATAAATTGAAAGTGCTCGTGATCTACCATGAATCGTAAGTAGCGCCTGTTGGCAGGCAGAAGAGGTATATGGAATTAAGAGTCCTGCAAGTCCAACGCTGCCATCTAGTCTCCTAGGTCCAAGGCAGACAGGACCTGAGCCAGAGTGAGCATTTTGAACTTCTCCTTCTTGAGGAAGAGGTTGAGGGTCCGAAGGTCTAGGGTAGGACACAGGCCTTTGTCCTTTTTGAGCACCAGAAAGTAACAGGAATAACAATCACAACCTACTTCTGGTGCAGGGACCCTCTCTATGGCTCCCTTGGCCAAGAGAGCTGTTACGTCCTCATGGAGAAGTGCCAGATGATCATCCAGTAAGCAGACAAAGGATAGTGGCATGGCCGGAGGGGCAGTCTTGAAGGGGATGGGAGGGAGTAGCCCCTTGGGACTATTTACAAAACCCACCTCTCCGTCGTGATGGATTACCAGTGGGGCAGGTGATGGCCAATCCTGCCTCCAGCTAGTCTGAGATGGGGGATGGACTAGGAAGGCTTGGAGGCAGGGGCTGGGTGGACTGGGCAGACCTGGTTCCCTGTCCCACAAGCCAGTGGGATTCCACGGCCACACAGTGGCTGGACAGCATGCACGGCTCTGCGGCTGGCAGGGTAAGTACTTGACAGGGAGCCTCTTCCATGGCCACAAAAGGGCAAAAAACAGACTGTGTTGGGCGAGGAGCAGTCACTAGGCCAAGGGACCGAGCCATAGCCCAAGACTCATTGAACCTCTCGAGGGCCAAGCCCAACAGATGTCCTCAACTAGGTGTGGTGCCTCAAGGCCACTGTTGACTCGACCGTTATCCCTAGAGATTCGGTCGTGTCCAGCCCACAACGAATTTTGAACTTAGCTGCATCCCTCCATCAGCTGCTGCTTGGAAGATGATGGCCCGGGCCTCGTCTGGGGCTTGCGGCAAAACCTGTGCAACTGTATCCCAGAGTGAATGGGTGTTGCGGCCCAAAAGGCATGCAGTGGTCACAGACTGCAAAGCCAGACTGGAGGAAGAAAAGATCTTCTCCCTAATTTGAGCCAGTATCTTTAATTCCCTATCCGGGAGAGCAAATGGAAATATGCCAGATGATGAGGATGCCTGGATGACGAGGCTCTCAGGCATGGGGTGTTTGGACAGGAATTTAGGGTTTGGGCTGATGCCGGTGGGCAGTTGCCCTATTCAACAGAGCCCCTCTGCTGGGTCTGGTCCAAGTACCCAGAAGGACATCAGTGAGGACTTCATTAAATGGAAGGAGATGCTCCAAAGTGGAAGCCCCAGTGTGATGCAGCTCCGTCAGGAGATTAGGCCGGACTGCAGTACTGGGAAGCTTTAGGCCAAGGACTTCAGCCGCCCTACTGACCACCATTGAATAAGAGGCTCCCTCCGCCGTGGTAGGAGACGAAAGCATGCCAGCATCTGGAAAACTATACAGACCACTAGCCTCGCCCAATTCCTGTGTCCAGTCCAAATCAGGGTTTTCTAGCTGGTATTCCAAAGGGTCCAGCGTCCCCTCCATTCCTTCCTCATATTCATACACATAAAGAATAATAATAATTCAATCTGGGGTGAGTAGGCCCCGTTTAAGTTGGAAGTGGCATCGATTGACGCCGGTCTAGCTCCGGGTCGTCCGGTATCAGGATTGGGTCGACATCAATTACGGACCCAACCGATGTCTGAACATCTACGTCTTAGCCAGCACCAGGGAAGGTCACAATGGTACGACTGGTATTGGCACAGATCCAAGAATGGATCCAGAGGGGCCCTCGGAGGCCGGGGCCACTGGCGTGGAACCTGAAGGGTCCCATCCGAAGCCCCAAAGGCACAGCAGGGGGGTTGGTCTGCCCAAAGATGAGGCGCATGGCCTCATAAAATGGGCAAGCGTGGCTCCGGCTCCCAGAAACTCAGGGAGGCGAGGAGCGGACCCAGAAGTAGGCTCCGCAGACGGAGGGCCTGAGCGTCAACGCTCTTCCTGCATCGCATCCGCCGAGCCATTAGGGTGAAATCGAAGTCCATTTAGCCTTCTTCGACTTCTTCTTTTGGTGACCTGAATGTTTCGACGATTTCGAATGGGATGATGAGTGGTGATGACTCGAGACCTTCCTCTCGAGCAAGACCAGGAGCGACGTGGAGCCAAGCACCAGGCTGCCTTAAGCTTTAGGGACTGCTCGCTCAAAGCCTTCGTGGTTCATGGCCCGGCACTTGGAGCACGACTTTGGGCTGCGGTTGCGCTCCCGACACCACAGACAAACCAGGTGCAGGTTTGTTACAGACATTGTGCGGTGACAGGTGTCCACAAGGCTTGAATCTGGTCTTAAGGACATCCCTCAACGCTCAAAGAAGCCAACAGAAAAAGTCAAATTCGGTCAAAACATGACCAGGGTTGCTCTTCTCCGGATCAGCGTGTGGCGCAAAAAGAAAAGAACAGACATCTGCGGCCGGGGTGGTATTTAGGTACGACTGCGATGTCATTACGGCGACCACAATGCCTACAATGGACGTGGAGTCGACCGACGCCACCTGGCGGCATGCAAGGGTACTGCTTGGAGAAAAGTCACCGGATTCAGTCTGATGCATGGGGGAAATTATAAGGTAAAGAATCTGATAAAAGAAGTCTATAATCAAAGAGAAAACACAGAGAGGCACCCAGATGCTGGCACATTGGCATGCTGTGTGAAGCACAGGAGTTTACTTTCCATATTTTAGGCCACACCTTTAATAACCTAGACCACAGCATGCCCCAGGACAGGATTCTTAGTCATGCTTCTTTGGCTGCGTACCTTTTATAGACCACCACCTTTTTCATCCAAGTTGCCCTGCTCTGACCTTCCCTTGTGCTCTAACATACTTTTTTTTCCTGTCCCCACATGCCCCCCTTAGCCTAACACACCCAATTGTGGCCCCACATTACTTTTCATGAGCTTTCATGACCTTTCATGACATGTACAACTGCATACCAACTCCTGCCCATTTATCAACCTGCTACCTCCTGCATATCCTCCCATGCCCTTGCATATCCTGGCCCTGCACATTACTTTCAGCACCCACATATCCATTCCTGCCACCACAGGCTCTTTTTCTCCATGCGTATCAACTCCTTCACCAATGACCTCATGAATATGGGCATATAGGCTTGTAGATGAGCAGCTGTCAACAATACGGATGTCTTCACGGAGGGGCTACATGTGACATAAAAGGCAGATAAACCTCAAGTTGAATAACGTCACTCAGAGCAACAAGGGAGAAATGCCCTCTTGTTTAACGCTGTTCATATTTGGGGTTCTGTGTGTTCAGACTACAGAGGAAACTAGCTTGACCGTTTTATCTCAAGTCTTTGAGTACACTGGTGAGGACCTGATTCCGAGTTCCCTTCTATTGTTCCCAAAACCTTTTTTAATACAATGAAAGTAAAATGACTGCTGTAGTAACTGCCGTTTTCCCTAATTTACACTTCATCTACTGTATCTCATACACGGTTATCAATAACACACTTTTTATGAGCTATTGCTTATAATATTTATAGTAGACATTGTGTCTGTCTCTTTCAGACATTGCCTTTTTTGACTAGCTTCTTTCAGCCATTAACTTGTGGCTTTGTCCATCACGTCTTGGCTCAGCCCAGTGAATTATTCATATCGCTTCCTATACTATTCACTGTTAGGATGTGTTCTTAATCCTTCACTTGAGTACGTGTATTGATCTGCATGTCCATCACGTGTTGTTGTAGCCCGGTAAAGTATTCATCTCTCTTCCAATACTATTGGCTGTTAGGATGTATTCTCATGTCTTCACCTGAGTGCATGTATTGAACTGCTCGAGGCACTAATTTAAAACTATTGCCCTCTTGTTGTTCTGCTGGCTCACCCTTGGGTGTCCCACTCTGTGTTATCACTGCTTACGTTGGCACAGTAAACCCATACATATAAACCTTGTGATGCTGGTTTTGTTAGGTTAGCAGTAGGTTGGTAAATGAAGTAAGGTATGTTTTAATTATGAACTGCATCCTTTTATTTGTTAATTTTTTCCTTTTTCTTATATAAATCCTTTGCTGGCTAAAGTTCTTTTTTAAATCAAAAAAGGAACCCCCTTTGTTTATATTTCATATGGAAACATGTTCCCCTTCAACGGGATGTGCCTTTTTGTGGTGTATTTCCTCATTGCAACTTGTTGGCTGTATCCTTTCATGCGGCCAAGATGTGAATGTGAGCCTCCAGCTTTCAACAGGCTGGTGGGGCTTGGGTGGCAGCCCAATCATGGATTTGGGACTCTCTTGTCCAGGTTCAGCAGAGAAGAAATAAGAATTGAAACCTTTGTGGGGAAGAGAAACCCCTTGTGCTTCAGTGCTTCTTTAGCTCTCTGAATGGGCTTATGGACCAGTTGAGACCCTGGATTTGTAGAGGATCCAGAAACACATATGCTCTTCCAAGGCCTGAGAATGCTGATTGACAGAGGGTAGCTGCTTGTTATTCATAAGACATGGGTGTCACATGGTCTGTTGACCTTCCAATATCTTTTCAGTCTACAAGTAGATTTTCTGCCCTGCAAGAGGGAGCTCAGCAGAAATACTCAAATTATCAATGATATAATACAGGCCCAATTTTTATTAGATAGAATCCTAAATCTGGAAGTCCCCAACAAAGGAGGATGACACAAGCCCTGTTTGTAAGACCTCACTACTTTCCTGTAGACACCAAGGAGTACAGGAGAGTTGCTTCTGCTCCAGTTATCATGCTTGTCAGCCTCCACAGTATGTGTTTGCTGAGGGAGTGTTTGGGACGCCTGGGGTGGAACTGATCTCTGTTGTGGGGCCTCCGTGTGCCCACGCACTACAGCACAAAAAACTTAGAGCCCACTAGGATACCCATTTGTTGGTGCACCATTACACACTGTGCTTTTGTAGTATACTGGACGTATTTGTAGCGTAATGAGTTTATCCCTGAAGAAGACTGTTGATGCTGTTGACACAGTGAATATTTATAGCTACCCATTTTAATGGTACTGATTTTTATCAATCTTGCATGAAGTAACGAGTGAGTGGACCTGGCGGAATTTGAACCTATGACCATGTGGTCAGTCACAGATGCCTGGAGTTTGGTATATTAATCTTCTCAGCCACCAGGGACGGAAATATGGACTGAAATTGTGACGATGCTTTAACAGACCACCTAAAACTTGAATGGTCCCATCCAATATCAGGGGACGGTCAGAGAGAAAGCTCCTAACCTGGCATAAGATCAAGGATTCTGAATGTGGGAATGTTGGCTATCTGCCTGACAAGATCACAAGACAGCCTAATAAAGCCAGTTTACTGTTTTCACCTTGCATGTGTGCAGTAACGACGTTGAGAATAAGAGGTCGCAGAATTTGATCCCATCAGAGAGTTCTACCCACCAAAAGTTTGCTGCTTGATTTAGTTCCCTCCGCTCTACAGTGGGGAGCACTGTTTTTCTCCTGTTTCTCTCCAGGGGTTATTCATTGGAGACAGACCATCACTGATTAAGGAACTGGCAGTATGTAAGTGGTAACTGGGCTTTCTAGATGAACTCATCCTTCTCTGGTAGCCACATTTCCACCACTTACTTGGACTGTTGTTTTACTCATTTCACCTTCCCTTCAGTCGCCCCCTTCTGTGTGATCACCGATTTGCCCAGACAATGGGAATGGAGTGCCTTCATGGTGAGGATGACATATACTTAAGGGATAGGGGGTGGTTTTTTGTATAAAGTTGCACTGCTTTGCGTTGTACAAACTTGTGTTTATCTGAAGATAATAAATGCTGCTGTTAGTCTAGATGTTAGATTTTGTTGGATCATTCTTTCCACTTTCATGCTCTCTTTAATACTTTACAAGTTTGGCACATTTTGGTGTAAGGTTGGGAGAAGGTTTGGTCATTTAGTGCAATATCTTTCAGTAAAGACCATGGAGTTAACTGTGGGGATAATGTTGCCAGTCAAGACACACCAGGTGACAGTGATGTGAGTGAGGTAAATATATGTGTGATAATGAGTGCATATATACGTGGGAGGGTAGCATTTATTTATATTGGCGGCTACAGATTATGCAGCTAGGTACCAGGAGACAGTGTCATTGACGTCGGCATTTTCCACACACTGGGATTCCCCAGTGAATACCAATCTGATCTCATTTTAATGTCGGTGTGTATATATAAGGCTGGGGTGAAGGGTTACTTACAAGTTCTAAGATTATATCTCAGGGTAAATAAGCAGGTGTAAAGGTTTAACTAGACCTTAAAAAATGATGGCCAAAACTTTATAAGAACTACCAAAAAGATGTTAGGTCATTGTGAGTCTATGTCATGTTTGCCCAGAAGGCAGTGACCCAGAATAAGTTAGATTTTAGAAACATTGGCAAATATAGAATATTAATATAAAGGATGTTAAGTAATCTGGAGGCCACAATTTGCAATGATTTTCTGTTAATCCTGGGTCAAAAGATAGTCGACTACAAGCACAAATGATTAGCGTAGCAGAAGTTCATTGTAAAACAATTGTTGTATGCCCCTCCTCGTCCAGTGGTGGGTACCACTTATAACTGTGTGTAAACAGGTTGCCCCAAGCTCTTAACTTTATATTCTGTGACCAGGCACAAAGCCATGTCAATAGTTTTGCGGCGCCCAGGTCAGCAACCTCAAGTCCCCCACTTATGACAATGACCAGTCTCGACAGGATCCTCCACTGCACACAGTTAACAAAGGGTGTTCTGTATAGGTATGAGTTTATTGTGCTTCTAAATGTGGATTAGCCATGTCCATTTTAGACTTAAAGAAAAAGAACAAAGTTATTTTGCACAAACAATAAAAAGTGGCCCCAAGGCATCCAGTGACATTAAACTGGTTACTTAGACTGTTGCCCACTGAGGTTAAATCAAATACATTGAACGTTTGAAAACCATAAAAACACAAATTCACTAGTTACATTTTATTCATCACTGATTATATAAATGACAGCATTTCAGATTTCTCAAGTGACATTATTGATAACACAAAATTAATTTACCCCGCAGAAATGTGTGAAGCCATTTCAAGGAAATGGTGATTGGCAATTGTGCTTGTTTAAAGTTTAGAAATCACTAAGGTTTGGGTAAAGCTAGTGTTAAAGTGAGAGCTTCTACTGTAGGTTGTGAAGCTAGGGTTAAAAGTAGATTATAGTTTAAAGCCAAAGTCTGATCCAAAAAACATCTGTGACAAAGGCCAAACTTTCTGTTGACAGTACATTATTTACCAGTGGATAGCTGGGCATTTGTCCATATTAAATAGTTGTAATAAAGTGATATAGAAAAATTATAAGGTTGTATGCTACTGTGCTCATTTCAGGAACAATGAGGAGCATTATATTACATTACAGAGGTATCCTAAGGGCTGATAGAAGGTGTAGTTTTAGAGGTGAACGCACACCTGTTAACCTTTCTGCTTAAAATTGCAAGTCATATGAAGTGTTTAAGTGGATAATCCCATTAATGTGAATAGAAAATTGACCACAACCATTTAGTTACTGTAAGGCCACAGACCTCACAGAATGATTTTACAGTGACTGTATGAAGTCATCAGTGATGTCATCAAGGATGTCATTTAACATGACATGACATGTAACGTGTGAGGTCATAGCAATGCATTGCAGTCGCGCAAGTTATAGTTCGATGGCTCAGTAAACTGTAGCTAGTTAAGTTTAGTGGTTTTTTTTGTTTGTTTTTTTAAGAGTGTTTTTACCTTATTTCAACACCTAACTATAATGTCTCATTAACCTTTGGGTTTTTTGAGTGTTTTTTGGGTATTTTACCCACCTTCTCTGCTCAGCATAGCTTTTGGCCTGCACAGCGTGGGGATGGGCACGTGGCCTGCAAGATCCTGCACCTAAACCCCCATTGGGTTGTTTTTTTTGTGCCGTTGCACAGATGTGATGGCAACATAGTATGCCCCTCCATGAACTGGAACTGAAAAACCTTGCCAAAATGTTTTGTGAAGTCTTAACAATTTGTAAATCTGCACTCATGCACACGTGTGAGTCTGTAGATGTAGATTTACAAGCTGTTTAAAGTGGGGCCTCTATTGATCTGTTCCTATGATAGGGTTAGGGAGAAGAGAAAGTGAAGGAATTGTGGAAACCAATTCGCTCAACCTTCAAACTGAATTTCTAGTTTATGGTATGATTACATTTTACGGTATGTTATTCACACTAAGGTGCATAATAGCACCTTCCCAGTATAGGAACACCTTCTGCAGCTCTGGAAAGCAATGAGCCTGGAAGGACAATTATTTGATTGCAATTATTGTTTGATGGTGTTTGGCTTCGTGTGGTTTGTAGAGAGTTGCTTTTAAGTAATGAGTTCCATCTAGGAACATCTTTGTGGCGCTGCGTGTGTGTGGTAGGGTGCCCGAGGCCCTTTTATCCCAGTGCCACTTACACAAGGACAGACGTGCGCGCTTAGATGTAGAACATGAAAAGTATCTGAACACTGGTGGGGGGAGGGGGAGGAGGTGGTGGTCGTGTTCTCTTTCGTTGCTGGGGGCGTGGGGTTCTGGCGTGGGTTAAGTTACACAATGCAGAAGACTGAATTCGACGAGGAACGACGGGCACCCGCCGCAGAGCTGACTCACACAGCACTAGTGAGTAGTGAGTGACAGCGAGTGGGCGTCAGAGTTGAGTATATTTAGATTAGACTGAGATCTCTGCCAGGTGCTGCGGGGAGGAGGTGGGGGAGCTGCGGAAAACCTTCGCCTCGCCTTCCTAAGCCCTGCAGGGAGAGCTGTGCCAGGGACAAGTAGACCTCCACCCGTGCCCTGCAGTTATCTGTGCCAGGGAGAGAGCTGGGTATTCGCCATCAGGCTTCATGTCCTGCAACGAGCGACGCCAACGACAGGGCCCGGTAGGCAAAGAACTTTGCCAAGTGCCATGGAGAGAATGGACGCTGGGCAGTGTCAGCACGCCCTCAATGAGGTAGGCTAAGGCTGTGTCAGGCAGAAAGTGGGGGGAAGTGCGACCCCTGCGTCATCCCGGTATCCAGTGGTGCCAAAAAAGTGCCAAGGAAGAAGTAGGAACCGGGTAAACATATTCCTCTAGTGTTCTGTAAAAGTTCATACCAGGGAGTGAGCGGCGTTCGGGCAGTTCCATCGCTCCAGTGTGCTTCAGTGGGATACGCGAAGAACAGGTGCAGGGGAGGTGGTCAGGGAGGGGCTAGCTCTCCGTGGTGTATATATCCTACCCCAAGAGCTGTGCCAGGGGCCGGTGCCAGGAAGAGGTTTGCTTCAGTGGCCTTTGCACGATAGAAAGCGGGGTCTCGGTAACTCGCGTCCTCCGTGCCCTGTAGTTATCTGTGGCATGTTCTCCACCCAGAGCTGTGCCAAGAGGCGGGGACAGGCCCATCCACCACCGAAAAACTCTGTACGACGTGGACTGGAATCAATCAGGGGAAATGGAGCGAGGGAAAGGCCCACAGTGTTATGCGTAGGGTAAGGGAGGGTGGGGGCGCCGGAGAAGGAGGCAGTAAGAGCTAGACCAGAGAGGACCCCGTCACCTCTCATGTCCTGCAGTTGCTTCTTCCGGGGGCACGCTGCCAGTCCTGCCCCCGAGGCATTCTCTGTCGCGCCTTGAGGAAAGGCTGTGCTTCTTTACTGATTTGTAGCAGTGAAAAGACACGTCGCAGCGTGAAACACGTCGAGTTCTCGACTATTTACTCAACATGAAGTTTAGAATGAAGGTTTGGACAGAGTAAATGTAGGAACAGCCAGTGATTCGCTTCCCAACTTAGCACATAGGCAGCATATCACTCGACCGCTCAAGAAAGAAACGGTTATAGGCAGTGCTTGAAATGGAAAAATAGAAGTGCGGGTACTCTATCAGAGTACTTGCTTGTTTCTGAGAGGTGCCGGTACTCTCCAATTAAAAGTATTACGTTTTTCTGGATAAGAGCAGGTACTCTTACTCTGGAAATAAAAAAGTTCCGGTACTCCGTACCGCACAGTACCGGCCCATTTAAAGCACTGGTTATAGGTAAAGAGGCACTGCACGTCCATCCTACATAATGTACAGCAAAAGATAGGTCACCCCTAAAGGAGGTTCAGCCAAATCCCTGAGTCCGTGACAAGACAACAGATTTGTCTTTGGGAAGAGGGCCATGTTCATTACAAATATCAGCTTAAACATGACAATTTACATCACTAAGTTAGTAAATGCAATCAAAAGAGGATGAAGATTCCTTTAACAAATAAAAAAAAAAAAAAATCTTAATTACAGTACAAACATCCAGTAAAATCAAGCAAAAAGAATTTCACATTTTCAGATGTATAGACTCATTGGAATTTACAAGAACAGTGACCATCTTGATCAGATCCCACTCTCAAGCAGCCTTCCAGCACTAAGGTCCAGCCAACCTTCCTCCATCCCTGGAGAACCACACAGGTGACTCCCGTTTCCTGGTAACTTTGTCTGCACCCCATGGGGTTGCCCCGACAACACCAGGCTGCCCACAGGCACCGTCTAACTGTGCGCTCTTGCTCCCCAGCTGGTGTGATCGTCATTTTGCTGTCCTTCCCCCCTCAGTGCTGTGATTGGGAACTAGTTGTAGGACTCCTCCTGCTGTAATTGGGTGATCCTTGCGTTCACTTCTGTGCCGCAACACCACGGAAAGACAACGTATGCTAAGAGAAGGGCGACTGGTGTCGATGCAGTGTGCGCTTCCATCATTGCGAAGCCTCAGACTGAAAGGAGGCTGCAAGAACAGGCCTGGGCTAAATAACCCCGACTATCGCAACAGCAGGAAAGGACATGTCATCCAAGGTATCCCACTCTACAGGACATTCACCCCACGTTGCAAGGGAAGGTTCTAGTGCTTGCCCCCTCCTCCCGGCCGGAGAGTCGCAAACATGGGCCTGTACCTTGAGGGGCCCTGGGCCCTAATGCCACGCCCAGGTTAGTCGGGGCACTCCCCCATAGGATCTGGAGCCCCTCAATGCTTGGCCAAATCCACAAGTCAATGATAAGGCAACAGATTTGTCTTGGGGAAGAAGGCCATGTTTATTACAAATATCAGCAGCTTAAATATTACATTTTACATCACTAAGTTAATTAATCCAATCAAAACAGGATGAAGATTCTTTTAACAACATTTGTTTTAAAAAACATCTTAATTACAGTACGGACACGCAGTAATATCGAGAACAAGAATATCAAAATTTCAGTTGTACAGACCCATTGCAGAGCCCATCTTGATCAGATCCCACTCTTGAACAGTCTTCCAGCACTAAGGTTCAGCCAACCTTCATCCATCCCTGGAGACCACACAGGTGACTCCTACCTCCATTCGTCAGAAGGGTGGTCCCACCGCCTGGTAACCATGTCCGTGACCCAAGAGGCCACCCTCCAACACCAGCCGGCCCACATGGGTCCTCATCCGAGACCAGGGGCTGGAGCCCTGTTAGAAGTGGGTTTACTGGTTGGCTAGGGTATATACCTAAGCCAGGCAGAACCCACCCACTCTAGTCAGGTTGAGGGGGTTACACACCCAGGATACCCCCTGCTCACCCCCTTGGTAGCTTGCATGAGCAGTCAGGCCTAACCCGGAGGTAATGTGTAAAGCGATTGCGCAACACACACATCATATGTAACACACTATCCCCACCACAAAGGAAACACAACACTAAGTTATATAAAAATAGACTATTGCACAAAACATCATTAGACCACACATAAGTATCAGTAATACCCTGCTACACAAGCAGTTGTCAGAACATTACGCAGGTACTATTACTCTGTTAAAACCAACAGTAGTCATAATAAAACACATAGGTTATTGGTTGTCCTGCAACATAAGTAGTAGTCAGTAGTCCATTAGTGTCTCTCTAACATGGGAAAAACCCCTATACTTAAACTCAGTTTTGCACAACTCTTACAAAGAAGGGACGAAGAGGTTCCAACCAGTTCCAACTAGTTCTGGGAGTGTCCTCTCTCTCCTCCAGCACAGGCTCCAGACATGAGTTGGGGGTAAACAAGCCCTTTGTGCTCCGCTTTTCCTTCTCTGCACCCAGGAAGACCATTCAATATGCAGATGCACCTCTACAACAACTCCACCCTTCCTGTGTATAGGCTGTCGGAAAAGTATGCAGCAAAGCCCACCTTTCACTCTGCCCCAGACGTGGATTGGAGTCAAGCTGTAAAACACCAGTCATAGGCACAGAAAAATGCTCACTTTCTAGAAGTGGTATTTCTATAATGGTAATAAAAAAAATCTACCTACACCAGTAAGCAGCATTTCTCACTAACATTACAACAATACCAAACATGCCTACATTACTCCTCATAGGACAGACAATGCCCTCTAGACATAAGGCAGGGCATTTCCAATGCAATCCTATGAGCAAGGCAGCACTCACAGCAGAGAGAAAACAAATACGCTGTTTGTCACTATCAGGACAGGCCACACAACCAAGCACATGCCCTGCCTTCTACACACAGAGTGACTTATATGTAGTAAAAGTGGAGTTCCAGATTTGGCAAGTAAATTTAGATGCCAGGTCCCTGTGACAGTAAACTGTGCACATAGCCCTGCACTAGCAGGCTTGAGACGGGTTTGAAAGGCTACTTCTGTGGGTGGCGCAAGCTGCACTGCAGGCCTACTAGTATCATTTAATTTACAGGCTATGGGTATAGGGGTACCACTGTATAAGGGACTTACAGGTAAATTAAATGTGCCAATCATACCAAGTTTAGAAGGGAGATAACATGCACTGTGGAACTGATGAGCCTTGGTAAAGTGCCCAGAGTCCGAACGTCAGCAAAAAGAGTCAGACAAAATAGGAGGAGGAAGGCAAAAAGTTTGGAGATGACACTGTATAAAGGGCCAGGTCCAACAAGCCCCATGCACGAACTGTATCCCCTTGCTATGTCAAACGCAACTTCCAGAGAATCCAGAACACAGCCGCATGCCTCGTCCTTGGCCTCCCCCGCCATGAACGAATCTCACCACACCTCAAATCCCTTCACTGGCTCCCCATAGACAAGAGAATCACTTTCTCACGCTCACAAATCCCTCCACAACACCGACCCGACCTACCTCAACGAAAGAGTGAACTTCCACACTCCCACCCGCAACCTCCGATCAGCCGACCTCGCACTAGCTACAGTCCCCCACATCCAACGAACCACCACAGGAGGCAGGGCCTTCTCCTACCTTGCCCCCACAACCTGGAACTCCATCCCCACCAACCTCCGCAAAACCAAAGACCACCTACTCTTCAGAAAAAACCTCAAGACATGGTTGTTCGAACAGTAGCCCCCTCCCCCCCCCCCCACAAGCGCCTTGAGACCTTCACGGGTGAGTAGCACGCTCTATAAATCTTTTTTGATTGATTGATTGAACTGTGTGCCCTTGCCACCCAGCTGGTGTGAAAGTCACTCCTCAGGATTCAGATTGCAGCCCCGTGCTGCTTTTGGGAGATAGTTGTAGGACTCCCCCTTCTGTTATAGGGTGATCCTTGGGTTTACTTCTGTGCAACCAAGGCCTACTGGTCCTTTGCCCTCTCCCCGCCAAAGAACAATTGCTGAGTAAAGGCTGAGATGCCATCAATAAACAAATCAGTACCCATATCCGACAAGTGAACCCCGTCTTAGTGAAACATTTGGTCACCCCCTAATCAACCTGTGTGAATGTTCCCAAGCCGTCCTCGTACTTGGCAGAGTTTGGCCATTTTAGCTTTAAGGCAAAAACACAATCAGGGCCCTAGCTTGCACGTCTGGACCACATTTACACTGCAGTATCATATGCCAGGCAGTGACAGCACCTGGGAAAGTCCTACCCAATCAGCTAAACTCCCACAATAGGGCTTGCCTGACCACCCTATGCCCCAGCTTCACCATGTTGTTACCACCAATGTGAATGATAATCAGATCCGGGAACTGCAGTCCAGCACAAACTTTCATGTCCTCCATGATTTGACGTCGCTGACTGATCCTGAGGCCCCCAACTCCACACCATCGAAAAAGGACGTCATCCAGCCCTGCAGGCTTCTGCCTATGAGGCAGCTGCAAAGAATAGGCAGCCTGCTGCATAAAGGCCTGACCGAGGACCCACATGACCTTAGAAGGCATACTGAAAGAGAACAAATGAGAATGAACAGCAGAACAAGCAAAACAATGCAAGAAGGAACAGTCATAGCAATTCGTGTGGATGTAGTGCTGAAAACAAGATGAAGACCAATGCTGGATCCGCCTGACATCAAAGGAAGGTAAACCAGCTACTGCCACCAATCCTAAACAAATGCGAGGAGTAACCCACAGCTGTAGGAAGCTGGCCTGGTGTGTGTACCTATGGTACTTACACCTTATACCATGTATCCTCTCTAAGTGAAGTGTTGGCAGTGTCTAGAAGCCAGGCTCTCTAGCTGTGGAAGAGCAGCCAAGGCTTATCTAGGAGACATGCAAAGCTCATGCAACACAACTGTAGTTACACAGCGCTTACACACATGAAAGAAAACAATCAGTTGTACAAAAATAAAGATACTTTATTTTTTTGGAACAAATAATCACAAAGTACTAGACAGGTAACCCACCCTTAAGAGGTAAGTAATACACTGAATATATACACTAGTAATCAGAAACAGGCATAGAAAAGGTTAGAAAACAGTGCAAATATCAATAACCAATAGTGACCTTAGGGGGAGCACAAACCATATACTAAAAAAATGGAATTCGAACTGGGTACCCCCACCTAGGTAAGTAAACTGTGCAGAGGGGAGCTGGGGGTATCAGAAAACCACAAAAGTAAGAACCCCCTAGCAACCAGGAATGCAGGAGTAAAACACTGGATTTTCTCCAAACCACCCAAAAGTAGGAAAAGAAGACACCCACCGAGGACTGCAGGAAAACCAGGGGTGGATTCCTGAAGAAAGAAGACCCCTGGAGAGAGGAGACCAAGTCCAAGAGCCAGAGTGGAGTCCAGGAGGAGTAGGAGCTACTAGCCACCCAGCTGTGGATGCAGGAGTTGGTTGACAGTGGTGAAGAACAGGTCAGCACTGCAGCCCTGGAGCCGGTGAAGAGTTCCTGATGGATGCAGATGAAGCCCCACACTGGAGGAAAGATGCAGACAGGTGTAGGTGCAGGAATGCCACCAATAAGTCTTGGCAAAGACAACATTGCATTTAGTACAAAAGAGGTGCTGTTGGGGCCAGCAAGGTCTAGGAGGGCTCAACCGAGGAGGGGGAGTCACATGGAACCCTCAGTGTCGCAGAGAGTCCACAGGCAGAGGCAGCATCCACAGGAGTCCCACAGGATGGGCACACAGAAATCCCAGAAGACCATGCAGCACTACAAAAGAGGATTCCACGCCGCAGGCTAACCCCTTGGAGGAGATGCAAACAAGTCTTAACAGCTGCACGGAGGTACAGTCCTGCATGGGAAGGCAAAGGCTTAGCTCCACCAAAGTTGAACAGCTGGCGGAGAGGACCAAGAGGACTACTCCGGATCACCACCCGTGATGCAGGATCCACGCAGCTCAGCGAGAGAGAGGGGATCCACGCATCCGGTCATTGCTTGTTATAGGTGGCTGCAGTTGCAGGGGACTGACTTCTTCACTCCAAGGAAGATTCCTTCTTCTTCTTGTGCAGGCTGAAGAGTTGCAGTCTTCTGAGGATGCATAGCGAGGAAAATGTTGCAAATCTGGCGCGAGCCCTGGAAACAATGTTGCTGAAGAGTTCTTTCTTCTTGGAAGCAGCTTGTCGGGTCCTGGAGGTTCCAGTCGCAGTTCCGGAGGCCAGAAGTTGGAGAAGAGGTTGCAGAGGAGTCCTGCTGGAATCTTGCAAGCCAAATCTGAGGACCCACCCAAGAGAGAGACCCTAAAGAGCCCTGTAAGGGGAATTGGTCACCTAACCAGACAAGCACTTATCAGGAGGGGGCTCTGACGTCACCTGCCTAGCCAGGCCACTCAGATGCTCCCAGAGTTCCCTGACAACTTTGGAAACAAGATGGCGGAATACAGGGTCCCTCTGGAGGAGCTCTGGGCACCACCCCTGGGGTGATGATGGACAGGGGAGTTGTCACTCCCCTTTCCATTGTCCAGTTTCACACCAGAGCAGGGACGGGGTCCCTAAAGCGGTGTGGACTGGTTTATGCACGTAGGGCACCAAATGTGCAATCAAAGCAAACCAGTGACTTGGGGGAGGCTACCCCTCCCAAGCCAGTCGTACCTATTTCCACAGGGAGAGAGTCTTACCTCCCTCTCCCAAAGGAAATCCTTTGTTCTGCCTTCTTGGGCTTGATCAGATCAAGCAGCAGGAGGGCAGAAATCTGTCGGAGGGGTGGCAGAAGCTGTGCTGCCCGGAAAACCCTGTAAGACTGGTGGTAGAAATGCTGGGGGTCCTCTAAGGAGCCCCCAGAGTACATGGACTCATACTTCCAATACTTGCAAAAGTATTGGGGTATGATTCCCATATTTTGATACCAAACATGCCCAGGTTCAGAGTTACCATTATGTAGCTGGACATAGGTAGTAACCTATGTCCAGTACATGCGTAAAATGGCATCCCGCACTCACAAAGTCCAGGAAAATGGATCTGGAGTTTGTGGGGGCACCTCTGCTAGTGCAGGGTTGCCCTCACACACAGGTACCTGCATTCTGCCCTCTGGGCTGAGAGGGCCTACCATGGGGGTGACCTGGTGTATTGAACTGTAGTGAAAACAGGTGCATGCACCTGTTTCACGCAGGCTGCAATGGCAGGCCTGCAGAACCCTTTGCATGGGCTGCCTATGGCTGCCAGAATAACTGCTGCAGCCCATAGGGATCCACTGGAACCCCAATGCCCTGGGTACCTAGGTACCATTTACTAGGGTCTTACTTGGGGGACCAGTATGCCAATTGTCGGAAGAAAAAGGTACAATTTAGAGGAGAGAGCAAAACTACTGGGGTCCTGGTTAGCAGGAACCCAGTAGACACAGTCAAACATACTGACAACAGGCAGAAAATGGGGGTAACTATGCTAAGAAAGAGGGTACTTTCCTACAACGGTCAATACCAAAGGTAGTAAGAACAGTGCGAAAAACCATCAAAAATTGGTACTGCGACAGGCGGATGTCAGAGCCCCCTCCTGATAGGTGGTACCATTAGCATGAATGAAAAGTGCAGAGGATTATACCATGGAACTAACAGAGAGATATGCCTTCATACGCAATACCGGGCACATATTTGATCCATGTGTCACCCTGATCAATACTATGGCTCCTTTTTCCACTGGGTCCGTGTTGGACCTCCCGAGCCTAATGGTCAGCTTGTCTGGGTGTAACCGCATGTCCGTCCATTGCAGACCAGCTACGGAATCAGTTTTGGAAGATTCCACTATCTTGCCGACCCTAAAAGCTTGGTAAAAGAATGCAGCTCCAAACAATGCAACCTCGTATGCAGAGGTGCAGACCTTATGGAGGCTCTCCGTTATGGCACCCAGCACCTATGCGTTGAGGGGCCTCCTCGTATCCCTGATCGTACCCTGCAACCCAGCCCATCCAGTTAAGGCATTCCTCACCACAAAGCAATTGGCTACATCCTGACAGCCCTTCAGTGTGGTGAAGAAATTGATGCCCACCAAATGTGCCCTTGCATAAGAAACTGGCCTGCCCTGCGACCTCAAAGCTCTAAGAACAGGCAAACCAAAGTGGGTGAAAATAGCTCAACAGCACCCTGTCCTTGTAAGAAGGTTCTGTAAGTCCTGAAGCATTTCTGTTATGCGCCTGTGTGCGCTTAGTTAAGGATTCTGCCACTAGACCTGCTAGTGTGGGGCTCCAATCCTCCACAGAGACGTTGGGAACTCTGTTATCAGCTCTGCCACTTGTGGTTGAAACTCCTGGAGTTCCTGTAACTTTGAGCATCAGCCACCTGATTATAAACACCTGGTACATGCCTAGCCTTAAAGACAACATTCTACTTTAAGCAAGGCAAGACAAGATGTTTCAATAATCTCAGGACCTGTTTGCAAGAGTCTTCCTGTTTGTTAATCACCTCGACCAGTGCCATATTTAACACCAGAATATTACTGACTTATTCTGAAAAACGGACGGCCAAACGGTAACTGCCACCACAATGGGAAACAATTCCAGAAATGCCACATTCCTAGGTAGGCCATCCACATGCCATAGTGCTGGCCAGTCTGCCCTACGCCACTGATGCTCCAAAAAGGCACCAAAACCAACACTGTCAGTCGCATCAGTAAACAAACCCAAGGACTCACTAGAAATAGGTGGTGTTGGCCAGACTACTGCTCCATTAAATTGGTTGAGAAATTCATGCTAGATCATTAAGTGCCCCCTCACTGCGGTGTGCAATCTGGTATGATGGTGCTTGTGTGTAATACCCACCATTGCCCTGGCAACTGAGCTACAGAAGGGGTGACTCATGGGGATTTTGCGGAGTGCAAAGTTGAGTTGATCAACTAAAACCTGTAGTTGATACAAGGTTACCCTTTGTGGGGTTTTGTTTGTGCAAGAGTGATTTCAGTTACCTGCATTAAGGCCTGGACTTTGTCAGGAGGTAATCTGCACTCACCAGCCACAGTATAAATTTCAATGTGCACTGATGCGGTAATAAGGAAATCAGCTCCCCCAGAGCCAAATAGCAGGTCTCTGAGTCCGGAGGACCCATAATCAGGAAGCCTTTGATGTAATGAATTATGTCATGATGGACAGTCTTGCAAAATAAATAACCACTGCAACATAGAGCTGAACTGTTCAAAATAATTATAAGAAACTGCGAAGCCTATGAGCATACACTTGTCATAGAAATATTAGCCACCATACTGAAAGCCCAATAGATGGTAATCATTGGGGTGAACCGGTAGGAGCCTGAAAGTGGACTCAGTATCTGTCTTCGCCAAGAGTTCTCCAGGCCCAGTTTGCGTAATTTAGCTAAAGCCATGTGAACATAGGCATAAGTCACAGAAGAGAGCTCAGGGTTGATTGAATCATTGACAGGTAAGCCCCTAGGTGTGCCATAAGATTATGGATTAGCCTAAACTGACCTAGCTCTTTTTTCGTCACCACACCCAAGGGGGAACACACGAAAGCAGACCATGGTGGTTTGACAAAAAGACCAGCAATCCTCCCCAAAGAACTTTCTTGCTCCAACTTCTGAGTGACTGCCCCAGGATGTGTTCGCACTGACAACAGATTGTTACAATGCAGGACAGGCACCACCCTGGGGGCCGGGATGTTGAAACCAAGAGAAAAACCATGATATAACAATTGAGCTGCCTTCCTGTTAGGGTAAAGATTAAGCCAAGGATGAAGTTTATCTAACCAGACAGGGGTGGGTAAAGCTCTACTGGCTGACTGACTTAGAAGACTCTTTTCCATTCTCCTTGGACTTCTTAACACATTTGAATACTGGATGGGAGGGGTGCCCAAAGATTGAGCATACATGTGTAAATTTACAGGATCCCACTGGCAGAGTACACAACTTTGTGTTGATAGCCAAGCATGACCCTTTTTTGTCCCCAGCACCCCACTATGAACAAAAAGGCTGTTTAAGGGGTGTCTTGTTATTCTTGCTTTCAAGCCAAACTTTAACTTCTGTTTATTTCCACCCAATCTCCGGATCTTCCACCTTAGTCAACATTAAGTCTCTATCATAATCCAACCAAGCCATCCCACCATATCTGGTGACCCTTAAGAATCTTGTTCGCATAAAAAATCATGGATGCAGCCAACTCGGACTTCGTTTCTAACATGATTGTCATGAAAACGTTCAAATCAAACAACCATTTGTAATGGACCTCTCCACTTTAGGCTTCTTCTCCTTAGAGGAGGCATCCTTCCCATCCTTTTCTTTTGCCTTGCCCATGCAGCCTTTTGGGCCCAATCAGCGAGAAAATATCCACAAATTCCCCTCTCCAGATCTTTTCTTTGACCTCGGTAGGCCCATGCAATGCCAACTTCCCTGGCTTGTAGAGCAAAGTGTCCTGCCTACAGAATGATTTGTTTGTAGAGCCACGTCCTTCACAGCACCCTCAGGTACTTTACCTGATGCCAAAACGGTAGAACCAATACTCTCGGCTGGACCCTTTGCACCCTCCTTCCGGGCTCCAAGATCAAGCCCACCTCCACTGCGTGCTTTGACCAGGGGCTCAACCTGCCACTATAAGTTGGTGATGGTGGACAACACAGAGGGAGATGGGGCCCACGGGCGGTCAATGCAATGGGTCCCGGACTCCCAGTTGTTGGATTTGCCAGCTGAGACAGCAAAGATGCAATTGAGGTCAGGACTCATGTGGATGGATCTTCCTGCACTCCTGACATCATCCTTGGATCTGTCTGTGCTACCTGAGGTAATGATCCAACCGGTTGATTCTTAGTCACCTTTGGGGCACCAGGCTCTAACCCTAATTGCCCTGAGGGATTCCCATTGTTCTGATTGAAGGGTTTCTTCAATGACTGCCTATTCTCAATCAGCAGGGCAATCATATAATTGGAGCCTGAATCTACTTGCTAGGGCTCCACGGTAATAGTATTAAGAGGAGAGGCTAGGGGCGGAGTAGCTACACCTCAGTGGAAGCCAGATGCCCCTGAGCTACCTTGGGATTCCCTTACCACTGTTGCCCCTGGACCAGATCATTCCTCTAAATTATGTGCGGATAGGCCAGATTTTTGCTTATTCATCCTCTTCATGAGAGGAAAGGCTGCCCGCAGGTCAACATTTGACCACCTAGGGCGCTCCACTGCTACCTGCTCAGGTACTGAGTCCTGCTCTGACTCAGACGCCAAGCTGCCACTCACTCCCCCATCACCCAATTTAGCTAGGAACATCTGTAATAGCTGTAACTCAGGGTCCCCGACTCTTTCTTTTGCCCTCCTTAGTACCATTAGCTGCCATTGCAGACTCAAGAAAAGTAAAAAACACACCCACCTAAAAGGACAAATATACAATTCAGTGCTCAAGAAGCGCTCACCAGAAATATCCTGCTGCAATCCTGGCCCAGGGCAGCAGCCGGCGATGGGCGTGCAAACTCAGTGTAGACAAGGCCAACACCTGTACAACGATGACACCAGGCAGGGAGGTCGGAGGGAGACCAACTTGAAATATGATAGGGCCCCAGGGAGTGGGATTTAACTCGTCCCAGGAAATGGATAGCCCCCCCCTCTGAGTGGCCAGCAGGCTAGATATGCAGGCCCCTTAAGAAGAAATGCTCCTGGTTAACTGCTAGGAGACCAAGGGCAATTGGGCTCCTGAAGAGGTGCTACTTCTTGTACTTCAAGAACAATGTTAGAAATGGGGTCTTTGGTTGACAGTCAGGTTACCCCGTGTTCAAGCAAGGACCCTCACTCTAGTCAGGGTAAAAGAGAATCACCCTCAACTAACCCCTGCTTACCCCCTTGGTAGCTTGGCAGAGCAGTAGGCTTAACTTCAGAGCGCTAGGTGTAAAGTATTTGTACCAACACACACAGTAACTTAATGAAAACACTACAAAAGGACACAACACCGGTTTAGAAAAATAGGAAATATTTATCTAAACAAAACAAGACCAAAACGACAAAAATCCGACATACACAAGTCAAGTTATGCATTTTTAGAGATTAAACTCAAAAATAGCGCTTAGAAACAAAAATGCTTCGATGAGATGTTAACACGGCGTCATGACCGAGTCGTTCCCAACAAGCCGACACCAGCGGCGCCGGACACGGAGTCGTGTAGACCCCCAAGTACAGTACCTTTGGTGAAGAGTGAAAACAAGCCGATGCGCGAAGTCGGGAATCGCGGCGTCTGTGCAAAACATTGAATCCGTGCACTTCGAGCGGCGTCGGTCACGACGTGGTGCGGCGACTTCCACGGAGTCGCGGACTTCAGCAGGGCTGCTGCGGCGTCGGGCCTGCGAAGAGCGTCACGTTCCAGCGAAGGTCACGGCGTCAGGTGCAGGCGGTGTTACCGGATTCAGCAGCGGCGTCGGTCCGAAGTCGCCCGAAGTCGATTTCCTTGGATTTCCACCAGCTTTTCTTTCAAGGGCCCAGGGACTGGATAGGGCACCACTTGTCAGAGCAGGAGTCTCTCCAGAGACTCCAGGTTCTGGCAGAGAGAAGTCTTTGCTGTCCCTGAGACTTCAAACAACAGGAGACAAGCTCTAAATCAAGCCCTTGGAGATTTCTTCACAAGATGAAAGGCACACAAAGTCCAGTCTTTGCCCTCTTACTTTGGCAGAAGCAGCACTGCAGGAAAGCTCCACAAAGCACAGTCACAGGCAGGGCAGCACTTCTTCCTCAGCTATCAGCTCTTCTCCAGGCAGAGGTTCCTCTTGGTTCCAGAAGTGTTTCTAAAGTCTGTAGATTCGGGTGTCCTTCTTATACCCATTTTAGTCTTTGAAGTCACCTTTCTTCAAAGGGGACTCACACCTACTTGTGAAATCCTGCCTTTCCCAGGCAAGGCATCAGACACACAGCAGGGGGTTGGAGCTGGCATTGTCAGAGGCAGGCACAGTCCTTTCAGATGAGAGTGACCACTCCACCGCTCCCTCCTAGTAGAGATGGCTAATCAGGAAATGCAGGTTACACCCCAGCCCCCTTTGTGTCACTGTCTAGTGCGAGGTGAAAAACAACCCAACTGTCAAACTGACCCAGACAGGGAATCCACAAACAAGGAGAGTCACAGAATGGTTTAAGCAAGAAAATGCTTACTTTCTAAAAGTGGCATTTTCAAACGCACAATCTTAAAATCAACTTTACTAAAAGATGTATTTTTTAATTGTGAGTTCAGGGACCCCAAACTCCATGTGTCCATCTACTCTCTAGGGGAATCTACACTTTAATCATATTTAAACGTAGCCCCCATATTATCCTACGAGAGAGATAGGCCTTGCAACAGTGAAAAACGAAATTGGCAGTATTTCACTGTCAGGACATATAAACCACATTACTATATGTCCTACCTTATCCATACACTCTACCCTGCCCTTAGGGCTACATAGGGCCTACCTTAGGGGTGCCTTACATGTAAGAAAAGGGAAGGTTTAGGCCTGGCAAGTGGGTACACTTGCCAAGTCGAATTTACAATGTAAAAATACACTTACAGACACTGCAGCGGCAGGTCTGAGACATGATTACAGGGTTACTTGTGTGGGTGGCACAACCAGTGCTGCCAGCCCACTAGTAACATTTGATTTACAGGCCCTAGGCACCTCTAGTGCACTTTACTAGGGACTTAACAGTAAAACAAATATGCCAATCATGGATAAACCAATTACATACAATTTACACAGAGAGCATATGCACTTTAGCACTGGTTAGCAGTGATAAAGTGCTCAGAGTTCAAAAGCCAACAGCAACAGGTCAGAAAAAAATAGGAGATAGGAGGCAAAAAGATTGGGGATGACCCTGCAGAAGCAAAAAAGTCCAACACGACCCCCTACCAGCCTAAAGCCAGGGGAGAACAATCAATACCTTGATGTACTTCCCTGATTGGGGCGATAGAACAAGGACCCAGGCCCACAACAGCAGGGGCATGTTCCAGTTCTACGCCTTCCTGACTCCAGTTGGATCCCTCTGTCCATACTCTCAGGGCCCACTAAGCTAACCCATGGGGAACCCTTCTCCACATCTGCAGACACCATCTGTGCAGCACCTAACTTTACTTTGTTCACAGATGTATCCCAATGGGCAGATAGTACCACCAGGGCCAACACAGTGGTGTTGCCCACTCCACCCTCGGGGTGTGACTCTCGTCCCCCCTCCAGGGGCAGCTCTGTCCACCAGGATAGCAAGCCACGGTGGCCCCGGACAACTGTCAGGGATGAGAGCCGGACCTCAGGCCTCTCCAACCACTGTGACTGCGGAGAGTGGGGGGCGGTAGCCCCAGGTGCCTGGCACCCTTTGACCACTCTCTCTTCCACCAGGTCAGGGATGACAACCTGACCCTGGTCCTTCCCTCTGGGGCTCTGTACCCTCCCTGCAGAAACGGCACCCCCAGAGTCAAAAACTGTCAGGGTGCTTGTAGAAGCAGTCCTGCACAATTCTTCCACCAGTGTAGGGCTGGTAACCTGCAACTGGTCCGCCAACCTGGGGTCTGTACCTTCAGGATGGACCAGGGCCAGGGCCAGGGGTGAGGCTTCCCTCCCCCTGCCCTCCCTTCTGGGGTCCTGCACCCCCCAACTAGGAGTTGGCCCCTCAGAAGGCAACATGGGTTGGGCACTGTTAGCAGTAGCCCCTTCCTCCAGGTCAGGGGGGACACCCTGAACCTGATCCTCCAGTCCAGGGTCTGTACCCACAGACTGGACCACCGCCTGGCAACCCAGGACTTCCTGGGGGGCATACCTACCCCCCACCAGGTCAGAGATTACCCTCTGAACCTGTTCATCCAACCTAGAGTCACCACCCTGCGGTTGAACCACTGCCTGGCACACCAGGACTTCCTTGGGAGCACACTTACCCCCCATCAGGTCAGAGTTTACCCCCTGAACCTGATCATTCAACACAGAGTCACCACCCTGCGGTTGAACCTTTGCCTGGCACACCAGGACTTCCAGGGGGGCACACTTACCCCCCTCTAGGGACACACTGTCCCCAAGGGCCTCACAAGAGTCTGGCTGGCGCAGGTCCCCTGACCTCTGCCCATCTGACAGAGTCTGGATTCCCCCCAACCCAGAAATGGTCCCACCAAGGTCATTCCTGGGGGGCTCTGCTCTCAGAGCTGACCCCTGAACCTCCAGGTTCCCCACTGGGGTCCGCAACCCCCTCTCAACCCTCTGTCTGGACTTCTGCACCCCCTCACTAGGAGTGGTAAAGCCAGACAATCGAACTGGTGGGACGCTGGCTACAGCCGCCCCCCCAAGTTCTCCTGACACTGTGGGGTCTCCCTCAACAGATGGCCCTATGGTACAGGCTAGGCTCTCCTCCTGGTGTTCCCTCATGGAACCCTCCAGGACCTGGGACCGGATCTCAGGCACCTTGGGCCTCAACCCATCTCCATTCCCTCTCCTCTGAGACTGGACATGGGGTCTCTCACCCATCCCACTACACTGGGACCTCCCTGGGACACTACAATCCTTCCCTACCTCACCTGGTTGGGAACTACCTAGACCACTCCTCTCAGGAGCACCCCCAAATGCCTCTTCAGACTCTCTGGTACTCACCCAGAAGTCTGCCTCCATTGTAAGCTCCCTGGGGTCAGAGAACTCACACTCCACCTGGTGTTGGCATAGCTCTGGAAAATAAGTACTAGACATATGCTCTCCAGCAATTACATCACTCACCCACTCACATGAATTAAACAAAGTACCCTTCACCCAACCATCCAGTGAATCTGCTTTGAAAAAGCACCCCACCTCACCCTCCTGAGACTGGTGAGACAGTACCTGACTGTCCCTGACACTCAACCCACACTCTTCTGGGATGTCTTCACACTCCATAACCAGGACTTCTACCGGGGGGAACCCCTCTCCCTGTCACTCTCACCTAGAGTCAGTAGAGTGTCCCTCCCACCAGTAAGAATATGACTCCCCATGCCAGTTCCCCAATCCACCTCAGGGACCCTGTGCATCACTGGAGCTACCTCATACCCCTGAACCTCCTGGTGTGTGTTAACTCCCTCCTTCAAGTAGGGCACCACATCTCTGGGCATGTGCACTTCTTCAGCAGCACTAGATATAAAATTGTTGCTGCCACCATTCCAGCTGGATTCAGCCCTCATGACTTCCAGCTCCTTCATTTTGAGCTCATAAGCCCAAATCCTCTTTTTGATCTCTAAGTCCCTCCTCCTTTCTTACAACTCCTTCTCCCTTTGCATCCTCAACTCCTTGAACTTAAACCGGCGAGCCCTCTCTGCCTGTCTGTCCTGCAACTCTTCAGGAGTCAGACACTTGGGTGGCACCCTGCTACTCCTCCTGGGGACCGTCCCCCCAGGCGTAACAGGTACCTCCACTACACCACTGTGTATCCTCTGCACTTCCCCACCCACATTCTCCTCCTCTGTGTGCCCTTCAGCCTCCTTGATTGTCACCCAGGCCCTCTATGCCTTTTGCAGCTCCCCCTCCCCGGTGGAGCTCTCAGTGGGACAATCAAGATCTTTAAGGAACTGTTTCAATTGAGCAACTGAGTACTCCTTCAGTTTCTCTATTTCAAACACAGCTCCAGCTGTTGCATCTCCAGATTGAGACATGATGGTCACAAGTGCAAAGTTCCAAAGGCAGAAAATAAGTTCCCAATGAAGTAAAAAGGATCCGTCAATGGATCATCAAATTAATGGAAGTAGAACAAAAAGGAGTCCTTAAGAGAAAAAGCAAAAGATCACCAAACAAGTAGTATGTGGTCACGTAGTGGTCAGAACTCAAACAGTACTGTACACTCAATCACTGTATGTCAGGTACAAATACAAGTCCAAATCCCAACCGCTAATCACCAATGTTAGAAATGGGGTCTTTGGTTGACAGTCAGGTTACCCCGTGTTCAAGCAAGGACCCTCACTCTAGTCAGGGTAAAAGAGAATCACCCTCAGCTAACCCCTGCTTACCCCCTTGGTAGCTTGGCAGAGCAGTAGGCTTAACTTCAGAGCGCTAGGTGTAAAGTATTTGTACCAACACACACAGTAACTTAATGAAAACACTACAAAAGGACACAGCACCGGTTTAGAGACATAGGAAATATTTATCTAAACAAAACAAGACCAAAACGACAAAAATCCGACATACACAAGTCAAGTTATGAATTTTTAGAGATTAAACTCAAAAATAGCGCTTAGAAACAAAAATGCTTCAATGAGATGTTAACACGGCATCGTGACCGAGTCGTTCCCAACAAGCCGACACCAGCGGCGCCGGACACGGAGTCGTGTAGACCCCCAAGTACAGTACCTTTGGTGAAGAGTGAAAACAAGCCGATGCGCAAAGTCGGGAATCGCGGCGTCTGTGCGAAACGTTGAATCCGTGCACTTCGAGCGGCGTCGGTCACGACGTGTTGCAGCGACTTCCACGGAGTCGCGGACTTCAGCGGGGCGGCTGCGGCGTCGGGCCTGCGAAGAGCGTCACGTTCCAGCGAAGGTCACGGCGTCAGGTGCAGGCGGTGTTACCAGATTCAGCAGCGGCGTCGGTCCGAAGTCGATTTCCTTGGATTTCCACCAGCTTTTCTTTCAAGGGCCCAGGGACTGGATAGGGCACCACTTGTCAGAGCAGGAGTCTCTCCAGAGACTCCAGGTGCTGGCAGAGAGAAGTCTTTGCTGTCCCTGAGACTTCAAACAACAGGAGACAAGCTCTAAATCAAGCCCTTGGAGATTTCTTCACAAGATGGAAGGCACACAAAGTCCAGTCTTTGCCCTCTTACTCTGGCAGAAGCAGCACTGCAGGAAAGCTCCACAAAGCACAGTCACAGGCAGGGCAGCACTTCTTCCTCAGCTATCAGCTCTTCTCCAGGCAGAGGTTCCTCTTGGTTCCAGAAGTGTTTCTAAAGTCTTTAGATTTGGGTGCCCTTCTTATACCCATTTTAGTCTTTGAAGTCACCTTTCTTCAAAGGGGACTCACACCTACTTGTGAAATCCTGCCTTGCCCAGGCAAGGCATCAGACACACAGCAGGGGGTTGGAGCTGGCATTGTCAGAGGCAGGCACAGTCCTTTCAGATGAGAGTGACCACTCCACCGCTCCCTCCTAGCAGAGATGGCTAATCAGGAAATGCAGGTAACACCCCAGCCCCCTTTGTGTCACTGTCTAGTGCGAGGTGAAAAACAACCCAACTGTCAAACTGACCCAGACAGGGAATCCACAAACAAGGAGAGTCACAGAATGGTTTAAGCAAGAAAATGCTTACTTTCTAAAAGTGGCATTTTCAAACGCACAATCTTAAAATCAACTTTACTAAAAGATGTATTTTTTAATTGTGAGTTCAGGGACCCCAAACTCCACGTGTCCATCTACTCTCTAGGGGAATCTACACTTTAATCATATTTAAACGTAGCCCCCATATTATCCTACGAGAGAGACAGGCCTTGCAACAGTGAAAAACGAAATTGGCAGTATTTCACTGTCAGGACATATAAACCACATTACTATATGTCCTACCTTATCCATACACTGTACCCTGCCCTTGGGGCTACCTAGGGCCTACCTTAGGGGTGCCTTACATGTAAGAAAAGGGAAGGTTTAGGCCTGGCAAGTGGGTACACTTGCCAAGTCGAATTTACAGTGTAAAAATACACTTACAGACACTGCAGCGGCAGGTCTGAGACATGATTACAGGGTTACTTGTGTGGGTGGCACAACCAGTGCTGCAGGCCCACTAGTAACATTTGATTTACAGGCCCTAGGCACCTCTAGTGCAATTTACTAGGGACTTAACAGTAAAACAAATATGCCAATCATGGATAAACCAATTACATACAATTTACACAGAGAGCATATGCACTTTAGCACTGGTTAGCAGTGGTAAAGTGCTCAGAGTTCAAAAGCCAACAGCAACAGGTCAGAAAAAAAAAGGAGGTAGGAGGCAAAAAGATTGGGGATGACCCTGCAGAAGCAAAAAAGTCCAACACGACCCCCTACCAGCCTAAAGCCAGGGGAGAACAATCAATACCTTGATGTACTTCCCTGATTGGGGCGATAGAACAAGGACCCAGGCCCACAACAGCAGGGGCATGTTCCAGTTCTACGCCTTCCTGACTCCAGTTGGATCCCTCTCTCCATACTCTCAGGGCCCACTAAGCTAACCCATGGGGAACCCTTCTCCACATCTGCAGACACCATCTGTGCAGCACCTAACTTTACTTTGTTCACAGATGTATCCCAATGGGCAGATAGTACCACCAGGGCCAACACAGTGGTGTTGCCCACTCCACCCCCGGGGTGTGACTCTCGTCCCCCCTCCAGGGGCAACTCTGTCCACCAGGATAGCAAGCCACGGTGGCCCCGGACAACTGTCAGGGATGAGAGCCGGACCTCAGGCCTCTCCAACCACTGTGACTGCGGAGAGTGGGGGGCGGTAGCCCCAGGTGCCTGGCACCCTTTGACCACTCTCTCTTCCACCAGGTCAGGGATGACAACCTGACCCTGGTCCTTCCCTCTGGGGCTCTGTACCCTCCCTGCAGAAGCGGCACCCCCAGAGTCAAAAACTGTCAGGGTGCTTGTAGAAGGAATCCTGCACAATTCTTCCACCAGTGTAGGGCTGGTAACCTGCAACTGGTCCGCCAACCTGGGGTCTGTACCTTCAGGTCCAACAAACAACATATATATATATATATATATATACATACACACACACACACACACACACACATTTATATATTTGCAAATGCAATGCTTAATAACGTGGACAAGAACTCACAGACAGAACACTAGCTCTGCATACCCTAAGAGCACAAAGTTGCGTTGATCTAAACAACCATTTAGGCATCCCTTAGAATTGTGGTCAAACTGAGGACTTGCCTTACTGATGCGGCCAATAAGAAGGAGCCCACAACCGCTCCACAGCCTGTGAAAAAAGAGAAAAAGTAGCCCAGAAACCAGACGGAAAACATGGAACCTCGTATGTTTTCAATACTTGGTTGCTGCGCTCGAGGAGGCTAAACCCTGGAAAAGGCATGAGGTATGCATGCCTTTCACTAATGAAAGCAAGCAGATTTTAAAAGGCAAGCCCACGAACCAATGAAAGAGAGTGACGTGACATGGGCGTGGTTTAAAGCCCAAAGAGAGATTACAACACAGGACGGAGCACTTTGCGCTCGCACCTAAAAAGGGGCCTACAAGACAATCCATGCACAGATGGAAAGGCGGGCGTTCCCCGCCAAGGAAAAGGAGAAGGGGAGCGGCCTGTGATCCCTGCAGCACAAAATGAAGGCACCGGCAACTCAAGCAATCTCCAGGTCGGATGTGTTGACGCAGTGTCCGCTCCAACTGTTGCAAAGCCGCTGATTGAAAGGAGGCTGCAAGAACAGCCGCGGGCTAAATGGACCCGACTATAGCGATGACAGTAACAGACATGACATCATCCAAGGTGCGCCTCTCTTTGGAATGTTTGCCTCGTGTCGCGAGTGAAGGTTCTTGTGCTTGCCCCCTCCTCCTGTCCATGGAAGGGGCCCAATACATTGGTGGACCCGGGCCCTAACGCCGCACCCAGGTAAGTCGGGGGCGCTCCCGTTCCCCCTTACTCTGGAAGTCTCCTGTTTCTGCTGCAGTTAACCTCGCCATCTGGGGAGAGTGACAGAGGCTCCCAGAGGGGCCTGGGCTTTCAAAACTGGCCTGCAAGGGCTCGAGCCCACTGGGGAAATGCCCTGTGGAATAAAAGGCCTGTCCGGGCCCTGCTGCTACCAAGGGATGGTCAAGACTAACACAGCAATGGGCCAGCAACTGTACTACGGGCACTAATGTAAGCAATTGGGATCCAGTTGACCCCTCAAACCTTTATTGCTCAGCAAGAAAGGACGGACGGCTCGTAACAAAAAATTAGGCAATGTAACCCCCTTACAAAGGGTAGTCCTTGAATTCGGAATGCAGCATTGAAGGGTGACATAACATAAATTATTTTGTTTATGGTGTTGTACATAAAAAATGACATGAGCTTGATAACGCGTCCTAATCTAGATAATTTATTCGCTCTGGTACTCGTTTTAGGCCGATGAATCTTTTGACCCTGATTGAAGTCTCCTTAAGACGAGATAACTAATCAACATGTCAACCAATAAATCAGTAACCTCATCAATATTCACAATAGCAAATCAATCGGATTAATCAATAACATCAATAAAATTGAAACACACCATGACCTTTCAGTCATGAATAACCACACAGAATTCAGTAACATTTATGATATTTATTCCCTATTGATTACACTCTACTAGCAAGTTTATTAGTCTCAAAACCAGAAAACACATCAACAATGTCATAAAATGGCAACTTGAATGAGAATTCATCAAAGCAAAGATCATAAACATTAGAACATAGCACAACGTCAACATGGATTAACTTTAGCAGAGTATCATTAGCGCATTATTCAACAAAGCATAGATTCAGTCATTTGTCTATTTGCGTCCGTTTAGTGAACTCCTTAACTAGCCTCAAATCAGCATTAGCATGTTGGGCTTCATGCAAAACAATTTAGCAACACAAATTTAGATAACATCTAACTATGGTCTCTATCAAAAGAAGCAGTTGGTACCTAGAAAGAAAAGGCAAACAGACAATTACAATTTCATTATCATATAGTTACCCTCCGTAATGAGTCAGCATACAGAGTCAGCCTTCGTCCTCAGGACATCAGTTGATTCGCCATCAGCCAGGAAACACAGCAAAGTTCAGCAAGAAGGGCAATAAGGAATACCTCCCTCATAAGGAGGAAAAGTATAGAACGGGCTAGGCAAGGGTGATGATGGTTTGAAGAGATAAACCACAAAGTCTTTAAGACAGAGTGACAAAGTGTCTAGGCAATAGCAAAGGCACGTAATAGTTATGGCAAAGGAATGGCATAGATTGGCTCGGAATGGCAAGGAATGGTGAAGAATGGCATATTGGCAGAGAGTGGCTGATTTCTCCGCGGGTCATGCGTTATATTAAAATTGTCGAACAAGTCTCTAATTTCCAATTGGTCAATATTTGGTGCATCATTATTCTCCATCCAATAGTTTACTTCTCGCCTCATTAAGATTGTCACCCCATAACAGTTCTCATGCAGCTCATTGGTTCCTGGGTTTGACGCCTCCAACGGGTAGAATGTCAGGTGAGGAATAAGTGACATTTTTTACTCAAGTCAGTAGTCTCATTGTCTTCCCTAGTCTAAATGACCTTGTACCTGTTGCGAATTATACTGTTGCGCTCCACAAGAATGTCTCCTTGAAAAAGTCGGGTTCTCATGAGAAGATTTACTACGGTTACACACACATCTCTAACACCTGGAAAAGTACAGCTTCATGTCCTTCAGCAAGTCAGCACATTGCACGTTAGAAAAACACATTTAATATGAAACTAGGCAGCTAGGCCCCGACTCATGCTAACTAAGGCCTAGTGATGAATTAGCAAAACCTTAACATATAACTCTTAATACTAATACAAAATCATACATTAGTACATTAATATTTCATTATTAGTCAATTTCATTAATCATCGAATACAATGGTGGCCACTCCCCGTGGGCACATTTCATACACATGCATTAACATTTACATTTTGTATGCGATTTCACTAAGCATTATATTGCGAGCTTCTCATGTTAATTATTAGATTTTAATCACACTCCATCAAGCTCAAAGAAAGCATTTCAGTGTGATTACACAATATAAAGCAAACACCTTGGATATGAGATGACATGGACTAGTTTATCTGTGGAAGACTGAATGGCTAGCATTGATCTAAGTAAAATAGGTATCTTAAAATGTCATAAAAAGCTGCCACAGGGAGACAAGAACCAGGACATGGGTGGGGAGTGCATGAGAAATTGAGGATTGCCTTGTGTTTCCGAGCCTCTGGCCCACAGGATAGGCTGGTTCCTAACTATGCCGACTAATTGAGAAAGCATCAGTAGCACCTTCTTACTGTGCCCAAATGAGAGACACTGACTGGTCATATTGAATAACACTCCACATACCCTGAGATGGAACCCCTGACAACCACAACAGGCAAAAAGATAATAACAAAGATAACTACAGTACTGACCAACCAAGATCTAATACTAACTGTGTGTGAAAATACTACAACTGATTTAGAAGTAAACATCAACAAATAAAGCTGATCCATGACAAAGAACACAAGAGAGTCTGGTAGCTGAGTTCCTGCTGCACCAGAACATATACCTGTAAATATCTAAACGTAGAACCTGCAAGGTCTACAAACTACTAAGTAATGATGCAACTCTAATAACAGAACTTCTAATGCTAAATACTTTCAGAGCTACAGGGATTAGATACAACTAAAAGCCCAAACGACTCTGATAGCAGAGCTTCCACTACTTATTAAGAAGAGAGGGAACAAGTTGATAAAAGAGAACTAAAGTGCAATGTTCTGGTAGCAGAGCTTCTGCTGCTCCGTAACTAACCACATCAAAAAAACTTGGAGACTGCAATGGGCTACAACCCATTAAATATCCAGGACTGACTGACAGCTGATTAGAATAAATGGATTAGACCCATAATGACCAACTGCATCAGAGTTTAGTAGCTAACAGTCCTCTTCTGCAGACCAGTTTGGAAAAAATATCACTTCAGTCAATAGACTACATCCCGTAAGGCCCCATCAGTTCTAAGAAAACTGGGGTCCATATTTACAAGAAATGATGCATCGCTGCATCAAAAAAAACGTACAATGCACAGAAATCCGTTACAATGCCATGGATGCACCAAATTTAATATATGGGGCACCATGGCGCAAGGACGCAAGGTGCGTCAGTAATTGATGAATTCTCCCTCACATTATCCATCACCACACTCACCAAAAAGTCCAAGTACTCCATTGCATCCCTATCACGATACCTAAACATGCAGTGAGGAGCTTATTTCCAAGGCCCTCTGCGCCGTCGGACCGTTACTTTTAGTGATGGTCCAGCAGCACACTCTGCAGGGCCATATTTGCAGGGCCACATAAACCCACTCTGCGTGGCTTTTCATGGCCTTGTAAATATGGACTGAGGCAATGCAGCACAAGTCGTCGCATTGCCTCACCCTACGACCGGAAGGTGTGCCATGGCCGTTACGTTGGGTGTTCCCACATAGCACTAATGGCATTTGCCACATTCCCAGATTTACGAGATTTGAAGCTGGGAACGTGTCAAAAGCCTACGCCTTCTCGGTATCCCTTCCTGCATCAAAATAATCATCATGGCAAAGCAGACCCCCTTGCACCATGGTGCAAGGGTGCCTTCATTGGCGCATGGCAGCCCCTTGTGCGCCAGCGCAGGGGAAAAGGAAAAGAATGCGCCATATCTTATAAATATGGTGCATTCCTGCCCTTTTCTTTTGACGCAGGGCAGCAAGAAGGCTTGTTTTATGTTATACTTACCACTTTAATTTTTACCACACAAATGCCTTTACCAACCATGCCTTAACAATGAAATTTTTGTGGTAAAGGCATGTGTGGTAAAGGCATATGTGTGTTAAAAACGTTCTTGTAAATGCATGCGTGGTAATGACGCATGCGTTGTAGTGCCCGCATTGTAAAGGCATGTGTGGTAAACGCATGCGTGGATCCCCAACGTACAGATCTATGACACCGTGCTAATCAAAGCCTGCTGTCCTCATGGCTAATTACATATGCACTTCAATACTTAGCCCCTCTGAGACATGGTGGCGAAAATAATAGTGACAGTCTAGCCTCACTCGTAATGTATTCTAGCTTAAAAAAATCCTAAAATCCCTGTGGATCTTGTGTCTGTAGGGAACAAAAAGTGATCTACCATACCTTACGAGCTCATATATAAAATAATTTATTTTAACTGTACTGGCCATATGGATGTACACCATATGTTATGCACTGGAATGAGTTTGTGAGCACCAAGTATTTTTGTCACTAATATGTAATGGAAGTCTTGATTATTTGATGGTTATAATAAATGTACCTTTTTAACAAAATGTACTAAATAAGTTACATTAAGAGTATATTAAGTAATTAACGTATGTACAACTTTACGGACCTCTGTTTTCTGTAACTTTCACAACTACAGTTTGTCTGTACTTCTTACTGTTTCTATGGCTTGACTGCTATTCATCCCATCGTGGAATGTATGTAATTGGTATGAATCACTAAGATGCAACAAAATGTGTCTAAAAAAACTGGTACAAATTCAGTTTGATGGTTATAGTAAATATATCTATTTACCAAAACGTTCCAAATAAGAGACATGAAGGCCCTCATTACGAGTGTGGTGGTCGGACCACCACCAAAGTGGCGGTCCGATCTCCATATTACGACCGTGGCGTAAACCGGCCCAAAAGTGGCGGTGCCGGCAGTCTTAATCCACCAGGGCAGCGCTGCAAGCAGCACTGCCTTGGGGATTACGACTCCCGAGTCCGAAAGATTTTGCATGGCAGTTCGACTGCCATGCAAAGGCTGGCGGAGATGGGGTCCCCATGGGGGCCCCTGTACTTGGCCTGGGCAGTGCAGGGGCCCCCATCGAAAACCCCATCGCGGTTTTCACTGCCTGATTTAGAGTGAAACCCACGACGGCTGCTGTCACTCCTGACGCACCGCAACATTGCAGCTGGCTTGATTACGAGCTGGCATCAATGTTGTGGTGAATTTCCCACTGGGCCAGTGGGACACTCGTAATAGGACCAGCGAGCAGAAGACCGGAGTGGCGGTCTTCAAACTCATAATGAGGCCCTAAGTGTATATTAAGTAATGAACGTACAACTTTAGTGACCTCCGTTTTCTGTAACTTTCACAACATCACATAATCGGGAACTGCGGATGCCACCCTCTGATGAGTCAGCAGAGCACCTGAAGCAGTCAACTTTGATCGTTGAATGAAGACTCAACAGGCATCCAGTGTCAGTGATGGCCTCAATCACATATATGTTAAAACCACCCTGTTAAACATCATGAGAAAGAGATCTGTGAAAGTAATCCTTCGAGGAAGTGAGAGCCATATGCACATATTTTGACATCAGCTGGTTCTAACCTTGTGCACCATGCAGCTTTGCAAATCCTGGTTCAGCCCTTTTGGTTATGGTGGATACTGTGCCAGGTAGGAAAGGAAATCCCGCTCTATTGATCTTTAAGTTAAAAATTAAATCAGTGATGTCACCATCTTCCATTAATAGGTTGCTTTTAATACAGTATACCCTGCCCATGTGTTGAAGCACATGTTCGAGAGATTCAGATGGGATTACTTATAGCCTACCTTTCATCTTTGACTTCTATCACTAGTTACTTGGTTATTTGTTATTCGTGTGTAGTTTTGTGAGTAAGCAGGCTATGTGCGAGGGCTGCACACTTTCCTGAAATGACCCTTTGTTTCGCATGCAACACATGTCCCTGAGTTCAGGGGCCTGTGGCCACACCTGCCACATTCGACGTTTGGTCCTTCAGGTGGGAATCTCTGACCGGTATATTTCACCATGTGCATCCTCTGTGTGCTTGGAGAGATTCACTGGCTGCTTGCACGTCAGCTTTGTGAGCCTACAGAGCCACAGCAAAGAGTTTCTAATATATTGTGGGCTTCTGCAGCTGCTTGTTTCTAAATTCAAATGACTCACAGCCAGCAATTATTTGTGATCGACGTGCCTTCTTGCAGCTGTATTTGCTAAACGCACAGTCCTGCATGCACGTCTTCAGATGCGTGACACATGGATAAATTGCCTCTCAACATTTCTTATGCACGGAATAGGAGATACTCTGTGATTAATCTTCATTTGAGGCAGTCAGTACTTCATTTAACTGTTTTAAAACGTGCTTATGTGTCAATATTTGTGAGTCCAAAAACAGTATCTTGGAAATGGGACCCTACAACGTGCATCTGGGGGCCTTTTGGTCTCCTGATCCTTCACAACCAGGACTGTGATGCAGATGTAACAACCCCTGGCACTGCCAATAGTGCTAGCTCTTGAACACACTGGCAAGCCAGACCTAGAAATCCATGTGCTGCTGCTGAAAGTAACTCCATAAATTATCTAGTTGTCTAAGACACTTTAATAGCATTGCAATGGCATGTGTGTGCCACTAAAAGTTCAAGCTCAAGCTCATGCACATAGTTAAACAAAACGTTCACAGTTGTTTGAAGAGAAACACTTTTTTGTGGAAGCACACAATTTCTGCCCAATCAACACAGGTACTTGTAGCTCCTAACGTGTGGGCGGAGCCAACGCTCCTCTCCTGGTGATAGTCGCATAATCTTCTGGCAACAACTGCACTGTCAAGCCAGACCATAAAAATGTGATGCATGGGGCCAGTCTGATACTGTAGTTCATGGACTGACTGATGGTGAAATATGGCGACATGCCAAGGGCTGTCTTTCAACAGATTGATCTTTCAAGACGCTGCTGCTCAGTGGCACAAGCTCATCCTTGTCGCCAGAATAATACATCAGTAACCACAGATACAGTAGGTCTTGCAGGAAGATTCATTTTGTGTTGTATTTTAACATTTAAATATCACTTACTACCACTATGTGGGGTGCTAATGTACTTGCCTACCTGAGTAGCGTATGTGGGAAGCATTTCCCTGTTGTGTGAGATGATCTCTGAGGTGCAGTTATGATGTTATGGTGCAGCACTTAGCAGTGTTGTTGATGGAGAGGTGTGAGAGAGGCACACAGTTTATGGTTTTGAGTAATCTTGCAGCTTTGAACAGCTCTGCAGTTCTGTTTATGGTATTTCCTACCTATGTTCACAGACAACTAAGCTGGTTGTCGCACTGGGTTGTCCTTTCTGAGATTTTTCGTTTAAAGTTTATGGGCACGACTAGGCATAGGTCGAGGGAGAGATGGTGGGAAGATCTAGTGGAACGAGCTTAGTTACTATCATCCCATAATGACTGTCACTGTGAGATGTTAAGAAGCTTAATATGTAGCTTATCGGGACTTGCAGTGGTGGTCACAATTAGAATCTTCAGCTGTAAGTGGCAGATTTCTTCATTATTCCCTGTTCAGTTGACGGTGGGTGGTTTCTTGCTGTGGTTTGGTACAGTACTGGGTGACAAACATGACCTATAGAGGTTCTCTCTTTTTTAATTAGGAAACATGATACATGAATATAAATGATCATATATACATAAATAGCAGTGCGACCTTAAAATCATCATTAAAGTATATGATAGAAAGGATATAAAAGCAGTTATGACACATAGAGACATAATTGTTAAATTCATAAAATCTCCATATAAAAGGATAAAAGTGGCTGTATCCAGTTAATGACTCGATCCCAAGCTTGCTTTAGCTGCCAACTGTTATTTAGGCAAGGGGGCTCTACATCCAGCCAAGATTTGGTTATAAAGAGCCTAGCTATCACAATAGATTTAGAAGTCGGGGTGCAAATAGGGGCCTGATACATACTTTTTTAGCGCTGCATTTGCGTCATTTTTTCACGCAAAAGCGGCGCAAACGTACAAAATATAATTGAATTTTGTAAGTTTGCGCCGCATTTGCGTAAAAAAATGCAGCAAATGCGGCGCTAAAAAAGTATGAATCAGGCCCGAGGTGTGTCCTGTTCGCTGAATGGACATACTAAAAAAGAGTGTCAGAAGATGCACATGAGAGGGACAACAGTACAAATAAGCATTGCGAAACACCAGAAGACTGGTTTTAATGTGCTAATGCATGCACGTAGCCACAGTGCTCTTTGCTTGTGTTGCATGTACAACTACTGAGTACTACATCAAAGGTAGATGTATTGACTTTTCCTGTGCTGAGTTAAAAGTTGCAAAAAAGGTTGCTTTATATATAGATTGCATATAAAAAAATAAAGTACTGAATGCAACAAATCTTAGGATGTTTTGAGTGAGTGGTGTTTATCATGTAGATTTAAAAATCCTTCACTACAAAAATCACAATACATTCAAAGATATACATATTTAAAAATAACATCAAAAACAAATACAGTACAGTACACTGACAATTTTGTCTTTAGCAGTTTCCTCTAGACAGACTGAAGGGGTTGATTTACATCTTTGCTGTAAGGACACTCCATCGCAACATAGTACCCTTAGCGCCAAGACAGTGGTCTGCCTGCTGAATTTAGATGCGGGCAGATCATAGCTGTAACCATGGCGGAGACTACTCTGTCTCTGCCATGGTTATACCCATTTAACGGTTCAACAGAGTAGGGGCCGTCGGCAGCTATCGTCTATGTCCGCCCACCTAATTTAGGTGGCCGGACCCTGAGGTCAGTTTTCACTGCCCATTGCCACCAGGTGAACTCTGGTGGCAAGAGGCAGTGAAAACTGTTTAATACCCCCCTTACCATGGGAGATAACGTCCATGGCCAAGGGAGCATTTTTTCTATTTTCAAAAAGAAAACAAAAAAAGTAAGTTTGACAGACTGCTCCGTCATGTTGACGGAGCCATGTGCCAAACTTGAAGAAGCACTGACAGGAGCGCTGTGATGGTGGTTACTGCCAATAAATTTGAAATGACCACCAGCTTGGCAAATCGTTTCTAAATTTAGCAGGTGGGGTAGTCTCGGCCTGGAGGACTTTAATTATGCCACCAGGTCAACGGAGACTACTATGTTGCCAAATATTACATTGTGCCCCATAACATTCAATCTACTTATTTGCTAGGTTCAAAATTAATTCATAGTACTTTGCTGGCCGACTGTAAACAGGTAGCTGTTGGTCTGCAAAACACCACAAATAAATAAACTACATTTTTCACTAAAGCAAAGCAGCTTTAGTCTAAAAAATAGGTCTACATCCTTTTGCCTGAGAAAATGGCTGAACTTTCTTCTACAGTTAAGCAGTTAAGACCAAAGACAAACAATATGTCCTACTGTTTCAGAAGCTTTATTGCATAGACAGCATATTCTTTGCGATTTATCCAGTTTATGCTAGCGCCCTTCAAACTGTGAAGTCAAAATAAATAATCGTAATCTGTAGAAAATCAGATTAAAAATGTCATTCTACATTACTATCAAGATATGGATGTCTCGTGTTGGTATATTGGTGTTGTACATAGCTAGAGGTTTTATAACCAGATAGTCCTATGTCAGTGGTATAAAAGATGTTTTTATGTTATTTTTTAGTAGCTGTTCAGGTTGAACGATGTTCATGTTAGAGAGCATGTCCACGGTAGGAAGTTTATAAACCTGAGTAATTTTATTTAAAGTTTTGCCATGAATCATTGGGTATAGTTAGAACAAAAATGTTTATTAATTACATATGCTAAAGAGTGCTTCTTAACATTAGCACAGCTAATTATATAATTTACAAATGGTAGAATAACAAAACAAGCTAAAGACATAAGGCCAAATTCTAGGTGGATTCTACGGTGGCGAGTGGAGGATTTAAGTTTAAAATTACAACAAAGGCATTTGATGAAAAGTTTTTGCAGGATTACAATAACCTTATTTGTATAAACAAGTGACCCATATAAGATGGAATTAGCTTCACATTACTGACAGTCAAAGTTGGAACAATGGCACACCCCTATATGTACTAGAGACACACTTAATAGCATTAGTGACACCCAGAGATTTAGGGATTACTTTGGAAGTGTGAGTCCTCCAGTTAAACCTACTATCAAACATGATAACTAAGTAAGGATCAATAGTAACTAATGTGATAGTAAAAGAGTCCATGACACATTTAAATCAATGGTTACTAGTTCCCACTCTCATGAGTTTAGTTTTAGCTAGATTAATCTGAAGACAGTGTGCTACATTATAATCATTCAATAGATTTAGTTGTTTCTGAAGACCCATTTGATTCGATGATGGGATAATCAAACCATAAGCATATGCCAAGTGAATTATCTTCTTGTTCCTTAGCTTTGGCCTAAAGCGTTCACATTATTCAAGTTAACAGATAAATCTAAGTATAAACAGAAAAACAGGAGGCTAATATGCAACCCTGTTTTAGACTATTTTGTTCTTATTCTTGGTGTAAGGCTGTGCCAATAAGACCTTGTTACTTGCACCTAGTTGTCAACGTAATTTAATTAAAAAATGAAGTAGAGTCTGATTAATACCCCAAGCATGTAGTTTTGTCCAAAGCCATTTTAATTGACTTCTTTGAAGGTCGCAGAATAATCAGTAAAACAAACAAAAAAGTTATTACGGCTACCTTCTAGTACTTTTATTGTCAACAAAGTCAAAGCCATTATGTTGTCTATTGTGGATCAATTTGATCAAAACCCTGTTTGTGAGAACGTCAATGATTTCCATACTGATACCCAGGCTAGACGTTTTTGCAGTAACAGCCGGCAAATAATATTCCCTCCGAGTCGAGTAAAGCAATAACTTTTAGAATCAGGTAGGTGTGCATGTTTATGCATGAGCTGTAATATGGAGCCCTTCTAGGATTTAGGCATTGTTCTAAAGCTGAAGATATTAGTAAACAATAGCTAATAATATGATTCCACTCACTGGGCTAGTAAAGCAGCCACTCGTTTTCCCATTAGAGCCTGATGCTCCATATACGTGTGTTGGCCTTAATGAAGTTAGTACTTTGTCCTTACAGATTATAGTGTCAGCAATATTGCAATTTAATTGGTTGAGGTGTGGGCTGTTGCCCGCTGAATAACGATGCTTACTAAACACTTCTCATTCATTTTGGGTATATAGTGGTCTCTCAAATGTTTATACTTTTCAGTATCCACACCAATCAAGTGCCAGACTCTTCAATTATCCCTAGATCTAGAAGATTTAAAGAACTCACCCCAAAGCTCTTTGTGTTTTAGTCAAGCAGGCAGAGAAATGTGTCCTATTTATTTTGCTTTTAGCATTGTAATTAATAAATCACGTATATCTTATTCTGGTAATTTATGAACTTGATGTAAAGATCTTTTATACTGCCTTTTCTCTTTTATTGATTCTGAGTCAAATCTATTAGAGGGATTATGTTAATCTGCAGAATATATATTCCCACAGGCCTCACAGGGAAGATAATCAAGTGCATGCTGAAGACATGAAAAGCTGCCAGATCTCACAGGTTTGATAAGTACATTTCTATTCGACAGTAAAATGTTCAGCTCAAGTACAACATTTTATGACCAAAACCCATCCAGCTGGCACATTAAATAATTATTTTAACAGTTATGTTTATAGTTGATTATATGAATGGGCTGCAAGTAGTCTTAGGGATTGCCTGAGATTAGTTAAATACTCATTTTAATTTAAGACTTTGCAGATGATAGTTAATCTCAAAGTGTGAAATACACACACAAATGTAAGTATAATGGCCTCACCCATGAGGATCAGTGTGGGTTTAGCCCACGCAGGAATACTACTTGTAACCTACGCTGGCTTGCAATGATACGGCATGCTCTCGCAACACCCGGGATCCTTATTGTTTGGCCTTTTTATACATTGAACAGGCTTTTATGGGCAGTCTTCCACAGAGTGGGCGTACGAAACACCTTTACACGCTGGGTGCAGTTGCTGTATACCCACCCCACCGCCAGGGTTCGGATTGGTGGGGTGGTGTCTGCACAGTTCCCGCTGCATCGAGGTACTTGGCAGGGGTGCACTTTGTCACCCCTGCTGTTCGCTTTAGCTATGAAGCCACTGGGTTGCCGACTGCGTGGGGCCCTTGGGGGCCGGGGCATTTGTATCGGGGACTGCACCCACTTGGTCTCACTTTATGCGAACGATGCCCTAATCTATCTGAGACACCCAGAGAATTCAGTCCCAATATTACTGGTGCTTCTAGCTAAATTTGGTGAATTGTTCGGTCTTAAGATCAACAGGGCCAAGTCCAAGCTGTTCCCTATGGGAGGAATGTGTAGGAGGTCCCGGGCTACCCTCCCCTAGATTATATACCCAGGGTGGTGAATGACATTTGATATTTGGGCATACGGGTAGCTCATGATGTGCACCACTTCAGGGAACTCAATCTGGGCAGGGTTCTAGATAAATTGAAATCATCTGTCAAATTCTGAAATTCCCTACCTTTATCACTAATGGGTAAAGTGACGCTAGTAAAAATGGTTGTATTACCCCGTTGCCTATATACATTTCAGGGGACACTCCACGACATCAATAGAATGGATTTCTCTGACCTCAACAAACTGCTTGTTGAACTACTATGGGCATTGGGGAGGAAGAGGCTGAGGCTTGCTACGCTGCGGTGCACTTGGGGGTAAGGAGAGGCTTGAGTTCCCAGATCTGGAGTTGTACTGTATAGCCACCAGCTACAGCATGCGGTCCAGTGGTTCACAGATGCTGAGAACTGGGAAAAACGCCTCCTGACCGGAACATACAGGAGTCACTCCCTACCACAATTACTCAGGATGGGTTCGGGGGTTCCTGTTGGGACACCGGTTGTAAACAGACAGGTCTGCAGGTCCTGGGAACATGCGGTTAAGAGGGTGCTGCGATGCATGCCTTTTGCTGCAGACCTGCTCCTGTAGATTCTCAAACCTTTCTGACAGGTAGCCCAGTTGATGTCCGTGGCACAGTGGCATGCAGGGGGCTGCAAATCATTGGGAGATTTATACCAGACGACCGGTTTATAACCCTGACTGATACTAGGGTGACCACCTGTTATTGAGGCAAATTCTGGACAGGACTGTAAAAAATTCAGGACAAAGGGTCAAAATTCAAGACGAAGGGTAAAAATTCATAACAAAAACTCAACAACAAACATCAGTTTTACAGACACACCCAAGAGAAGCCATGTCTCACTATGTTATCTGTGCATTTATTTACTAGTTTTTATTCACTGTGGTCTTTTGATGATTGCCTCCTGTTACGTTACAATTAGAAGTTACATTACGTCCTTGTTCAGTAGTAAATGAATGCCCTTCAGCACTGTGTCAAGGCCATTACCCCTACCCAAATCTACCCACAATCGTTCTTGAATAGAAAGTAACAGCAATATTTTGATTATGTTTCTGAACATTTTAAAACCCCTGGCAAACTGTTTGGGAATCATTAAGGTAATTAACCTTATGCTAGTTTAAACAAATTGAACAAAAACATCTGGCTGACCCCAATTGCCTATGGATTTTCAATCTTAAAAAAACGTATGAGGCAAGGCAGATGGTGTGGGTGACAGTCTTGTTGGAGTGTGTCTTTTAAAAGCAATATTAACATGAAAAGCTTGCAAAATATTATGTGACGAAGCTGCGTAGAAAATAATGCACGCGTTGAAATGTGTCCACGGGGAGTGGCTACTAATTAATACGAAGAATAATGAAAGTTATTAATGCTGAATTAATTATGTACTAATGTTTTGAATTTGTACTAGCATATCATAATTAGAGTCATGTATTAGGAGTTTGCTCATTAATCATTAGGCCTTAGCTTAGCGAGGGTCTGGGCCTAGCTGCCTGGTCTCATATTAAACTGCATTTTTTTAACGTGCAATGTGCTGTTTTCCTAAAGGACACGAAGCTGTACTTTTCCGGAAGTTATGTGTGTAGCCGTAGTAAATTCTTTCTCATGAGACCCGACTTGCTCAAGGAGACATTCTTGCTGAATGCAACAGTGTAATTCGTAACAGGTCCAAGGCTGCCTGGAGTAGGAGAAAACAATGGAGCCACTGACTGGAGCGTAAAGTGTAACTTTTCTTACCTGACATTCCCAACGATGAAAATGTCAATAACATGGGCCAATCAGCGATATGAGAACTCTGTTTTGTGGAAAATTCTAGTGAAGTGCGTGGAGAATTATTGGACAGAGATAACAATGCACCAATTATTATCCAATGAGGAGTTAAGGGCAAATTAGGCAGTTTTGATATAACCGCACGACTCAAGGAGAAAGGGTGTCATTCTTTTGAAACTTTGCTGTTTATTCGTCCTGATGCTCTCAACCATCCTCTTCCTATTTTCTTACCCGATACTTACTTCTCCTCCATATGAGGGAAGATCTTATTCCTTAGCTATGCTATACTGAGACTTTGCCCTGTCCTTTCGTTGCTGATGATGATGAAACGACTGATGTCCTGAGGACGAAAACTGACGCTGTTTGCTGATCTGTTGGATTGGTAACTATCTGATGCAAAATTGTAATTGTCTGTTTGCCTTTTCTTTTTAGGTACCAACTGCTCTATTTATAGAGGCCATAGTTTAGATGTTTTCCAAATTCGTGTTTTCGAAAATGTTTTGCATAAAGCCCAACATGCCGATGCTAATTAGAGATTAGTTGAGGTGTTCACAAATATTCTACGCAAATAGACAAATGACTGAGTTCTTGCTTTGTTGAATTATGTACTCCTGAGACTTTGCTAAGTTGCTTCTTATTGATGACGTGTTAATACTGAATGAATATTCTCTATGCATTGATTAATTGCATTCTAATTACAAATCTGAAGAGTTACTAATGAGATGAATTGCTAATGAGATTAACAGAAATTACATTAGATTGTAACTAATAGGGAAATAAATATCATAACACTTAACTAAATTGGTGTGGTTATTCATGACTGAAAGGTCATGGTGTGTTCAACGTATTGATGCTTACTAAATGTTATTGATTGGGTTGCTTATTAGTTATTGAAATTATTGATTGGTTTATTGATTTATAGATTTGTGATGCCAAAGAGACATCCCGTACTGGGAAGTCCCCGAACGTGGCCCAAAGTTTTGTCGACCTAAACGCGTCTCCTTGTAAGTTTACTTATCAAGGCTCTGATGCGCTAGCAGTCTCACACCTAATGTCAGAATGTGAGGTACCCACATCTTGTCTGTAGTCTCACTGCACTACAGGGTATGTCTGCAACTCTACATTTAGCTCAGAACTGGGAGCCAGGACTACCAATCAAAGATAATAAAAGAGGAGGATGAAATCAAGATCAAATGGGAGATCCACGGCAACTGAATCAAAGGGTTGTTGCTAAGAACTGGATTAATAAGGAAAAGAAGAACAAGGTGGGACAATTCCTAAAATCAGACATGATGGGTCCAACAAGACTATCAGAAAGTATTGGGCACCTGAGGAGTTGTCTCTGCAGACAGGAGAAAAACAGAAGAGGCACTGCAAAGTAGTTGAACAAGCAGCACCCACTAACCTTGGCAAATTCTTGTGGTGCAATGGTCCGCTGTTCGTGCTTGTAAAGGATGAGCAGGGGCCAGACCCTTTGCAAGGTTGTGCAAGGCAATTGCCCACTTTGTGCATGTCTTAAAATGGTTTTAAAAAATGGGCAAAGGGCAAACTAGTGATATGGGTTATCCCAAAGTGTCAAGTACACATAGAATCCACAAAATATTTGGGATGTAAATTGCGCAAACAAAATGTAAATTTTTTAAAATGTAATTAGTGTTTCTTTAACATATGGCACTGTTTTCCCCTTTATATGTAATTAGACCTCCGATTTAACTGGGAACCAGTTACCTTTCAATACCTAGTGGTTAATATCTACCATATCTACCAGATCTTTCCAGCAAAATGGAGACCCCTCCAGGTCTTCTCGTCATACTACGCGGGTGATTGATGTGGCCAAACATCTGCAAGATACAGACTGGTCTAAAATACTGAACTTTCCCTACAAAGTATCCCATGGCTGTCACTTTAAGTACATTCATAGAGCTTCCTTGGGAATGCATTCCGCAGGTTGCTTGCAATTGGCTGTGTGGTTTGTAACTCACATTTCGTTGCTTTCAATTTTCTGGCTTTATTTGTTTTAGGCTATGCAGCTTGAGTTGGTCCATTCCCTTGCCCAAACCTTATTTACAGTATTGTTCCGAGTGCTCCCTTTCTGTAAACAGGCCTGTAAATCTTGTTGTTACCTCATCACATTTGCTGTGCATTCAAAGAACAAGGTCAAATGTCAGGCTCTGTCTTCGGTGGGAACTTAGGCCCTCATAATGAACATGGAGGTCTGGACCTCCATGCCAGCTGTGGCGGTAATTGCCGCCAACAGCATATATTATGAACGTGGTTGAACCTCCACGGTTGAAACGCCGCAGCCACCAGGCTCCCATCACCAGGCAGCCTGGTAGTGGTGGCGTTTCAGATCGAACAGGGCAGCACTGCCATCCGGATAATGAGTCAAATTCCACCAGCCAGTGACTCAGGCCCCCCTGGGGGAAGCTGCACTGCCCATGCACTTGGCATGGGCAGTGCAGGAGCCCCCATGCACAGCCCGGTTGCGCATTTCACTGCCTGAATTTGAGGCAGTGAAATGCGTGACGGGTGCTGCTGCACCCGCCGCACTGCCACATTGCGGCCGGCTCCATTTGGAGCCTGCGTCAATGTTCAGGCCCTGTTTCCAGCTGGGCCGGCAGGTGGAAACACTATTTCCGCCCGCCAGCTCAGCTGGATGTTCATTATGTGGCCGGCGTTTTTTTTTTCACGCTGGCGTCTTCTGTCGACCGTAATGACCACCTTAGTGTTTACTTTTCTTTCTCTGACTTCAAAGTGAGAGGATTTATGTGACAATCTTGCTGGATACTGGGGTTAGGAAAGAGTGTTTTCTTTCATATGACAACATTTAAATAAACTTCAGAATATATCACAATTAGGAGTACAAATTAAGCACATTTTTGTTAATTCTGAACTCTGATAGAAACAAATACATGCATATGATTAAAACAATTCATTGCATTAGGTGATGCAATTTCCACACATCATCATCTGTGCACTGTATAGTTTTATTTGAAAAACTGCATTGCTGTGCAAAGGTAATGGTAATTTCCATAAAAAATGTGTTGTCTGTAATGGCAGTGTGTTACCACACCATACATACTCCAGTCCACTCTGCTCTGCACCACTCCACACCACTGGACCCTACTCTGCATCACTCCACTTTACACCACTCCATGCTACTGCACTGTGGGACACTGCTCTCTTCTTCACTCTGAATCACTCCACTCTATGCCACTGCAGTCTATGCCACTTCAGACTACACTTCTCTACTCTATTCTGTACCACTCTACTCTTTGCCAATGTACTTAACGCCTCTCGACACCACTGCGCCCCTGTACACTATACCACTCCTGTCTAGGCAACACCAATCTAGTTTGCACAACTCCACCCTATGCCACTCTGCAACACTGCGCTGTATGCCACTGCACTCTACGCTAATACACTTTATGCTAGTGCACTTTACTCTGTAACACTCAACTCTATTCCACTGCACTCTACTTCAATACACTGTATGTCACTCTAATCTACTCTGCACCGCTCCACTCTATGCCACTTCACTCTACTGTGAAACAATCTACTTTACGCCACTGCACTCTGCGCCACGGCATTCGATGCCACTGCACTCTACCCTGCACCTCTCTAATCTATGCCACTCCACTTTACTCAGAAACAATCTATTCTACGTCACTACACTCCAAACCACTGCACTCTACTTCATTGCACTTTACGCCAATGCAGTCTAAACAACTGCACTATATGACACTGCACTGGCCGCCACTATACTCTATAATACTGCATTCTGCACCAATACACTCTATTCCACTGCACTCTATACCACTCTACTCTGCATAACCCCACTCTAAGCCACTGCACTTTATAGCACTATACTCTGCTCTGTACCACTCTACACTACACCACTTTGCATCACTCTATGCCTCTGCAGTCTGTGTCACTCGTCTACTCTCCACTCTATGCCACTGCACCACTTTACACTGCTGCACTCTCTGCCACTCTATTGTTTGCCACTCTACTCCACTGCATGCTATGCCACTCTACTTTGCCCCATGCCACTCTGTGCCACTGAACTCTACGCCAATGCAATCTAAACAACTGCACTGTACGCTGCTGCCCTTTACTCTGCACCACTGTACTCTACGCCACTGCACTCTGTACCACTCTACACCACCGCACTGACACTCTACTCTGCAACATTTAACTCTCCGCCACTGTACACTACACCACTCTAATCTGTACCACTGCATTCTATGCCACGCTACTCTGCATCACTCTGCTCTGTGCCACTGCACTCTACAGCACTATACTCTACTCTACTCCGCACTGCACCGCACCCCTGTACACTACTCCACTCTGCACCACTCTACACCACTGCACTCTATGCCAAGTGAGTCTATTCTGCACTCTTTGCCACTGCACCACTCTGCACTACTGCACTGTCTGCCACTCTATTGTATGCCGCTCTACTCCAATGCACTCTATGCCACTCTACTCTGCCCCATGCCACTGTATGCCACTGCACTCTACGCCAATGCACTCTTAATAACTGCACTATATGCCACTGCCCTCTGTTCTGCACCACTGTATTCTAGTCCACTGCTCTCTGTGCCACTCTACTCCACTCTATACCACTGCAATGACACTGTACTCTACAACATTACACTCTCCGCCACTGTACTCTACACCACTCTGTACTACTGCATTCTATGCCACTGCACTCTATGCCACTCTACTCTGCATCACTCTACTCGAGGCCACTGCACTCTACAGCACTATACACTACTCCACTCTGCACCACTCTATGCCACTGCACTCTATGCCACTCTAGTCTACTCTGCACTCTATGCCACAGCACCACTCTACACTACTGCATTCTCTGCCACTCTACTGTATGCCACTCTACTGAACTCTATGCCACTCTACTCTGCCCCATGCCACTCCATTCTAAACCACTGCACTCTACGCCAATGCACTCTAAACAGCTGCACTGTACCCCACTGCACTGTACTCTGCACCTCTGTGCTCTACGCCACTGCTCCTATGCCACTCTACACTGTTGCGTAGGCTCTCATTATCCTAATGAGACTACTGGATTTGGACGACAGGATCACTTGCACTGTGGGGGACTGAGTCTGAACCCACTCAAGGTGACACCTGTCGGCCTAATCCAGGTTTTGTTCCGGCTGACTAGCAGTGCCTCATCTCCACCCAAGAGCAGGGATGATTGGGCACCCAAGCGCATGACACAATTGACTCCTCAGGGAAATAGTGGTCACTCAGATCTCATATGTTTCTCTCAGTTACATTAGTCTCACAAATACAAGGCCAATCAGAGGCAGAATAGAATTCAATAAGGTTTTATTGAAGTAACTGCATCGTAGATAATAAAGCATGTACTGCAATGACTAGGACGATGAAGCATGACAGGATTAAAATTGTGACGAGGAGAGTAAATCATAAAAATAACTCTACCATATTGTCACTAGAGTAGTTAAAATAGTTTGCAAGAGGCCTGTATTTTACATAAGCAGCTGCAGCGAAGCACTCAGCAATCAGCCTACAGTCGTGGTCATCTGGCTGGAATCTCCCTCTAACGTACATGGGTCAAAGTAGTATTTTCATAATAAAACAGCTGATGTTCCAAGAAAGGATCCCTACGTAAGAGTGTGGATGTTTCTATGAACACTAGAGACAAAGCGTTACCACGTCACAACCTATCTTACTGGAGCCTTCAGAAAAGCACAGAGTGAAAGAAATGTCTTGTTTAAGAACGCAGTTCTGGCCTAGGCAAAGAACAGATAGTTAGAGAAAATAAAACAAGACAGCAAATGTGGCTATTGTTAAAATAATAAACAAAGCTGAATAAAATATATCTATGTTAAAGTGCACAGCGGCAGGCCTAGTTCGCTAAAATAACGTGTATGGAGCTATAACTAAAATGGCTACACAACACCCTCCCCTTGCCGGTTCAAAGCCTATTTATGTATAAAACCTACTAAAACTCAACCTATGACATATATATCAGAATGTCAATAATGACAAGTTAAAAAGACATGTGAGAATGTTTAAAAAGGACAATTTAAAATGGTAATTGTGGCGTAAAAAAGGCAGAATTTCAAGAGTCAGAGTCATTTTGGAAGTTGCCAACCCAATCCAGGATAATTGAAGACAGGAAATCTTCCACTTCGGCAGGTGGTAAAGTAGGAAGTTCATCGCCAAGGAAAACCAAGGAACATTCGTGTTCCAAAGCCTGAGCTCCAGCCAAGGCAAGCAGCATTCCGTGGTGTGCCCAACAATATGTTTAATGCTGCATCATCCACAAAGGGCAACTCATAAGCAGCTTCCCGTAGCAAACGCACCCTCAACGCGCATGTCTGGTAAGGAGCCCTCAGCGAGAATATCAACAGATCAGCGTCCAATGAAAGCAAGCACTCCATAGAAAGACAAACTTTCAGTGCATGTTTGAACGAGCACCAGAGGCACTGAAACATGGGCTGCACACAATGCAAAACCGTCTGTCTGAATGAAAGAGACTAGTCACACTCCAATTGCTCCAGGAGTGATGCTCCAAAGTACTGCAAAATGCATTCATGACACAGCTGCGCTGGTGGGAGCACTTTCAGTCCTCCTTGTTGCGGCGGGGCAGCCATTGCGCAGAAAAAGTAGCAACAGCAAGATGCCACCTATAATAGCCAAAGTTATCAGAAATTCCCCGAACATACTGGAGAATATAATATTGAGTGGATGGCTGAAGGTATTAAACCGAATATAGAGGAGAAGGTGTGAACAAAACCAGACCCAACAGCCTTAAAGAAATTTGCGATTCCAGTAGTACTGGACGCATTAAATATTCGACCCACAAGCTCACCAAAGTGTCTCGGAAAGTTAGTACTTAAAAAGGACTGTATCTCTGCTGATGGCCTGAAGCGCATAGATCTCGGGTGCTGATGTGAGCGCCACATGTTTTTAAACAATAAAGCCTTGAGTCTGCTCAACTTGTCAAAATTCACATTTGAAGTAGCGATATGGGGCCAGATCTCAGCTACTTCCCTCTGTCTTGTAGGGGGAAAAAGTACGTTCCTGCAGCATGTAACAATCTTAGAGACCAAAACAACATAAACTATTTCACTATAGTTTTCACTATTGAGGAGGACATAGCTGCCCTTTGAAAGAACCTGGAATGCAGGTCTAATCAAGGGGACTGGGTCTCCCTTCAGATAAAAAGGCAAGTTCGCTGCCGGGGCATTACACGCCCCGTGCAGGGACAGCTGTTTACGAACCATCGAATGGCTGACAGAAGTCTTGGATTCACTACTGCTAAGAAAGACCTCTTTCATGCCACTGAGACCTTTGTACGAGAAGGGTAGCTCCCACACCTCATGGATGTAACTATCTCCTAGCCTTTCATATCTGTCTACTAGAATGTGTTTTAAGCAGGACATAAATTGAAGTGTTGAAATAGGCAGATTAAAAACCCCTTTTATTAACCCCTCAGCAGATGATATTTCAGCCACGGTAAAAGGCAACTTTTCTAATTTCTCAATATTTACCATGACATCAGTCGCTTCCTTCTTAGCCATTAGCTGTCATGGTCGTGTTGAATTAAATGTGGAAAATATATCCCTTGTGCTAACATGTTCCCAGGGAATGCAACCTGCCTTCAGTGTTTGTATTGTTCAACCAAACTGCATAATGGACCTTAGTTGATTCTGTCCATGGTATAGAGAAGACATGTCACTTTGTATTATGTCTATTGCAGAAGAAACAATGTTGTTTAAGGTGTATATCCGGTCGGACAGAGTATTAATCCCATTATCTACAACAGCTAATGCATTCTGTAAGTTTTCCTGATCTATTTGCCTTAACCGGGCAGCAGCTTCTTCTTGAGAAAGCTTCCAAGTTTCATTATAGACTGCATATAAGAAGCACTTTCTGCATTGTTTTTTGGGGCCTAACAGGAAATCCTGTAAGTCAGTGTTATTAGACAGGAGACTGAGTTGTTCTCTAACAGCATCTAGTGAGGAAACTTCAACCATTTCTGGCATAGTTTACCTACACTGAATGTTGTTACTGTAGCCGCATGTTCAGATGACACATAGCAAGGGTCTGGCCTACTTGTTCTAAAAACCCCCGTGGAGTTTATAAAACATCTATCACATCCGTTGGTATCTATTGGCCTCAATAACTACCCGCCAGGACGTGAAAGTGAAGTATTAAACATGCCATTCTGGACCTATTCATCGAGTTGATCTTCAGTTGCATGTATATTTTTTTGCCATTTATAAAATTTTGCAGGGACAGAAATACTGGGCACATTCAATTCCTTAATTTTTGCTAAGCCTAAGCAGCTTGTCTGTTGTACCGTTTCATTTAAAAGTATTATTTGAACAGGTATTAGGCATGCTCTAAATAAAGCTTCCTTTCCCTATATTTGCCAATTTTTTGTTTCCCACACACTTTTTAAGTCAATCGACTTCAGCCAATATTCATAGCCTTCTATAGCCAACCGGGAAACAAAGGAATCCGAATAAATAAATTTCGTATCTGTCAATAATATATGTACATTTTCCATCAATGGCAATTTGAAATAATATGACTCAGCATTTTTAACATTTTGCCCAGAAAGATATGGACATTTTTCAGAATATGTTTTAGAACTTCCTTGTGGTGGAGTTGGACAATGTTTCCATTGTGTATAGTTAAAAATAGTTTTTGGGGTACTTGCTTTATGAATAAAATGGTGTCCACAATAATTATAGCAAAACATGTCACCATAATTCTCTTTGGATTGATAAACATCCTCACTTTCAAATGCAGTGAAATACTAGAATCAACTGTTTTCACATCCCAGTCATCAGAAACAACTCTGGGTATTATTACATAGTTCATAGAAAGTTTAAACACATATGGTATTTGAATGACCTCTTTGGGGCCATATATATCAGATGTGACTTTATCCCAAACAATCCCATCAGGAATTGGTATAGCGGAAATGTTCACGAAAGACAAGTCTCTGCGGACCTTGTGCGAAGAAAAATGGGGTTTTAGGGCCTCATCCACCAGTTCAACTGTTGATCTTTCGGGAAGGTAATGACCATTTATTAATAGAAAGAATGTTAAGACAAAGCCAATCCAAAGGAGGAAAGCTAATACAATAAAGAAAAGCCACAGATAGTTCCATGGGAGAATAAAGTAAATTGTTTTAAGCCAGTTTATCAGCTTACATGTTTTTGGCAGTTCAGATGTAGAAGAGGCAAATGAGTCTGAGAAAGTGTCGTTGATGTTGACAAAGTATCCAGAAGCAGTTTGTGCAAAAGCTGGAGCCGTATTCGTATGAGGAGAACTGGTAGGGGTCTCCGGCGGTGGTTCACAGTAAATGATGCCATCCGTCTGTGTTGAAGTTGTGTCAAATTGATCAGTAATTTCTATATTGTTTGTTGTAACAGATGTTAGTGGAATTAATGCAAGATCATTTTCCACCCTCCCTGAGCTCGGAGAGGTGTCAGCGTTGCTGCTCAACACTTGTAGAGGGACATCTCGGCCAATAGTGAGAGGGATCCAGGAACTACTGGCTGCTCCCCTTGGTCTGCTGTGCAGGATCAGCCACATTGTGTAACTTGACATTGTCGATAGATACAAAGTGATTTTCTTTAGCAACAGCCAATGGTGGTAGAATGACAGTTCTGGAACCGTATATTCCCAAGACTGGGACCGATGCATGATAAGAAGGACCAAACTCCTTTTTCACAGCAACTTTTTCACGTACTAGATCCCCAACCTTTGAAATCCAGCTGGTAGATGTTATTGGTACATCCTTAATTCCTGCAGAGGCAGCACTGGGAGAAACATTGTCGTCACAGAACTGTTGTTATTCCTGCAAGACAGTGACACATTCATTTATGTCAAAAGGTGTTTCTGCCACCTCCATGCCAGGACCATCAAGATCTGGAACATACATTAGAGTGCCAAAGAGGCAGTCGTATGAAGTACGACCCCGAGGGACCTTCTAGACAGATTAATAAGTGCTCTCTGGACTCCATACAGGTGAATAAGCCAACTACCACCCGTACCTAGTACTCCGGCTGTTAAGGACTGCTTTAAATCACGGTTTCGTCGCTCCACAACACTACTTTCCTTGGGATGAAATGGAGACGAGTAATGGATTTGGACCCCTAACGAACCCATGGCGTCCCTCAATGCCCTTGAGGTAAAATCAGGGCCTTAGTCCGAGTGGAAAGCCAAAACTGCATATTTGCCGATAAAGACTTGCAAATCTTTAATAACAGTCAGATCGTCAGCCGAGCATTGTGTCCACACCCATAGAAATCTGGAGCAAGAGTCAACAGCGACTAAAATGTATTTGTATGCACTGTCCGGTTTTAGGGGATCACAGTGGTCCAAGTACACACACTGTAAAGGTTTGTTGGAAATTAGGAGAGGTGTCTGCGGTGGGCGCTTGACGGTGGAGCCCTTAATTTGTTGGCAGATGTCACAACAAAGAACGTACTGCTTGGTCTGTTTTTATAGACCTGGCCACCAATAACGTGCTTGCAATAATGATATTGTAGCCGCCACACCAGCATGGGCAGATGCAACCCCCTCATGGGCTGTTTCAGTCAACTCTGGTCTTATATCTTTATGGGAATTACTTGAACTCCCACGCCTGGTATCTTTACTTCTGCGTCAAGGAAACCTCCCAGTCAGTAGGAATATTTAAGAGGAAATGCTTTTGGATAGGGCGGGCCATCAGCCGTAGCTTTCACTGCAGCCCATATGTCATTGTCTGGTTTCGTTCCAGAATGAGTTACTGCAGCAACAGAAGCCGTAGCTACTGCTGATTTGGCTGCTTCATCAGCTAGTGTATTTCCTGCAACGTGTATTCCAACACGCTGGTGTCCCGGTGTATGTACAACATGGACGTTTGGTAGCGTTTCCTTCAGATCTGCTACTTTTCCCCACAGAATTCTGTGTTTGATGGTGTTGCCTTTAGAATCTTTGAACCCATTCTGTTGCCAGTAATGCAGGTATTCATTGAAGGACTGGACACAATAGTACGAATCACAGACAATCAGTGTTAACTGTGCAGGATCCGTCTGTTCCAGTGCCATCACCAGAGCCTTTATCTGTGCTAGTTATGCTGTGCAATCCCCTAGTGTTTGCGTGAATGTATGCTGGGGACAAAATGTATTATCCTCCATGTAGCCACTTACTACTGCGCAGGCAGTGGAGTATTGATGCTTTTTGCCTATTGCTGGTTGTGCTGAGCCATCGGTGTACATGACTCTTTGATATTGATCACTAGGCAATGTATTTGCCGGAACTGGGCATTCTAGTTCATATTGCAAAAATTATTGAGTTTGTAAGTTTGGGTCGAAGATATAGTCAACGTCAGTGGCTGTCAAAGACGTTGCTCATTGAATCTAACGTAGATGTAATGCTTTAGCTTTTGGAACGCTGGCTTTAGTAACAGCCTCAAGGGCTGGAATTGGAGTTACGACAATAATGAGTTTCCCCTGGGCCAGTGGTCATTCTTTAATGACAGCCATCTGAACAGCAGTGACCATTTTCTCAGTGGGAGAAAAGCGTTGTTCTGCTGCTGAATACAGATATGATTTGTATGCAATCGGTACTGTCTCACCCTCATTGGAAGTTACAAAGGTGAAACCAATGGCACTAGCAATTACTCTGATGACCAGATGTTTTTTTATTGTCCCTTGTAAGTGTTGTGCTGCAAGCATGTCTGTTTGCAAACCTCTGAGAATGCGTGTGTGTGCGACTGTCCAAAATTTACTGGAAAAGTCAAGATGTATTAAGTCATATATTGGTTTTATACATGATGCGTAATCTTGAATTTAAGTTCTGCCAAAATTTAGGAAACCCAATAGTGATTGGAGTGTTTTAATGGTATTTGGAGGTTGTAACTGCGCGCATTTTTCTAAGAATTCTGGTGCTAGGCTCTTTCCTCACTTGATAATTCGTATCCCAAAAATAGGACGCTAAGGAAGGCTATTTTTTAAAAGTTTAATTTATAGCTGAATTTGGCAAATCCTACAACAATGCGGGCTACCCATCTTAGATGTTGCAGTAATTCATCATCCATGAGATATATATCATCTACATAGGACAATGCTTCAGGGTCGATGTCGTGCAATATTGAAGTCACACGAGCATCAAACAGTCCTTTTCTGGGAGCCTAGTGCGCTGAAACTTGGTAGGTCTCTACTCTCGGGCGCTATATTTTTGCAGAAGAAACCATTGGAAATATCCAGTGTTGTTTTGTATTTTTTGCGCACTATGTTGTTCATGAGTGCTGTGCTATGTGAGTTTTGTATAGTGTATGTGCATGTATGACTTTAAATGTCTGTATTCTAAGACTATTCTGTACGAATGGTCCGGTTTAGCTACAGGGAATAAGGGCTTATAAATTGGTGAAACACAGGGTTCAGTTAGGCCCTGGTACTCCAGTTGTGTGAGGATTTCCCTCATGGGTGCTTTAGCATCATAGTTTATTGGATACTGTGGTAGAGGTTGAGGCTGATTTTTAATTGGAATTACATGATAGGGGGAATCTTTATCCCACCCTTCATGGTTGCGATATAACGCGGCTGGCTGTGCCAGTGCCCAGTCGATGGCCTAAGATTCTGCGAGCTCATCTGGAACAAGAGGCGAGAAAGAATGATTGATCACATCTTCCCCATATGGGCAAGTATGGACAAATTCAGGTGGCCAATCCCTTTCAGCTAGTAGAATATCATATATATTTATGACGCGGTCCCAAAAGATGGCATTGATCATGCATTCATTGTCTCCTTATAACTGTAACGTTACTTTGTAACCCTATCAGACCTGGAGACATGCATGTCCACAGTTTCAACTTGTAAGAAGTCATCAGTTGCGTTCACCTCCAAATGCTCGAAGATTCTGGCAAACTATTGTGACCTCTGCTGCGCTGGCTAATAGCGCTAATGCCCACTTCTTGTTCTTCAATAGAGCCCTCTTCTTGAGCGGCATGACTGCAACTGCTGCCACTTTTTTCTTTTTAAATTGGGGTTTTTGTTGGGGAAGTTTCTCTTCTTTAACAGAAACTTTTGTAGAGCGTTGTGATTCCTGTCTCGGTTTCACGTACTCAGTTCTTTGCTCTGTCCGCCAACCTCTCTCACTGCTTTTTTCCGGTGAATCCAGAAAGGAACGAGATTGGCATTTATCAGTACATTGATATCTGTCAGGCGTTTTTATATTATCTCTATTTCTGAGATTATATCTATTCTGTGGGGTCTCCGTATGCGGAGATTCTCCCCTTTCTTTTTTAGGTGTTTGTTGTTTTTTTATCCCAGCATATTTTAGAACCCTCAGGAGCTTGCTTGGTAGAATCATTATTAGAATTACCCTGAAATTGTGGTTTTGTAGGTCTGGCCCCCAGACTATCTCGACCATTACTAGAGTAGGTCCCCGCGATAATCTTTGGCAGCTCAAGTTCTTGATCCTGTGGAGGAACGTCCCTGAGCCGCATGCGCACCGCTAGTGCAACTGCTTCCCCTTTAAGGTTACTTAATATTATTGAAGATACAGTGGCAAAATTGCCCATAGGTTCTATCCCCAAGTCCAGGGCAGCCCAGTATTCATCTTTAATTTGTTTCAACACTTCCGGTAAATTGGCGAGTGTCGGTGTTCTGTGTGCGGTAGCATAGAGCGTGGCAAATACCATGCCCCAAGTATTGCAGTTATCTACTGTGGGAACCATCCCAAATGGCAAGCACATAGTTAATATTCTATGCTTATCCTGAGGTCCCATACAGGGAAATACTGCTTCCAGTGCATTTATTTTTTGAGCTAGCCAAAAAGGAATCTCTTCTCGTTTGGCGGGTACTTTACCCATGATCGAATGTACAGTCACGGGATTAATGCCTGGCGTTACTGCATGTGGTTGCACCGTAGTAGCACGTGCTGGGTTTGTATTTAATGTTTGCAATACAAACTGTACTAATCGTCTATGTGTGGCCGTAAGCTCAGCATATAAGCAACGGACTTCAGCTGCTGTTAAGTTTGCTGCAGCAGGATGAGGTGTATATGTGGCCAATAAAGGCCAGGTAGGACCATCGTTACTTCGAGGACCTAACCGAGCATGTAGAATTGTATGGAGTAGGGCGCCATCAAGCCAATTATTATGTTCCTGATAAGATGGAGGTATTTCTAGATATGCATATGCTCTGTATTGTCCAGGTGTATAGTAATGAAATATATTTATGGTCGCATCAGCTGCTGGAAATGTGACCCAAGAATAAAAGATTTCTGTTCTATAGGCTGGATGAGCCTCAACAACAAATGAGACTGGACCCCCTTCGAACGTTAGGCCATGTGCCAGTAAATGTGCAGCAAGGGGTGGTCGCATATTAACTGCAATTGCTACCTGTTGTGGGTTCGCCATAATGGATGGTGAGTTTTGTTGAGAGCTAAGCACACCAAATGGGGATTATCCTTTTAGAGTTCAAGCTTGAACAACCTACAGAGTTAGCTAGGTACTCCCTACTTAGCTGAAGAGGAAAATCCTCAATACCACAGACATCTCCGTATATAGTACTGAGGTGTCTTTGTACGTAGTGAGACAGGGATAATCAGGAGAACCCAAAAATTAGAGCCTGACCAAACGTTGGCGGTGCCATGTCGTGTAGGCTCTCATTATCCCAATGAGACTACTGGATTTGGGTGGCAGGATCACTTGCACTATGGAGACTGAGTCTGAACCCACTCCAGGTGACACCTGTTAGCCTAATCCAAGTTTTGTTCTGGCTGACTAGCAGTGCCTCATCTCCACCCAAGAGCTGGGATGATTGGGCAATCGAGCGCATGACACATTTGACTCCTCAGGGAAATAGTGGTCACTCAGATCTCATCCGTTTCTCTTATAACATTAGTCTCACACATACAAGGACAATCAGAGGCAGAATAGAATTCATTAAGGTTTTATTGAAGTAACTGCATCTTACATAATAAAGCATGTACTGCAATAAATAGGACAATGAACCATGACAGGATTAAAATTGTGACAAGGAGAGTAAAGCATAAAAATAACGCTACCATATTGTCACTAGAGTCGTTAAAATAGTTTGTACCTAGGCTATGTTAGAGCACAGCATGTTAGGCTCTAATTCTGCCCTTCAGGTTCCCCTGGGAAGACATCATCCCTCATACCTGAGCAAGAGGCCTGTAGTCTACATAAGCAGCTGCAGCAAAGCACTCAGAAATCAGCATACAGTCGTGGTCATCTGGCTGGAATCTCCCTCTAACGTACAAGGGTCAAAGTAGTGTTTTTATAATAAAACAGCAGATGTTCAAAGAAAGGATCCCTATGTGAGAGTGTGTATGTTTCTATGAACACTAGAGACAAAGCATTACCACGTTTGCCGGCAACCAATCTCACTGCAGCCTTGAGTAAAGCACAGAGTGAAAGAAATGTCTTATTTAAGAACGCAGTGCTGGCCTAGGCAAAGAACAGATAGATAGAGAAAATAAAACAAGACTGCAAATGTGGCTATTATTAAAATAATAAACAAAGCTGAATAAAACATATCTAGGTTAAAGTGCACATCGGCAGGCCTAGTTCGCTAAAATAACGTGTATGGAGCTTTAACTAAAATGGCTACACAACAACACCACTGCATTGACACTCTACTCTTCAACATTGCACTCTCCACCACTGTACTCTAGACAACTCTACTCTGTACTCCTGCATTCTATGCCAATACACTCTACACCACTGCATTCTATGCCACTATACTCTACACCGCTGCTCCTATACCACTCCACCACTATGCCACTAACCTTTAGCCGTGCTGAACTGCATCCACTCCGGTGTATAACATGGCTAAAACACATTGGCAAAGCCAATAACTCTTGTGTAGACAAGACCTATTGGCTTTGCCAATGTTTGTTAGTACTATGAGGTACTGATGTCCCTGAAAGGACTGTGAATGTGTAAGTCCTTATTTTAAACATGCATTACACACATCATAATATAGGCTGCTACAAAATGTGCAAATACATTTTGGTTAAATTTAAAAAAAAGTCCTTCTAAAATACAGATTTGAATAATATACAGTTTATACCTAGTACTAACATTTTTCATAACAGTCCAATAAAACCACACACTCCGTAGCTCACCTTGGAACACCCTTACAGTACCTCTCTAAAAGAAAATATCTTTGGCACAGGAAGCTTCAAGTGACTCCTTTGATTAAAGTCAATTTAGGTTTTCAATCCCCTTTGCATTTGCAGATTTACCAGTTGTGCACATTTGCATTTCTTTAGGGAAGGAGAGACCCTGTCAAGAAGGTCCTTTCTTATATGTCTGCCCCTCCCTACCTTGGAGCACAAGAGACTCCTTGCCTTTCAGTCCAGCTGGGGAAACTGATCTGTCCTAACTACATTTTGTCTTTTAGGTGAAAGGCTAAAATTACGGACAAATGCCTTCTTGCTAAGCCTTTAATCACGGACTACGGGTGGCAGGGGGAAATCACGGGCAGTCTGTGAAAATTACAGACGGGTGATCACCCTAACTAATATTCTGACAACCTTTAGATTGGATTCTGGGCAGTTTCTGCAGTACGCTAACATTTTGGCAACAGCCAGGGCAATCTGGCTCTCCTTTCCAGAGGTGCCCAGTGCGTCCCAAACACTGCTGGCCCTGTTGACGCTCGAGGGGGTCACCAGTTGGTGTCTCAACTCTACTGAGCCCTGAGAGAGGATCAGCCCCTCAAAGAGGTCCCAGTGCGAACTACATGGCAGGCAGTGCTAGATCAACCACTGTCGCCCCAAGATTGGGTTGTCATCCATGAAGGGCTTTGAACAATCTCCTCCAATGCCCGCTTCAAGCTGGCACATTATAATATCATACCCCAGGTGTACTTATCCCCTAAGATACTACGGGCCAGATGTGGCAAAGGTTTTTACCCATTCTGTGTCTATGGGAAAAAGTGTTCGTACATATGGCCCCACATATCAGATATCCCCTTAGGCCCTCCTCTTGCCAACAGTGTTGCCGAATGGAGGCAGACTTTGTACACTTGATGTTGTGCTGCCTGGAGACGGTGGCTTACTGGTACAAGATACTGTCTGCCCTTAAGGGTGCCACTGGGATACTATTGCCAAGAGAAATCGGGCTCTGTTTGTTGGGGTGGATCCCGATTAGCAAGAAAAGAAAAATATGGAGGCAGTTCCAATTGTTGGGGCACACTTAAGCCAAGAGACGTCTGGCTATATGTTGGTTGCCCCTTCCCTTCCCCACACCCCCCCAGCCACCACTACACTAGAGTGGAGGAAAGACATGATTGAATGGGCGAATGCTGAGGAATGCCATAAGCGTAAGACGCGCAGGGACATGAAAGTGGGATGCAACTTACAAACTTGGGCAGCTATGCTGACTGATTTGCTTGACCTGCCAGCTGCAGATCGGATTGCGTGTGGAAGATTCGACTAATGTGAGTCCTGCCCAAGTACGAGAGGCACAATCAATGTGCTTTCGGGGAAGAGTAACTCTACCACAGTCAGCACTGCCGCACCAGTATATGTATACACCGTGAATACTGAAGTGTTGTGGGGGTGGGAGGATGGCCTGCAAGAGTTCACTCAGGCCAACACTTGTTGAATTTATATGAATCAATTGTCCTATGGGTACTGCCACACATAACGTACCAAACTACTGTAATGCTACTGTTATATTGCAAAATGCCAATAAAACCCTATACTTTAAAAAAATTAAGTATAATGTAATAAAGAATAAGCAAGAACAGTGCTTGCGCCTACAGAAAAATTAGTGTAGTGCGCCGGTTGGTCAGATTTTAATCTACCATTCAGAGTTCAAAAGCCCCTGATTGAAAATAAAGGGAATAGATTATTTATCTTGTGGGCTATTATGTTGTTTTTGATCTCGTTGAGGTTATTGATTTAAAACACAGCCATTTTCTAGGACTCCTGCATGCAGATAACGTGAAATGTGTTTAAGACGTTCAACAGATCAGTGTTTAACTATTTATCATAACCAGCAATGTTCAAACAGCCTACTGACAAAACTATTAGTAATACTAAAATCCTACACATCCCTTCAGAAATTGAACAACCATCTTGATAATAATGAGTTTATCAACAAATCTCTTTCTTCAAGAGGGGTAAACTCAGCCCCTTCGACCATATGGTTTAGTTTAACAAATCTTCTGATTTTATCTTTACTATTGAGAATGATTTTGAAATTATCAACTTTTATTTTAATCTGTTTATTGCTTTTTACTTTTTTTATTCACTATGTACATACATTGGTATTCTTATTTCGGCTGGTGTGATATAACTCGCCAACATTAACTGAACTGTATTTATTACACAACTATATAATGTCTGTATGAATCAAACTGCTTTTTTCAATGCTCTGTCTCTGTCTTAATACAGGGTTGTTGAGTCGGTTGCACCAGATTCTTATTTGGAACTAAACAATACCATAACTGAAAACACGCAGTCAGTTTGATCACAGTGTACTTGCATTTATTTCCCACCACCCGTCTGTACCCTTTGATTTCCATACTCATCCCTCAGTTAAGTTATCATTTGAGGGCGTCTCCCAACTCAGTTTTCAGCAATCCACTAGTTGTGTTGACCCGTCTTGTGTTTAACTTCTCAACTTCATTGGAGGTATTTGCCTCCCGACGTTTAAAGTTGTAAGCATAATTTCAGAGGTTGTTTTTTGGATGAGTATGAGTGGCACAGCTTTGACCGAGTTGAATGTTTTGGTCTTAAAATATGAGGGTAGGTAGGTTTGAGGACCGATTTAACTAAGAAGGTGAACAAATAGTTTGTATTTGGACCCTCTTATGAACTCACAACCGCTAACTCAAGGTTAGGGGTACGGACTTCAAAGATGGTTTACCATTTCATAAACATATAGGGTAGACTTTTCTTGAGCTGGAGGTAATAATGACTCTTGAGTAGATCAAGTTTCTCCTTTTGTTGTGAACTCAGTTATGTAAGGCTGGAATTCTTCTGCATCAACAGCACTGTCAGATTTTTGCTGATCATCTGCTGCCACAGTAGCAGTGTAAGATGGTGGAACATTAGGGAATGTAGAAGTGCTTATTGTTACCAGGTCATTAGTAATGTTAATATTAGGATAGGTTGTTAGTTGCTGAGGACAATAAGGGACAGATTTGGGGGAATTTGTGTCTACAAGTCAACATAATAAAGTTAATAGTTCTCATAGAGAAGGATCTGGATGTTGATCTTTATCAGGCAGATTGTAAAGTGTAATAAATTCACAATTCTGATATATGCATGCACATAACTTATTGTCACATGATGTAAAATCATTGGGAAATTTAGTTGTATGTAAGTGATTTCCAACTTTCACTGGCAAGAGTTGGAGCTAGTCAATTAGATCAGTGATTTATAAGTCACAAAATGTTGACGTGAAGAACTCTAAGTTTCCAGATATTGCTTTAAAAAGTTTTGCTGCTTCACTAAATGATTTGAATTCTCTAGAATGATTTTCAAATTTGTCAGTAGTTTTACCATTAATGTAGATGGTTGGTCTAAAGCATTGATACTCAAAGTAGGGCTCGGGGCCGCATGCGTCACTCCTGACCTTTATATGTGCTCCTCTTGTCCCCTTGATCTGCTGTCTACTCGACTCAGTGCTAAACCTTAAAAAATGATCAATAAACAGGCAAGTATTTATTTAAGGGTTAATTGATGTTAAAGAAAAGTAGTTACTAGGGAGTTCCGCACCACTTCATTTTAGGAACGCCTTTAAGACATCCTGCCGTTAGTGTGTAAAAATATATTAAAGTTTCTTCACAGTTCAAAAAGTGTCTATTTCTTTAACATAGAAGGCCGTTTCACTTACGTACATCACATTATATCAGCGCAATGATTTTTTTTTTTAAGTGGTGGTTTTCAAACGTATTTAGAAACATGACCCCTCCCCCCCCCTTCATCCTAAGAACAATGGCAATAGTGAAATGAAAGGCAAGTCAGTTATGTTCACCCTCTGGGTAGACTGGGTTATTACTATACATGGACAACATTATACTTTGTTAAATCAAAGACATGGAAAGGTTTTATACAGCACACATCCTGAAGTCATGTATTTTGAGGTGCTCCTATATATGATAATGAAGAAGAAGGAGGGCAAGTGAAATAATACAGATACCTAGGATCACGCAATTTGATTAAGTGGAGAAGCCGGGATTAATTCAAGGTTTTCTGTTTCCTCATTGTGCAACTCTACCACTAATAGTATGTGCCTTACACCCACATCACTGCAACGTGCCCCACCCCTCCTTCACGCCCCCAACTTCCACTGCTGGCATCCGTGTGGCCCTCGATCACATCACAGGCCAAAATTTTTGGCCCCTAGGAAAATGTTTGCAAGTACCTATGGTGTAAAGCATAAAAACCGCTGCCCCCTCACACCACCTATAGGCTACCTGGGAGGCAGGAGAGTACAGCAATGCTGGGGCAAAAGGCAGTGGAAGGCTGGGACACTTGCTCACATGGAGGCATGCTGGAGCTCGTACATAATCACACGCAAGAAAGAGTATTAGTGTGAAGGATGAAAGGATAGGAAGGACATTGAGGGGGGAGTGACCAACAGCAACTAACACCAGGATACTTGTTGGACTAAATGTTTTACATGAAGTTGCCTTAAAATACAATTTGCTTAAATCAGATGTCAATGGGCTAAGCAGGCGAAAAAGATCTATCATGCTAAAAACTACATTAAATCCAGACGTGCCAGAATGGCAGACAGTGGGGCTTAGAACTGCTGTAAGCTGCACTAGAATCTGCCACCACAAATCACTGCGCCATCCCTTATTCACCACACCGTGGGGCAGTAGCACTGCTTCCTCCCTGAAGCTCATAAGTACACCAACGTGTGCCTCCAGGTCAACTAAACTGATTCAGCAGTCGCAGCCACAAAATTGAGGATTATGCAGTTCCACCGCTAGCAGAGCAGCTCGCAGTCACGAGGAGAGGGGGATGCAGGCACAAACATGCCTAGTCACTTCAGCAGTGTATATCAATGTAGCTCCGGTCAATTCACTGTTTGAGTATTCTTTTCAGATGTAAAATAGTCCCAGTCCAAGCCAATGGAAACCATTCCTAAAAGAAGAAGGGTACACCAAACTGCCAGTAACCTGAGGTAAGAGAGATTTATACCTACGGGAGGCCCGAAGCCCACTCTGTGTATATTTTAAAGAATTGGTATCAGTAGGTATTTTAGACAGCTGCCCTGTCAAGCCAAACCAAAATAGCGTGGTGAAATCAGATGTTTAAGATGTTGTTCTCAAGGAAGTTAACGGAGATTAAATATTTTAGAATGTTGAAGCAGATTCACTAACATGGTTAATCTATTGAGGTAATTGGAAGCTGTTGCATTGTGATAAGGGTGAATCCAAATGAAAAGGCATTGGATAAAACAACAGATATAGCTTCTCAATGGAGTTAATTGACCTTTTGGCTTTGCCAATCCTTTTTGCAGATGCTGTTCTGCATTGGCAAAAAGAAAATACAACGCACTGATGTAGAAGGACAAATTAGTATTGATGCATTACAAAAATAGGCGCCCCTGTGTGCACATACTTTAGTTACCAAGCATGCTTTAATTTAATGTTCCAAGATGGTATACACCCATCTTGTACAGCAAAATTAAAAAAACTTAAAAACTACACACTAAAGTGTGTTTTTTAAAGAAAGGAGCGGCTAGGCAGTAAATTGCAACTGCTGTGCGATCTAAAAAAATGTGGCAGTGGGAAAAAGGGAACACTGGAGTGAGCAGGGAGAAAAAAAATGCCAATGAACAGTGGCAGCAGATGGGCATGGTGATGTGGCATGGCATGGAGAAGCAATGGACGAGCTTTATAAGGAACAACAAGGAGACCATGCAGAGAAAAGCTGGGGAAAGCAAGAAAACACATGCACTCCTGTGGAGTGCTGGAAAGAAAAGGTTATCTGCTGTGTAGCTGTGTACCATTTCAAGGATACTTCAGACCGAATGGCAGACAAAAGAAGCTTCAAATCAATGACTCCATAAAACCCTTTGTGTAGCATTTGAGAAGAGCACCCCTCAAAATTCAGAGACAAATGGAAGCTGAAATCAGTCATTGCTTCAGAAGGACCATATCAAAGATGTGGTATTATCCACACCACAAGATTCCCTATTATCTCAGTCGGGGTTAAATTTGCATTTGTTTGAAGATGAAGTTCAGTTTATCTATACAAAGTGAACAACATCTGGCCTCTTGCATTAAGGACATGATGCACCAGCTCAATGAACTGTAGCTTTCATCCAAGCTCAGTCTGAATAAAGGAAATCATCAATTGGAACTGAAAGATTCCTAGCTCTGTATCGCCTCTTCACGTACCACCATGGTCCTGATCTCATATAAGCAACTTAGGCCCATATTTATACTTTTTGATGCAAGACTGGGCAAACCCAGTTTTGCATCAAAAAGTAGAGCGCCGGCTTGCGTCATTCCAGAGCGCCAGCCAGGCACCAAATTTATGGAATCCGGCAAGCTGGCGCTAAGGGTGGGCAAACATCTGGGAAAATGACGTTAGCCGGGTGGGGGTGGTGGTATGGGGGAAGGGAGTTTTGCACCAAAAAATTACGTTAGGCTGCTCAGAGGCAAAAAAATGCCTTTAACCAGCCTAGCGTCATTTCCTGACGCACAACCATCCTTACCACATGACTCCTGTCTTATAAAAGACAGGAATCGTGCCCACCACCCCAATGGCCAAAACAGGGAACAAGGGTCCCCTGGGCATGGCAACTGCACTCAGTGCCATGTATGGGGGCCCATTTCAGGGCCCCCAGTGGCACTTTAAAAAAATATTTAAAATACTTACCTCTACTTACCTGGGAAGGGGTCCCCCCCAATCCTCTGGTGTCCCTCTGTTGTGGGTGGGGGTGTTCCTGGGGCTTGGGGTGGGCACCTATGGGCTCTTTCCATGGTGTATGACCACAGAAATGGGTCCACAGGTCCCCTAACGCCTGCCCTGACCCAGGCGTTAAATAATAGCGCTAGTTAGGCACGCCTCCCCCTGTGCACCATTTTTGCACAGGAGGAAAAATAAGGCGCTAGGGGCTTTGAGTCATTTTTTGGACGGGAACGCCCACCCTTCATCTCATTGACGCAAGATGGTTTCACGCATCCAAAAAAGGACTTTAACTCCAATATTTTGGTGCTAGACAGGTCTAGCGTCAAAATATAGATATGGAGTTAAGTTTGCCCTGAATTAGCATTCAAAAAGTCGTTAATTCAGCGCAAAGTAAGTATATATGCCCCTTAATGTTGATGCTTCATCCACAGCTGAGCATTACAGGAGGAAGCGTGCAGAGTAATTTACAGCTTTTTTACTGCCTACGGTACAGTGATTATTCAATCACTACAGATCCTGCTGGGCAACAGTTCAGAAGTTTCGAATCCAATTAATCACAATTAAAATACTTAATAATTTCCAGGCACACCACGCCTCTTCCACCTGACTAACATGTCAATTAGTTAGGAGTTAGTAACCTTTAGTAATCCTCTAGGTGTACAGGTTTCTAAAATTCAAATGTTTTATAGTTAGCCCAGCAGGACTCTTCCTGCTGCATATTGTTATCAGAAATTTTCAGTGTTTATGGCTTTTTCAATTATTTTTATTTCATATTGCAGCTGACTGTTTATTCTCCATTCCACGCCGAATCACCAGACCAACACGTTTTATACCTCACTGCGTTTCCAAGCGCCGCGGCTGCTTCATCAGGAAATGGGTCTCGTCTATCCAGTATAATAAATCCTGCAAGGGCATTTGATTATATAAATTAAATGTACTTTCATAGGGAACAATTCTCATAATAACTTGCGGCGGATAAAACACACCCCCTTAATTAGAGTTTATGCAAGATAAAGTAAGTATATGTTTCAATGTTCTGTGGTCTCAGTGCCTGCTGTTATATCAAGTATGGTTAAACATCAGATTAGGATAACATGTCCCTTGCGTTGCTTCGACGTTTACAAAAGAATAAGGTTATGCAGTTTCTCGAATCCTTATGGATAGTCACTGTTCATTATCGAGTGTTTCATTTTCATTGATGCTGGTAAGTACACAACTATAAACGCTACATGTTGGAGGTTTTTATTCACTCTTTCTTGTAAAAAGCGTTGACTGGTCATTCATTAACTTGGTGCTTTGTATCGTCTGCTTTTTGTGGTATATGATACTCAGGTTCATTTAATCTTTGTTTTATCTTGCCCCATGCATGTTTTAAGATTCAATATAATGTTCTTAATCCATGTCAAGAGCCTGTATGGTAAACTCTTAAATGTTATTGGCGGGTGTTAGCTTGTTGAAGGAAGTAAATTAATTTTATAGGTATAATGTCAGTAGGCTAGAGCTCTTCAAATATGTGAGTGTCATGCACACGTAATTAAAAAAATAAACAAGTCGCCCCCCCCCAAAAAAAAACATAACCTTCTAAACAGTTGGCAAATATTCCTGCTAGCAAAGCACTTTAGAAGTTAGGAGATATTCGTCTGAGCTATGATCAAAGATAGTAGAACGAAAATAGTATACATCTATGACCGCCCTACCCCAGCCCTTCAAGCATTAAATGTTACAGCACAGACAACACCAGCTCTGCACGGTAACAGGTACAGCACAGTCAAGACGAATGTTCCCTCTAAATATTTTCCTCTGTGTGTGCCAATGATATGTTTGTGAACAAATACAAATGATGGATGGAATGCAGAACCAATCAAACATTCACCCCAGTCATAGATCTGGGTTTAATCCATCAATTCTTTTGCTCACCATGACACCCCAGCCATATGCAAATCAGTCATTACCCTGTTCCCTATGGGAACAGTCCAGCCCGAACTGCCTAGCCAGGTCCTCCTGGAAACAAGTAACCTGGGACCGGTATCAGGGTATCACCCTTTATCAGCAAAGCTAGCTTGAATCCAGTGGCATAGTGGGCCTGGGATTCCAGTCTGCTCAGGTTGCAGGAGAGCACTGCTGGTTGCCTTGAGATGGCTGCTGGTCAGGCCTTTTTTCTTTGCTGTCTCGAGGCTGTGTTTCTTTCGTTTTGGGTGCCTCCTGGTCAGCTGGGCTGCTGGGAGACTAGCGGAGGAAGCAGGAAGCCCGGGGCTTGCTTGACTACCTCTTTGGGACGCTGTGAGTCTGTGCATGCGCAGGAGGTGCGTCTTTCAGCCGGGCTGATGCTGTATTGCACCACATGATTCTCCGGGTGTATTTAGGTGATGAGGCCCCTGGTGTAGGTACTTGATAGGTAGGTAATAGCTTGTTTTAGCATGTTCCTGCTGCCTTTTTTTGTGTTATTTGGTGGTCTGTGCTGTAGAGTACCACGGGGAAGCATTCTCAAAAGAGGAAGGACCAAGTGGTGTCTTCCTCATCTTCTTCCTCTTCTTCTCCACCCCGTTCTCGTTCTCCTTCCCGGCTGGACAGACATAGGGAGGAGGAGGGCCACATTAAACGCCTTATTAGAGACACTCTGTTGGAGAAGGGGGATGAAGGCAAGCATAATGTTGTTCCTGTTGCTGTGTTTCCTTTTTCCTCTGAGGAGAGGGTCTGGGTCCTGAGGATCTTACAGGGAAATACATTTCTAAGGCACAGTTGCCTGCCCTTGTGTGTCATGTTAAGGGTAATATGGGCTTTCAGGAGGATGAGGCTCTAGAATCCTCTTTGTAAGCTTTGCTGCGCCAATTTCAAAGTTCCACTCCTGTTGATGTACTCGTCCATTCCTGCATTTGTGAGGTACTCCATAGCGAATTGCATGATCCAGATAAGATTTTGATGCCTTGCTTTATGGTCAAGCTATATCCCTTGCATAACATGCAGTTAGACTTTCCTGATCCCGGTGGATTCTTCTGTGGGCAGTCTGGTGGGGCATAGTCCTTTGGCTGAGAAGGCTTCAGGATCCCGTTGACAAGAAAATGGATGGGTCTTTCAAGGAGGTGTTCTCGAGAAGTCATCTGTCTCTTCGTGCTGGGATCTATGGGACTTATGTGGTGCAGTGCCTTATCTCGGACCTCAAAACTATGTATAGGTCTTTGGATGAGTCCTCTGATATTTCTGGGTTTGTGGACATGATTGAACGTCAGGTGGAATTTTTATTGGGCATGTCATTTGATGTAGTCCATGCTTCTGTGCTCTCCGAGGGGTGCATGTGCGGCTGCACGTCGCAATCTGGTTCTGAGGAATTGGAAGGCAGTTGCTGCCCAGAAATCTTCTCCTTTACGATAGGAGAGAGGGCTCGGTGAAGAGACAAATACATTTCGACAATTGACTGGATGCCTTTAGAATAATGGCCAGAGGAATGCAGTTAGTTATGCGTCAGTGGATGATGCAGTCGACCTGGTGCGTGCTGCAGGTCTGGGTGCTTTGATGGTGAAAGCGGACATCAAATCCGCTTTCAGGCTCTTACCTGTACACCCCGAGAGCTACCACCTCCTGGGTTTTCAATTTAATGGTGAGACCTACTTTGACAAAGCCCTGCCCATGGTGTGCTCCATATCCTGAGCCAACATTCACCTTTTTGGAATGGACCCTACACAAAAGACAACCCCAAGGTGGCAAATTGCACTTCTTGGATGATTTCCTGTTCATTGGTAAGCCAAATAGTGATGAGTGCACAAACCTTCTTGGGGCCTTCCAGAAGCTGGCAGCCCAACTGGGGGTCCCATTAGTGGTGGATAAAACTGTGGGTCCTGCCAACAAAATTGTGTTTCTAGGGATAGAGCTTGACCCAGTGGCCGGCACCTTGCAGATCCCAGAGGACAAGGTGCAGGACATAGGGCAAAAGATCTGGGACATGACAAGAAAACAGAAAGCCACCCTGGGCGAGTTGCAGGAACTAATTGGCAAGTTGAACTTTGTAGCAAGGGTCACCCCAGGATGGCAAGTCTTTGCGAGAAGGCTAATGCAGCTGAAAAAGTCTGAAGGAAAACACCACAATGTCAGACGTGGTGCAGGGGCAAAACAGGATTAAAAAACCTGGCTAACCTTCCTGACACTCTTCAGTGGGGTTCTCATATGGAGGGAAGGTTGGGTATCTAACAAGGAGTTAGTCCTGTACACAGAGGCCACAGGTAGCTTTGGCTTTAGGGCTATCCTAGGAGACAAATGGTACACAAAGAGGTGGCGCCAGGAATGGGCAGTCAGGGGTAACAAGGAACATAGCATTTCTGGAGTTGTTCCCTATCATAGTAGCTTTGACCATTCGGAGTACACGGCTGTCTAATTTGAAGCTGACCGTCTGATCAGACAACCAGGCCGTAGTGCACGCCATTAATACAGTGGCAGCCAGGTGCACAAGGGTACTTAGGCTGCTGAGGAGATTGGTGCATCTGCAGTTGACAAACAAATTGGAGTTGCGGGCAAGGCATGTGCAGGGGATCAATAAAGCTCAAGTGGATCCGCTCGCTCGTTTCCAGATGTTGAAGTTCAGGGAGTTGGCGGCTACAGCAGAGAAGAGCATGACACCTTTCCTGGTGGATTTGTGGTCCCTGGCGAGAGTGCTCTGTCACAGTTTTTGCAACATGCATTGGCACCCAAGACATCCAAGATGTATGTAACTTACCAGAAGACATTTCGAGTGGTTACGGGTTTGCAATCCTTCGACAACAGGCAGGGCACTGAACAATCAGCAGACCGATTTATCAAATGGGTATTCGACCAGAAGAAAATCAGCGCGTGGGCTCAAGCACATCTAGCAGCAGTAGCACACTTCGCGAAGCTGCCTACCAGAGAAGACCCAACATCATCTCATTACCTAAAAACTCTGATGAAGGGATGGTGGCATATGGAGTGGGCAAAGGTGGACTAGAGGAGGCCCATTGAGTGTAGCACCCTAGCCCGCATAGTCGAGGTCTTGCCAGGGGTTTGTAAGGACGCACCAGAGGTCATGTTATTCAAGGCAGCATTCCCACTGGCATTCTTCAGGGCCTTCAGAGTAAGTGAGCTGGTGGCCTCATCAAAGCAGGAGACTGGGGGATCCTGTCTTCAGCCACAGGACGTGCAACGTGGCTTGGATAGTATGGAGGTGACACTAGAGAGGTAAAAAACAGACCAGCAAGGGAGAGGTGTTCTACTGAGGCTGATGCAGCTGTCGAGTAGCAAAGTGTGCCCCAGTCCACTGGATGAAGGAATACTGGGTGATCCGCCAACCAGGAGAGCGTCCACTATAGAAACACAGGAATGGGGACTGTCTTAGCAAATTTCAATTCAAAGCAGTGTTGAGGATGGCTCTCGTAAAGGCGGGACTACCAGCAGCTGATTGTGAAACACACTTATTCCGCATTGGGGCAGCGACCAAGGTGGCCAGGTGGGGGCTGTCAGAAGATGACATCAAAGGAATAGGAAGGTGGGTACACGCGTATGTGAGGCTGTCACAGGGAGGCAAAGCTCAGAAAACACAACCATCCCCACCCCAAAAAAAAAGGGCAAGGGGAGAGGTGCTCACAAAACCTATCACTGTTAATTTTGGCAGGTGAACAGAGAAAGACAGCATGGATGGTAGGACATTCATTCAACCGAAGGTTTGTGGACCATGGGGGGTGGGGCACCCGGAGGCCTAGGCCAACCAGCACCATCATGAGATGGGCAGGAATACCGTGGGGGGGTGCTGGGACCAGCTGGAAGACTTATTGGACAGGCTGCGCCGGCAGTTCCCGGGGGAGCCGGATATGCTGATAGTACACCTCTGGGGGAATGAACTGGCACAGCTGGGTAGGAAAGACCTGCTGGAGCGCATCAAGGGGGTCCTGACTGGAGTGGCCAGGCTAGTGGGCAGCACCAACCAAGTATGGTCTGAAATTGTGCCCAGACAGACCGGTCCACCTGCGCCCTTGAATGATCCAGAAAGAAGCTCAACGTGGCGGTGGCATGGCCTGATCAACTTGAGACACCCAGAGTATTTTGGACAGGATGGGGTGCACCTAACCAACGCAGGGCTGGAAGTATTCTGGTCCAACCTCAGGGCAGCCATGGCTCTAGTAGGAAACTTGGGCTGGCAGGGGGGAGCTGCCTGAGGACATAAGCCCACAGGCAGCATGGCAGTGAAAAAGGCAGATGAGAGCGCTTAAGGAGTTGTGAAAGGCCACGCAGGGTGGCAGACCAGGCATTTACTTTGGGATGCCTCACAGCAGGGTAAGGTGGTGAGAGAGGGAAAAGGGGGCATGACACAGCACATGCAGCCCAGCCCACCATTTGGCAGAGCGCAACAGACAATACAAGGTAGCAAGTTGGGTCTAAAGTAATGAGCTGGTGCAATACCCCTCCTTTTGGCACAAGCAGTGAAGCTCCAGCTCGAGGTCCCAATCATCAACAATAAAATGCCGGACTGACACTGGCGCTAAGTTGACTATTAATCATCATAAAAGTGTCTAGCCAGTAGATTTACAGCTTAATGACATGTTGGAATGATTTAGCACTTGATTTATGAGCATGTGTCAATGTCTTAATTGATTATGGCCTAATAGACCTGCCAGAATAATTTTGGTTTTGATGTATGACCTTTATCAACCTTCAGTTGAGCCACAGCAAAAGTTGGAATGTGTAATATCTGAAATAAAGCTGCGGCCAATATCTTCCACAAGCAACAAGCATAAACTGTGCATTTTCAAGTGGGAGTGGCTGCACGTAAAGTTTATGGTATTGCCCCTCTTTAATGATAATTGCTGCGTGCATGCTTGAAGTCTTTCGGTGCGCACCACAAAGGTAGTTTCTGTGAGGGCGCCCAAGTGTGTACATTAGACAGAAACTAGGTGAAGACCAGTGCAAGCTTCTCTAGCACACAAAAAGCCAGTAAAGCAGCAGCAGCAACAATTTCCTTATCCTCCAACAAAGAACAGACACCATAGAGGTACAGTACCACAGACGTTTCTCACAAACAAAACAGGTAAAGGATTGGCAACAGCTACACAAGCTCTGGACCAACAAGCTTCAGAAGCCGTAGCGCCCCTGACTGTATGAGGTACAAAGAAACATAATTTTATGATGGGGATTGTCTAAAGTTGCAGAAGAAACATGAGCATATGGTTTTATAAGGGAAATGATAAATTGACATTGAGCTGTTCTGAGAAAAACTGTTCAAGACTCATATTCTTTCAAGCATCTTAAATCACATAGATTTGGTCAACCTGCAAAACCAGGATACACCAATGAAGAAGTGAAAGTATTTGTTCTCCAAGAAATTGAGAACAAAACTCTAAAAAGAGCGATCTGTACGGCCAAAAGATCCAGAGCTTTTACATCAGAAATCCTTTGCCTGAGGTTAGACATACAAGCATGTTTCATTTTGTATGTAAAGCATTTAAGGATAAGGGTTACCAAACCATTAAACAAACAAGTTTAGTACAAATTCTGTGTCCTATTAATAATTATATTTAGATATTGGAGGGATAATCTAATTTCCAAATTAGCTTCCCAAATGGCTTTCAATTGATACGACTGTGAGTTAAAGAAATAAAAGATCTGTGAGAATTTACTGTCTATACAACTTGAAGATCCTAAATGTCCTAGGAAATTGGCAGTGGATTAGACATTTGCCAAAACGTGATTTGAGTTTGATTCCATGCACTAGTGGTTCCAAGAAAACCATGCTGAATTGTAAACCCCAGTCCTTTTTGGAGCCCATGCTTTTCTGGTGAACTGACAAGAGTCCTGGGATAGACCATGGAAACCTGAACCTTCCAAGCCATGAGCCTGAAATTTGCTTCACAGAACCAGATTGTGAGATTGACCAAGAGGGTTTGGGAGTAGGTATGGAAGGTTGGGTAACAGGATTTGACTCTCTATGGACATTTGAAATAGATCTGGAAAAAAAGTTGCATCAGCAAAAATAGAGTATAAATCACTAAAGGCGATAATTCCCTTTTAGACTTTGGATAGACAATGAGAGGTCATTAGAAATGGAAGAAAAGCATATTGGTGTTCCTGATCCCAAGGATGGAAAAAACTTGCCTGTCACTAACACCACTGGGTCCGGTCTCCAACAGGAGAAACAGGTATGTTCGGTATTGAGTCAGGATGCAAAGAAATCTACTGAGAATGGTAAAGATTCCGGAAGTACTGAAATTCTGGACCATAGAGTTGTCAGTTAATAAAATCCCGTTGGCGGGAATATCAATCTGCCTCTGTGTTTTGTCAGTCTCCTCAAGAGTATTCTGCCCTCACTGAAATATTATGTTAGACATTATTGCTAAAATTGTTTTACGAGGTTCAGTACGATTTTTTATCTGGTACCCTCTAAATGACTAATATTTAACTGCTGTCAGGTTGTTCATTCTCAGTAGGAATAAACATCAAGCATGATCTTTTGTAAAAATTGCAAAGGAGCTTGCAAGACATTCAAAATAATTAATGTACGTAAAAGACTCCTTCAGACACTATGGGGGTCATTCTGACCTCGGCGGTAAAAGGCGCTTACCGCCGGTTAGAAGACCGCCATAACACCGCCGCGTTATATCGTTCGGGTAGAGCCCCAGCTCTTCGGGACACAGGTGCAGCACACCAGCATTGCCAGGAAGATGGAGCTATGGCAAAGAATAGTCGACAGGGTCAACGCTGTGGGACAGCATCCACGAAATCGGGACGACATCAGGAAGCACTGGAACGACCTACCGGGGAAGGTGCGTTCCATGGTATCAAGGCACAACATCGCGGTGCAGAAGACTGGCGGCAGACCCCCACCTACTCCACCAGAATTTACAGCATGGGAGGAGCAAGTCTTGCACATCCTGCATCCTGAAGGCCTCGCAGGAGTAGCTGGAGGAATGGACTCTGGTAAGTCTCATCTTCACTACTTCATCCCCCCCACCCCACCTGCATGCCAAATCATCCCCCCACCCTCACCCCCACCCCCATCACCCCAAATCCTTGCAAATGGCTCACCATCACAACCCACCCATCCCAACACCTAGCCCTGCATGCGTCCACAAAGCATGGACACCCATCACCAAAGCATGCCCACTGCACATACACATCTCCCCCACAAGCCACCCTCACAAAAGCCCCCACACAGGAATGCCAGCCCTGGGGTACACGGGCACCCACCCATTGCACGATATGGCACACACTGAAGCAATAACCATACGTCTATACCCCTGCAGGACCCGAACGCTACCACACCGCCCAGGAGGGTCCAGAAATGTCCATCCCACCCCCAGAAGAGGCCACCAGTGATGACAGCAGCTCTGTCTCCCTGGACCCAGATGACCAGCCCGGCCCATCGGGGACCTCGGGACAGTCGGTTCCCCTCACACAGCCACAAGCCACAGCAGACCCAACCCCCTCTGGGAACACCAGCACAGCTCCCACACAGTGGGCCCATGCCTCTGTCTCCAGGACACATCAATCAGCGGTGTGTCCACCACTACAGGGCACCCAGGTTAACCCACCACCCCAACAACAACAGGGACCTGGGGGCAGTGGTAGTGGGCACACGGTCCAGGGGACAAAGGCCCAGGGAAACAGGGGAACTGGGAGGGCTGCTGTGCGACAGGGGGTGGACATGTCCAGGGAACCCACTCTCCACGAGGCCCTCTCCTCCATCATGGGAGCATACCACCACTCCCAGGAGATGATGGCGACGGTACTGGCCAGGTTCCAGGAGATCCAGGTCATGCAGGAGCAACAGTACATGGGGTTCAGGGAAGAACTCCGAAGCATCAGTTCCGCAATGGGCACCATCGTCGGGGCACTCAACCAGATTGTCACCACGACCATGTGGCACCACAAAGGGCCCCTGTCACTATCATGGACCAAGAACAGGCTACCACCTCCGCCGGTGCTAGTGGACAGGAGGCCCCCACACAACAACAGGCCACTAGAACTCCACCCCCTGAAGAAGAAGAACCACCCCGCAAGCGGGCCTGAGATCTCGGAAGAAGACAGAGTAGGATGCCAAGACACCCGCCAGCAAAGGATACCCCCTGATGTCATCCCACTGTCCCACATTGTCACCCAGTCCAACCTTAAACTGCCCCTGCTCCACCTTCCACAGGCATATGGACAATGCACCTGTGAGACTGAAAATCTGGACTCTGCCATGGACATTCCTCCACCATCACCCATCACCGATTTTCAACCATGTCCCTAAATTCAGCACTTTAATAAAATCACTTATTGCACAAAAATAATCTGGAGTCTGCCTGTATTGTGAACAAATGTATTAGACATAACGCTGCCAAAATGTCCAGTTACATAGTGATGAGAACATACCACTGTCACACAGCTGTAGTCCATGGGGAAACAAAGCAGAGGTCACGCAGTGGGGCCCACATCTCTGAAATTGGAAGGGAAAGTCACAACTCAGTTAACATACACTGGGGGAATAGGCCAGACAGTAGAGAGGCAGGAGACTGTAAGTAACTGTAAAATGCCGGTGTTGATTCTTACCTGTGTGTTATTGAAAATACTGTAGTATCACTGTGTCCCTGTTGTCTGTGTCGTCCCTGTCGTCTTCCTCCTCTTCACTCTCCACAGGTTCCACCGCTGCCACAACACCACCATCTGGACCATCCTCCTGCAGGAAAGGCACCTGGCGTCGCAAAGCCAGGTTGTGAAGCATACAGCAGGCCACGATGATATGACACACCTTCTTCGGTGAGTACATTAATGATCCACCTGTCATATGCAGGCACCTAAACCTGGCCTTCAGGAGGCCGAAGGTCCGCTCGATCACCCTCCTAGTACGCCCATGGGCCTCATTGTACCGTTCCTCTGCCCTGGTCCTGGGATTCCTTACTGGGGTCAGTAGCCAGGACAGGTTGGGGTAACCAGAGTCACCTATTAGCCACACACGGTGTCTCTGTAGCTGTTCCATCACATAAGGGAAGCTGCTATTTTGCATGATGTACGCGTCATGCACTGACCCAGGGAACTTGGCATTTACATGGGAGATGTACTGGTCAGCCAAACAGACCATCTGGAAATTCATCGAATGATAACTTTTTCGGTTCCTGTACACCTGTTCACTTTCTCTGGGGGGAACCAAAGCCACATGGGTCCCATCAATAGCACCAATGATGTTGGGAATATGTCCAAGGGCATAGAAATCACCCTTCACTGTAGCCAAATCGCCCACCTCAGGTAAAACAATGTAGCTCTGCATGTATTTCATCAGGGCAGACAACACTCTGGACAACACCTTTGAAAACATAGGCTGTGACATCCCTGATGAAATGGCCACTGTAGATTGAAATGACCCACTTGCCAAAAAATGGAGTACTGACAGAACATGCACTAGAGGGGGGGATCCCTGTGGGTTGGCGGATTGGTGACATCAGGTGTGGCTCCAGCTGGGCACACAGTTCCTGTATAGTGGCTCGGTCAAGTCTGTATGTCAGTATGACATGTCTTTCTTCCATTGTCGACAGGTCCACCAGCGGTCTGTACACGGGAACATTCCTCCATCTCCTCGCAAGTCCCAGCGGACGGTGCCTAGGAAGGACAACATGGAGCACAGAGTCAAGCAACCCACAGGTACGTTCCCACAGCTTGCACAGTACACGATTCTCTATGCATTGAATGGCTTGTATGAGTGGCAATGCAAGGCCTAGGCCTGTGTGACGCAGTAGAAATTAAGCCATGTGGGCCCTTGAAATGGCGGCTGCCTGACCTGTGAAGTGTGACAATGGGATGTGAGGTCAATGCGCTGGCGTGGCACACCGTGGCGGTAGGCGGTCGAAGACCGCGGTGCATAGCCGCATTGGTTAACATTGAACCCTATGGGTTTCAGGAGCCAATGAGGAAGTGCGCCCGCGGTCGCGGTACGCACCGCCGCGGGCTTGACCGCCATTTTCTAACTGATTAACCACTCGAGACCTGATCATCCACAGGAGAGGACCTATACTGCAAGTGCTGCTGTGACCTCGGTCTGGAAGAGACAATGGCTGCTGCGACTGGGGAAAGGGCCCCTGCCTTCACTTCTGAAGAATTGAAGAAACTCGTGGATGGGGTCCTCCCCCAGTATGCGCTACTCTACGGTCCTCCAGACCAACAGGTTAGTACACTCGGACCACGCTTTGTGGCCAATGCCTGGGTTGAGTGGGGTGAATGAACGGCAGTGCGGAGGGGAGCGAATGAGGCATGCATCAAACAACAGATGAGAGCATGTGCCACATGGCAAGGGTGGGGAGGGGGGGCCACTCACATCGAGCATGCAGAAAATGTTGATATTTTATTTTCTCTCCCTGTACGTGTCACATAGGTCAGCGCCCATCAGAAAATAGACATTTGGCGTGCCATCGCCAAGGACGTCCGGACCCTGGGGGTCCACAACAGACGGGGCACCCACTGCCGCAAGAGGTGGGAGGACATCCGCCGCGGGAGCAGAAAGACCGCGGAGGCTCTGCTGGGGATGGCCTCCCAACGTAGGAGGGGTGCCAGTCGTCAATTGACCCCCCTGATGTCCCGGATCCTGGCGGTGGCCTACCCAGATTTGGATGGGCGTGTGAGGACATCACAGCAGACACAAGGGGGTGAGTACAACCACATTCTGCTATCTTAGCGCGCAGTGGAGGTGTCTGGGTGGGGGAGGAGGGATGTAGGTATCCGTAGGCCAGGGCGCTTTCTGTAGGCTAGTCCCCTCCGTAAGGCATGGCCCTGTGTCCCCGCCCTCCACTTCTGTAGGGTGCCAAGTACAGCTATCCATGGCCCTGTGTCACCTATGTGTGCAGTTGTCGTCCATTGGCTTGTAGGCCAAGTCTCACTGATAGAGTAGTGTACCCCAAGTGCGCGGCGTAGTGCAGGGGGCTTCTGTGTCTGTCCTCTCCGCCAACTGTGTTGCCAATGCATGCAGTCAACATGTCTTTATGTTCCCCCCACCCTTTTTTTGTCTGCTCTTCCTGTTCATGTGTGCATTAGCATCATCTGGCGGAGGAGAAGTGGCATTGGAGCACGAGGGAGCTGCATCTCACATGGCCCCGGAGGGCCATGCAACGGACTCTGATTTCACCAGTGAGACGGAGGGCGAGGGGGGCTCCACAACGGGGACACGTGGAGACATCAGCGACACCAACACGTCCTCGGAAGGGAGCTCCCTTGTGGTGGCGGCAACATCCGTGCCCACCGCAACAACAGGTACAGCCGCCACCCAGCGCACCAGCTCCGCCCTCCAAGCAGCCCCTCAGCGTTCGTCCCGTGCCCGCTCGCACACCAAGGCGGGCATCTCCTTAGCCCCAGGCACCTCAGGCCCTGCCCCAGATACCCCTGCTGCCCTCAGTGAGGAGGTCATTGACCTCCTCCGGACGCTCATTGTTGGGCAGTCTACCCTTTTGAATGCCATCCTGGGGGTAGAAAGGGAGGTGCATCGGAGCAATGCATACCTGGAGGGCATTCATTCGGGTCAGGCTGCCCATCAGCGATCGTTCAACGCTCTGGCCTCAGCACTGACGGCAGCCATTGTCCCTGTCTCCAGCCTCCCTCCTCCAACTCCCTCCACCCAGTCCCACTCCCCTGTTCCTCTGCCTATCCCAGACACACCTACAGACCAGCCTGCACACACCTCAACACCCAAGGTCAGCTCATCCAGACATAAGCACCACACATCCCACAAGCATTCACACAAGCAACATCCACATGCAGACATGCCAACAGCCACTGCCTCCTCTGTGTCCCCCTCCTCCTCGTCTCCCTCCTCCCTCCCTGTGACGTCTCCACTCACACTTGCATGCACAACATCATCATCCACTACGTCCATCACCAGCACACCCACCAGAACACTCCGCACACGTGCAGTCCCCACCCCCACTGCCATTTACACGTCCCCTGTGTCCTCTCCCACTGTGTCTGTCACCCCCTCATCCAAACCACACAAACGCAGGCAGCCACCCACCCAACAGCCATCCACCTCACGACAGCCTCCGTCACAAGCACCTGCACCCAAAGACAGCACACTTGACTCTCCTACAACCACATCCTCTTCCTCCACTCCCATACCCACTCCACCTACCCTTCCCATTGCTCCGAAAAAGCTTTTCCTCTAAAAAATTAACCTCTTTCCATCACCTGACCCACCCCCTCCATCTCGTAAAAGTCCAATCAGCACCTCAGCCACCACAACCCCTGGACCTACAAGGAGCATAGTCCAGGGATATTGGAGTCCACCACCTTTGAGGGCAGCTACATCGGCCAGCAGCAAAGGGACAGCCGGCCCACCCCCTGGGAAAAAATCTAAAAAAGGGAAGGCCCGGCGCGGGAGGACAGAGACGGCAGCCTCCACAGCCACCACCCTGGCACCGTCAGGAAGTGGGGTGCCACCTGGCACATCTACAAAGGGAGGCAAGGGCCACAGAGACTCACGGAAGGATGGCAAGGGCAGCACAGCCGACAAGTCCAGCAGCAGGCGAGCAGCCCAGGAGGGCCCAACCAGCCCCATTCCTGGGGTGAAGGAGGACACCCACGGGCATGGGACACCAGCACAGGAGGGCCCCGCAAGCGAGAAGTCGTATGGCGAGTGAACACCATCTATTGTCCGGATCTGGTGCCCCGGAGATACATGTGAAGAACCGCTGAACAGGGCACCGCCGTCTCAAGAACCGCTGAACAGGGCCCTTCAAGACCAGCACTGCTGAACAGGGCACCGCCGTCTCAAGAACCGCTGAACAGGGCCCTTCAAGACCAGCACTGCTGAACAGGGCCCTTCAAGACCAGCACCGCTGAATAGGGCCCTTCAAGACCAGCACCGCTGAACAGGGCCCTTCAAGACCTGCACCGCTGAACAGGGCCCCGCCGTCTCAGCACCGTTCCGCTGGGCCCTTCCTCTCAAGCACCGCTCCGCTGGGCCCTTCATCTCAAGCACCGCTCCGCTGGGCCCTTCATCTCAAGCACCGCTCCGCTGGGCCCTTCATCTCAAGCACCGCTCCGCTGGGCCCCGCCGTCTCAAGCACCGCTCCGCTGGGCCCTTCATCTTAAGCACCGCTCCGCTGGGCCCTTCATCTCAAGCACCGCTCCGCTGGGCCCTTCATCTCGAGCACCGCTCCGCTGGGCCCTTCATCTCGAGCACCGCTCTGCTGGGCCCTTCATCTCAAGCACCGCTCCGCTGGGCCCTTCCTCTTAAGCACCGCTCCGCTGGGCCCTTCCTCTCAAGCACCGCTCCGCTGGGCCCTTCATCTCAAGCACCGCTCCGCTGGGCCCTTCCTCTCAAGCACCGCTCCGCTGGGCCCTTCCTCTCAAGCACCGCTGGCCCATTGGCATAAGGGGCAGGCCCGGATCAGTGTCGGGCAGGGCTGCACGATACACTCTGGGCACCAAGACTCCTCCAGTACCAGTGGAGTCTGTCATCCACTTGAGAGACTGCGGCTTTGCACTCCCCAGGATGGCACAGTGGGCAGGCCACCCACTGTAGAGACTTGTGAGACTGTGGCTTTGCACTCCCCAGGATGGCACAGTGGGCAGGCCACCCACTGTAGAGACTTGTGAGACTGTGGCTTTGCACTCCCCAGGATGGCACAGTGGGCAGGCCACCCACTGTAGAGACTTGTGAGACTGTGGCTTTGCACTCCCCAGGATGGCACAGTGGGCAGGCCACCCACTGTAGAGACTTGAGAGACTGTGGCTTTGCACTCCCCAGGATGGCACAGTGGGCAGGCCACCCACTGTAGAGACTTGTGAGACTGTGGCTTTGCACTCCCCAGGATGGCACAGTGGGCAGGCCACCCACTGTAGAGACTTGAGAGACTGTGGCTTTGCACTCCCCAGGATTGAACAGTGGCCATGGAGGCCCCTCGTGGATCTAGCGTCGTGGACTCATCTGGCTGAGGTACCCCCCCTTCCCTTCCCCCTGAGGTGCCTGTAGTTTTACTATCTGATGCCCCTGCAGTGTTCTCTCCAATGGATTCGGGTCTCCTGTGTGGGCTTTGCCCATGTGTTGAGGACCATTGGCCCACGTACAATGACTGTAAGCCAATTTTGACGGGACAATTTACATATGTGTATATAGTTATAGGATGTTCGAATTACTTATTTACTTAGCCTTACAATATATTTGGATTTCGATATCATATTTGTTTGTCTTTGCATTCTTCCGGGGGGTTTGGGGGTGTCACTCTGAGTTGTTGCTCTGCATTGGTGTGTAGGTAGTTGGGGGGAGGAGGGGGTGTTGCGTATGTGTGTGCCCGTAACCTTTTCTCCTCCACCCTCCCCTGTGTCGTAGGTGCAGTACTCACCTTTGTCTTCTGCGCCGGCGTTCGTGCTCCTGGTAGAGGAGCAGGTAGACAATTGCTGGTAGGATGTTTAGTTCGGGTTCCATGCTGTCCAGATTCCTCGTGGAGTGTGTAGAGGTGAGCGTTTTCCCGTTCGTAGTCTGTTTCCGCCGTATTTTTATCGGCGGGGCTCCCGCCCCGGAAAAGGTGTCAGATTGGTGAGTTGTGATAGGGTGGGCGGTACATTGTCTGCCGCCTGTCTGTTGGCGGTGACCGCCGCGCTGTTTGTTTGTCCCGCCGTGGCGGTCGGAGTGTTAAAGTGGCGGTCTGTGTTGGCGGTTTCCGCCAGGGTCAGAATTCCATTTTTTTAACTGCCTGCCTGTTGGCGGGTTGGCCGCCGCTTTAACACCGACCGCCAGGGTTGGATTGACCCCCTATGTGCCTCAAGTCGAGAACTGGTGCAGAAGTATCCTACACTGATGAATATGTGTTTTTAATAGAAGATCTGGTTAGTATTAAAAAAGAACCCAACGTTCTAGGCATAAAGATGTTCAAGCCATCAGCTAGCATCTTCCTTGGTTTCCTCATCAAAAGGAATTAGATCAGAAAAACTTACATTGTTTTCTTAGATGGCAAACCTTCAACCTGGGACTATAGCTTGCACTGAGGGTACAAGAAGACCCACAATACGAGCTGAAAGACATAATGAAATGTGAGAAGAGGTTGGTAAAATGGAAATATCTTTTTAGGTAAAATTCAGTTTTCCAGAAGCTCTAAAGTGGAGGATACTGAATTCACTAGGAAGCCAAGAAACTCTATTGTTTGAACTGGATTAAGTAATGAAAATGGTGGATTGGAAACCCCATTTAACAAAAATGAGATGATAGTCTGTAAATGAGATAAGATAATATTCTTGTTTTGGGATTAAATTAGAATGTTGTCTAAATAGATAAATAGTCAAATGCTTTGAGACCTGAGATAAGTATTCACTGGTTTAAGAAACGTTACTGAGATATTTATAGTTTCAAATTACTTCTGAAAACTTCCTCACCAACATCCATTTCTTCAGCTCCTATTTGGGCAAAAGAGAGAGACCTGGCTAACACATCTGAAGGGCCTTTTCACCCACTCCCCCCTCAGCAACAAGTTCAATTGCCGAAAATCGTGAAGTAAGGCTGGATAATACCACTCCCTCCTACCTCAGATTCTGTCTGGGACTTGCTTTGCCTTGCTCCATTCCATCAGAAAAATTACTGATCTTCTTCCCCAGGTGGCTAAGAGGAAAGTCGTTCACACTTTGATAACCTCTAGACTGGACTATATCAACATCTTATATTGAGACCTACCCAGACATATGGATTAAGAAACTTCAAGTGTTTCAGAATGCTGCTTCTTGCCCCATCTTGGGTAGTCCCAAGCACAGAAGACAGTTTCTATCGTTTGTGTGATCTATAGTGGCTTCCTGTTAAGAAAAGGATTCTTTTCAAGGCCTCACCCTCATCCATCGGGCCTTTCATAAGCATGGCCCAGAGTACTTGACAGAATTGTCCACTATTATCCATTTTTCTGATCTACCTCTGCTCTCCTTGTTACGGGGCTGAGATTCTAATGGGTTTGGATTGGAGGGCAATATTTCTCAGTCCTTGTGAGTAAGGAATTGAATTATCTTCCTTTTTCAAACCTGGCCCACTTCTCAGGCATTGTAATTTGGGAGAACTAATAAAACCCACCTGTCTGCACTGGAGGAATGTGCAGACACTGTTAGGACACAAGTGGGTCAGAGGCATGGACTCCCGCGCCGCACTGGATAAATTGATGTATACAGCATGGGCGGGGGGGGGGGACCCACAGAAGTATGAATGAACATGGGGTGTGAGCCCAGGGACAAGGAGTAAATTAGTTGACTATGGAAGTTGTCTGATATAAAGTGTCTGCTTGCTATTGCTCCAGCGACATATGTTATATTAGCCACAGTGTATAACTCTGTTTATATTTCATGCACTGTCGGGTGCCCTAATTGTGGTCCTTGTGGCTTGAGTTTGATGTTGGTATCAAGTAAATGAATAAAATGTGTTATATAAAAAAACACCTGTTCACATCAAGGTTGTGTTGTTGGCTGTGGATGCCCTCTTGTTTGTAAAGCAACGGGATACTCTGTGGAGTAGGCGTGAACTATATAAATCCCAAAATTATTTATTAATTCATCATTCTATCTTTGCTAGGCCAAGTGTGCCAGAGCAAAGAGTTCTCAACAATTAAGGATAGACATTACAGTGTACAGTACACTGTGAGAGGTTGCACAATAAAGTTATCTATATTCACCAAAAAGAAGAACACGAGCATGGGAAACAGATATTATTTTAAAGAAAATAAAGGTGGAACTTAACTTCAAAAGAACATGAGGCCTGATAACAGTGCTGAAATAAAGGGGGGACCAGCCAGATCCTGGATCTGGCAGCTGTTAATTAGCAGGATTGGAGAGCCATCTGACCCCAGTGAAATATGCTGAATTTGTCCCGGAATAATTTTCCAGGACACAATTCAGCAGCACCGCATGTTTTCTGCTTTCTGTTCAGAACATTAAAATGCAGGTGGTGAGGAAAGGGGGTGGCTTATTTAAATTCCAGCTAGGCCCAAAGCAAAGGCAGAATTTAAAGGGCCACAAGCCCCCTTTCGCTCGAGAATAATCCTGGCTTGGAGCTATGTGGAGCCTAGCACCTAGAGGTCAATGCAATGGAGGGTAATCACAGGCACACAACATATCACTTCAAAAGTACTTAGGAGACGCTATGATTTGGAGGCAAGATTTTGACTTTGTTGAATCCCTGTATGTGATATATGCGTGCACTTTAAGAACGTCAGATGTATAGGTTTATAGAGGTATTTGCACAAATAGCAATTTAAGTAACAATTCTTTTAAGTGCTGCTCATCCTAATGTAAGATGTCTGAGTAATGTGCATCACATACTCATAGTACACATTGACAATAATCAGTGTAAGCGTGTAAATCAATATACAGGATGTTATCTAAGACAATGAGGGTCTCAAGGTGTAGGAGTCTCATTGCCTTTACTGATAGGGCTCATATGTTAAGAGCATGTGCCAGGAGAAATACAAAGGTAGGATATAAAATGTAATGCTATGCTTGGGTTTGACTATAATGACATGTTATTACTACCAAAAGAAACTCTTTTAACAGCATTATAGCAACAGATTGAGAAAAAAATATAGGTTCATAACTCGGACCTTTGTCTTGATGGCCTTTCATCGCTCACCGTGCCATAGTAGAAGGATTTTATTTACGAACTACAAGTAATACAAATATCTATGTCAAAAACATTAACCCACTCACCTACCTACATAAAATACAAATCTGTCATCTGCATGTTACAAGAAGTTCTTTGCAGGAGACACATTAACCGTCTATGCTACTTTGAGTCAGAACTGACTAGTCAAAACACAAATCTATGCGGCAAGTGCATCAACCTCCAGAGTTATCTTCACATTATTATTATTCCTCGAGATTTACCAGGCACACAAAGCTCTCTGCAGCAAGTGCCTTAACCCATCAGATATTTTAAAATGCAGGTCTTGCATTCAATTGAGCCAGAAAAGATTTACAGTCACATTTCTCTCCGTTGCCAATTTATTTGTGGTAGAGTTTAAAAAACATCTAAATGCAGAATCTGACTGTCGGTATGCCTTTCATGACCACCCTCTTCAGTGCTTTAAATGGGCCGGTACTCACAGCTACTGAGTTGGCGCAGTTTTGCGTCAAAAAGTATAAATATGGGCCAAAAGGTTTAAAATGCCTTTAATCCGGCCTGAGTACTTTGTGTGTCCCCTTATGACTGTGTTTGTCTGCTTGTGTGTGCATATTTTTTGTGAGAAAAGTGAGAGGAAGAGGGAGAGAATCGTGACACTGTCAAGAGACATTTTAACCCTTTCGCTGCCAGGTCTTTCCCCCCTCAGGTGCCATGCCTTTTTTGGCTATTTGGGGTAGTTCGTGCTTAGGCCCTCATAACGTTTTGGCCCACATAAGCTTTTCACACCAAATTTGAGTTCTTTTTTTCCAACATCCCAGGGATTCTAGAGATACCCAGAGATTGTGGATTCCCCTGGAGGAGACCAAGAAGTTAGCCAAAATACAGTTAAAATTTAGTTGTTTTTTTTTCCAAAAAATAAAAAGGGGAAGAAAGGGCTGCAGAAGAAAGCTTGTGTTTTTCCCCCTGAAAATAGCATCAACAAAGGGTTTGCTGTGCTAAAATCATCATCTTCCTAGCTTTCAGGAACAGACAGACTTGAATCAGAGAACTATATTTTTCAACACAATTTTGACATTTCACTGGGACATACCCCATTTTTAATATTTTTTGTGCTTTCAGCCTCCTTCCAGTTAGTGACGGAAATGGGTGTGAAACCAATGCTGGATCCCGGACAGCTAAACATTTCTAAAAAGTAGACAAAATTCTGAATTCAGCAAGGGGTTGTTTGTGTAGATCCCTCAAAGTTTTCCTACAGAATGTAACAGCTAAAATAAAAAAATATAGAAGTTGGGGTGAAAAAAGAGCCATTTCTGTCCACGTTTTCTTCTATAACTTTTCCCAGCGATGGCAGATTTTTGAAAGCAATATACCATTCCGTCTGCTGGACTCTTCTGGTTGTGTGGATATATAGGTCTTGTAGGTTCATCAAGAACCCTAGGTACCCAGAGCCAATAAAGGAGTTGCACCTTGCAATGGGTTTTCCTTGTATACCAAGTATACAGCAATGCATTTGGTGAAATATAAAGAATGAAAAATAGGTATCAAGGAAACCTTTGTATTTCTAAAATGGGCACAAGATAAGGTGTTGAGAAGCAGCGATTATTTGCATATCTCTGAATTTCGGGGTCCCCATACTAGCATGTGAATTACAGGGCATTTCTCAAATAGACATCTTTTTTACACACAGTCTTACATTTGGAAGGAAAAATGTAGAGAAAGACAAGGGGCAATAACACTTGTTGTTCTATTCTGTGTTCCCCCAAGTCCCCCAATAACAATGGTACCTCAGTTGTGTGGGTAGGCCTAATGCCCACGATAGTAAACGCAACATGGACACATCACATTTTTACATTGAAATCTGACTTTGTTTTTGGAAAGTGCCTATCTCTGGGTTTTGGCCTCTAGCTCAGCATGCACCTATGGAAACCTAGCAAACCTGTGCATTTTTGAAAACCAGACCCCTAGGGGAATCCAGGATGGGGTGACATGTGGGGCTCTCACCAGGTTCTGTTACCCAGAATCCTTTGCAAACCTCAAAATTTGGCAAAACAGACACTTTTTCCTGACATTTCAGTAATAGAAAGTTCTGGAATCTGAGAGGAGCCACAAATTTCCTTCCACCTAGCATTCCTCCAAGTCTCCAGATAAAATGATACCTCACTTGTGTAGGTGGGACAAGTGCCTGTGACAGGGAAGAGCCAAAAACATGTTGAAATTGAGAGGGAACCAAAGCGGGTCCAAAAGGGCAGTTTGGAAAAAAAAGTTTTTAGGCTCAAAAGTGAGACAGAATTTTTATCGGTATAGATGCGACAATGTTGGGTGGTAGGAATTTTGCGGATTCCTGCAGATTGCGGAAGGTTCCTGTGATGGGCCGCTTCTGCCGCAAACATACCCGCCATGCTCAGAAGGAGTCGATTCCGCTGCCACTTCTGACCTGGAAGTGCAGCCTCCATCAGCCAATCCCCGTTCACGTCCGTGGAACGTAGGGCAGAGGGAGCCGTTTCGCGCCGTCACCTGGCTTCAAAACAGTGACGGCTCAGATGAGAGGAGGTCGGACGGGCGGGGGACACTGTACTGGGGAACCGCGAAGGAAGACGGAGACGACAAGGAAGGCGTGGTGTGTTCACGATGGATGATCCAACAGGAGACCCTCTCGACGACTGGAAGACCCGAACGAGTGGCGCGGGAGGCGCCCAGAGCGTGCTCCGGCCACGCTTGGGGGAATGCGTGGCCTCTTCAGTTGCGTGGCCTTCATAAGTAAGAGCGAGGGAGGAGGGAAGGAAGGGAATACAAGCCAGCGGAGTGAAGGAAGGGGAGGAGGAGGTACTGTTTGTTTAGTACTGTGTTGTTTCAGGGTTGTTTGCTTGGGTTAAATTTGGTGTATTGTCTTTGTTTTCGGTGACCAGATCAGGGGACATAAACAGACCAGGGGGTTATATGAACGTCAATATACAGACTCCAGGGAGGTCAAGGGAGGAGCAGGGCCACAGTAAAGACATCCCTTCAAGAACGAGGGGCAGAGACAGCCACGAGGAGAAGAAAAGCTGTGACATAGGCAAGAGAGAGAAAAGAAGGGTACAGGGCAACTAGAATGGCTCTACCAAGTAAAAGGAAAAGAAATAGTATGGAGAAGTAAAGAAAACCTGGGAAAAACCCTATAGAGAGGAAACCTGGAAAGAAAAGAAGAAAACAAAGAGGAGACAGAGATTACGGGAAACAGAGGAACGGAAAGAAGACAGGACCGGGACTAGGAAACGAATGGGGGAGGGGAAGAAGTAGAGTTGAGTAAAGGACAATCCACTTATCTTTTTCGCTCTTTTCCCCGCATGCGCCTCATGGGAGCCCTAGAAGAGAATACGAAGAGGAGACTTTCAGAAGAACTGTTAATCCACCACAAAACTAGACCTTCTTGCACATTTCCTATACCTAATAAAAATTCCTACAGCACCTGACCACTGGCTATTTGTTCTCCTTGCGCCACCCTGTTACAGTTCCATCACAAAAATGTGGGAAAATGTGTGATTTCCTCACATTCAGTGCTGCAAAGTTCTGGAATCCGAGAGGAGCCACAAACTCCCTCCCGCTCAGCCTCCCCCCACATCTCCCGATAAAAATGGTACCTCACTTGTGTGGGTAGGCCTAGTGCCCCCGACAGGAAAGGCCCCAAAACACTATGTGGACACATCAAAATTATCAAATACAAAACTACCTGTTTTTGCGGGGGCACCTGCTTTTTTGGTCCTGGGCTCAGCAGCTCTCTAGGGAAACCTACCAAACCCAGACATTTCTGAAAACTAGACACCCAAGGCAGTCCAGGGAGGTGTGACTTGCGTGGATCCACCAGTGTTTTCATACCCAGAATCCACAACAAACCTCAAATTTAGTTAAAAATCACAATTTCCCCACATTTCTGTGTGGGATCACTGCACCGGCACAAATTTCCTACCACTCAATGTTCCCCTCAGTCTCCTGCTAAAAATTATACCTCACTTGTGTAGGTGGGCCAAGTGCCTGTGACAGGGAAGAGCCAAAAACAGGTCAAAATTTAGGGGGAGCCAAAGCGGGTCCAAAAGGGCAGTTTGAAAAAAAAAAATGTTTAGGCTGACAAGTGGGGCAGAATTTTTATCGGTATAAATGCGACAATGCTGGGTGGTAGGAATTTTGTGGATTCCTGCAGATTCTGGAAGGTTCCATCAAAAAAATGTGGGGAAAATGTGTGATTTCAAGCAGTTGGAGGTTGGCAGGGCATTGTGGGTAAGAAATTGGTGCACGGTGCATGTGAAGCATACTACTCTGGACTCACCCAGATATTTAGTTTTCAGATGTGTCTAGGTCTCATAGATGTTTCTACATGGCAAGTCCAAAAAGTGCAGCCCTCACTATTCCAAGTGGCACTGTTTTGAGAGTTAGACATGTTCTCATGGCCCAAATGTAAAACCAAAACCCCAAATAATCAAATGTCCTTTTGCTTGCAGTTGGGATAAGATCTTTTAGTGTGCGGGGGGAGAGCAGAAAGACTGTTACCCCCTTCAGTTGGAGTGGGGGCATAACCATGCCCATTCTGGTTGGAAGCCACGGCCCCAATATATTTTTTTAACCCTGGCATCTAGTAGGCTTTCTGCCTCCCCCCTGGGAGTGGATCGAGGGTAATTGCCCCATCTGCCCACCGGTGGGCAGAACCTTTTTGTCCCAATTTATTTGGGGTAGGGGTATGGCCATACCCCACCCTCTTTTTTTTTTAAAGAAATTCTTCCCTGGTGTCTGGTGGACAGACGGGCCCTTAAAAAATAGGTGGACCTTCCCCTAAGCCAACAGTAATGTGCTCCCATGGGAGCGACTCTTGCCCAAATAAAGCACACACACCTATCCCTGGTGCCTAAGTGGTTTCTACCCTAGTAGAAATAGGCCGATCTGCCCCCAAGGGGGGGCAGAAATGTCATAAAATAAATTTGCCCCCCAGGGGAGTGACCCTTTCCTAAGGTGTCACTCCACTTGCATGAAATTGGCGCAAAAAAAATCCATGGTGTCTAGTGGTTTCTGCCCCCTTTGGGGGCAGATTGTCCTAAGAAAAATAGGCCGATCTGCCCCCAAGGTGGACAGAAATGGCCTAAAATAAAATTGCTCCCCAGGGGTGGTGACCCTTGCCTAAGGGGTCGCTCCCCACGCCTAAACAATAAAAAAAAAAAAAAAGATCCCTGGCGTCTAGTGGCTTCTGCTCCACCCCGGGGTAAGATCAGCCTATTTCTGTCCTTGGGGGAAGGGGGGCATGGGACAGAAAAGGCCTGATTAAAAAAATACCCCCCGGGGAGTGACCCTTGTCCAAGGAGTCTCTCACCTTCAGTGTTTATTTACAAAAAAACAAACTCCCTGGTGTCCAGTGGGTATTTCTGCAGCTCATTGACTGTACGATCAGGCTGCAGAAATTCTCAGAAAGACATGACAGGAAAGGAAAAGCCTTTCCTTTCATGTCTCTCTGCCTGCCCATAGTCCCCCATCGGAAGAGAAATGCAGGTATTTCTCTTCCAATCCCAGCGCGATGGGGGCGGCCTCTGATGAGGTCAGCGCGCGTCATCAGACGTCACGGGCGGGAGGTCAGGGTGGAAGGGGAAGCAATTTCCCTTCCATCCCTGCCCAGGGGAGGGGAGTGGGAGGCCCACATAGCTCTCCCCCGTAGGCCGGGTGCGAACGAGCTGGTATCGTCCTCGGCACCCGGCAACCATGGCCGAGGGCAAGACCAGCTTGTCCAGGGTACCCAAGGGGTTAAGGAAATGCGTGGAAAGCTTTGTGTATTCATGCCTTCTTGTTTCTTTCTGTGTGTGCTCACGCTCGAGAACAGGGGTGAGTGAACCGCCACTTTAGAAGCTACAACGGGGAGTGGGTTTCTTCTGTCTGCAACTCAGAGACACAGGTTCATAAATAATGTGAAAGGGAGGGTGGGTGGTTGAGTGAGTGAAAGGATGGATGTAAGGGTGCGTGAAAGGCTGGAAGTATAGACGGATGGATGAATGGATGGATGTAAGGATGGATGAGTGAAAGAGTGGATAGATGAGTAAAAGGGTGGATGGATGGAAAGGCGGATAGATAGATAAGTGAAAGAATGGATGGATGAATGAATGAAAGCAAGGGAGGTTTGATGGATGAAAGGCTGAATGGATGAATAAATGAGACTGAACAATAGGGTGGATGGTATTCAGGAGTGAAAAGGGTTGATGGATGAGCGAAAGGATGGATGGATGAGTGTAGGAGGCTGGACTGGCTTGTAGTGAGTACCTAGGGGTACTTGCACCTTGCACCAGGCCCAGTTATCCCTTATTAGTGTATAGGGTGTCTAGCAGCTTAGGCTGATAGATAATGGTAGCTTAGCAGAGCAGCTTAGGCTGAACTAGGAGACGTGTGAAGCTACTACAGTACCACTTAGTGTCATATGCACAATATCATAAGAAAACACAATACACAGTTATACTAAAAATAAAGGTACTTTATTTTTATGACAATATGCCAAAGTATCTCAGAGTGTACCCTCAGTGAGAGGATAGGAAATATACACAAGATATATATACACAATACCAGAAATATGCAGTATAGTCTTAGAAAACAGTGCAAACAATGTATAGTTACAATAGGATGCAATGGGGACACATAGGGATAGGGGCAACACAAACCATATACTCCAAAAGTGGAATGCGAACCACGAATGGACCCCAAACCTATGTGACCTTGTAGAGGGTCACTGGGACTATTAGAAAATAGTGTGGGTTAGAAAAATAGCCACCCCAAGACCCTGAAAAGTGAGTGCAAAGTGCACTAAAGTTCCCCAAAGGACAAAGAGTTGTGATAGGGGAATAAGGCAGGAAAGACACAAACCAACAATGCAACAACGCTGGATTTCCAATCTGGGGTACCTGTGGAACAAGGGGACCAAGTCCAAAAGTCACAAGCAAGTCGGAGATGGGCAGATGCCCAGGAAATGCCAGCTGCGGGTGCAAGGAAGCTTCTACTGGACAGAAGAAGCTGAGGTTTCTGCAGGAACGCAAAGGGCTAGAGACTTCCCCTTTGGAGGACGGATCCCTCTCGCCTTGTAGAGTCGTGCAGAAGTGTTTTCCCGCCGAAAGAACGCCAACAAGCCTTGCTAGCTGCAAATCGTGCGGTAAGCGTTTTTGGATGCTGCTGTGGCCCAGGAGGGACCAGGAGGTCGCAAATTGGACCAGGAGGTAGAGGGGACGTCGAGCAAGACAAGGAGCCCTTAGCAGCAGGTAGCACCCGGAGAAGTGCCAGAAACAGGCACTACGAGGATGCGTGAAACGGTGCTCACCCGAAGTTACACAAAGGAGTCCCACGTCGCCGGAGACCAACTTAGAAAGTCGTGCAATGCAGGTTAGAGTGCCGTGGACCCAGGCTTGGCTGTGCACAAAGGATTTCCGCTGGAAGTGCACAGGGGCCGGAGTAGCTGCAAAAGTCGCGGTTCCCAGCAATGCAGTCTAGCGAGGTGAGGCAAGGACTTACCTCCACCAAACTTGGACTGAAGAGTCACTGGACTGTGGGAGTCACTTGGACAGAGTTTCTGGATTCGAGGGACCTCGCTCGTCGTGCTGAGAGGAGACCCAAGGGACCGGTAATGCAGCTTTTTGGTGCCTGCGGTTGCAGGGGGAAGATTCCGTCGACCCACGGGAGATTTCTTCGGAGCTTCTAGTGCAGAGAGGAGGCAGACTACCCCCACAGCATGCACCACCAGGAAAACAGTCGAGAAGGCGGCAGGATCAGCGTTACAGAGTTGCAGTAGTCGTCTTTGCTACTATGTTGCAGTTTTGCAGGCTTCCAGCGCGGTCAGCAGTCGATTCCTTGGCAGAAGGTGAAGAGAGAGATGCAGAGGAACTCGGATGAGCTCTTGCATTCGTTATCTAAGGAATCCCAAGAGACAGAGACCCTAAATAGCCAGAAAAGAGGGTTTGGCTACCTAGGAGAGAGGATAGGCTAGCAACACCTGAAGGAGCCTATCACAAGGAGTCTCTGACGTCACCTGGTGGCACTGGCCACTCAGAGCAGTCCAGTGTGCCAGCAGCACCTCTGTTTCCAAGATGGCAGAGGTCTGGAGCACACTGGAGGAGCTCTGGGCACCTCCCAGGGGAGGTACAGGTCAGGGGAGTGGCCACTCCCCTTTCCTTTGTCCAGTTTCGCGCCAGAGCAGGGCTAAGGGGTCCCTGAACCGGTGTAGACTGGCTTATGCAGAAATGGGCACCAAATGTGCCCATGAAAGCATTTCCAGAGGCTGGGGGAGGCTACTCCTCCCCTGCCTTCACACCATTTTCCAAAGGGAGAGGGTGTAACACCCTCTCTCAGAGGAAGTCCTTTGTTCTGCCATCCTGGGCCAGGCCTGGCTGGACCCCAGGAGGGCAGATGCCTGTCTGAGGGGTTGGCAGCAGCAGCAGCTGCAGTGAAACCCCGGGAAAGGCAGTTTGGCAGTACCAGGGTCTGTGCTACAGACCACTGGGATCATGGGATTGTGCCAACTATGCCAGGATGGTATAGAGGGGGCAATTCCATGATCATAGACATATTACATGGCCATATTCGGAGTTACCATTGTGAAGCTACATATAGGTAGTGACCTATATGTAGTGCACGCGTGTAATGGTGTCCCCGCACTCACAAAGTCCGGGGAATTGGCCCTGAACAATGTGGGGGCACCTTGGCTAGTGCCAGGGTGCCCACACACTAAGTAACTTAGCACCCAACCTTTACCAGGTAAAGGTTAGATATATAGGTGACTTATAAGTTACTTAAGTGCAGTGTAAAATGGCTGTGAAATAACGTGGACGTTATTTCACTCAGGCTGCCGTGGCAGGCCTGTGTAAGATTTGTCAGAGCTCCCTATGGGTGGCAAAAGAAATGCTGCAGCCCATAGGGATCTCCTGGAACCCCAATACCCTGGGTACCTCAGTACCATATACTAGGGAATTATAAGGGTGTTCCAGTAAGCCAATGTAAATTGGTAAAATTGGTCACTAGCCTGTCAGTGACAATTTGCAAGAAATGAGAGAGCATAACCACTGAGGTTCTGATTAGCAGAGCCTCAGTGAGACAGTTAGTCACTACACAGGTAACACATTCAGGCACACTTATGAGCACTGGGGCCCTGGAGAACAGGGTCCCAGTGACACATACAACTAAAACAACATATATACAGTGAAAAATGGGGGTAACATGCCAGGCAAGATGGTACTTTCCTACACAACCCCCCCCCAAACGAAGGACAATAAGACTAGCCATGACCTGATGAGTCTTCATTGTCTAAGTGGAAATATCTGGAGAGTCCATCTGCATTGGAGTGGCTACTCCCAGGTCTATGTTCCACTGTATAGTCCATTCCCTGTAGGGATATGGACCACCTCAACAATTTAGGATTTTCACCTTTCATTTGTTTTAGCCAAAGTAGAGGTTTGTGGTCTGTCTGAACAATGAAGTGAGTGCCAAACAGGTATGGCCTCAACTTTTTCAGAGCCCAGACCACAGCAAAGGCCTCCCTCTCAATGGCAGACCAACGCTTTTCTCTAGGGGTCAACCTCCTACTAATAAAAGCAACAGGTTGATCCTGGCCCTCAGAATTAAGTTGTGATAGGACTGCCCCTACTCCTAATTCAGCTGCATCAGTTTGGACATAGAATTTTTTAGAGTAACAAGGGCTTTTCAGGACAGGTGCAGAGCACATGGCCTGCTTCAGCTCCTTAAAGGCTTTCTGACAGTTTGCTGTCCATAATACCTTTTTAGGCATTTTCTTGGATTTGAGGTCATTAAGAGGGGCTGCTATGGAGCCATAGTTCTTAATGAACCTCCTGTAATACCCTGTGAGGCCTAGGAAGGCTCTCACCTGAGTCTGAGTGGTAGGGGGAACCCAATCAATAATTGTTTGGATTTTCCCCTGAAGTGGTGCAATCTGTTCCCCACCAACAAGGTGTCCCAGATAAACCACCTTACCCTGCCCTATCTGGCACTTTGAAGCCTTGATAGTGAGGCCTGCCTTTTGCAGGGCCTCTAAAACTTTCCATAGGTGGACCAGGTGATCATCCCAACTGGAGCTAAAGACAGCTATATCGTCCAAATATGCTGCACTAAAAGCTTCCAGCCCTTGCAGGACTGTGTTCACCAACCTTTGAAAAGTGGCAGGTGCATTTTTCAATCCAAAAGGCATTACTGTGAACTGGTAATGTCCTCCAATGGTTGAAAATGCAGTTTTAGATTTAGCATCTTCTGATAATTTGATCTGCCAATACCCTGCAGTCAAATCAAAAGTGCTTAGATACTTGGCAGATGCCAGTGTATCTATGAGCTCATCTGCCCTGGGTATAGGGTGAGCATCAGTTTTGGTTACTAGGTTGAGACCTCTATAGTCTACACAAAACCGCATTTCCTTCTTTCCATCTTTGGAATGGGGTTTTGGTACAAGTACCACAGGAGAAGCCCATGGACTTTCAGAGTGCTCAACCACTCCTAGTTCTAACATTTTCTGCACCTCTTGCTTTATGCAGTCCCTGACATGGTCAGGCTGCCTATAGATCTTACTTTTGACAGGTAAACTGTCTCCAGTATCTATAGTGTGCTCACACCAAGAAGTGGTACCTGGCACAGTAGAGAAGAGTTCAGAGAATTGATCTAGGAGGTTTATGCAATGGTCTTTCTGCTCAGCAGTAAGACAATCTGCCAAAACTACACCTTCCACAAGAGCATCTTGTTCTGTGGAAGAGAAGAGATCAGGTAGAGGATCACTGTCTTCTTCCTGTCCCTCATCAGTTGCTATGAGCAGGGTGAGATCAGCCCTGTCATAGTAGGGTTTTAGGCGGTTTACATGGAGTACCCTAAGGGGACTTCTTGCAGTGCCTAAGTCAACTAAATAGGTGACTTCACCCTTTTTCTCAACAATTGTGTGGGGTCCACTCCATTTATCTTGGAGTGCTCTTGGGGCCACAGGCTCCAAGACCCACACTTTCTGCCCTGGTTTGTACTGAACCAAAACAGCCTTCTGATCATGCCATTGCTTCTGGAGCTCTTGGCTGGCCTGAAGGTTTTTACTGGCCTTTTTCATATACTCAGCCATCTTTGATCTGAGGCCAAGTACATAATCCACAATATCTTGCTTAGGAGCTTTTAAAGGTTGTTCCCAACCCTCCTTTACAAGTGTGAGTGGACCCCTAACAGGGTGTCCAAAAAGAAGTTCAAAGGGGCTGAAGCCCACTCCTTTCTGGGGTACCTCCCTGTAGGCAAAAAGGAGGCATGGTAACAGAATATCCCATCTCCTGCGGAGTTTTTCAGGGAGACCCATAATCATGCCTTTGAGAGTTTTATTAAATCTCTCCACCAGTCCATTTGTTTGTGGATGATAGGGTGTAGTGAACTTGTAAGTCACACCACACTCCTTCCACATGGCCTTTAAGTATGCAGACATGAAATTGCTTCCCCTGTCTGATACTACTTCCTTTGGGAAGCCCACCCTGGAAAATATTCCCAGGAGGGCCTTTGCCACTGCGGGTGCTGTAGTGGTCCTTAAAGGAATTGCTTCAGGATATCTTGTGGCATGGTCCACTACCACCAAGATAAACCTATTGCCTGAAGCAGTAGGAGGGTCCAGGGGGCCAACTATGTCAACCCCTACCCTTTCAAAGGGAACCCCAACCACAGGCAGTGGAATAAGGGGTGCCTTTGGAGTGCCACCTGTCTTGCCACTGGCTTGACAGGTTTCACAGGACTTACAAAAATCGTTTGTGTCCTCAGACATTCTAGGCCAATGAAACAAGGGAACCAGTCTGTCCCAAGTTTTCATTTGTCCCAGATGCCCAGCTAGGGGAATGTCGTGTGCAAGAGTTAGGAGGAACTTTCTGTACTCCTGAGGAATCACTAATCTCCTGGCAGTTCCAGGTTTAGGATCCCTTGCCTCAGTGTACAAGAGGTTGTCCTCCCAGTAAACTCTGTGAGAGTCACTGACATCCCCATTAGCCTGTTTGACAGCTTGCTGTCTTAGACCCTCTAATGTGGGACAGGTTTGCTGTGCCACACTCAGCTCCTCCCTGGCAGGCCCACCTTCACCCAAAAGCTCAGCAGTGTCTGCTTGAAGCTCCTCTGGTGTAGGTTCTGCACAGGGAGGGAATTCTTCTTCCTCAGAAGTAGAATCCACTGTAGAGGGAGGGATAGTAGGAAGTGGTTTGCTTCTACTAGCCCTAGCTTTAGGGAGCACTTGGTCCATTGTTCCAGGATCCAAGCTTCCCTGTCCTTTTTGCTTTTTGGCCTGAGCCCTTGTCAAAGCAAAAATATGCCCTGGGATGCCCAGCATTGCTGCATGGGCCTCCAACTCCACATCTGACCAAGCTGATGTCTCCAAATCATTCCCTAATAGACAGTCTACAGGTAAATCTGAAGCTACCACAACTTTCTTTGGACCAGTAACCCCCCCCCCCCAGTTGAGATTTACAACAGCCATGGGGTGGCTAAGTGTGTTGTTGTGAGCATCGGTTACTTGGTACTGGTGGCCAAGTAGGTGTTGTTCAGGGTGGACCAGTTTCTCTATGACCATAGTTACACTGGCTCCAGTGTCCCTGTAGGCCTGAACCTCAACACCATTTATTAGGGGTAGCTGCTTGTACTTATCCATATTAAGGGGACAAGCAACTAAGGTGGCTAAATCAATAGCCCCCTCAGAGACTAATATAGCCTCTGTGGTCTCCCTAACAAGACCAACCCCAACTAAGTTACCAATAGTGAGCCCAGCTACTCCCTTGGATTGGCTATTAGTAGGTTTGATCCCACCACCACTGCTATTAGTAGGGACACTAGGTGTAGCAGTAGGGGTTGTAGTGGTAGGAGGCTTGGTGCTTTTCTTTGGACAACTGGGATCTGTTGTCCAATGGCCTTTTATTTTACATAAATAGCACCATGGTTTCTTTTCCTTGTTTTGATTAGAAGAGGATTTGGGCCCACCACCCCCACCAGAGTGTTTTTGTGGGCCTGATGAAGACTCATTTTTAGATTTGTCCCCACCTTTGTCAGAAGACTTACCATCCTTCTTCTTGTTGCCATCTTTGTCACCCCCTGTATGAACTTTTCTGTTCACCCTTGTTCTGACCCATTTGTCTGCCTTCTTTCCCAATTCTTGGGGAGAGGTCAGATCAGAGTCCACCAAGTACTGGTGCAACAAATCAGACACACAATTATTAAGAATATGCTCTCTCAGGATCAAGTTAGACAGGCTGTCATAATCAGTAACTTTACTGCCATGTAACCACCCCTCCAAGGCCTTCACTGAATGGTCAATGAAATCAACCCAGTCTTGTGAAGACTCCTTTTTGGTCTCTCTGAACTTTATCCTGTATTGTTCAGTGGTTAAGCCATAACCATCCAGGAGTGCATTCTTAAGAACTTTATAATCATTAGCTTCATTTTCTTTTACAGTAAGGAGCCTATCCCTACCTTTTCCACTAAATGATAGCCATAGGATAGCAGCCCACTGCCTTTGAGGGACATCCTGTACAGCACAGGCCCTCTCAAGTGCAGCAAACCACTTGTTAATGTCATCCCCCTCCTTATAAGGGGGAACTATCTTATGCAGATTCCTGGAATCATGCTCTTTTGCAGGATGACTATGGGGAATACTGCTGCTGCCACCATGGGTTTCTAAACCCAGTTTCTGTCTCTCCTCTACTTCTAAAGTCTGTCTATCCAAATCCAGCTGTTGCTTCTTGAGCTTCAGTCTGGTTTGTTCCACTCTCAATCTATTGAGTTCCCTTTCTAACAATCTGTCATCAGGGTGGGTGGGAGGGACATGCCTTGAAACAGAAGTATGGTGAGAATGGACAGAAGGAGACCTGTCCCTTACAGAGGGCACCCTAACAGCTTGGCTAACAGAAACATCAGTACCACTGTGGTGAGAATAAATGCTTTTGCTATGATGTGAGACAACACTATTTGTATGGTGTGGCTCTTCATCATTACCAACTATGCTAGACTGTCTAGTAATGGGCAGGCTAGGAAGTTTCTTTCCTGAATCTTTTCCTGGGGGAGTCCCTGGATCAGATTGGGAACCATTAGCTACTTTTTCTACAGATGGGGCACTTCTAGCCTTATCCTGTTCTCTAAGCATGTTAAGTAACAGTTCCAAGGAAGGATTCTTCCCTACACTCAAACCTCTCTCTATGCAGAGACTCCTTGCTCCTTTCCAGCTAAGGTGATCATATGCAAGTTTGGACAGATCAACATTTTGGCCTGTGCCAGACATTTTTAGAGAGAGTTAAAGTGATAGAAAAAGAGAAAAAAGTTTGTCAGAGCTTTTAGAAAGACAGAGAAAAAAAAACTGTTTAAACTTTTTAGAACTTTTTAGAAAGTTAGAAGTACTTTTCAGCACTTAGAAAAGAGTGAAAAGAGGAAATGCAAAACTTTTTGGTTATGTGTATATACACTGAACTTGTTTTGTATATTTTTCTCTTATGAAAAGTACAATGACAAGAGTGGTAAGTAGTCTCAAAGCACTTATCCCACCGCTGCACAACCAATGTAGGAGGCTGGACTGGCTTGTAGTGAGTACCTAGGGGTACTTGCACCTTGCACCAGGCCCAGTTATCCCTTATTAGTGTATAGGGTGTCTAGCAGCTTAGGCTGATAGATAATGGTAGCTTAGCAGAGCAGCTTAGGCTGAACTAGGAGACGTGTGAAGCTACTACAGTACCACTTAGTGTCATATGCACAATATCATAAGAAAACACAATACACAGTTATACTAAAAATAAAGGTACTTTATTTTTATGACAATATGCCAAAGTATCTCAGAGTGTACCCTCAGTGAGAGGATAGGAAATATACACAAGATATATATACACAATACCAGAAATATGCAGTATAGTCTTAGAAAACAGTGCAAACAATGTATAGTTACAATAGGATGCAATGGGGACACATAGGGATAGGGGCAACACAAACCATATACTCCAAAAGTGGAATGCGAACCACGAATGGACCCCAAACCTATGTGACCTTGTAGAGGGTCGCTGGGACTATTAGAAAATAGTGTGGGTTAGAAAAATTGCCCACCCCAAGACCCTGAAAAGTGAGTGCAAAGTGCACTAAAGTTCCCCAAAGTACAAAGAGTTGTGATAGGGGAATAAGGCAGGAAAGACACAAACCAACAATGCAGCAACGCTGGATTTCCAATCTGGGGTACCTGTGGAACAAGGGGACCAAGTCCAAAAGTCACAAGCAAGTCGGAGATGGGCAGATGCTCAGGAAATGCCAGCTGCGGGTGCAAGGAAGCTTCTACTGGACAGAAGAAGCTGAGGTTTCTGCAGGAACGCAAAGGGCTAGAGACTTCCCCTTTGGAGGACGGATCCCTCTCGCCTTGTAGAGTCGTACAGAAGTGTTTTCTCGCCGAAAGAAAGCCAACAAGCCTTGCTAGCTGCAAATCGTGCGGTAGGCGTTTTTGGATGCTGCTGTGGCCCAGGAGGGACCAGGAGGTCGCAAATTGGATCAGGAGGTAGAGGGGACGTCGAGCAAGACAAGGAGCCCCCTTAGCAGCAGGTAGCACCCGGAGAAGTGCCAGAAACAGGCACTACGAGGATGTGTGAAACGGTGCTCACCCGAAGTTACACAAAGGAGTCCCACGTCGCCGGAGACCAACTTAGAAAGTCGTGCAATGCAGGTTAGAGTGCCGTGGACCCAGGCTTGGCTGTGCACAAAGGATTTCCGCCGGAAGTGCACAGGGGCCGGAGTAGCTGCAAAAGTCGCGGTTCCCAGCAATGCAGTCTAGCGAGGTGAGGCAAGGACTTACCTCCACCAAACTTGGACTGAAGAGTCACTGGACTGTGGGAGTCACTTGGACAGAGTTGCTGGATTCGGGGGACCTCGCTCATCGTGCTGAGAGGAGACCCAAGGGACCGGTAATGCAGCTTTTTGGTGCCTGCGGTTGCAGGGGGAAGATTCCGTCGACCCACGGGAGATTTCTTCGGAGCTTCTAGTGCAGAGAGGAGGCAGACTACCCCCACAGCATGCACCACCAGGAAAACAGTCGAGAAGGCGGCAGGATCAGCGTTACAGTTGCAGTAGTCGTCTTTGCTACTATGTTGCAGTTTTGCAGGCTTCCAGCGCGGTCAGCAGTCGATTCCTTGGCAGAAGGTGAAGAGAGAGATGCAGAGGAACTCGGATGAGCTCTTGTATTCGTTATCTATGGAATCCCAAGAGACAGAGACCCTAAATAGCCAGAAAAGAGGGTTTGGCTACCTAGGAGAGAGGATAGGCTAGCAACACCTGAAGGAGCCTATCACAAGGAGTCTCTGACGTCACCTGGTGGCACTGGCCACTCAGAGCAGTCCAGTGTGCCAGCAGCACCTCTGTTTCCAAGATGGCAGAGGTCTGGAGCACACTGGAGGAGCTCTGGGCACCTCCCAGGGGAGGTACAGGTCAGGGGAGTGGTCACTCCCCTTTCCTTTGTCCAGTTTCGCGCCAGAGCAGGGCTAAGGGGTCCCTGAACCGGTGTAGACTGGCTTATGCAGAAATGGGCACCAAATGTGCCCATGAAAGCATTTCCAGAGGCTGGGGGAGGCTACTCCTCCCCTGCCTTCACACCATTTTCCAAAGGGAGAGGGTGTAACACCCTCTCTCAGAGGAAGTCCTTTGTTCTGCCATCCTGGGCCAGGCCTGGCTGGACCCCAGGAGGGCAGATGCCTGTCTGAGGGGTTGGCAGCAGCAGCAGCTGCAGTGAAACCCCGGGAAAGGCAGTTTGGCAGTACCAGGGTCTGTGCTACAGACCACTGGGATCATGGGATTGTGCCAACTATGCCAGGATGGTATAGAGGGGGCAATTCCATGATCATAGACATATTACATGGCCATATTCGGAGTTACCATTGTGAAGCTACATATAGGTAGTGACCTATATGTAGTGCACACGTGTAATGGTGTCCCCGCACTCACAAAGTCCAGGGAATTGGCCCTGAACAATGTGGGGGCACCTTGGCTAGTGCCAGGGTGCCCACACACTAAGTAACTTAGCACCCAACCTTTACCAGGTAAAGGTTAGATATATAGGTGACTTATAAGTTACTTAAGTGCAGTGTAAAATGGCTGTGAAATAACGTGGACGTTATTTCACTCAGGCTGCCGTGGCAGGCCTGTGTAAGATTTGTCAGAGCTCCCTATGGGTGGCAAAAGAAATGCTGCAGCCCATAGGGATCTCCTGGAACCCCAATACCCTGGGTACCTCAGTACCATATACTAGGGAATTATAAGGGTGTTCCAGTAAGCCAATGTAAATTGGTAAAATTGGTCACTAGCCTGTCAGTGACAATTTGAAAGAAATGAGAGAGCATAACCACTGAGGTTCTGATTAGCAGAGCCTCAGTGAGACAGTTAGTCACTACACAGGTAACACATTCAGGCACACTTATGAGCACTGGGGCCCTGGAGAACAGGGTCCCAGTGACACATACAACTAAAACAACATATATACAGTGAAAAATGGGGTAACATGCCAGGCAAGATGGTACTTTCCTACAATGAGCAAAAGCACTGATAAAGATATGGATGAGTGAAAGGATCAATGGTTGGATAGGTTTGGATATGGAAGGGTGGACAGACTGAATGGTGAAAAACTGAATGATGGATTAAAGACTGAATAGACAACAGAATGTAAAGTTTAAATGTTGGAGATCATCAGGTGGATAGTAGGATGAAAGATGAAGGGATAGATCGATGGAAGACACAAGAGAGCTCTTCTGGTGGGGTTTGAGATGACTTGTTTTGTTTGCTTGTTGCCATAAAACCGTGTATTTGAAGTGAGGGGGTATTTTCATTGTCTGACTACTCCCTGGCTCTAAAATATATAGTATTGTGCCAAACAACAACAATTAACAGTATGACAATAAGAAGCTGCAAATATTACAAAACAAGGACATGTTAACATATCATGACTCTTTGGCTTTCATTTTATTTAGGGCCACTGGAATGATGCGGCAGAAGAGGGCCAAATTATCTGGCAGGACTCAGTAAATTATGTGGCAATAAAAGGCAAATTATGCTGCATAATGTGGCACAATTTGCCATAGCATTATTTCAGTATTTCATCAATTTTAAGCTTGTTAACACTGCCTGGGCATTGGTTGCACCTCATAAGTACCTGTTTAACACCAAAATACAGCAATAAACAACAGGAAGGTAACCAGTACAGCCATGCAAAGGGCCTTACATGGTGCAGCAAGACGTTTCGCTGCATTTTTAGTAACTTTTGAATTGTTTGAGCTGGAAGCCATTTATTCACCGTGCACAGAGGCAAGGGAGAGAGGAAAGAGTTTTTCCTCTCCCCGATGTCACTGTGCATGGCATTCCTGCTGCACGATTGCACATGGGGTCGCGATCGTGTAGCAGGAATGCCCCCACTAGCACCAGAGTTTTTTTAATTTAATAATAGTGTGTGGCCCCTTGGGCAAGGGCTGCTCAAAAAGAAAGGGGCAATGTTTTGGCCGTTTTCTGCCCCACCTCCCCAAGGACAGATTGGCCCTATTTGGAGGTCCATATGACCCCAGGGGTCAGAAAACCCACTAGCGCCAGGGATTATTTTACATTATCTTTGGGGGCGGTGCATTGGGCAAGGCTCGCCCCTATGGTGCATACATTTATTTAAAGTGCTTTTGCTCTTTAGCTTATTTTATATTGTGTGTGAAATTCTCCTTCCATTTGTGCTCGATGTGTATTGTGTAGTTTTGTGAGTAATTTGTTTTTAGTTTTTCCTTTCTAGTTGGATATCGTTGGTGCTTGCTGTATTTATGCAGAGTAGGTGCTGGCTAGAGAGTTGTATCGTTTTTAAGTATATAGGTCTTTGCAATAAATCCACCCTAGGTTTACTACTTATTTTACACAGTGTTGGTTGTTGTTGACTTAATTGTCAAGCTACTTTTATTAGTAAGGATTATGGCTTGCCGCAAGATGACAGCTCAGCAAGTTGTTCGTATGCTTTTTTAATCTTCCTCTGACCATGATTATGAGACTGACTGTGCATCTGAGGCAGAGGAGGAAGTGTAAGATTTTGGCAGTGAATTTTCTGTCCGAGAGGAATCATCTGATGATGAATCCAATTTCAGTGCAGAGGAAGTGCCTCTTTTAGAGGAGGATACTGATGTGCCGATAGTGCACCAAGAGGCATCTGGATTGCAGCCTGGGCTGCAAGACTTCCCATTGTAAGAGCTGAACTTTGTGTTGTCCCAAACATGGTACGGCCAGCAAAGCCTGTCTTTACTGGTGTTGCAGGGTGTAGAGTGAATACTGAAAACTTTTTGCCCATAAATTTCTTTCACTTATTTATGGACGATGTATTTTTGGATGAGATAGTTGAGCAGACTAATTTGTATGCTGAACATTATTTGAGGGGGAGAACAGTGCCAGACTTAAGCCCCACTATAGAGATACTCAGTGGACTCCCACAAATCTGGATGTTGAAGAAGTTATTGGGTTAAAGTTTTTTGAGGGGTTTAATAAGGAAGCCATCCCGTTGTTGTCTTCATATTGGTCTACTAGTCCCTTGATCGCAACAGCAATATTTCCTGCAACCATGAGTCGTGATCGGGATTTGCTTCTGCTTCAGGTGCTGCATTTTGTTGATAATGCTTTAGCGTTGCCAGAAGATTACCCTTATTGTGACTGTCTTCTTAGGATTCAGCCAGTCCTAGATCACTTTGTGGATCATTTTGTAGAGATCTATTTTCCAGGGAAAGAAATAGCTGCTGACAAGTCTTTGATCATGTTCAAGGGCCATCTGGTTTTTAGGTAGTACATTCCTAGCAAGAGGGCACGTTATGGAATTAAGATGTATATACTGTCTGAGAGTAGGACTGGATATGTCTATAATTTCAGGTTGTATTCTGGTAGGGATTCCAGTATTGACCCCCCTGGTTATCTGTCCACTTTTGGAGTTAGTGAGAAGATGTGTGGGAACATGCTAGAATACTTTTTAACAAATGTCCACATTTATATGTAGATAACTTCTACACTGGTGTGCAATTGTTCAGGGAATTAGTCAAAGTGGACCCTGTTGTTTGTAGCACAATCCACTCTAACCATAGAGGTTACCCAAGAGAGCTTGTTTGTAAAAAACGTGAGGTGGCAGTGCAGTGCTTTGTGTAGTGATGAACATCTAGCTGTGAAATGTGCAGACAGGAGAGATGTCCACGTGCAGAAAGTACTTCACCTGTGACTGTTTGGGGCCTGGTTGCTGAAGTGTGCAATCCTGTGTGCACTGTAGATTATAATAAGCACATGGGCTGTGTCGATAGAGTAGATCAGAGGTTGGAACCTTACACTGCTGTTCATAAGGCTTGCATTTGGTATAAGAAGGTGGCTATCCATTTATTCCACTTAGCAACCTTTAATGCTTTTTGTTGTATTGAAGGATTGTTCTTCAGAATCCAAGATGACATTTGTTCAGTTTCAGGAGTCTGTGATAGGCTGCCTTGTTGTAGTGGAACAGGCAAGTGTGCCTACAGCTGGAGTGAGGAATGATGTGGCTGAAAGTTCACCACTTTCCTGATCCTATTCCTCCCACGCCCCAAAAAGACTCTCAGTAGGAGATGTAGAATCTGTATGCGAAGAGGTTCACGGTAGGAGAGTCTTAAGTACCACCCTGACTGCCCATCTAAACCTGGGATGTGTGTACTCGATTGTTTCAGAATATACTCACCCAAAAGAATTTATGGGAACTACTGTGAGCGTAAAAGTGAAACTGCTTGTTTTATATTATTTTATATTTTTTGTTCAGTTTCACTATTGTCATTGGTGTCATGTATTTAGGTAGAGCTTTTGTGTTTTTAGTTTTGTATTTACTTATAGTTGGTGTTTTCTTTTTGTTGAAAAAAATGTGATGCCGGTGTGCGTGGACTGGCTTGGCTGGTGGTGGGCACGGACTGGCGCTTGGCTGGCGGTGTGGGTGAACTAGAGCTTCCCTGATGGTGTGTGTGGACTGGTGCTTGACTGGCAGTGTGTCTGAGCTGGCACTTGACTGGCAGTATGTGAGTAGTGACTTGCTGCTGGTCACTACACACACTACTAGCCAAACGGCAGCCCACACACTCCATCAGCAGGTGTGATTGGTGTGTCAGGCATGTGGGCATATGAAAGTGAAGGGCCCTTGAATGTCGCTGTCTGTTGATGTGAGTGTTGTAATGTGCTGGGCCCGTGGCTGGCAGCGTGAATGGTCTTGTGTGTGTCACGTGTGAAAGGTGTTTGAATGACTGTAAAGCGGTTAGTGCCTTGATCCGGCTTCACAGCTCACAAGCTGTGAGTCATTGGTTCCATTTTTTGGCCTTTCAGTTATTAACACTGCATTTAATTTTTGTGAAATATCTTGTTTATAAAATTTTATATACTGAACCATCACTCATCCTCATGTCAAATCCAACCAGTATGTGTGTGTACTTGATGAATATATGGTTCCGCAGTAATAATTGTCTTTTTGTTCTTTCTCTGCCAGGGTGTACATTGTCTCTACATTGTCTCTTGTTGTGAATGTTGTAATGTGCTAGACCCGCGGCTGGCAGTGTGAATGGTCTCGTGTGAGTCACGTATGAAAGGAGTGTGAAAGGCGTGTAAAGCGGTTGGTGCCTTGTCACAGCTTCACAGATCACAAGCTGTGAGTCACTGGTTCAGTGTTTTGACCTTTCAATTATTAACAGTGAATTTAATGTTTGTGAAATCTCTTGTTAGTACAATTTTATATATTGAACCGTTACTCAACCTTGTGCCAAATCCAAAGTATGTGCATGTTATAAGGACACTGGGTTGCCATAAGACGTATTTATTGCACTTCTCCTCTCAGTTGGGAATTCGACTCACGAAAAAACCCTGCTCCGCTGTTATCAGGCAACGAAGCACACCCTTGACACGCTAGGTATCTCAGGTTGGACTCCGATGATGAAACATGCCATCAAATAAGTTGGTGGGTGAGGGGTCTTTTTACCAAAACCTAAGGGCGTTTTTTAACAATTTGAGTGTTTGGGACATCACAGGAGTAAGAGACTTGGTAGCATGCCCACTTCTTGACTAGGAAAAATCTACCAACTCTAGATATGTTTGAAAACTAAACAAAAAGGGGAGTACAGGGTTTTGTGCCTTTTGTGGATTCCAACAAGTTTTTTCACCCACAATGCCCTGCATACTTCAAAATGTGACTACAATACATTTTCCTTGCATTTTTGTGCTGTATTCTTCCAGAAATGTCCTACCACCCAGCATTCTCCTCAGTCTCCTGCTACCTCATCTGTGCAGGTGGGCCAATTGCCCGCAACAGGGAAGGACCCAAAACGTGTTGTGGAGATATCAAAATTATCTATCACAAAACAACCTATTTTTGCAAGGAGGGGCACCTGTGATTTCTGTCCCGGGCTCGGCGGCCATCTAAGAAAACCTACCAAACACAGACATTTCCGAAAACTAGACACTTTGGGAAGTCCAGTGTGGATATCCCAGCGCCTTTTTACTCAGAATCCCCTGCAAAGTTCAAATTGAACTAAAACAATCTAATTTTCCTCACATTTTTGTTTGGAATCACTGAGCCGGCACAAACGCCCTGCCACTCAGCGTCCCCCTCGGTTCCCTGATACAAATGATACCTCACTTGTGTGGGTGGGCCAAGTGCCTACGACAGGGAAGGGCAAAAAACATGTAGAGATTGAGGGGGCACCAAAGTGTGTTCATAAGCGCAGTTTTTTAAAAATACGTTTATAGGGTGACTCTACTTTGGGCACCCACACGTGAGGTATCATTTGATCAGGAGCCCAATCGCTGGGTGGTGGGGAATTTGTGCTGGTGCAGTTATCCCACACAGAAATGTGAGGAAAATATGATTTTTTATCTAAATTTGAGGTTTTCAGGGGATTCTGGGCAAGAAAACATTGGGGGATCCACACAAGAAACACATCCCTGGACTCCCCTGGGTGTCTAGTTTTCGGAACTGTCTGGAAGAAAGGTTTGCTAGGTTTCCCCAGATGGCCACCAAGCCCGGGATGAAAAACGCAGTTGCCACCTTGCCAAAACAGGTCGTTTTGTGATAGATAATTTTGATGTGTCCACGTTGTGTTTTGGGCCCTTCCCTGTAGCGGGCACTTGGTCCACCCACACAAGTGAGGTAGCATTTTTAATCAGGAGACCTGGAGAAGCGCTGGATGGTAGGAAATTTGTGGCTCCTCTCAGGTTACAGAACTTTGCTTCACTGAAATGTGAGGAAAATCTGTTTTTTAGACAAATGTTGAGATTTGCAAAGGATTCTAGGTGACAGAACTTGGTTAGAGTCCCACAAGTCACCCCATCGCGGATTCCCCTAGGTGTTTAGCTTTTTAAAATGTACAGGTTTTCTATGTTTCCCTTAGTGCTGGTTGACTTAGAGGCTAAAATCCACATCTAGGCATTTGCAAAATAGGCGTCAGTTTTCAGTGGAAACATTTGATGTGTCCACATTGCGTTTTGGGGCGTTTCCTTCACACAGCAGAACTTGGTAGAATTAAAAACAGTCCTGATCACATAAGAATGCAAACGGCTCCCTTAGGCCCCCACACGGTTATCAAAGTGTTGTGTGTCTCTGCTGTCACACAAACATGAATTACTGAATTGGGATTGGAGAAATAAAATATAAATCGTAAACGCACCTTAAAATTCTCAATAAGAACGATTTATAAAGGAAATCATATTTACTTCAGTGACTGCCAGCAAGAAGGAATAAATGCAGGATAATGGGGGTTCTATGTTACACGTTTCTAATGAGACAAATGTGGGTCGCCTACATTTATAATTCCGCACTAAAGCCTTCTACTGTATGTATTGTAGTTTTCCTTATTGTTCTATATACTTATATTGTTTCTTTACTCTGATTGGCTGCTGTTACATTAAACAGCAAGACACATACAAATATGAAAGCATGCAGATTTGACATAAAGTTAACATCCCTTGTGCTCATAGGGCGCAGAAGTTAATAAAGCTGAATGGCATAACGTGCAGAAAATGAAAACATTGACTTAGAGATACTATGGCGGTCATTCTGACCTTGGCGGACGGCGGAGGCCGTCCGCCAAGGTACCGCCGTCAGAACACCGCACCGCGGTCGAAAGACCGCAGCGGTGATTCTGACATTTGCCCTGGGCTGGCGGGCGGCCGCCAAAAGGCCGCCCGCCAGCCCAGGGCAAATCAACCTTCCCACTAGGATGCCGGCTCAGAATTGAGCCGGCGGAGTGGGAAGGTGCGACGGGTGCAGTTGCACCCGTCGCGTATTTCAGTGTCTGCTGGGCAGACACTGAAATACTTTTTGGGGCCCTCTTACGGGGGCCCCGCGGCACCCCCTACCGCCATCCTGTTCATGGCGGGAGAGCCGCCATGAACAGGATGGCGGTAGGGGGTGTCTGAATCCCCATGGCGGCGGAGCGCGCTCCGCCGCCATGGAGGATTCAGACGGGCAGCGGAAAGTCGGCGGTAGCCCGCCGGCTTTCCGCTTCTGGCCGCGGCTGTACTGCCACGGTCAGAATGTCCGGCGGAGCACCGCCAGCCTGTTGGTGGTGCTACCGCCGACCTCCGCCCTGGCGGTAATTACCGCCAGGGTGAGAATGAGGCCCTATATTTCTCCAAAGTACCATACAGTACAATCGCCAATCAAAGACTGAGCAAGCTGCTGAAGGTGCCTTCTGAGGCCAGGATTCTCGAGCAAAACCAACCCTGCTTCTCGCTCACTAGAGGCTTCCTGAGAAAGAGCAACCAGATATATTACAAGGTAGCACAGTGCAGTGATTAAGCATAAATATGTGTGTTTACTTGACAAAAGTCTGATTCGAAGAGGTAGAGTAACTTTATTCTTCCTTGATGACCCATTCAGTCTGGAGTTAAATAAATTTGAAACCTTTCTAATGAACAGTCAAAGGCTGTGATCAATAAGTATGACGGTCTTTTGTTTACAACCAAGGAAAAGTAACAGGATTTTTTTCCAAAATGCACAAATTATCTTGTTTTCAATGCTGTTGGTGCCTGACAGCCCAGTTTAAGACACCCCAAACCATCTGGAAAGTTCAGACTGAAGCCAACTTAGCAACCAGAGCCAGAAAGTCAGAGAGATTGCAAAACATGTACCTCCTATTGCAATTTAAGGATGGTGTGCATAGGGCAACAATCAGTCCTGTGAAACTATAGGATTATTTTTAATTTTTAATAGTGAGCTCCGGAGTTTCTTTATCCCAGGGAAGAACATACACAAGAAATCCACACTATATATTTAAAAAGTTTTAATTAAGTTGAATGCCTTAATCGAGTGTAGACTCTATGAATAGATGTTACTACACAAACAAATATAATTATTGTAATTAGACAATTAAACAGTACATTAAAAAGAAATGACTCATCTTAGACGGTATTAATTAAATCAAACCATTAAATGATGAAATCATCCTATGATGACGCCTCTCCCTTTCTAGGCCCTCGCTAAATCTGTCCAGCACCAAAGTACCCATATGAGTTTCTGAAATAAGGCAGGCAGGGTTTTTGCCTGGTTTATCAGGCAGGAACTGAAGGTGGCAGGGGGCAAGCATTGCTCAGAATACTGATGCCACTGGATAAACCAGATTTACATAACTTGACATAAATAGGATATTTCAATAAAACTACACTGCACTGTACACAGAAAAAGAAGTGCCTACTCTAGGAGCAATAAAAGAATAGCTGACAAACACCCAGTTAGAATACTTTATTTCCGAACAGCGAGAAGATATCAGTGACCCAGTAACTTTTCCGGAGAAACAGGCTGCAGTAAGTCAAGGCCCCTGGATCGGACAGACTATCAACCGAGTGTTAGAAGACACATATCGACAGAATGGTCTGAAACTGAGGACATTATATGAAAAGGTACGCAGGTCAGGAGTTTGCTGGGCACAATGATGGAAGCCCTGTTCATACCTGTTCCAAAACTAGGGCTGGACGCAGGTGATACAGGGGCTTATAGGCCATTATCAATGTTGAACAATTGACTACAAAATTACAAGTAAAATTATAGACACTCACCTCATTGTGGTGCTGCCTGGACTCGTCTACCCGGTCTTGAGTAGATTTTAATGAGTCGGACATTGCTGTACAACATTAGAAAACTTTTGGATGTAACAGGCTTCATTACAGAGGGGGACTAGAAACTAGTGGTTCTATCAGTGGACTTTCAAAAATCCCTTAATACAGTTAACTGGTCATTTTTGATAGAGGTCATAAAAAGAGGGGCATTGGTGACAATTATCAAATGGATCAGAATGCTTTGTGTGGACCCACTTGCACAGGTAAAGACAGGGAAAACAATATTGAATCTCATTAAAATCCAAAGAGGCACAAGACAGGGCTGACCCCTGCCTTCCCTGATATCTGCCCTGGTGATTAAACCTCTAGTGATTCGAGAGGGTAGTTTATTGGGGATCAAAACCTTATTGTATTGCTGTATTCAGATGATGCTCTGCTATATCTTGGGGATGCCATGAAGGGTCTCAGACACATAATCAAGATTCTGGATGAGTTTAGTTGAATATTAGACCTCAGAACCAGCTGGACTTTAACATGCTGTTCCCAGTCTGGTCAACAAATGCTGCCAAAACATTTTATGATGTAGCTGCATAGTTAAAGTGGGAGCCACTCTTGCTCAAATACTAGGTGTCCAGATATACCACAGAACTAAGAATATTATTGAAGCTAACAAGAGCAGAGCTATTATATCTTTGAAAAACTATGTGGACATCTGGATAAAATTACTGCTGAGCCCAATGGGGAGGGCAGCCCCCACCAAAATGATGATATAATCTTGAATGCTCTAGTATTTCACCAACTTGCCATGTAAAATACTGATGAATTATTTTAGGGACCTAGATTGTCTACTTTTGACCCTGATATGGAACACGGGTAGGCAAAGAGTGGCACTGAATATTCTTATGTTACCAACATCAAGAGGGGGCTTGGGAGTCCCAAATTATAAATGTTATCATCTGGCAGTCTCGTTGCTAGCTGACATACCTCCTGCGAAACAGAGTGGGCATGGTACCAGATAGGAAAATGCAGGTTCTTGGGTCACCTACTGTTCTCAAAACAAGCATGGGCAATGTCACCTTCGAAACTCTTGTATTCGCTGTGACACAAAATTGGGGGACGCTCCAACCCAGGTGCAAGCAGCCTGCAGTATATTCCCTTGCGATACCAATTGGAGTGTTAATGGGAGAGGCGACGTACAGACTATCAGTATGACAGCAATATGATATGGTCACTGTGGGAAATTACTACGACACAGAGAAACTGAAAACATTTGCAGACATTATTATGGAAAGGCATGATGTGCCATGAGGTTTATTTCTAGCACCTGGCATTCTTGTAGGTGCATTGCATAAAAAATGGAACCCCACAGCACCTGTGAAAACCCATACATTACATACCATACTAAGGGGGTCATTATGACCCTGGCTATCCTGCCCCGCCACGCCAGCGGTGGCGGCCAGACCACTAACAGCATGGCGGTGCAGAACCGCCAAATTAATAAAACGGTAGTGAACTGGCTGTATTGCACCCCCTGACCCCATCAGAAGCCCCTCACCTCCTTGAACAGCGACACACCCCATCCCCGTACTGTACCCCTGCCCCCATCCATGCACGCACACACCACACTTGCATACATGCACACACACACCACACATACATACATGCACGCACACACCACACATACATACATGCACACATCCACGCTCACTCATTCACACACACATACGACACTCCCCCCACCCCCACATACACACACACATACACCCCCACATACACGCAGTCACACAGGCGCACAGACACTTGCACACACAGGCACACAAACACAACCCCCCACCTCTCTCCATTCACACACACACACACACCCATTCACGCACACAACACTCAACACCTCTCCTCCCCTGTCTGTCGATCACCTTACCTGGTGGTCGTCCGGGAGGGAACGGAGTCCATTGAGCTTGCTCCATTGCCAGCGCCCCACCAACACAACACCGCCACGCCATCTACAATGTCGTAATACGGCAGGCGGTGTTGTTGTGATATGGCAGTGGCAACGGAGCAAGCTGCACTAGACCGCCGACCAGCAGTATGGCTGCTGGCTGGTTCCCCGCCAAATAGTGGCAGAGAGCTGCCAGCAGCCATAATATGGCGGTCTCAAGACCGCCAACACTGGCAGTCATGTGGCGGACGTGACTTCGGCGGTCTGAGAAAAATACCCCTCCCCCCCCCGAAGTCATAATGAGGGCCTAAGTATGGGAAAATCACAAAAGGCAATCACACACATTTATAGAGCATTGTAAAGTATTTTTCAATGGGAATCTTTCAAAATTTAGAGGCAGCTGGATGCAAAACATAGGTTGAGAACTCACTGAAATGCAATGCATGCAGGATCCTGGAGGCAACAGCCCACAGTTTGAAGACCACCGCTGTAGACTGTAGTAACAAGTTCGTATTCTTCACTGCACACTTTTGCCACACAGTAATCAGCAGCTAAAGTCCCATTATGGAATGTGAATGTATTTTCATCATGTACAGAATTAAGTGAATGAACACATTTGAATAAATCTTCCATTGATCTTCAGATTGCAAAAATATCATCAATGTACTCTGGCCATGTACTACAGAAGCCCCAAATATGGATAAGATGATTCATGATCATCTCTTAGCATCACAATGTACACACAGTGTTTGCATGTGAATGCAAGGCTGGAAGGGGTTGGGACCTTTGGAGAAAAGGCCTAAAGAAACTGAACGCATACAAAGACAGCACAATACAATTTTGCCTTTATGTACTCAAGTACTTCCACTTCATGAGCACTTCTGGTGAGCTTACAAAGAGCCAATATTTAAGACCAAACAACATGGCACGGACACTTTTAATGTTCGATTGGCCATCATAGCTCTCTGTTTCGTTCTAGTTCACATCAGACTATTGTGTCCCAGCCACTGCTTTTGTTGCTTTCTGTTTTTTCTTTGTCCTCGTACACCGTCAGATGACAATACCACACCAGAGCGTGGGCGCCCGCTCACCTGAATATAGTCCTGCTGGATGATGTTTAAGCTAATCCCTTGCTGTACCTGAACCAGCTTTCCTTGGTTAATCACTGGACCGATCTTCCATCCATTTCAAATATTCACACCATAAAGCATTAACAGTTTCACTAGGACGGCTCTGTCTATCCAACTCTGAAATGTTATCCACACACAGGTGGAGAAGTGTGGCTCAATGGTTAGAGCGGCAGACCCTGATGCAGAAATCTGGCCCGGGATCAGGGTTCAATTCCCGCCTCGGCGGGTCTTGGGCTCAATTTCCTCAGACCTGATAATTCTCGCATCGGTGCCTAATCTAATTCATGGGTCCCACTCTGTAACACTGGGCAATAGCTTGCTTAATCTCCACAACGGCCCCAACAGCGCTGGGATGCCTGGCTTCACCTTGGACATTGCCCAGGAGTGGGCACCTCGCAGGGAAAAGCCAGGAGGGGTTCCACAGCGGTATGCGTACAGCGCCTTGAGACCCTAATGGGTGAGTAGTGCGCTATACAAGTACGAAGTTTACAGTTTACAGATGAGTCATTCCTTGATAGTAGGTGGAGTGCACGATAACCACTTGGTACAGACCTCTACTTGGACGATGAGCATTAAGTAAAAAATTAAATGTTTCAAGTTGGCAGATTTAGACTTATTTGCCACACCAAAAAGAATCAAATGTACACTTACCACCACTCGCCGCCTTAGCATAAGCCACAGTACATAACTTACTGCCTCCCAGTAATTCTGAAGAGCCCGACAACTTGCAAAAGTATGGAGATTGTTAGCTCTGATTTCTCCTTTCCTCCGGCATCTTGCATCTTTTTCTCTTGCTATTTGCGACAACTTGTCCGGTGTCCAGTAAATCCTGTGCTGAGTGTAGAAATTATTTTTCTTTAGTGGAGCAGATTTTACGCTGGTATAAAGAAGCTTCAGTGATACTTGCCATAAGTTCTTTTGATCCTTCCTTCACGTGTCCATCCGGCGCATGCTCCGGTATCCTTTTTCAGATGATCTGCATTCACGAGTCCCCAGAACTAAACTGCAATCTCTTTAATGAGCGGGGCGGGGTCTCAATATTTTCTCATAATCCCAGGGGTTCTTCCTCCACCACTGGAGTCTCTCCTACCATGATTTCAATTGACAGTACAGGAGCCTGGATATTTCAGCACCAGTTCGTACCCTTATGGCATCCCAGGAATAGGATCAGGGCCGTCTATTAACTGTCCCAAATATTTTATTCTGGCTCTTACCTTAGAAAGACTTAGATTGTCTTCTAAAATACTAGAGGTCCCTCGTGATTACCAAATGGGAGCAAACTCCGAATAATAGTTCCATATCTAACCCCATACTAGAGACCCCTGACCTCTTTTGGCCGGAGCTCGCTCCCCTGCGCCGACAGCACCACCTTGCTGTAGCGCTCCTCCCTGATCCCTGCCCACGCGACCGATCGCGTGTTCGAGGCCCTCCTCCGCTTCCCTGGTGTCCAGTGTACGCTGGTAAGTCTTTACTATTCTGTACACTGTGTCTCCTGTTTTTTCCACTGTTTCTGCCGTTTTTCTGACCTCTCCTCCTTCCTTCTGCCCTCCGCTTCTAGTCTGTGTTCTGTATTACCTGTCTCCACTGTTTCCGCCGCTTTTCTGGCCTTCTCTCCTTCCCTCTGTCCTCCGCTGCGAGTCTGTGTTCTGTATCACCTGCTTCCACTGTTTCCGCCGCTTTTCTGGCCTTCTCTCCTTCCCTCTGTCCTCCGCTGCGAGTCTGTGTTCTGTATCACCTGCTTCCACTGTTTCTGCCGCTTTTCTGGCCTTCTCTCCTTCCCTCTGTCCTCCGCTGCTAGTCTGTGTTTTGTATTGCCTGTTTCCACTGTTTTTCCACGGTTCCTGACCTCATCCACTTTCCCTTTGTTTTCTACTTCTCTCTACTAGCCTGTACATTGTCTTTCGCTTTTTGTGCCTTTCTTCACTACTTTTTTCACGGTTTCTTTCCCTCACCGTTTCCTTCTTTTCTGGGCCATCTCGACCCTTGTGCGCTCCCCCGGCTCCTGCCTATTCTCCGCCGCTGCATCCCTACGGCCCCGCCCCCCTCCCGCCCCCATTTGCTCTCCCCCCCCGCCCGCCTCCCAGCTGCCCCTCCCTCCCACCTCCCCCTCTTAATGGCGGTCGCTGCGCGGCCCAGGTTAGAGACCCCTGTCCTCTTTTGGCCGGAGCTCGCTCCCCTGCGCTGACAGCACCACCTTGCTGTAGTTCTCCTCTCCGACCCCCGCCCACACGCGTGTTCGAGGCCCTCCTCTGCTTCCCTGGTGTCCAGTGTACGCTGGTAAGTCTTTACTATTCTGTACACTGTGTCTCCTGTTTTTTCCACTGTTTCCACTGTTTTTCAGACCTCTCCTCTTTCCTTCTGCCCTCCGCTTCTAGTCTGTGTTCTGTATTACCTGTCTCCACTGTTTCCGCCACTTTTCTGGCCTGCTCTCCTTCCCTCTGTCCTCCACTGCGAGTCTGTGTTCTGTATCACCTGCTTCCACTGTTTCCGCCACTTTTCTGGCCTTCTCCCCTTCCCTCTGTCCTCCGCTGCGAGTCTGTGTTCTGTATCACCTGCTTCCACTGTTTCTGCCGCTTTTCTGGCCTTCTCTCCTTCCCTCTGTCCTCCGCTGCTAGTCTGTGTTTTGTATTGCCTGTTTCCACTGTTTTTCCACGGTTCCTGACCTCATCCACTTTCCCTCTGTTTTCTACTTCTCTCTACTAGCCTGTACATTGTCTTTCCCTTTTTGTGCCTTTCTTCACTACTTTTTTCACGGTTTCTTTCCCTCACTGTTTCCTTCTTTTCTGGGCCATCTCGACCCTTGTGCGCTGCCCCGGCTCCTGCCTATTCCCCGCCGCTGTGTCCCTACGGCCCCGCCCCCCTCCCATCCCCATTCGCTCTCCCGCCCCCATTCGCTCTCCCGCCTCCGCCCGGCTCCCAGCTGCCCCTCCCTCCCACCTCCCCCTCTTAATGGCGGTTGCGTCAGACGCAAGCCGGTCTGCGCCCGTCCGCGCCCGGACCACGCCCAGCGCCAGTCCCCCTGGCCCTACCAGCCAAAACCCCCCCAGAATACACTACCACCCCCACTCCCTCCTCTCCCTCAACCCCGGAGCTCGCCCCAACTGCATACTAACCAGCCCCACACACACACAAGGCCCCTTCTACTGCCGCACCTGCCTATTTTCCTGCTCCTCCCCCCATGCACCCCACACCAACACCAAACACAACAGCCCCCACACAACTACATCCGCACCCACAAACAAGCCCCACAACCCGCACACGCCCCACGCCAATGCCACCTCTACCTACAGCAACAGCACAAACACCCCCGCATACGCTATCTCACATCACAACAACCACACCACCAGCAACCATCTCAGCTGTCTGCTACTAAACACACGGTCCCTACACAAACATGCCATAGAACTCTGAGACCTCATCACATCACACTCACCCGACATCGTCTTCCTCACAGAAACATGGACAAACCTCACATCTGAGCCAGACATAGCCACAGCCACCCCGGAGGGCTACAAACTCCAACGCAAAGACCGCCTTAACAAACCTGGAGGCAGCATCGCCATCCTCCACCTAGACACCATCAAGGTCACCACCAACACCCTTGACAACCTCAACAACGCAGAACACATGCACTTCCTCATCCACATCAGCGACACCACCACCCTCAGAGGCACACTCATATACAGACCCCCTGGACCACGCCCCCCCTTCTGCGACACCATCGCTGACACCATCAGCACGCACGCTCTCACCTCCACAGACTACATACTCCTCTGCGACTTTAACTTCCACCTGGAAAACCCCCTAGACAACCTCACCAACCTGGGACTCAAACAACTGGTTACAGCCCCCAGCCATTCGGCTGGACACACACTCGACGCCATTTTTACCGCAAGCCAACACGTCACCTACACCCACACCACCAAACTCCAATGGACAGACCACCATTGCGTCCACTTCTCCTACAACAAACCACCCACACACCACCACCAACACACCACCCCCTACCGCATGTGGGACAAGATCCCCACGGAACACTTGAACTCCCAACTGACACAAACTCCCCCACCCAACACCACCGACCCCAACATCGCCGCACACAACCTCAACAAATGGACCACCACCTGTGCCGACGCTGTCGCGCCCCTAAAAAAAAACACCACCACCCACAATATCAAGAACGCCCCATGGTTCACCACTGAACTCCACGAGTCCAAACGCAAATGCCGCAAAGCAGAGAAAACCTGGAGACAAGAACCCTCCGCCACAAACCTCTCTGCCCTCAAAACCACCACACGCATCCACCACCAACTCATACGCAACACCAAAAGAGCACACTACAAGGAGCGTATTGACAACAACTCCCAAAGCAGCAAAGAACTCTTTACCATCATCAAAGAGCTCCCCAAACCCAAAGCCAGCAACCAAGACCCCACCCACATACAAACCCTCTGCAACTCCCTCTCAAATTATTTCCACCGCAAAATCCAGGACATACACAACAGCTTCATACCACACACACCCTCCACACACAACCCCCACCCACCCAACACAAACCCACCACACACACCCCCCAACCTATTCACCACCTGGGCCCCCACCACCGACGAGGAAACTGAAAAGTCAATGAACTCCATTCACTCTAGCTCCCCCTCCGACCCATGCCCCCACCGAATATACAACAAGGCCAGTCCCACCATAGCCCCTAAACTCCGAGCCATAATCAACAGCTCATTCGCAACCGCCACCTTCCCTGACCTCTGGAAACACGCGGAAGTTACCCCGCTCCTAAAAAAAAACAAAGCCGACCCAGACGACCTCTCCAACTACCGCCCCATCTCCCTCCTCCCTTTCCCAGCCAAGGTCACGGAAAAACTAGTCAACTCCCGCCTATCCCACTTCCTCAAGACAAATCACACACTTGACCCCTCCCAATCTGGGTTCCGCAAGAACCACAGCACGGAAACCGCTCTCATCGCTTGCACCGACGAAATCAGATCCAGAGTCGACATGGGCGAGACCGTAGCACTCATACTCCTTGACCTCTCTGCAGCCTTTGACACTGTCTGCCACCACACACTCCTTACACGACTCCACGACGCCGGGATCCGCCACCTAGCCCTGGACTGGCTCACCTTCTTCCTTACTGACAGAACCCAAAAAGTCCATCTCCCACCCTTCCAATCCTCTGCCACCAAAATCACATGCGGAGTCCCACAAGGCTCCTCCCTCAGCCCCACACTCTTTAACATCTACATGGCCCCACTCGCCAACATCCTCAAACCCCACGGCACCACCATCCTCTCATACCCGGATGACACACAACTCATTTTTTCCCTTACCCGCAACCCCACCACCGGCAAAACCAACCTACACGCTGCACTCCTTGACACCGCTGCCTGGATGACAGCCAACCAACTGAAACTCAACTCCAACAAAACCGAAATAATCATTTTTGGTCCTCACAAAAACACTTGGGACCCCTCTTGGTGGCCCACCGCATTAGGCCCGCACCCACCCCCGCAAACCACGCACGCAACCTCGGCATCATCATGGACCCCTCCCTCTCTATGACCCAACAAATCAACGCCCTCACCTCCTCATGTTTTAACATACTCCGCACACTGAAGAAGACATTCAAATGGATCCCCACAGAGACCAGAAAAACAGTCACCCACGCACTCATCAGCAGCAGGCTTGACTACAGCAACGCCCTTTACGCCGGCACCACACAAAAACTCAAACGCAAACTACAACGAATCCAGAACTCAGCAGCACGACTCATCCTCGACCTGCCCCGACATGAACACATCTCACCACACCTCAAATCCCTCCACTGGCTCCCCATAGACAAAAGGATCACCTTTAAGATCCTCATCCACGCGCACAAATCCCTCCACAACACCGGCCCAACCTACCTCAACGAGAGAGTGACCTTCCACACTCCCACACGCCACCTCCGCTCCGCCGACCTCTCCCTCGCCGCAGTCCCCTGCATCAAACATACCACCACGGGGGCAGATCCTTCTCCTATCTGGCCCCCAAAACCTGGAACTCCCTCCCCACCCACCTCGCAAGACCCAGGACCTCCTACTCTTCAGAAAAAACCTTAAAACCTGGGTTTTCGAACAGTGATCTCACCTTCCCCTCCTCCTCCCTCCCCCCTAGAGTAGCGCGCTCTATAAATCTCTTTGATTGATTGATTGATACTATCAAAAAGAACCGTCAGCCGTACTTTAAAAAAATAAAAATGGGGTTCACAAATTTGTATAAAAAAGCCTGCTCGACACAATTAGCCAATCATGCACCCATATAATCTCTCCCTCCAAGTATCATCCTTGTAAGCCAATAACAGTCTGCAGTTTTTCAAATGGAAAACATAACAGGCCGCCCTTCGAGTTTAAGAGACCCAAACAAATTATGCAAATCTCTCTTCCCTCCTACCTATCAAGACTTTTGTGAATACTAAGGATATGTTATCAAAGAGGAACGTTAACTTGGGGTTTTTGTTGTTTTCACCCTGTTTTGGTTTGGTTTAAGGCTTTCTCTTGTTCTTCTCTCACTTTCTGTTTGTTATGTCATAGTACTACTATTCTGAGAGGCTACTGAAATCTAATACATATGTAATGGCAAAATCAAGCAAGCATTACAAATATTCTAAGTGCACATTTGCAGTATAATAGACCTCGGCGCTTCACCAGCTAAGCATTTAATGCTAAATTCACTTCATTTTTTACTTTCTTTAATGTATTTTCTTGCAATATAGCAAGTGGAGGATAGAACATGTGATACAATACAAAATTCTAGATAGCTCCTACGGCTAGATGCCCTGCCCTTCTCATTGGAAGCATGTGAGGAGACCTTTAAGTATAGACAAAGTGGGGTACTGTAGAGAGATTACTTCACTAAAACTGCTGTTCTCGCTGCTCTATTCCAACTTCAAATGGGTCTATGCTGTAATGAGTTATAAAAACAATTTCACATGGGCATGTACATACCTCTTGCTCTCTCCTCTCAGGTCCCATTGGTCTTCTTGGTGCTCTGGGTTCTCCGCTCGGAAAACTGGTAAGCCTGATTTTACTTCTAATACTACTCTAATGCTTGAGGGAGTATGATAATTAGTTTATGTCTCTTACTTCTAATACGGGTTCTGAGGTCCTTGAAGCCCGTCACCAACCTGTGCAAGAGTCCAAACAAAGGTCTCTGAAGTTTCTATATACCCATACATGAGGATATAAATCCATGAGCGGGATATTTCAGTCCACTGTTATTCTCTGACCAATTACTTGTTTAGGTCTTGCCTAAGACAAAGCGTGCCTTGTAGCTTGCGAGACATTTTGTTAGCTTATAGAAGGCTTGGAGCCCGCCCTTTGCTTACCATTTGTTGGCTTCACTGTCAGTCTTAATTTCAGGCTCCTGCTTGGTCAGCACGAGCTGGCTTCACTTTCTGTTTGTGTATTGTCCCTGGAGCATAGACCATGTACTACTTCCTTCCACTTTCTGTCTCAGCCTATTTTTTTATTTCTACTTGTAGCACGTTGTAAGCGTGTATGTGTTTTCAGATTGTCTTACTCCTGGTTTTGCTCCACATTGCTGCTTTCACCCACTTGTTTCCCTTGTTCATGTTTGTTTCCTTTTACTTTTCCTGTCCCCTTCTACTCTTTGGGGCAACATAACAACACAGCTGGACAGAGATTGTTAGTGTCGTTTTTAACAATGATATCAAAATGTATTAATGGTTTCGCACTATCGCTATTAAGTAATCATTTGTAATAAAAAGCTTTTTTGGTATGTTTCATGATTTATAAGATGTTTTGGGCATGATTAAACTGTTTTTGCAGAAACCAGGGTGTGTTTTAAATTGGTTTATTTTTTCATGATTACAGGTTGAATAGAACATTCTAGTGTAGAAATAACATTACATTGTAAAGCGCTTTTTTGCTTGTTTGGCTACTCCTTTTGGGGTTCCTTTCGAAGCTTAATGTGTACATTGTAACAAAGATTTGAAGATTTGTAGAGCAGAATAATAAGATTCTCGCAGTGTGTTTTTAGATTGTCTTACTCCTAGATTTGTTTTGAGCTGTTGCTTTCACCCGTGCATTTCTCATGTTCGTGTTTTTTCTCTTTTACTTTTCATGCTCCCGTTTCTACCTTTTGGTGCAGCAAAACAAGACCAGCAAGCCACAAGATGTCAGCGTCACTTTTAACAATGATTTCAAAATGCATTAACCGCTTTGAGCCATCGCTATTAGGTTTTTACTTGTTTAGTTTGTAAGAAAGTGCCTTTTTGGTGTGTGTAATAGGATGTCTTAGGCATGGTTAACATTTTTATGCAGGCCATACCATACCATGCCATGCCAAGACAACAACAACAAGCCATACCATACTATACAATGACAGAACACAACTTAGCATACTATAGAAAGAAAGCCCATACCATACCTTTGCACCATCATCGCACACAATGATGACCCAAACACCGCAGCACGTACCTTCCACAAATGGATCGCCGACTGCACCAACACCATAGCCCTCCTCAAAAAGAACAACAACACCCACGCAAAGAAAGCCAGCTGGTTCACCCCTGAACTCCGAGAATCTAGACGCACTTGTGGCTGCCTCAAAAAAATCTGGAGAAACACCAAATCCATAGAAGCCCATAGCAACTTCAGAGCCACCGCCACTGCACACCACTAACTCATCAGAAACACCAGAAAGAAAGCTATACACAACAGAATCTCCTCACACGCACACAACAGCAAGGAACTCTTCAGCATCATCAAGGAGTTCGCCCAACCCAACAGTGAAGTAACAGACAACCCACCCTCACAGGACCTCTGTAACAAACTCAACACCTACTTCCATCACAAAATCAAGACCATCTACGACAGTTTCAGCAAGGACAACCTATGCACGGAACCCCCTCTACCAAAACCCGAAAATGAGATCCATACACTCTGGGGGCCCCCATGGACCCATGCCCCACCACATTTTAACAGAGCCGCAGACACCATCGGTCAAAGCTCTGCCTCACTATCAACTGCTCACTAGCTGCAGCCACCTTCCCCGACGACTGGAAACACGCCGAAATCAACCCCCTCCTCAAGAAACCCTCGGCAGACCCCTCCGACCTCAAAAAAACTTCAGGCCCATCTTCATACTCCCATTCCCTGCAAAAGTCATCGAAAAAGTCAACAGCCAAGTCGCCACATTTATAGAAGACCACAACATCCTCGACGTCTCCCAATCCGGATTTAGGAAAAACCATAGCACCGAAACATCCCTCCTGGCCGCAACAGATGACATCCGCTCCCTGCTGGACAAGGGAGAGATGGCGGCACTCATCCTACTAGACCTCTCGGCGGCCTTCGACATAGTCTCCCATCACACCCTGATAAGAAGACTCCATGAAGCCGGCATCAGAGACAAGGCCCTCGACTGGATCCATTCCTTCCTCACCGACAGAACTCAATGAGTAAGACTCGCCCCATTCCTCGCAGACCACACACCCACCACCTGCAGAGTTCCCCAGGGATCCTCCCTGAGCCCCACGTTGTTTAACGTCTACATGGCCCTGCTAGCCACCCTCGTCAGAAACTACGGAATCAACATCATCTCCTATGCCGACGACACCAAACTCATCCTCTCCAATAAACTTGACAAAGCCAGACACAACTTCCACGAAGGCATGGAAGCAGTTGCCAACTGGATGAGAAACAGCTGCCTTCAACTCAACACTAACAAGACAGAAGTACTCATCATGGGCCCTCAACCCAACGCATTGAAGGACTCCTGGTGGCCACCCACCTTCGGAAACCCGCCCACCCCCACTAGCCAAGCCCGCAACCTTGGAATCATCCTGGACTCCAACCCCAGCATGAACCAGCAAATCAACTCAGTCACTTCCACCTGCTTCTGCACCCTCCGCCTCCTACCCAAGTCCTTCAAGTTGATTCCCCTTGAACATAGAAAGACCGCCACACACACCCTGATCACTAGCAGACTGGACTACGGTAACGCACTCTACACCGGAATCAACAAGAAACTCACCTGCAAGCTACAAAACATGCAGAACTCTGCCGCCAGACTGATCCTCTACCTACCTCGACATTGCCACATCTCGCAACATCTGCGTACACTGCACTGGCTTCTCATAGAAAAAAGAATCACCTTCAAGATCCTCACCCACGTACACAAAGCCCTTCACAACACCGGACCAGCATACCTGAACCAGCGACTCAACCTCCACGTACCCCACAGGGCCCTACGCTCAGCCCAGCTCTCTCTCGCCGAAGTACCCTGCATCAGGAAAACCATAACAGGAGGACGCTCCTTTTCCTATCTCGCAGCCACCACCTGGAACACCCTTCCTCTCCACATCAGACAAACCACCTCCTTCCTCAGCTTCACAAAGGAACTGAAGACATGGCTTTTCTAACAACGACCTCATCGGTTTACGCTGTTTCTCCCTGCCCCCCCCAAGCACCTTGAGACCCTAATGAGTGAGTAGTTGCGCTTTACAGGCACTGATTGATTGATTGATTCTATACAATGGAAGGCCATACCATATCATACTACATAATGACAGGCTGTATCATCCTATACCGTGCAATCACAGGCCACACCACACTATAATCTGCAATGACACGCTGTACCATACCACACCATACTATACAATGGCAGGCCATACCATACCATACTGTACAACAGGCGACACCATTATAGACAACAAATGGCCATACCATTACATACAATGACAAACCATATCATACCATGTATTACCATGACAGGACATACCACAGTTATATCACACAATACTATACAATGGCAAACCATACCATCTTATACAATGACAGGCCACACAGTTCCATTCACAATGATACCATACCATACTAAACAATGGCAGATCATACCATATCATAACATACCATAGCATACAATATAATGACACGCCATAACATATCATACTATTCAATGACAGGCCATACCGTACCATACCATATAATAACGGGCCATACCATAACACACCATACTATACAATGACAGGCTATACCGTACCGTACAATGACAGTAGAACAAGCGATGCCATACCATAATAAACTATATGAAAATAAGCTATACCACACTATACAATGACAGGATGACAAGCTATACCATACTATATCATAACATACTCTACAATAACAGGCCATCCCTTGCCATACTATACAATGACAGGCCATACTACACCATACAATGACAGGCTGCACCATACCATGTACAGTGATACCATGCCATTCTATACAATTACAGGGTGTACCGTACTATACAATTTCATACCATACCATACAACAGGTCACACCATACAATACAATGACAGACCATACCATACTATAGAATGACAGGCCACACCATTCCATACTGTACAATGACAGGCCACACCATACCATACAATGACAGGCCATATCATACCACACTGTAAAATGACAGGTTATACAATACCACACCATACAATGCCATACTATACACTGGCAGGCCATATCATACTATACCACACCTTACAATGACAGGCCATATCATACCATACTGTGCAATGAGAGACCATACTATAGAATACTTTAAAAGACAGACTATGCCACCCTATGGTATAGGATGACATGCCACACCATAACAAACAATGACAGGTCATGCCATACCATACCCTGACAGCCATACCATACCATGCCATGCCATACCATAATGAGTCACATTTTATAGCATATTTTCATTATTTTTGTATTTTTTTACAGATAGTAATATTGTGTGGACAAAGATTTCACCTCATACGTGCCAGTTTAACACCCAAATACATAAATAAGCAACTGAAAGATGACCAGTTTATCATTGCGAAGGCTCTTCCAACATGTGTGAACCCATATCACAATGTTTTTAGTAATCTTTGATCAATTTGAGCTAGAAACAAAATTTTTGTTATAATCTGAAGTCTATGACGTTAAGTGATGGATTATGTTCAAAGGCAGCAAATCTTTAATTATGTGAAAAAAGTTGAGGTCGCAGAATCCCATAATTCCAGTGGCTCTGGCTATGAGCAATGACTCCAAGCAGATGGATCTCCCGGCACCTATAGCATTGGCACCTACTGCTTCCTCAGTCTCTCATAGCTGTGGCCTCACTCGTCCTTCACTGCATTTGTTATTAAGCACAATGTTCATTCAAGGCCCCTGGAGACAGGTAATGTTGTAACCAGGAGTCCACAGAATGTTCTAATTGTCATTTATTTAGTAGGTCTAACAGATTCACACTTCAGTATGATGCTGACACTGCAACTAATGGTAGTTTGCTCAGTGGTACTCTGTAACTCAAGTGGCTAATGCACTTGTTAGATATTTTGTGTGTGTATTGTGTGGTCTCTGGTTTGAATTCACAGAAATTAGTTTGTTTGGTTAATGTGCCTGTATGTTTGTCTCGCTATGTGTGTATGTGTGTGCGTGTGTGCGTGTGTGGCATTCAGGTCGGAATGGTAAGGGATAGCTGGTAGGTAATCATTGTGATTAAGTGCTTTGACAAAACTAACTTTATTAATAGTGGAATGGATACAAATAATTTCTCATGGTCAGGAGAATATATGTATTTTATTTGTGAGTCAAGAGAGACTATTGCCAAAGCTCATAGTGCATCACTCAGCCATTGCTAGCGGGGTAACCATCAAGTATGTGAGAGTGCTTGTGACCCAGCACTGTAATAGCAAGGACTTGAGGTCAGTACCAGTCCATTCTCAAAGTTTCATAGTTGCAAAATTTCCAAGGTACATGTGTTACGAGTTGCTTCAGTCCAGTTTTTTTCCCTAAGACTCGTTGTCCTGGTTTTTAAAAAATGGGGTAAAAGAGAGACTACAAGTCCCAGAATACAAACACCCCTGGACTAGAGTAGCTAGTTACGCGTATATCATGGAAACCTGTTATGGCTGAAGCTCTGACTTTGGAAGACTCTTGGTGCTAACTACAGATCATGACAAAGAGCTGTGATGAGGAGGTGTGAAGTAGGTGGGGTTGCTGGTGGTCATGTGCGAGTCAATCCGTAAAGCAGTGGGTTTCTGTGTGTCAGTAGGGAGAGCACTGGGGTTGCCGAATGCAGAGAGCGGGTGTCTCCTCAGCCAAGCTTATGTCATCCTGAGGACCGGAGGGGAATGGAGGGCTGTCGGTCTGGGCTGACTTGCACTAGTAGAGATGTGTCTTACTTCACTGAATAGCAGGAGGCAGGGCACGTCGTGTGAGCGTCAGTCAAAAAAGAGAGTGTGTGACAGAGTATTTGGAAGAGAAAGAAAGAAGGCTTCTGCAGTTTATTAATGAGGTGCACTGGCAGAGCTGCGTGTCACTCAAATGGAGAGAAGGGGTTCTTCAGGTGAGGTGCATTGGAAAAAGCCTTTATTGGGAATGGACAACATAAAGTGGAGGGCAGGGCTGAAGTGCATTTATGGAGATGTGTGTTACTCGGCTCAATAGGTGTGCTGAACGTCGAGTGAAGTTGATTGTGTGTGGACCCACACGCTTCTCAGTGCTAGGAATGAGATGCACTTCTGCTGTAATTCTCTTCGTTTTATATGTCTCTTGCCACCATAGTCTCAAAGAAATATCCTACAGGTTGTAACAGATGCCTAATATCCGAGTTGTTGCAGCGCTTATAAAATACTGCATGAACGTGTACGCTGTTTCTTAAAGCGGGACTCTTCCTGTGTAGGATGATCTGTGGATGGCAGGATGTGATGCCGCCATGGAATGAAACCTATTCATGTCCTTTGTTCTTGGTATTTTTCTTTAAGTTTGCTTCTCTTCACACCTGGATCCCATAAACACACCATACAATTGTTTGGCCTAAGGCATTCGGCACTTTTTTATTAACTGGGGCCTACTTTAAGATATCCTTTTACAAAATGTACAATTCAGTTACTCAGGCCAAGCTTACAGTATAGTGTTGAATTAGACAGTGCCTTGCCTCATATGCATACCCCCTAGTACACATCATGTGAATGTGACATTGCATCACTCTGTAAACATGACACTGTCACATGCTTTACTTACAATATTATCTAGTAGTTTCTAGTACTTATTTGATCTCTGCTTGAGCTGTATGGCATATACTTGGGTACAGAGGTACAACATTTGGTTTTCAACATCTTATAGCTATACGTGTATATTAATACAATCCAGAATGCTCCTTGTTTTCCAAATAACTCGAAAGGAATACTTAACCCTTCCCCATTCCAAACCCAGCCCATTAACCATCCCTGTCCTTTTAAGTTGGATACACTCGGTTGCTTGTTGGGAAAGATTATGTTCACACCACCTAATATTATTGACTAAGCTACACCCCTGCAAGTCTTACCATACCATATCATACAATAACAGGCATACCATACGTAACATACCAAACAATACCCTGCCATACAATACTATACAATGACCGTCCATACCAAACCATACTATTCAACGACAGGCCATAACATACAATACTATACAACAGACATAACATACTATACAATGACAGGCCATACCATGGTTATACTATATCATACCGTCCTATACAATGACAGTCCATATCATACAATGACATACCATACCATACAATCATACACTATGAAATGTTGCCATGTTGCACGGCAGCTGCGTTGTGGTGCAGCACTGCTAAAGAAACACTGACAAAGCCAAGCTCAATCTTGCATCAACGAGACATAGGCCCTCATTATGACTTCGGCGGTCAAAACAGTTGACCGCCAAAGTCACGCCCGCCAGGAGACCGCCAGTGATGGCGGTTTTGAGACCACCATATTATGACTCCTGGCAGCTCTCTGCCATAAATTGGGTGGAGAGCCGCCATACGGGCAGTCAGCAGTCTAGTGGAGGTTGCTCCGCTGGCACCACCACGTCATCACAACACCGCCCGCCATATTACAAGCTTGTAATTGGCGTGGCAGAGTTGTGGTGACGGGGCGGTTCCGGCGGGGCAGGCCCCGTGGCCCCCGTTCCCTCCCAGATGTCCATCGCGAGCAGGTAAGGTGATCGCCCAACAGGGGAGGAGGGGGTGGGAGGGTGTTTGAGTGTTGTGTGTGTGAATGGGGGTGTGAGTGTGTGTGAATGGAGGGGAGGGTGTGTGTGTGTGTGCATGTATATGTTTGAATGCGTGTCAGCAGGGGGTGAGGGGGCGTCGTGGACGCGTGTATGTGTGTACAAGGATGCGTGAGTGTGTGTGGTGTGTGCATGCGTGGACGGGGGTGCAGCTGGGTATGTATGGGGTGCGGGGGCAGGGAGGGTGGCGTCTATGGGGTTCGGGGAGTGGGAGGGGGCTGTGGCTGTTTCGGGGTGGGGGAGTCGCATGCAGGCGACAGAAATGTTAATTCCTGTCGCCAGTATCCTTTCTGCCAGGGATTTCCTAGCAGGGTTGCTGCTAGGAAATCCCTGGCGGAAAGGCGACTCATAATACCGTCGGCGGTATAAGGTGGACCGCCGGGCCAAAGGTTGTACACTTAGCGGTACAGGCGGTGAACTGGCTGCTTTGCAGCCAATTCACAGCCGTGGTCATAATTTGGTGGTCCTGCTCCGTCACGCTGCCAGCGGTGTTCCCACCACCGCCGGCATCGCGGAGCAGGCCTGCCAAACTCCTAATGACCACCACAGTGTTTTCCTCCAGTTCCTATTGCATGTGTGTTATTTCCTTGATACGTTTGCGTATGGATTGAAGAAAGGCAGGTTCGTCCTGCAGGTCCCTCTAGTCGGAACCCGAGACTTAACTACCACAACAACGTCTGCAATGATTTCCTGGACCCCTTCATCGTTAGATGATATGTTATAAAACAGGGAAAAATGTACGAAGTACTTAAAGTGGACAATAATGATCAGATGTGGAATCACACTTATAGTTCATTTGTTGGAGGCAGTACTGATCTCAACCTTGGATATATCCAGCAAAAGGTGTTGTTTTGCAACATATTGGACCTCAATGTGAAGTGTAAGTGACTTTTTTCGGTAGGGCTTGTAGTAGAGCTGTGGGCTCTCTTCTCGATATGTAGTAGACTTGCACAAGGGCTAAAGCATTTGGGAAAGAAAACTTTAGCCATGTTATTTTGTTCTTAGGAATTACTATGCTTCCTTTACCTTCTGTAGCACTTTTGAATAATACACCTAACACATTGAAATCGTAGTTGCTCATATTCATTGTGAAAGCAAAGCCACAGGTCTTAAAAGTCTGAAAATCTGCTTAGATTCTGATAAGTGAAGACTGCCTGGTTGATTTGGTTCCACTAAGTTTGAAAGTACACAATATCTTTAAAAACTGTGAAGATATATGGCCAGTATTTAATTATCTATACTGGTATTAATGTTGTAAGTTTTTATTCTTCTCTTTCTTTTGGTCTTGTCTGCCTTCTATATCCTCTTGTCTTGGTTTTTCTTTATATGTAAAACCAAGAATTTATATACATTCTGCTATGGAACAGTTTGAAATGTATGATAGGAAATGCTTTAATATGAATTGCTATTACTTATATCTGTGGCTTGTTCTGCACTGTTCCTGTGCCCACTAAAAGTATTCTAATAATGTATTTATAAATAAGAAGAAACACTTTCCCTACTTTGTCATATGGACTTTCGCATAGCAACGACACTCCTGGATTTGGGACGGCAGCACCTCTGCGTAGTAGGGGACTGAGTCACTCCCACACCGGTTGGCAGCTGTCGGCCCAACACTCCCAGCTCACTAGCAGCACCTCACCAAACCCAACCGGTGATTTGTGGCAGCCTTGCATGGACTCTGAAAACCACTCTGGGAAACTGTGGTGGAAACAATCCTTACCCTTTTCTCTCTACATCCAAGTCTCTTACACACACATAGGCAAGAAAAGAGATGCAGGACGGTTTACAATACATTTATTGAAAAGACTGCAATCTATGATAGAATGCATGAGCTGCAATGATTAGGATAATGAGGAAATAACAAAATCAGGGTTGTGAAAATTAGAGATGTAAATATAAACAACCCCAACATATTGTCGAAACTTGAGTATACACTTCCTACCTAAAAGCCTAATTTCATTCCTCTAAGCAAGAGCATGGCAATATAAGCCACATATGACCATACAGTGTCCATTAGAAGCACACCCCACACCCGTTACCTTGGTACAAGGTCAGGCCGCCAGTCTCCAGATAAGGATCGGGGGAGACGCAAAAGCTGACGTGGTCTGAAAACTGGCATGCAGCACGGATGGAAATTCTGGCTGGAACCCACTCTAATGTCATTTGTCCTCCAAGACTTTTTTTAATAGGGGACATGTTTATGTTCATGCACTGAAGCCTGATGCGGATATGTACCTAAGCACTGGACTGCTTACACAGTCCTGGGGCCAGCAAAACAAAATATTGTTCTGTGTCCCTCGCATTCTGTTCTTGTGATTCAGAGGAAAAGAACATGATGCAAAGTATGTAATCGTTAGTACCAATAATGACGGAGCGTCTGATAATGAAATTAAAACAATGCTACTAAAGGAAGCCATAATAAAATGAATAAAAAATTAATACAGAAATACAGAGCATAATAACTGAGTAAAAAGGCACAGGCCTCAAGCCTTAGCTAAGCTTTTACTGTGTCCAAGCAACTAACTAAAATGAACTCACAACACCATCCCCTATTGCCGGAACAAGGTTGGGAAATCCAAGCCCTAATGTTAAAAATGCTCTAATAAAAGCATAAAAACTCTAAGAGCATGGCTAAAAACATACATAAGAGACAATTGTCTAAGTTGACAAGCAGGCCACCACTAACAGACAGGCCGAATTAAATGCAATTTGGTGTCATGTTCTACTTTTGAGAAAAAAAACATTGCTTGAAATTTAACAATAATCATGTTCTTGCTAAAAATCCCCGATGTCATCAAGGGAGATTGAGACCAGAAAGGACTCCACTTTGGTAGGTGGCAAGTTGATCAAAGTATTGGCAGAAAGATCGACTGAGCAAAAGTGTGCAGAAGCCTCTGGCGCAGATTGAACTGCGTAGGTTACACTGTCCATTGTGCCAGATATTGTTGGAGCCAGCAAATCCACTAGCGGAGGCTCCATGGATGCCTCACAAATCAACTGCAGTCTCAAGGGGCATGTCAGTGAATGAACCCTTATCGAGAACATTAACAGATCCTTGTCCACAGGAGGTGCACATTGCAAAGCAAGACACACCATAGGTGCACATTCGGAGTGACACCAGATGCAATGGCAGAGTGGCTGGACACATGTCAAGACCGGTCTGAATGTCAAAGACCAATCTAGCTCTAGCTTCAGCTCCTCAAGCAAGGAAGCTGCAAAATACTGCATCATGTTTTTATAACACAGCTGGGCTGGAGTTAGCTCCATCACTCTATTTTGCAAAGAGAGAACAGCCACTGTGTATCAAAAATAGCAGCAGCAGAATTCTCCTAATTAATGCAAAGTTATAAGGAATCCGCCAAAGACACTCGAAAAGAGTGAGTGTATGTCTGCAGGTACTACTCCAAATATGGACTGGAAGGGGCTAACAAATCCAGAACTGACAGCCTTTAAAAAGTGCATAATCCCCACAGTATTTGATGCATTGAATATTCTGCTGACCGATTATCCAAAAGGCTTTGGGAAGTTGGTATTTAATAGGGATTGTATCTCAGCTGATGATCTTGTTGTCTGGAGATCATACATCTCTCTGGCTGAAGTCAGGGCCACATCTTTTTGGACCAATAGTGCCTTTTGTCTGCTGAGCTTGTCAAAGTTTACGTTGGAAGTGACAATGTGGGGCCACAAGCCTGCCTCTTTTACCTCCTGTGTGGGGTGAATAAAACATGGCTGCAGAAAGTTACCATTTGAGTACCTGAAATCATGTAAGCAATTCCCGGCTTCATTCTGCAGCCGCTTTGATTGTTCAGAACCACATAACTTCCATTAGGAAGCATCTGAAATATTGGACGAATCAAAGAGACGGGAGTACCCTTTAGACAGCATGCCAAAATCGCAACCTCCGCATTGCACAGGCCGTGCAAGGACACCTGCTTACAAATCATAGAATGACTAACAGTAGTGTCACATTTGCTTCTGCTAAGAAAGACCTCTGTTTCGCCATTCATACATTTGTAATCGAAAGACAACTTTCACGCATCACGTATATGACTGTCTACTAGCCACTAAAACCTGTCTACTGCAAAAAGCTTAGAGCATTTTGTGAAACGAAAGGTGGCAATTGGCAGATTTATTACTCCATGTATTAGCCATACTGACAAGGGGATTTCTGCTACAGTAAAGGGCAAGTTTTTGAATTTCTCAATGCTAAGCATGATGTAACTTGCTTCTTTTTTAGCCATTATCTTTTGTTGTCTGGACAAATTAAAAGTGGCAAATAATTGAGTAACGTTAACGTGCTTTCAGGGCATACGGACACTTTTGAGAAACAGCAGTATCAAACTTAACTGCAGAGTAGACCTGAATTAATGAAAAGGTGACTTCCCACATAGTAAATTTATGACAGATCATTGGCAGAATGCTTCAAAAATTATTTATTCAGTTACAAAGAAATTTAGTTCAGAGAGCAAAATTGAAAATAAGGAATGCTTCACTAATCAGTAAGAATAATAATCCAGTCCGGAGAGTTGGAAAAGAGGTCAGGTAGAGTTGTGCGGTAGTATAACAGTTAATTCAGTTACAAGAAAATTTGGTTCAAAAAGCGAAGTTGAAAATAAGGAGTGCTTCACTAATCAGCAAATTTGATAATCCAGTCCGGAGAGTTGGAAAAGAGGTCAAGTAGAGTTGTACGATGGTATAACAGCCAACACGTGTTTCGCCCCTTGAGCGAGTAAGCGAGGGCTTTCTCAAGGCCAATTTGGAACACAACCGGTTTGTGGACTACTGTTGTGTTTCGGGAAGAGAAGCTCTCCGCAGGCAAGGATTTCTATCCTCAATTGTGACAATTTAATGTTCCAACTCTCCGGACTGGATTATCAAATTTGCTGATTAGTGAAGCACTCCTTATTTTCAACTTCGCTTTTTGAACCAAATTTTCTTGTAACTGAATTAACTGTTATACTACCGCACAACTCTACCTGACCTCTTTTCCAACTCTCCGGACTGGATTATTATTCTTACTGATTAGTGAAGCATTCCTTATTTTCAATTTTGCTCTCTGAACTAAATTTCTTTGTAACTGAATAAATAATTTTTGAAGCATTCTGCCAATGATCTGTCATAAATTTACTATGTGGGAAGTCACCTTTTCATTAATTCAGGACTGCAACCTTTGGGAGGCTTAGGGTCCAGGCCTCCTGAATTTCCCACATCTCGTTTTATCAATTCAGCAATACAAAACAGGCATTTTAAGGAAGTCGTCAAGCTGGACTCTTCTTCTTCTCTGGTTTAACTGCAGAGTAGAACGCAGCTGGCTTTTTCCATGTTGTAAAAAGGACACATCATTCTGAATGATATCAATTGCAGACGACACAATATTATTTATGGTATAAATTCTGTTGGACAGACTTTTCATTCCATTATTGACAACAGCTAAAGCTTTCTCCAAGTTTCCCTTATCAGTCTGCCTTAAACGTGCTCTAGCTTCCACCTGGGAAAGTTTCCAGATCTCATTATATATGGCATACAGGAAACGCTTTGAGCGTGGCTTCCTAGATCCTAACATGACATCTTGCAGATTGAGTTCTTCAGACAGGAGAGACTAAGGTGTTCTTTTACAGTTCTGAAAGTGAGGGAAACAGCCCTTGTTGGCACAGTTTACCCACACTGTATGTAGTAACGGTACCTGAGTGTTAAGCAGAGACAAAGCGAGGATTAGGCCAGCTGGTTCTGAAAGCCCCAGAGGAATTATCAAAACGTGCCTGGCACTCATTTGTGTCCATTGGCAAAAATAACCACCCGCAGGGACACGAAAGTGAGGAGTTAAAGGTACCAATCTGAACCTAAGCAGTTAATTGTTCTTCAATGAGATTTAAAATTTTTTGCAAATTATGAAATTTAGCAGGTGCGTGGATACTGGTCACGCTCAATTCTTTTAGCTTTGCTAACCCCAAAAAGGATGTTTGCTGGAAGGTGTCATTTAAAAATATCATTTGTGAAGGAATAAGGCATGCTGGAAACAAAGCTTCCCTGCCCTGTATTTGCCAATCTTTTGTTCCCCAAACACTTTTCAGTTTTATAGTGTTTCTCCAGTACACATAGCCTTCCACAGCAAGACAGGAAACAAAGAAATCTGAGTAGATTAATTTTGTGTCACTTAGCAATAATTTCCTCATTCTGGAAGACGGTAGTTTGAAATAGTAGGCAAACTTATCTACATATGTTTTGGGACTCCCCACATGTGGTATCAAACAATGTTCCCACTATGTGTAATTAGAAACTAATCTTGGAGTACTGGTTTGGTGCAGAAAGGAATATCCGTAACAGTGATGACAAAACATTTACCCACAATTCACTGTGTTCATATTCACTTTTAAATACAGTGTAATATTCAAGTTTAGACAGCATAAAATCAACTGTTTTAACATCCCAGTCATCAGAAACAATACGAGGTGTGATAACACCACTCACTGAAATTTTAAAAACATATGGAATCTGAATGACCTCTGTAGGACTGAATATATGAAATGGTACTTTATCCCACACAATCCCATCTGGAATCAGAATTGCTGAAATGTTCACAAGGGACAACTCGCTTCGAACCTTTTAGGAAGATAGGTAAGGTGTCAAAACCTCATCCACTGGCTCAACGGCAGAGCATTCAGGAAGATAATGATCATTTGTCAGATGGAAAAAGACAATTATAAAACCAATCCAAAACAGAAGGGCAAGCAATGTCAACAATATCCACAGACAGTACCATAGTTAAATTAAATAATCGTTCTTAAGCCAAATTTACAATTTACGGGTCTTTGATACAGTCTCAGTTGCAGATGAGTCAGAAGAAAAGTCATCCATGTTGATGAAATAACCAGAAGCAGTCTCTGCAAACACAGGAGCCAGTGCTGAGCTGGTGGATGGAACCATTTGTGGTGGTTCATGGAAGACAATGTCATCTGTGTGGGTTGAATGGGAATAATAGCGTTCCACATCTTGGACAGTGTTAGCCAATGAAGTGGTGACGGGAAACAGCAGAAGCTCATTCTCCGCCCTCCTCATGATCGAGGAGGCAATTGTAACATTGTTGCTGGCAGAACCCTTGTTTACTGCTTGTATAGGTATATCCTGTTGGGTAGTAAGAGGGGAGCGGGTACTACCCAAAGGACCGGTTAGAGGGGAGCGGGTACTACCCAAAGGACCGGTTACTACCCAACGGACCTCTGGGTCTACTGTGCATGATCAGCCACATGGTGCAATTTGAAGTTGTTAATTGATTAATATTGTTTATCCCTGGAACCAGACAGCGGTGGCATGATGACAGTTCTGGTAAAGTGTATTCAGTGGACTGGAACCAGTGCTCTGTGGGATGGGCCAAATTCCTTTTTCACAGCAAACTTTTCACGCACTAGATCCCCTATTTGAGGAATCCAGCCAGTAGATGTTGTTGGCAAATCCCTTATTCTCAAGGTGGCGGCACAGGCGGATGAATTCTCATCACAAAATTACTGTAGCTCCTGTAAGACAGCGACATGTTCATTTATGTCCAGCGCTGTGTCTGCGCCATCGTGCCAGAACCATCAAAATCAGGGATATACACAGGTATCCCATAAAGGACCATGTATGAGTTGCGACCTCCCAGGAACATTCTGGGCAGATTATTTAGTGCTCTCTGGAATCCATATAGGTGATGAAGCCAACTACGGCCTGAACCTATAACTCTTGCTGTTAAGGACTGCTCCCGGCTCACTAGCAGCAGCTCACCAAAACCCAACCAGTAAAGGGGATTTGTGGCAGCCTTGCATGAACTGTGAAAATCCCTCAGGGAAATTGTGGTGGAAACAAGCCTTACCCTTTTCTCTCCACATACAAGTCTCTTACACACACATAGGCAAGAAAAGAGATGGCAAGACGGTTGTCAATACTTTTATTGAAAAGACTGCAATCTATGATAAAATGTGTGAACTGCAATGATTAGGATAATGAGGAATAACAAAATCAGGATTGTGAATTATTAGAGATGTAAATATAAACAACCCCAACATATTGTCATGAGTATACAATTCCTGCCTAAAAGCCTAATCTTTGTACCCTAAATGAGAGCATGGTGATATAAGCCAAAGCTGTCCGTACGGTGTCCATAAGAAGCACACTCCTCCCCTGTTACCTTGGTACAAGGTCATGCCACCAGTCTCCAGGTCAGGATCCATGAAGACACATAGGGCCTGATTCTAACTTTGGAGGACAGTGTTAAACCGTCCCAAAAGTGGCGGATATACCACCTACCGTATTACGAGTTCCATAGGATATAATGGACTCGTAATACGGTAGGTGGTATATCCGCCACTTTTGGGACGGTTTAACACTGTCCTCCAAAGTTAGAATCAGGCCCATAGGCTGAAGTCGGCCAAAAACCGGAATGCAGCATGGATGGAAATTCCGTCTGGAACCCCCTCTAATGCCCTTTGTCCTACAAGAAGTTTTTATAGGGGACATGTTTCTATTCATGTACAGAAGCCTGACGCGGTTATGTACCCAAGCACTGGACTGTTTACGCAGTCTTGGGGCTGGCACTACAAAATATTATTCTGTGTGCCTCGCATTCCGTTCTTGTGATTCTGAGGAAAAGAACATGATGCAAAGAATGTCATCCATAGCACTGAAAATGACACTCTCGCAGAAGAGCGGCTGATAATGAAATTAAAAAAAGCCACTAACAGAAGCTATAATAAAGTTAATAAAAAAATTAATACAGAAATACAGAACATAATAACTGGGTAAAAGGGCACAGGCCGCAAGCCTAAGGTGACCTATCACTGTGTCCAAGCGACTAACTAAAATGGACCCATGACAGCTTCTGAATGCTAAATAGACATCTGTGTAATATAATGGGAATTTATAGAATGTGATAGCAACATGGATGGGTATTCCAGAGATAAGATTCCTGAAATAAGCTGCACTGAAAAACTCACATGTCATTTGTAAAAGACTTGTTTTAAGTTGTTTCCTAGATTTCAAGTAATCATGTTGCAGACAGATTTCTAACAGAAGACTATTGCAAAGTTTTGCAGTCACATAAGAAAGGTTTCTGTTTCCTTATCCATGACCAAGGATGGAAGGAGCATATAGAAAATAAATGGCAGCACATATTAAAGAACAAAGTAGTCTGTGGCTGATAAAATATGAACAAAGAAATTCTAACTGATTGCCGTAGTTGGCCATGTGGCAAATACACAATGGCTTACTGAGATCTTTTCTCAGCCAGTGGTGAGCAAAAAGAAACCTATGTGGAGTTGTGTCTGGGTAGTTTTAAGATTAGTCAACCTGCTGAACTCTGAATTACCTGGGCTGGAATGGAATATATTTAGGAAGAACGAAGCCCTGAGACATAAAGAGTTTTTGTTATCTAGACTGCTAGTGATGACTACATGTATAATATATGTCCTAGTTTACTAGGAGAACAAAGGAAAGGTCTTCTTAAGAAATGGTAGTAGCATAGGATGGCAGATACCACCTTGGTGCTCTGGGCTTCAAAGGGTAGCATTAAGACACAAATTTAAAGCTGAGATTATGAATCACATCAGGGGGACTAGGAAGGGTCCCTAAACATTCAGGTCACCAACTTTCCAACAATGGCAAGCTGTGTACTACCAGTACCTTAGTTCCATCTCTGTTAAATTGTAGAGACTTTTGACCATCCAGCTGGAAACAGTCAAAATACAAGATTAAAGACAGTCCAAAGCACTCAGTATATTTTGATCAAACCTTATGAGAAGCTGAGTATTATTGGCATAGCAATACATCCATATTTTAACAGAAACTAACAGGCACCTCCAAAGGACAGATATAAATGTTGAACAAGTTGGACTAAATGCTAAAATAGCAAGAAGATTAAGAGAGCCTAGCATGAGCATTGACCTTCACGCCAATTTCATTCAGATGAAGACTGAGGGCAGTGCAGGAGACACTATCAAAGGCCACAAAACACAGAATAACATGAGAGCAGAACTTCCAACTCCATCCAAAGTTATTTATAGGATACCTGTCACAGTGACACTGATTTAGTCCGACAAATGGATCCGAAGCCTGGCAGAGAGCGCTCTCAAAGATTGTTCTATTCAATGTGCAAAGATTGTTCCTTATTGATGCCACTCTCTTAACTTTTTGTGGGAAACAGCAAAAGACATAAGGGTCAGTAGTTAGCTATAATAGCTGGATAAGTCTATTTTTAAGAAGAGATAATACAATAGCCAGTTTTCAAGAGAGGAGCTTTTGGGCAAGATTGCTTCTCAGTGAAAATCTTAAGACTGTCAATCTGATCAAGTTGATCAGTGATTCAGGTATTGAATAAGTTACTATTACTAGAAACATTGGGACCCAGTGGGTCTTCGGGTGGCTACAGGCTTCCAAACAATGTTAACAGAAACTGTGTTAAGGGGTATATTCTTGTGAAGCAGCACTGGGCCAGAGTATTGTAAGTGACCTTTGCGGAGGAAGGGGGCATGGAAGTGGGAGAACCAAGTTAGAGTAAAGCTTGTTACTGGGTGAGAAAACTAGATGCAGAATATCAGTCATTCGGATTTGTATAGTGCACTAATCACCCAGAAGGTTTCAAGGTGCTGGGTCCGGGCTGCTTGGGGTCTCAGTCGAAGAGCCAGGGCTGGTGTCCCTTTCTGAATTCTTGAATGGAGGGAGATGTGTTCAGGCTCATCCATGATTTCACAGCGAGGTAGGTGCAGGAACGGCCTCCACTGATGCTGTGGTGAGGGAGGGAGAGAGAGCTAGAGTGCAGTTGTCTGATGGGTCGGTGGAAGATGAGGAGATGGTTGATGTATACTGCTCCTTAGTTGTGCAAGGCTCTGTTGGTGTGCATCAGAATCTTAAATTGGCCAGCTTCTTCAGGTGCAGGGTGATGTAGATCCATCTGAGAAGGTTGAGGATGAGTCTGGCCGCCGAGTTCTGGATGCTCAGTACGGAGTAGTACCTAATTCAAAACACATCAGGTAGTGTGTAAGTTCTCAGCTGTAGAAATATCAGTGTGATGCATCCAAATGTTAAAATCCCCTACTAAAAGAAAATAAGAAGCTTGGATTGTGAATGGGGCTATAGGCTCCATTGGAAGCAATCCAAAATCGTTGTTAATCCACAGAGGACGACAGAACACAAAAACACACTCATTCATCCTGGGAGAGAATAATATTAGCCAGTAATAATTCAGCCATGTTGAAAGCAGGTGTAGTGTGTAGTGAAATGGCATAGGGCAGTGTCACCTCCCAGTTTACCTGGTTGGTTAACCTGAATAATATTTGTGCTTCTTAGATGACTCCGATATTGAAGACATCTTCAAGGGGGATCTCTCCATTTGGGGTTTCTATCCTAGACTTTCCATCTGTTGATTATATCACTCATTCTAGCAGTTCTACATCACATATAATGATGGAGAGCAGATGTGACCACTGCATTGATTTACCATTAAGGCATTCTTTGGTTTGAATGTACAGTTAACAAATAAAACAGATGTTCCTGTAAGACCTCCCCAGTCAGTAGTTAATACAAAAGTATGCTTCTCAATCATCTGCGACTCAGGTGGATTGTGTGGTTTTGGAAAGTGATTGTGTACCTACCAAACAGTATCCTTTTGAGTTTTCAATAAGGGTTAGCATATATTTCAACACTTCTGATTCAGCTTGGAATCTGAGGATGTTGTAAGGCACAAAATGTTTTTGTTGCTTTCTCCAGCTTACAACTCCCCTTACATGAATAAACTTTAATAGCAAATTCATTCTCCCTGATTTATTTTTCTAAATATCCTTCTTATCTGTTCTCTAATGATGGTCTGGGTGATACTGAGAGGTTTTAGAGGGTGATCCCTTTGGAAAGCAAGAAGGGTTTTCAGGGTAGGTAACCCCATCCAAGTCTAGGGAGGTGTTTCACTTGTTTGGACAGCGAACATGAGTCCATTGAGAGTCCCCCCCACCCTTCCAAATGAGACTGGAGAGAGACGTTATTCTCCTTGGTCAGTGAACAGGTTCACAGATATGATCTACTTCCAGTTAGCAGGCACCTCAAGTCTCACTCAGTGCGAGTGAGTCTCATACACGTGGAGGCTAAATGTAGTACCCGCTTAGAACAGCTAGACCCTGAACTCTAAATGCTGCTTCGTTCAGAGCTCTGCTGTTTGAAGACCAGTGTTTGAACGCTGCAGAGGCTTTAGTTAATGGGCAAAGTAGAACTGGACACCTTCAGAGTATGGCTACATTATGGTTTAAAGCCTTTAGAGTACATTAGTTAGTGTTATTTTATTTATTTTGCATTATTTTTTTTATAATTTCACTGATATCACTCATAGTGCTGCCATTGGTGTCAATGGCTGTTAAGACATCCACCCCCCCCCCCAGGTGATTTTATGAAATATGCACTCATTCCCTCATTTAATGACAGAGGACTTTACATAATTGATCCTGAAGAATGGCGAATACCCCGGTTTTGGGTCTTTAGACTGGCAGAAACCCCTGCATCATTTTGGGTTGAAGGTCATTCCCCTCTTAGTTTTAGTCTATCTCTTGGGGATACACAATACATTTCTGAATGTGTCCACCATCATCAGCCAGTCCTGGCTTTTCATGCAAAATCATGTTATCTTCTGGGGCTAGAACTTTTGCTTTTTACATTGTCAATAGAAGCTCATAAATCCCAACATGCAAAGTGGCATTAGCCAAAAAGCTAGAACTGGCTAATGGTTTGACGCATATCATGCAGCCACTTGTCAGCTGTGTTTAAAAATTTTACAAAGTGGTCTTGTCAGTTTCGAAATCTGTGCTTGTTTCACATACAAGACCATAACGAGGGTACATTGTTGCATTCACATCATGCATTAAAACAAGCAATGACACTGACAATCATTCTGTCTTGTGTATACTGAAAAGGTTGATGCCAATTCACAGAACACATGCATAAAATGGAAAGGAGAGGCTCAACCTTCCATAACACAAAGAACAGGTAAAGTACAGGCGATAGCAGAGGGCTGTGAGGGAAAACGTTGTGCCATGTGCACTGAAGAGGATCAACACAGACAGCAACAGTGCAAGCTCCCTACTTCACAGACAATTTATAACATGGCAGCAGCAAAACAAATTTCTCTACCTCAAATAAGGCAACTGCAGAACACTCTTCCCTTCCCTTCAGAAAAGATCCAGCACTGCTGCAGGCGTAGTACAAGCTTCCATCACTCACTGAACATCCACAGCTAAGGAATCAGTAACATGTCTGAAGCAGGCGACTAAACCACAGAGAGGAGCACATAGGATGATCAGTGAGCGGATTTGCGAGTGCTGCAACCTCTTTGTATGAGGTGACATTTAATCATGTCACCACGCGTGTAAGTTGTTGCCACTCTCACGTATCCCGCTTTTAAAAACGTTTTCACTAAGATGACGTTTCATGTCAGCATCCTTGCTGTCACTGCTTTCACGTGTCCTGCATTCTCGTGCAGCGCTGTCAGTGATGTTTTGTCATATCCTGAAAGTCCTGCTGTGGCCGCTCGAAGCCCAAACTCTCAAAGGCTTAGGCCGTACTATACCCAAAGAGAGACCTTTTTGGCAGTTTAAAATCAAAATGACAAAAACAAAAAAAATACCTCAATGCTCCTTTTCTGCTCTTCCTCCTCCATTGCCCTCCTTTCATTTCTATACTGCCTCCTAGATATCCCCCTCTCCATTCGTTCCCCAGCTCTACTCATTTTCTGTATTCCTCCCTTTTTTTCGTCCACCTCTCTGGATTTCATTTCTTTTATCAATATCGTCTCATCTTCCTCTAGTTTTTCCTTCAACAATCTTCTGATGAGAAAAGCCCAACCCGATCCCGACACGTACCTGACCACAGGACCTCAACTCCTCCCGCAGTCCACGATAGTCGCCTGCAGCAGCCGGGTAAGAGAAACAGCTTTAGGAGGGGACAGGGCCGACACTATCAGGCAAGACAGGGACACTGAGAACAGGCTCTCGACTTCTGTGCTCTCTGGGGAACTTAGGTGCACTTTACACCTACTTGGGGTGGGCTATTTTTCTAACCTTCATTGTTTTCGTACAGTCCCAGCGACCCTCTACAAGCTCACATAGGTTTGGGGTCCATTCGTGGTTTGCATTCCACTTCTAGAGTATATGGTTTGTGTTGCCCCTGTACCTATGTGCTCTCATTGCAATCTCTTGTGACTGTACATTGCTTGCATTGCTTTCTATTGCTATTACTGCATATTTTTGGTATTGTGTACATATATCTTGTGTATATCTGCTATCCTCATACTGAGGGTACTCACTGAGATACTTTTTGGCATATTGTCATAAAAATAAAGTACCTTTATTTTTAGTATATCTGTGTATTGTGTTTTCTTATGATATTGTGCATATGACACCAGTGGTATAGTAGGAGCTTTGCATGTCTCCTAGTTCAGCCTAAGCTGCTCTGCTAAGCTACCTTTTCTATCAGCCTAAGCTGCTAGACACCTCTTCTACACTAATAAGGGATACCTAGACCTGGTGCAGAGTGTAAGTACCCCTTGGTAACCACTACAAACCAGGCCAGCCTCCTACACGGGCAAAGACATCAAAAGGAACGACGGGCCAAGGAAGAGGAAGAAACGCCGGCTTCGGGGACCCGGAGACCACATGGAGCCTTTGGAGTGGGCCGACGGCCGTGATACTCGGGGGGGACAAGAGAGGAACTCGACAAAGCTGCCTCCATGGACGAAGCCACGGAAGACTGAGGCTGAGAGTGGTGAACTCCGCCAGCCTTCACGCAGAAGCCCGCCAGAGCTCCGGAGAGTTGCGGCTTTCCGGGTGAGTGACGCTGGGCAGAGAGGGTGGGTCTATCAAATTACGACGGCGACCCTACTCGATAAGAACCAGGGCTATAACAGTACCATAAAAAAAACAACGGTTCTTATTGGAACTACATGTATATCAAATGAAACCTAAGCGTAATCGCATCAATAAAACAGTAGCAGGATGAGAGTAGAGTGAGCCAACCCCAAACTTCCCCACAATTCATAATGCCCATCGCAGTTAATCAGATTTTCATCAACATATATTCTACCGTATAACTGTGCAAGAAATACAGTGTCACATTTGAGACCCACAACAACCAAACAAAAGTGATAATCCACGATAAACGTACAAGAAAGAGCATTTTCTAAAATACAGCAAACTGCCTTAATCCTGAGTATACACATGCCTCAGACCCTTTTAAGATTTCAAAGGAATGAACCACAAGGTTCGTTCGGCATAGTCGAAGATGTTTTGACCCATTAATGGATATGGGGTCTCATCAGGTCCGAAGAATAAATGGGACACCTAGAGTCAAAAGATAATAAATAAATGATTGGAAAAACAGTTAAGTATAGATGGATGAATTAGACCCACAATGTGAATTAGTGGGGGGTAATACCGACCTGAAGCAGGCAAATAAACCAGAGAAGGGTGCAGCCCACCACATGTGCTCAGTGAATTAAAATTACTTACGCTGGGGTACTGTATTTATGGAAAAAAACAAAATAAATTAGAAAAATTAGAGAAACTTAATACACCAAATCTTGCTGGCAATATCTTGGTTAATTGTAGCACACATTGGAGAGAAAACTGACTTACTGCCATGTAAGTTGAACAAATCCTTTGCGCAATAATCAGAGCCATGCACAACCCAATCGAAATGTTCTGCACAGTCCGCTGCCTTTTAATATAGTATTTAAGGATCTGTTACTGGTCAGCTCCCATATCTATACAATTTGCCCCCGATCGTGAAGATCATGATAGCAAGCTACACTAATTAGCGTCACACTGCATATCAGGATCTGACCACGAGGTGCGCGGCATGTTCTATTTGAAAGATAGGGATGGTCTATGACAACAAGGTGAGAGCACAAGGCTCCTGAGTACGGAGGCCTACAGGAGGCGTGGTCAGCCCATGGTAATGCTAAGCTGATCATGCTGCGATCTGGTTTGAACGGCCTATAGAGAAAACAAGCATTTGCAATGCAATGGGTCTCACGTTTGATCTAGTTAGAGCTATTAGCGTTGTCAATTCCTAACTGGACTTTTCTTGCCATATAAATTGAAAATGAAAAGTAAAGCAGTTGACATAAGCAAGCTGATTCAAAGCGCCACAGATGCCATGAGCGTGAAGGAGAGACACAAAAGGAAAAAGAAGTTTGCTAGCAGTCAAATGTATTGACAAACTTGCGATTATCCATGTAACAATGACGGTGTCTAAGGCGGTAACAAAACCATTCCAAGGAGGGACAAACGTTCGTAAAGCATTTACCAATGATAACAAAAGATTTTTGAAAGGCAAGTCCATGGACAAGTGAAAGTGATGGGCATGCAGTGGGCGTGTTTAAAAGCCCACAAATAGATTATAAAAAACCTAATGAATAAGTTAGATACATCCAGCGCTAGCCTCATCATATTGCTTTTTTCCCAAAGCACTGATAAAGCCAATAGGTCTCACCTATGCAAGACCTATTGGCTTTGTCAATCTTTTTTGCTATGTTGTACAGCTGCATGGCTGCTATGCAGCATGGTTCAAAATAAAATAAAAAAGCGATATGATGGAGCAAGCGTTGACAGTGCAATAGCACTTTTAAAAAAAACTTTCAGCCATGTTGTATAGCAGCCACGCTGCTGTATATGGCTAAGAAATAGCATAGACAAAGCCAATAGATCTTGCATAAGTACGACCTATTGGCTTTGCTATTGCTTGTGGTTTTTAGGCAAGGGTTGATTAAGTGATTTTTCCAAGATCGCTGGAGGTTAATTGTGCTGGATTAGAACTTTATTCACCAGTTTCAAAGTCGGCCGTTAGACTGTGTCATGATATAAATATACGTACATTTTGTATTTATATATATATGATTGTAAATGTATACTTTAACACATCTTTACAATTAAGTGACAGAGGGGATGTGAATGAATCTCAATAATCAATGAGAAGGAGAAGCAAGAGCGGATCAGAAATAAAACCCAGATTGGATACAGTTACGTGTTTCATTTACCAATTGATCCTTCCTTACCTGTTGTTATGTATCGCTGATTCCCACATGGTAGTGGATCCTTTCGGATGATATGGAGTTTTTTCTGCAGCATGCGTCCTTCTTATATGTCATTTCACAGGGCTATAGGTTAACCACGTCACAGTAAGAACCACTCCCCAAAAGCGTATTGACTGATAACAAAAGAACGTTGTCGCACATGAGGATCCAGCAAATAATCTGTCTACTATATAGTTATACTTTTGTTTACTAAATAAGGGTAACCCTGCACTTGGCAGGGCTTTACAAAATTGAGTGAAACTCTTAAATGTTCCTCTCCACGGAAATCTTTAGTAAAAGGCAAAAAATGTATTCGTTTGAAGAGAAACCAGAGTACACGTTTCATGGCCACCGTCTGTTGCACCAGGAAACACCTTTCCACAGACTGTCAGGGTGATTTAGTTTACTTAGCACATCTTAGACAAAAAACCCTTTAAAATACAACCAATTTATAATAATTGTTGTAATCCGGTACATTGATAACACAGTTGTTGCTAGAAAAAGAAACAACAGGAGTACTCAGAAGCGACACGGAATTATGGGTATGTAAATTTAGTCGTAGGTCACGTGACAAGAAAGGCTGCACCACAATAGTTTCCCTGCTCAAGTTATAATGTCTGCTCCTTTAACTCTGCACATTTTCATGGTGCCTCACACAGGCTTTTGTGAGGACTGTTGGCACATGAGAAGAGTATTTTAATATGCCTACGTCAAAGCATGCAACCTTGCTCGCTGCTATTCTTTCCCAGACAATCAATGAGCCATTGCGCTTTGTACTTGAAGCCTATAAGGCTGCATTAGCTGCTGTAACAAAACAAGTATTGGCAAAGAGAAACGAGTTAGAGTGCTGTAAATTCCTAACTGGACTTTTCTTGCCACATAAATTGAAAATGAAGTGTGAAACAGTTGACATAAGCAAGCCAATTCAAAGCACTACAGCTGCCATGAGTATGAGCACGAAGAAGAGACCCAAAAGGAAAAGAAGTTTGCTCACAGTCAAACATATGGGCAAAAGTGCAAATTAACCATGTAACAGGGACAATGGCCAATGCAGTAAAAAAACTGCCCCAAGGAGGGACAAACGTATCGCATTTACCAATGGTAACAACAGATTTTTGAAAGGCAAGCCCATGAACGAGTGATAGTGATGGGCGTGCAGAGGGCGTGGTTAAAAGCCCACAGATAGATTACAAGAGGCCAGAGCGTGTGCGCGCTCGACCTAAAAAGGCACCGGAGCCCCAGTGTGTATAGCGAGTAGTGTGATATAATCAATGGCATATGAGGCTCTAAGATAATTAGAATGTGTCAGCAACATAGATATCTCTTGTCAAAGAAACCACCCTGAAGGGGAACATACTAGTTTTTTGTAATCAAAGGGCATACGAGGCAATATGGAATATGCCAACAACACAATTATTACTTCACAAAGAAAACACCCTGACTGGGAGCATACACGTTTTGTATTCAAGAGGCATGCAAAGCAAGAAATATTTTGTACCCCAAATAAAAGAAAGAGAGAATGTGTCAGCAACGTAATAATGCAAAAGAAGAAATACTTAACTAAAAAAACATTACTGGAAGTATGCCCGGAAGTAGTGTCAACGCAAAACAGGATTGTAATTAATGCACAAACTATTAATCAAGACAGGTGGATATCAATGCCATAAAATTATGAGAGTTCTATATGTGGCAGGCAGAGAGGAACATAAAAAATTACGAGAAGGATATAACTGGTAAAGAGTATTTATACACAAATTTATAATAAACCCCAAATATAAAATAAAGAGAAATATTTTTTAAAGGATAAAAGAAAGACGCCAATCTTATTAGTTTATGGACAAAGGGTAGACAGATGCAAGTCCTAATAGTAAAATTCAAAAGAGTGGGGTGTGGCTTGGGCATCAAGATGGCGGTTGCACTTGAAGAGTGCTCTGCACCTCTCCGTCATCCGCTGCCATCCACTGTTCTCTACACGAGTCCTCAGTTCACAGATCCAACATTTTTACTCCCCGGATGCCTCTCCTGCCGCCGGCATGATCAAAACATCGAGGCTCTTCTCAGGGAGCTGAGGGGCAGTGTGGACCCCCATGCCTGACCTCAAAATGGCAGCCTAGTGGAGCTCATCGGCCGGCCGTGATTGGGAGTTACGAGCAAAGGGAAAACAGCTGGGACACCCGCTCCGTTGCCTGTGACCGAAGTATGTATAGCAAGGAAAGCCTCCGGTGGCCAAATAAAGTGAGATGGAGGTAGGAGGCAGCTGTGCCGGCATGGCCACATGAGCTCCAGAGACTGTTCAACGGCAAGACAGGCCCCCCAGGGTGGCGGGAGGGTCTGCTCATCTGTGGCTGGTGATCAAGGGGGACCCCCGTGCCTCTAATCTCTGCTGGACACAAACTCTTTCCTCCCCCCTGCAGACTGGGGACATATGGAGGATTGATCCTGAAGCCTGGAAGGAGGGTCTCATCCCTGACCCGAATGGGTGCTGCATTTCTCCTCTTGGCTTGCAGCAGCGCATTAGTGCGCCTGCGTCAAAGACACTGAATAGGGGCCTCGAATGGTGGGGTCTCCACCAGGAGTGGTAAGACAAGATCCACAGGGTGGCCTCATCTTCTCTCTTTCCTCCCTCCGCACTCCCCCTCATTGGCACCAGGAACTGTGAGCCAGTGCATATAAGAGGAAGGGGGCAAGTGAACGTGGTCACCACATGTGGGACTCCTCGCCCTCTTTATTTTGTCTGGCTGAGAACCAAAAAGATGCAACTGGCGGCACCCTAAGGAACCACCCTTTGGGCTCCCTGATTTCTGTAAACAGGCCTCCCCCCCTCATTCCTAGTGTGAGTGCCTGGACCATGACTATCAGCGTGCGCTTGCCTGTTGGGGCTGAGTCTCCATTTGTCACGACGGGCCTGCTCTGCCATCTCCCCACCTGGCTACTGGACCATGGGACTGGAGGAGTGACTTTGTGATCCTGCGAATACAGGCGTGGTGGGGAGGGCTGTTCGATGGCTGGGTCCGCAGACATAGCCTCTTGCCCATTTGATGCCCCAGCCTGATTCTATGGTCTATTCTCCCCAGGGGCTAGCTGCTCGTACTGTTCCGCTGCAACAAGCAGGCCACGCCTGGACACATCGCAAGGAAGGACTCCTGTGCTAACATGGGGAAGGACAAAGCCTAGAAGCTGCGCTCTTTACAGCCCCGCATCGATTAATACATTACAGGGCAATCTCAGGTTTGTGGGGTTTCCTGAAGGTGCAGAATATACGCAGCCCCCCAGATTTATAGAACAATGGGTCAAATCCTGAGTGCCTGCCGATAAACTCACTCCCTGGTTTGCAGTGGAGTGTGCTCACAGGGGTCTCATGCCACAACCGCTGCCCCTGGCCCCCCACTGGCCTATGATTGCCCACATCTTCAGCATTAAAGAAGCTACTGTATACTTCAAGAAGCCCGTGCCCAATCGGAACTTCACTTCCAAGGTCTGGACTAATCTAAAGTGGAGGCGAAGCAAAGATATTATGAAGCAGTGAAACAGAAACTCAGAGCTCTCAATTTGTCCTACGTGCTTCTTTTCCCAGCTCGGCTCAAAGTAATCCACGCAAATCCAACACACCTTTTTTAAACACTTGAGTCAGCATGGGACTGGCTTACGGAGGAGAAGCAACTCCGCAGGCTTGGCCGATCGCCTCCCCCTTTGGGTTGAACATTGGCGACAATGGACTCGGAATCATCTCAATGTAAGAAAAGGGCCCAAGCCCGTTCCTGGAAATGGAGACACGGTATGTGTGCCTCTTCGCCCTCCCCCAGCACCGACTTGCTAGAATCATCAACCCAGAACTTGGCCCAACCAGACCATGCTGGCAAGGGTAGTGTTAAAACTGGCTCCATAGAGGGCTTATCATCAAGAGATATCCTCCCTCCCTCTCTGCGTCTGCCGGCATAACTGCTCCAAATCGACAATGACTTGCGGGGCTGCGGACAGACGCCTCACTCGGGGGACTCGTGTGCACTTGCCTGGGTTGCACATCCTATGACAATGAGGGGCCCACCACTCCACACCTGGAAACACATTGGGTTTACGTTCTGTTACAAGTTTTAGGGCGACTGATGCTTCTTGGGGGGAAATATGGGGAGGCGGGATGTTGGAAGGTGGGGTTTGTTTTGCACTTGTGTTCTTCAAGTTGCTGCTTGTTGTCTCTCACTAAGCACTCTTGATTTGTCATGTCACAAAACACCAATGCACTCACCATAGCACCCAATATATGGGGTACACCACCTTCATACAGGTGGCAATACCTGTCATTGATGAAATATGTTTGCTGCGTCCCCGGACATGCCTAGTACTTGTGCGACATCCCTCCATATTATGACATGGAAGGTCAATGGTCTATTAGACCGAACTAAGCACACCACAGTGCTGAGGTATGCCCGCCGATTCCTGCCCTCAGTTCTGATGCCGCAAAAACACACCTGCGGGCACAAATTGTTTGTTTCTGCTGAAACACAACTTCCCACAAACTCCCAGTGTGAGGTGTCTCGACAGTTAATGCTGATTTGGGAAGAAATACAACTTACCTCCCTTGAAGCAGCAAAACAACTGTGGCAAGCAATCACTGCCCGCATCTTCAGGTGGGGAGACAAAAACAGCAAGCTTCTCTATTGGTTGGGCTTCTGCCCCCTGGCTGGTAAGATTATACCAGAGATCAAGGACCATGCGGGTGCTCTCTATCACACTGCTGCTGCTATTGCCCAGGCATTTGCGGATTATTACACTCACTTGTATGCTGTGGTTCCCCGCCCTCCTGGTGAGGAAGCCTTTCCTCTGTTGGATGACCTGCCCTTTCCTCAGCTCTCCGAGAGACAGCACCTAGACCAACCCATCACACTTGAAGACATTGGAACGGCTATTTCAGCAATGGCGACTGGAAAGAATCTTGGCTCTGGTGGCTACCCAATGGAGTTCTACGCTAATTATAGGGAACTTCTTGCCCCCCACTTATTGAACCTCTTTAAAGACAAGGTGACAGCAGACTCTTTCCCGGGTGATATTGACCATGCCACCATTGTGGTCATACCGAGGGTGCAATGTGCATGTGCAAGATACCAGCCTATTGCCCTCATCAATGGTGAGGTCAAAATCTTTGCGATCATCCTCGCATCACCTCTCGAATGGGTTCTGCAGACCCTTATCCACCCTGATCAATGCGGCTTCATGCCAGCCAGAAGCACGAGGCATTGCCTGCGTTGGCTCTACGTAGCCCTGGCTCGTTGCCATTTTCTTCCCTCCCCGTTGGCTTTACCACTTATTGATTTTGAGAAAGATTTAATACTGTGGATTGGGGGCACCTTACCCAAGCCCTGCAGAAAGTTGGAATTGGGCCCGCTTCTGTACTTTTTTACACATACTATAATCCCACCGCCCGAGTACAAATCAATGGGGTGGTCTCGGATGTGTTTCCCATACTTAGGGGGACCACACAGGGCTGACCTCTGTCCCTCCTATTGTTTGCGCTAGAGTTTGAACCTCTTGCCCAACTTATTCGGAGCGATGCATAGGTTAGTGGATGGGAATGGGACACCAATCACAAAGACCGTATTGCGCGATATACTGACAATGTCCTGTTTCTTTAAGATCCCTGGACCAGTGGTCCTCGCTGTCTTTAACTTTTACAGTTCTTTGCTGAAGCCTCTTGTTTACATATTAATCCCAAGTCGATTCTTGCCCCCCTCTTATCTTCACATTGTTGCGTGGAGTGGCAGACTACTACTTCTGTATTCCACTTAAGATTTCACTACTTAGGCATCCAAGTGGCGCTCCAGCTTGAACTGACCTGGTCACTTAACATTACTCTCCTGAACCGCCGGGTCAAAGCGAACATTAAGAGATGGCAGTCTCTCCCATTGAATGTAATGAGCAGAATATCCCTCTATAAAATGATATTGCCACAGTTTTTGTACCTTTTCCAGAATATCCCACTGTTTCTACCCTGCCACTGGTTTCGAGAATTAGACTCTGTGATCCTTACCTTCCTCTGGCACAATTCAAGACCGCGCTTGGTCTACGCTGAGTGTCAGTGTGTCCCATAGGACAGAGGCTTTGGTATGAGCGATCTTTATTTGTATTTTCTGGCATCCCCGATTCTAGTTTCAAATCATTCTTTATTTGTATTTTCTGGCATCCCCGATTCTAGTTTCAAATCATTGGCTCACTGGGGGGTGGTCTGACCCAGCATACGGAGTCAAACTTGCAATGATGGGGTTCCCACAGACAATGGCTATGCTCAATAGTGATACTGTCCCAACTACACAGCCAGAAATGATCCGGGTGGTTTTCCTGGGTTTGAGGGCGGCGCTTCACCATATAGGATGGAACACAACACTCACCCAACAGACTCTATTGTGGCAGGGCAGGTGGCTGGGGGAAGTGGCATCCTAGGAGGGATTCGTCTTTGGGATGCTATTGGCATTACACAACCGGGAGATATTTGGTAAGGAACACATATGCACTCCTTCCAAGACCTCCAGGACCCATATGCAGTATCCAAGACCCAGTTCCATAAACACTTGCAATTGCAAAACGCACTGCATACACACATAAAGCAGGGCACATACCTCCCGGAGATCAGTCTTCTTGAGGCAAAGGCCTTGATGAGTGCACTCAGGAAAATAGATGTCTCCCAGATCTATTGAACCATATTATTAAGGCCCCAGACAAGATGACTCAGCTTAGACTTCAGTCGGAGGGCAGACGACTGGAGAGATGCATTGATGGCCCCAAGAGTTATTACGATATTGGCCAAACTTCGATTAATACAAACATACTACCTCCACTGTGCATATCTTACTCAAGAACAGCTATTTAAGGTGTGTCTCCTTACACACCCGGGATGCTTCAGTTGCTCTTATGAACTTGCTGATTTCTTCCATATGGCCTGGTCCAGTCCCATTATACAGCAGTACTGGGAAGAAGTAGTTGCAGAGCTGTTGATGGTTTTGGGGTGGGAAGTAGACCTTTCCCCGCTACCAATGTTATTGGGAGTGCTTGAGGGTGTGGCAGGTATGCAGATGGATTGGATCCTGCTTGGTACAGCTGTCATGGTGGCAAAAAGAGACATAGCATCCCACTAGAGAAATTTGGAGTCTACAATGATAGTTCAGTGGCGCCATAGAGTGTATTGGTGTGCTCAGCAGGAGAAGCCATTGTACGAGACCTGGAGATGTCCTGCTAAACATGGTAAAATATGGAACAAATGGTGGGGAGACTCTGAAGGGACCCTGTGATGTTGTCTGTACCACTGTATTGTTTAAATGGCTGTCCTACAGACTCATCCATGGTGCCATATTGAATCTTACATTACCTGTATATCTGAGTGGTGGTGACTGTGATCTTACTGTATTTGTGGCCTGATATATAGTTAGAAAATCAATAAAACTGTTTATCAAAAAAAAAAAAATCAAAAGAGTATACTAAAATGCTACACACATGTAATAATAGAATCAAGATAGTCAAAGGGCAAATTAGCTAGTTCATGTAAGCGGAAACAAGGTGGTATCCAAAATTCTTGTGCTGTCTATATGCAAGTACTCAAAAGGCTGATGAGGTCAAAGTGATATAACTACAGAATAAGGAAGACCTTAGTCACTCAATTCGGCCATTTATGAACGCCATTCCTTCTCCCATGTTCATTCCTTGTTCTTTGGAGTTATAGCGCTTAATTCACTTTATTTCCATCTTTTTTGAGGATGCTTGTAACCTCCTGTTGGGACTGAAGCAATATCAATTACTTGCCACTTTATATCATCTGCTGTGTGATGCTTTTCTAAGAAATAGGATACCAGGGGGGCTGTAGTCATGGAGCACCTAACCCTGCTGTGATGTTGGCATTTATGTGATTTTACAGGTTGTGAGGTTTGCCCTTCATAGATCAATTTACAGGGGCAGTATACAGCATATACAACATTTTTAGAGTTACAGTTTGAAAAAAACTTTAGATCTGTTTTCACCAAACCATGCTCAGAAATCTTTGTATCATGTGTGAAGGGGCAGGATACACAGTTACCACTATAATAGTGTTCCAATGTAGTCTCTAAGGTTCTGGTGTTACCCTGGTCTGTATTCGTGATAGTGGAATGTACAAGTTCATCTTTAATACTTTTTCCTTTCTTGAAGGCAAACATTGGTGGTTACAGATTACCATAATGCTATCTAAAATGTGCAAATTTTTTGTCACTAATTTCCGAATTCTTTTCGTGTGTGGACAAAAAGTAGTCACACATACAAGTCTTTCTAAAGGTGTTTTTTCTTCAGTGCATAGTATTTTTTCTCTTGGACAATACCAGGTCCATTTCATGACTGTTTTCACGATCTTCTTAGGGTAGCCCCTAGAGAAAAACCTATCCTGTAGTATGGAAGCCTCCCTGAAGTCGTCCTTTTTCATTGAAGACTTTCTGTGTACATACATACATTGTTTGAAAGGTAGACCATCTCAGGGTGCGCTTGGGTGGTAACAATTATAAGAGAGCAAGGTATTTCTCTCCGTGGATTTCATATGTAGACTGGTATGGAGTTTCCCTCCACTGTGTTTAATAGTCTGATCTAGAAAGGCAATCTCACATTTATTGACAGAATAAATGAAGGGAAGATGGTTTTGGACCTCATGTAAATAGTCAACAAAGTCCTGAAAATCTTGTTCTGGCCAGATCAAATTAAAAATATGTCATCTATATAATGTTCCCTGCAAGAAATATTCACTCAATATCTGTTATTGGTGGTGAGGACATGCTTCTGTTAAAAATCATCTACATAAATGTTCGCTAAGTTTGGGGCACAAATTGCCCCCACTGAAGTGTCGGAGCACTGTTGGAAATACTAATTGTCATATTTAAAAACCTTTCACTATAATGCAGTGCAGAGAAGGGAAATAATGAAGTCTTTTGGGACTCACACAGGTTGTGGTCATGTATACAAAAGGTTCTCAAAATCAGTTATTTTTCCTCCTGGGGAATGTTGGTGTACAATGAAGCTATAGCCTGTGCTACCAACCAATCAGTGTCCGTACTGAAGGACATGCCTTCAATCAGGTTCCCCATAAAGGTGCTGTCCTTCACATAGGTTTCCTGCAGGGGCACATAATCCTGGATAAAGAAGTTGATGTACTTCCCCAATGGTTCCAAAATGGAGCTGCAACCAGATAGGATTGGTCTACCTGGTGGTCTGTTGAGGTCTTTGTGCACCTTAGGTAGAGTGTACAACACTGGTGTATGAGTATTCTCATTATTCAAGAACAAGAGTTCTTTCTCACAGATGAACCCTTGTTCCTTCCTTCATGACATACCTTTCAAAATGTATTTTCTGATCCTACCCAGGGGATTTGTGGGGAGTCTAGTATAGTGCCTGGTATCTGTGATCTCTTTACGTAGCTCAGTGTCATTAGTGTTATAATCTTGGAGAACAAAACCACCCCCTTTATCAGCTGGCTTAACAATAAGGGACTGAATAGTGCTTATTAGTGCTTATTAGTGTCACTCTTAAGCACTAATAGTGCTTCTCTCTCAGCAAGTGAGTGTTATATGGAATGAATTCCGTTGTGGTTTTCATGATATCATGACATCAAGGCCCTGTAAAACGAACTTCTCAAAAGTAAGCAATTCTCGTGGTATAAGGAAGCTGGATGGATAAAACGTTGAGGTTGATCTCAAACCAGTCACTGAATCAGAGATTGGGTCATTCCTATCTACAAAAAACTATTTGAATCTGATTTTGCAAAACAATTGTAACAATTCGGTCTTTACGATAAAAACTTTGGTTCTCTCAGTATTCACTTTGTACAGTCCTCTACTCAGTAAGCTAATTTCTGAGGAGGAGAAAGTGTGTCTTGATTAAATTAAAAATGGGCATCTTTGAATCATTCTGGTTGGGTGTAATGAATGTGTTTAGGGTCCCTGAGGCCCCATCTGTATATCTTCCTCCTCGCCTGAAGTTCCTCTGGAGACTGATACCACGGTCTGCCCCTCTCACTGCATACGTCTGTGACCCCGGGCTAAAAAGGCTAGTCTGGGTGTGCCTCAGCATGGCTTGGCTTCCCGAGGGTATGAATCATCAGTCCGTGTGGACGAATTCGAAAACGTCACAGTATGATCCTTTTTGTATTTCTCCCAGCTACACTGTTTATCCTGTGGACGTATCACAGAGTAGTACTCGTCTTTCAAATATGGGAATGCTTTTGAATAATTCTTCAACTCAAAGCTGTTAAATTCTTTAATTGTTTTATTTAGATTCTCAAGAACTTGTTTTCCTTCAGCTATGCCATCCTCTCCTAGAAGTTCTTTCTCTGGGCCCTCTATTTCTTTAAGTTCTTTCTTTGCATGCTCAATGGCTGTTTCTGTGCCAAGTACCATCCAATGTCAAGAACACATAATAGAAATGTGACTGAATCCACCTCTGCATTTCTTATCTTCCCCAAAAAGACCTGGGGTGTTCCTGACTATTAATCCTTGGGGGATAATCCCTGCTTTTAGGTATTCTGTTAGCATGCAGTTCTGTTCGTACTTGATTTTTGTTCGGCCTTCTCGAGCTTCACTAGAAATACTTGCTTGGGGTTAGCCGGTCTGATAGTTTGTGATGAAAAACGTGAAGTGCTGCTATTTTAGCATTCTACTCATCAGTATAAAGGGGAGGCTCCCTACCTGACATCCTACCGAAAAAGGTGTGAATGAGCCCTGTAATAGTACAGGAAAGGACGAAATCAAAGAAGAACTGATAATGCCTTTGCGGTGCAGCCACCGCTCTACGTGCTCCATGAAATGCAAACGCGACCCTACTCAACAGGAACCAGGGCTATAACAGTGCTTTCAAAAAACAGCACTTCTGATTGGAAATACATGTTTACAAAATGAAACATAAGTGCAATCGCATCAATAAGTCTATAGTAGGATGAGAGTAGAGTGAGCCAACCGCAAGCTTCATCAGTTAATTGGATCTTCATCAATATACATTGTAACATATACTTGTGCAAGAAATTGTGTTGTGGCTTCCGTCTCTCAAGTGGGACGGAAGTCACAACAACCAAACAAAAGTGATAATCAATGATATACATAAAAGAAATAAAATGGAAAAAAATAGGTTTCCAAAATACAGCAAACAACCTTAATCATGAGTATACATATGTGTCAGACCCTTTTAGGATTTCAAAGGGTCAAACCACAAGGTTCATTTGGCACAGTTGACGACGTTTCGACTCTCCAATAGATATGCGGCCTCATCAAGACCAAAGAATATTTGGGACACCTGGAGTAAAAAAATAATTAATAAATGATTAGAGAAACGTTTAAGTATAGATAGATTAATTAGACTCACAATGTGAATTAGTGTGGGGTAATACCTTTCTTACGCACGCAAAAGAAGCTAGAGGAGAAGGGTGCAACCCACTGCATGTGATCAATAAAGTAAAATTACTTACAGAGGGGACTCTGCTTGGGTACTGTATTTAAGGAATAAAAACAAAATGAATTAGAAAAATTGGAGCAAGGCTCTTGTTGGCAATATCTTGGTTAATTTTAGCACCCATTGGAGGGAAAACTGGCTTATCCCTGTGAAAGTTGATCAAATCCTTTGCGCAATATTGGGAGCCATGCACAACCCAATCAGAATGTTCTGCACAGTCCGCTGCTTTGAATATAGTAATTACGGATCTCTTAAACTAATTAGCATCACACTGGATATCAGGATCCGACCGTGAGGAGCGCAGCATCTTCTCTTTGAAAGATAGGGATGGTCTATGACAACGAGGCTCGGAGCACCAGGCTCCTGAATATGGAGGCCTAGAGGAGGTGTGGTCAACCCATAACCACGGCAATGCAAGGCTGCTCATGCGGCAATCGGTTTGAATGGCCTATAGAGAAAAAAGGGCACCGGGAGCCTAGTGTGTATAGCGAATAGCGTGATATAACAAAGGGATATGCGAGGCACTAAAATAATTAGAATATGCTAGCAACACAGATATTACTTGACAAAGAAACCACCCTGACGGGGAGCATACACATTTGTAATCAAGGGGCATACGAGGCAATAAGATGACTGGAATATGACAACAGCACAACTAATACTTGACAAAGAAAAAAGCTTGAAAGGGAAAATACACGTTTTGTAATCAAAGGGCATGGAAGGCAATAAAATATTATGTACCATAAATTAAAGAATGGGAGAATGTGTCAGCAGCATAATAATACAAAAGAAGAAATCCTTATGCAAACATCACGACTGAAAGCATGCCTGGAAGTTGTGTCAATGCAAGCCAGGATTGTAATCAATAAAAAAACTAATAATCAAGGAGCAGGAATATCAATAAACGTATGTAGAGAGCCAATCCAGAAGGGGAAAACTTCCACAGAAAAAAAGTTTTTTTGTTAGAAAAACTCTCACCCACCAGGGTTACCCCTTGGTGGCATGCTTCATCACTGGGTTTCTTCCCGTTCTGCTGCAGAACGAGGCGTGCTGTGACCAACGGAATACGTGGGAGCATTGTTGATAACAGCGATGTGGATGCTAGAAAAGGATAGGAGTGGTGGGGTCTTGGCAAGTTAAAAATATTCCCCTCTGAATGATATTACTAGTTTAATATGTCTCACAGGGGTGGTATGGTTAAAAAGGGGTGTCAGGAGGGTGGGTATATAATGTACCTGTCCTCCTTAGTAGTTTACATGTTTCGGAGTTTACCCCTTATCTCCTCTTCAGGACCAAAGTGATCTGCCTAGTATCACTCCTCGTGCGCCTACCACTAGTGGAAGTACTCTTACTATTTACTGTGGTAAGGTGATATATACCAATTACATTAAAATAAATTCGACCCATCAGTGTCAATGCTCTGCTTGGCAATTTTTCAGTGTTCATGCTAATTGCATCATAGGTCCTCCGGGAGGGATGTGCTTATAGTCACACGTTCCTCAAAGCGATACTCCTGCCAAAAACCTACTCCTCACCTCATCGCGGCCTGAATAACACAATGATGATGAAGCATGCCACCAAGGGGTAACTCTAGTGGGTGAGGGTTTTTCTAACAATAAAACTTTTTTTCTGTGGAAGATTTCCCCTTCTGGGTTGAGTCTCTAAATACGTTTACTGAAACTTCAAGGAGGATAGACCCTCCCCTTTAACCCTCCTTCTCCCCCTTTGTTTAGCAAGAATATCAATGCCATATAATTATGAGAGGAACATCAAAAATGGTGAGAAGGATATAAGTGGTAAAGAGTATTTATACACAAATTTATAATAAACCCCACATGTAAAATAAATATGAGACTATATGACAGGAAGACACCATTCTTATTAGTTTATAGACAAAGGGTAGACAAAGCAAGTCCTAGAATCAATAATCAAGGGGCATGAGAGTGAATACGCTTTTTTTTTCCGGAAAGGGTCACAATCAAAGAGCCACTAGAGAGGGGAAGGGATCACTTTGAGATCTTTGAATGTTGTAAAAGGGACCAAGGAGACTTTTCACTTATGAGTTCTGTTGGATGGAATGCTTTCTCGCCCCCTCAAAATGCACCATCATAGGACATCTGGGCCTAAGTTTAGCCTAAAAGAGAGAGAATGAGAGAGAGGGGGGTACTGGAGGAAACAGCAGACAAATTATTCTGTCTAAACTAGGGAAGCTAACCCAGAGATAAACCCTTTTTAATTGGACCATACCTCTTTGTTCATTCACTTATTAAGACTTGTATCTCACAGGTGATTGGTAATGGTATATACAGAAACCAGAACCCACACTGGCCAGTAGTAAAGGGAAATATTTAGATTATCAAGACCCAGGTATTAAGTAGCATCAACCCACATTGTACTTGCTGAAATATTCTCCTGTTTTTCAGAGGTTACTGGTGACGACCATTTTGCAAGACCTAAAAAGTGAAGAAGGACGAGGTTAATTCTGCTATAACATCCACCCTCAGGAGAGACAACCTCATCCACCTGTTCATAACTCCACTTGGACTATATCACCACTTCATACATTTGTGTCAAACCCTTCAATAAAGCCACCAAATGAACAACAGAAAAGTCTCCTAAGCCGTATTGTGCCCATCCCTCCCTACTTCCCTTAATATCACCTCCTTCACACACACCTCATTCACATCCGCCTCTCTTGGTTTTCAACCCCACCCTATCTTATAATACTTTGCCACACTCTTCATGTTTCCCTCTCTTACCCTCTCTATCTCTTCCTCTCTCATGCCCCTCCTCCCTTCCTTTATCTCCTTCTACTGTCTCCATTTCCACCACCTAGTGCCAAAGTAAAGAATGTGCCACCCTTGGTGAAGGCACAATTTCCAGAACACTCCACTAGCAATAGTGTCACATTTAATGCATGTAATACTACATCCTCTGAGGTAGGCAGCTTAGGCATCAACCTAATATTCTCGGCCCGCACAGATTGCCCCAACCATTAACCTCTGTCTCACATACTGTCTTCTTTTTTCAAACCTCCTCTCGTAGCCTCTTTTATATCTCTCGTTCTCCTTCCTCTTCAAAAACACATGCTCCCCACCCACCTTTCTCAGTCTTACATACCTTCCTCACTTTCCCTCTTAACTCACTTTGTATTTGCACGCTTCACCTCTTCCCATCCTCTGACAAACTGATCTCCCCCTCACACACTCCTCTTTGCCAACCCAGATAAACATTCCCCACTTCACTTTCTTCCTGGCCACCATCTCACTATTGTCTCAGACCTTTCTCACAAATTCCTTTTACATATCTTTTAGTTGTGTATTCTTTTTAAACTCCTTCCTCTAAGATTCCTTTCTCTATCCCACTCACGTCTTTTACCATCCCACTCATAATTACATGCACTGTCACACCCATCTCACACAGCTTTCTAGCTTCCATATCTACCTTTTCTTGCAAACCTGCTACTTCCTCATCTCGACACTCTTCCCCATCTGCTCTCTTGTGCACTTTAACTTCCCCAACACTCTACATTCTCTCATGCACATCCGTCTCTTTCTCACTCTCTGGGTCCTATACATGCTTTCTCTTTTTCTATTTCCCACTTACCCAGGAAGACACACAGCAAAGATGACTGAGTTTTTTATTTGCCCCATTATCAGTGCAAACGAGGACTGACAATTCAAGCTTACATCGATAATTCAATCAACACCAACTTTGACCCACAATCTGACCCTATAAGCTTCAACTTCTCTTCACTTTGCCCTCTGAGGACGCCCCAAACCCATGCTGGCGAAACTCCTCCACTACAGAGACTGTTATGCCATATTGCTAGAAGGGCCCCTCATGCTGGAGAATGCTCATGTGATGGTATTCCCTGATTACACCACTGTGGCGCAGCGCCGCATGTTCCTTGAAGCCAAGAAATGTCTCCGGCAATAAGGAGGTAAGTACTCCCTGCTGTTTCTAGCCCGATTAAAGATCATGCATCAAGGGGAGACTTACCTTTTTGCGGACCCAAAAGAAGTGTGGAACTGGACTGATAAACACCCTCCCCCAAAGCCCGAATGCCTGCCGGGCCTAAAAGAAAACGTGCAGCGTGATCCCAAAGGACCCTCCCTCTTGTTGCCGCGGGGCCACCTCTGCCCGCGGCTCCTGACCTGGAACAAATCATAGAGAACCACCACCAAGCACTGGAGGTGCCAGCACAATTGAACTGAGACAGCCCTCCCTGATATTGACAGTGGCCCCCTACATCTTCTCCACAGAGGGCCATTCGGATTCATCCCACAGGTCCACCCATCCATCTCTCACCCTCCCCTCAGGCGGCAGAAACAAAAATCTACTGCTTCCACCTCTCCTCACCGATTACTGGCTGCCCCCCTCCTTTCACAATCAGATACGCTATGCAGCATTTGCACATGCACAGTTGTATATCTGATCTCTGTATTATATATGCACACTTCCAATGGCTCTCAGCTTTTTCCCCTCAGGCACCCAGGCCATTGTGCCCTGACACCTTCCATTACAAACCACAGGATGGTTAGCTCTGCTACTCTTTACCCTAGGGCCCTGGCCATCCCCTGCACATTGCAATTTAGTCTTACTCTTCAATGGTTTGGGCATTCCACCTGTTGTGGAAGGTTTGATCTGTTTACACCTGATTTTTTTTTTTTACACCACTCCATGGCGCACACACCTTCATGCCATGTCACTTCTGCCACAAAGAGGTTGTGGCGGATGGTTGCAGGGATGCCCAGTCCTACTGCACATTTCCTGAGCAAAATCACGACTCACCATCCTGACAATGACAAGTAACATAGCCACTCGCTTCCTTACACTTAATGTCAAAGTGATGCATTCAGCCCGAAAGTGCTACTCTTTCTACTCCTATATCAAAAGACAACATCCACATACACTATTCCTGCAGGAGACTCATTCGACATCTGCAGAATTGCCCTGACTACAAAAGTGCTGGTGCGGCTTTATATATGCAACCACATACTCAGCATATGTCAGGGGAGCCTTGGTTTGGATACGCCCACAGACTCCTTTTCACACTCTCAACGTTATCACAGACAAGGGAGGCAGGTACATCTTCATTGATGGACGCCTAAAACGGTACACCGGTGCTAATTGGAAGCATATATGCACTAAATGTAGATGAAGAAGCTTACTGGACAGAATTGTCCACCGTCTTTGCCCAAAAAGCCCACCTTCCCTGGACATCAGGAGAAGACTACAACTGAGTCCTCATCGTCAATCTTGACCATTCCCATGTGCCACTCCCCTGCTCTCCCCCAATCTCACTGGCATCTAGATTTACAGAATGGACATGAAGTTAGTCGCTCGTAGATGCCTGAAGGTCCCTCAGTCCCACAGCCTGAGCTTACTCCTTTTATTCTCCACCCCATTATCTGTATTTATGTCTAGATCGCATGCTCTGCTCTCAGTTCCTTACCATCATGCTTCTACATGCGGACTATTTAGGTAGAGTAGTCTTGGACCATTATGCCCATGTTCTGGACATTCATTGGGGCACTCCTCACCCTGACCCCCAAGTGGCGTCTTCCCTGGGAGTGCCTGGGAGATCCGGTATTCCGGGAAACTCAATGGAATTGCTTCCACAGTGTGCTATACAACATTGTTAAGCGCACTGTTAGCGATTCCCAATGGGGTTGTAAAGACCTATCTCATTAATATTCATGAGGTACGTTGCAATTTGCGACTCCTTTGGGGTTGGCAGCACTCACAGGGATGGTGGCCTGCTGGGGACAACAGACCACCATGTCTGTGACTGCTTTTTAAGTAAAGTAGTTTTTTTACTAATGCAGCCCGTTTTCCTTAAAGGAAAACAGGATGCATTACAAAAAAAAAATGAAAAGTTTTATTTTCGTTTTTTCAGAGTAAAAAAGAAGTTTTGCGTCCCCATTCACAAAGAGGTAGGGGTCCCCTGGGGACCCCTTCTCGTTTGTGAATGGTTACCACCAACTTCAAGTTGGTGGTAATCTACACATGTTTTGTGTCTGCATTCCGTTTGCAAAACATTCACACATACCAGTGCTACTTCCTATTAGGAAGGGACACCCTTGGCATGCCATTTCCTAATAGCAACTCGCAAAAACATTTTGTGATTCTGTAATAGATTACCGAAGCGCAAAATGGGGTCTGTACATGCAAAAATGTTTTTTTGCATTTGCAAAAGGCCCAATTCTGCTAATCTGACTGCATGTGAATGCAAACCACCTTTGTACATCTGGTCCTAGATTCCTTACCTTTTGAACTTACTTTTGGCAGGGGGCAACGCAGTGTAGCTCTGGAGAAATTACAGCTGCCAACCGGGGAGGGCGGCCTGAGCGCCCCCTCCTTCGAACTGTAATTTCTAGCTGCTCAACTTCAATGGGTGACTAGGTGGCTTGCCGGCCACAACCTTGGGGAGACAAGTCATCACTCCCCACCCCCTTGCTTCAATCATAAGCCTCCTTCTTCCAAGATTCCCATAGAGCCTGCCATGTTCCCTGCAAGTAAATGTAGCCTGCAGGTGTATTTGTCGACTTTCCTCTCTCACAAAACAGTCCCCACCATACACCCCAAGCATCTCCCTGGTGGACCTCCAGAGCTACCTAGGCAATCACAGGCACCCTACAGCAATGGCACAACAGCTCAATCACTATGGTTAGGAAGTTATTCTCAGACGGCCATCTTCTCCCATTCCGTCAACTCCAGACTGACTATGACCTGCCTCCAGGCCAATCTTTCATGTGTCACCGCCTACACCACACCTGTTTTCGCCTATGGAGAACCAGAGATGAAGAACCACCCACATAGTACTACACACCTTGCTGACCATAGGGAACGGACTCCACCTTACTACATGGCTCTATTTGAGCCTTCAAAACCACACTAGTGTGTCACTTTCTCTTCTCCGTGCTGTCTGGGAGGAGCTGGTGGGAAGGGTTCTTTACGATAAGGAATGAGCCAGAGCACTAGAAATTCCACACACATTCCAGGAATGCACATTTTAAGAACATACAATTCCACGTCCTACATCGGGCACACTTCATCCCATCGCAACTCAACAAGCACTTCCCCAAGGTGAACCTGGCCTGCTCTCGCTGTCACATAGTAAATGCTGATCTCTGTCATATGCTGTGGGCATGCTCTGCACTGTCAGCCTTCTGGCATGAAGTCCACGCTACCCTGCAGTAGGTCACAGAACTCACTGATCTCAACTCATGGGAGGCCTGTGCCCTGGGTGTTTTTAAGCACCGGAAAAGCCAGGTTGTCCGCACTTGCTTTGCCATTTTGGCCATCATACTAGCTAAATGCACACTTACACTACACTGGAAGGCTTCAGAGGCACCCCCCATGGGGGCTGGCACAGGGCAATACAGAAGTGGTTGACGGCGGAGGGTGCCGTTCCCTGCCAGGAGGAGGCCCAGCAGATTCACCAATGCCCCATATCCCCAGCATGGGATACTATGCTCATGGAATTTAATCACCTTAAAGGCCCCCCTTCACAACACATAATCCGTTCCCAACACCTCCCCCCATATTATCCACTGGCTGTCTAACACTCCTTCACCCCACACTTGATGAGTGACTCCCTAGGGGAGAGCTACCCCCTGGCTGGTTAACCTTACCCCACACAAAGCCCCCGAGCCATGCACCACTCAGACCCTGCTTGGACACTTTGTGAGTGCCCCAGCCCCCTCCTCGATGCACCCCGCCATTCCATAACACTACTTGGCCCCTCCCCCTCACCCACCTGATTGTTAATGTTATTGTTTGAATCTATATATATGAATTTTTTTTTTTACACCCTATTTGTACCAAACTCAGTTTTCTAGATCCTGTAATCGAGACTGTATAATCCATTATCCTCAGTCAATGACTTTACTCGGGTGCTGCTTATATGTGATTATTTTGTATCTTTTCTTCCTTATATCCTCCCTCTCCCCTTCCCTTTGTTTGTAAGATCAATAAAGAGAATGTTTAAGAAAAAAGTGTGAAGCAAGATTATTTTATATTAACCATGTACAAGTGAGGACTTGGTAAAGTGTAGATCTGGAACTGAATTACTACAATGTGCACTGAAACAAGTTGTTTAAGTAAAATAATTCACAGTGAAGTAAAGGATGGGCTGTGGATGACACAATTGGTCAAGTGAGATTTGAGGTCAGGTGTCTTGGTTGCAGATTGTTCAGTTCAACCATGGTAGGGTTACATCTTTTTCTCCTCTGTTTAACACCAAAGGTTAGTGTTTTACTTACTTCATGGAACAGCCTTAGTACAGGGGGTTCCACAAATATACTTATCACACTTTAAACCAAACAGACATAATTAACACATATACGTGTGTGGTGATAAGATTTAAAATCGTGTGTTTTCTGTTTGAAATGTTTCCACAGATACTGAAGGTCAAACATTGACAGAACAAGCCTGTCTGAAGCCATGATGCATCTTGAATGCCTCTTGTTCTAAGAGCTGCAACCTAAGGAGCACACACTGTGGGGGAGCGGTTTCAAGTTCACTTCGTTTTTTGTTTATTATTTAATTGAGGTGATTGAGGAGTTGAGCCTCTCCTAAACCTTTATGTTTCTCAAGTAGGATTGAAACCTTTGTCTGGAAAAAAAAATACCAGCTGTGAACGAATGGACATGAGATGTATTTCATTTATAGATGGGAGTGCGCACACACCTTTGGGCTTTAGAGTACTGAAATACATTAAATATAAAAATATATATATCTGCAGTAGCCTGCAGCAAAGTCGGCTAGTCTGTGCCAAGACTGCATGCGTTCTTATGTGAAGAAATATTTGCTTGCATGTGTTGCACAAAGCTCCACATATCTCTCACCTGGTGCTTTTGCATCTATGTTATTCTGTCTCTCGATGGGTGACAGACAGCTGCATTCATCTTTGGAGTTAATCCCATACAATCTGCAACAGATAAATAATAGAGTGCACTTACACTTGAATTTTCCTATCAACATAAACTTCCAAATTACTATTGCCAATTCTATGTCAGGACCGGAGGCTCAGATTATGCTTCTCAATCTTTCCTGAAAAGTAAACAGTAGCCAATGAAAAGCATTATATTCAAAAACATTTCCCATGATCACATGCACCAATCATATAAGATCTAGTCCCATAACTGTCTGTGACACCATCTTGCCTCCTCTTTCTTTCCTGCTGTCTTACTGAAAATGTGTTTAATTACTTTTTTTTGTATCATATGGATTATTGGTTATTAGTTTACTTGGAAACTGTACACAAATGTGTCCGTGAATGTCGCATTTGTGATAATTAGTGTGGGATCTTCATTCTCTGTGATACTATTGACTTCATGCTTGTCAAATTGGTGAATGTAATTTGTTAATTCATATTTCTTTCACAGGTCATTATTTGTTAGGGTCGAGCCTGCATCGCATACTCTTGCCCATGCGTTTCACTTGAGAGACGCTTTAGGAGTTAGAAAAGGGCTCTGAACCCCATCCATGTCACGTCAGTGTCTTTCATTGGTTCGTGGGCTTGCCTGTTAAAATCTGCTTGCTTTCATTAGTGGAAGGCACGCATACATCACGTCTTTTCCAGTGGTTAGCCCTCCTCGAGCGCAGTGACCAAGTACTGAAAACATGCGAGGCTCGCTGTTTCCCGTCAGGTTTGTGGACTACTTTATATCTTTTGTTCGCAGCGCGATCTCGCTTGGCAGAAGGCGAGCGCTTTGCATAACATTGACCCTGTTACACAGTTAATTGCACTTTTGCAGGTTAAGTAGATAAATGCACTTTTGCCGATAGGTTTTACTACATGTGAACTGTAGCAGTGTGATCGCCCTGTTTTTTTCCATTTAATGTGGCAAGAAAAATCTGGTTGGGAGTTTACGACTACTAATAGCTGTAACTCAGAGAAATACGAGACCCTATTGCATTGCAAATGCTTGGTTTTTTTTGTACTTGCAACACTAATTTTCAAGAGTCCTTAGAGTATCATGGAGTAGGAGCACAGAGTGGACTGCGTTGGTAGCTTCGTTAAACAGACACAGTCCTCGTTTATGCCTATGATTTAGGGCCACGCGTGTGCGTCTGATGACCACAGTCCCTCTCAAATGCAGCTAAAGCCTGCAGCCCCGGCTGTAGCACTAGCAGGCTAGAGTGTGGGTTTCAGGCTCCGTATTAAGCAGAGTAAGCAAACAATTTTTTTTTACCCAGGCTGAGCTCCCTGTTGATGCCCCCTCGGCAGAGTCTGGCAGGGGTTGTATAGTTCTACAAGAGTCACCCTAGGTGCATTGGTCAGGCAGCTCCCACGACAGCTGAATGCTTCAATAATCATGACTTGGGGGTTGCTCCCCCCTTATTTGTACACTCTATACCTATCAGAAAGAACTTGAACTGGGACTGGAAATCAGGTTGGTGGATGCACTGGACAACAGAGTGTAGCAGCTGGTCAAACAGGCATTGGCGCTAGCCTTACAGCTCTTCACAAAAAAGCTCCAAAAAATATGCCTAATACTCTGCGTCCATGGAGAATATACAAACATTCCACTCTAAGGATGTCAGTACACCAAACATTCCAAGGGCAATTCAAGTGCTCCAAAATTGCTACACACACAGGCCTTCGAGAAACTGTCCAGTCCTTACCTCGGGAACCATGCATAGGGATTGCCTTCTGTACCTTCTGGATCTAAGTCTCCAGACACAAATGATGACCCTGGCACAGTTGACTTATCATACTCTGTTTCCACCCATTAGGATGACGAACTGGGCACAGTAAACATAAACGTCTGGACCCCTTCCTCAAGATTGTAACCCATGGAGTGCTGGATTTTGATACACTCCCATTTCTTCAGATTGAGTTTTCCCTCCTAAATTGTCGGGCAATGTCCAAGCCCGTATCAGAAATAGATTTGAAAAGTAGGCTGTGGCCCATATGCAGTCCAAATGCCCAAGAATCCCTTGTTGGTAAAAATAACCGAGGCTCCAGAAGTGGAGCCTAGAATAATCACTTTTGTTTAAAAGTACGTTAGGAACCCGAAAATAGGTTTGAAATGGGCTTTGCGAATCTGCCAAGGCAAGATACTGGACTAGGTGGGCCTCTCACTGAGATACTAGAAATTACCTATAAAGCTAACTCAGAACACATTTATCTGGACGTTTTGGCAGGATGGGGACAGAGGGCACTCTGTAAGCTCGGCAATGTAAGCAGCACTATTTCCACAGAAAGGCGCCGATCTATCATGATTCGGATAGACCCCAAAATGAATGACTTAGCCAGCTCTCAGATGGGCCCTATCGGGATGGCTCCTTGTTTGGAGTCCCATTGGTGAAGGATCTGGGTACTTTTGTAGCCACCTTCAGCGCCACAGAAAAGGTCTAGAATTCACTAAAGAAGGTGTTTAACACAATATTTTTTGGAAGGACCAGATGTTTTAGGGGTCAGTCATCCGGCCGTGCTTCCTTCCAAGGCTCCTAGAGAGGATATTGTCCCCGAGGTTGGGTATGACTCGTCTGGAGGAGGCAACTATGACGTTGGGGCAAAAGAGGAAGGTTTATCACAGGTGACTACCAAGAGACATCCTCAACCCGGCCAGAATCAAGCTTTACAGGTAAGAATTACGTCTGTAGAAGAAGTAGCTTTAGGGGGCAGAGATGAATACTTCAGCTTCGACTGGCAACACATACCCCAAGATACTAGGGTCTTGGACACCATCCAGGGTTACAAGCTAGAGTTTTACGACACCCCTCGCCAACAATATCCCCCAAGACAGATGTGTTTTCCCTACATGAACACACCTTTATAACCTGCGATATTCAGGAGCTTCTAAAGAAAGAAGCAATTTGTCAGTCCCAATCCCAAAAGATTTATCAGCACAATAACAATGAGGGATCATGGTTGTTTTTAAATTTGAAGGAATTGAGTGCAAGAATAGTGTACTCACATTTCAAGATGGAGTTTATGCATCTTCTGTGGGTCCTTCTCCGAGAACGGCACTCACTGCTACATCTGGACCTGAAAGATGCTGATTTCACAATCCTGATCTTTGCACAGACACTTTTTGCAATTCTTTTGGCAAGGCACTTGCTATGAGTTCAAGGTGCTTTTCTTTTGGCTGCCATCAGCTCCATGGTGTTTCACAAAGCTCATCATACCGGCAGTGAAAGAATTGAGAACCAGTGGTGTGTGGCTAATCGTCTACTTGGACAATTTGATCATCGTAGCTGAGGATGAACAAACAAAGAGTAATCCTTCACCTTACATGGGCAGTTAAATTACTGCAGGACCTAAGTTTTGTTATTAAAACAAAAATGAATTATTTTGTGTGACTATGAGTTAATGCATAAATTTTCTTGACTTCCAAGGCTCCACTTCGGTTGCCATCTCTGAAAACGAAGACGATCAAAAGATAGTTGAGATTAGCATTGACCGGTCTGATTGTGTCATTGAGTTATCTAGCCAGAATGGTGGGTCTCTTGGCATCGTCTAACCCAGGTTCGTTACACTACAGTGCTCTTCCACAGCTGAAGATCCAGCATCTTCGAAAAGGCCTGCCGTGTGCCACCCAAGTAGTGCTGTTGGTGGATGCCAAGATGGAACTGTTTTTGGTGGCTCGACTACAGGCGAGCATAGAACGTCAGGCCATCTTTGGCAGTCTGCTGGAGGTAGCGATAGAGTCCATTGCCAGCTGGCGTGGCTGGGGAGCAAGATGTGGACCAATATCTATGGGGGAGGTGGTCTCTTACAGAGTTGAATCACCACATAAATTGCCTGGACCTTCTAGCGTACTTTCTCGCTATCAAGGGTCTCTCCCTACAGAAGACAGATTGCTGCATTCTGCTCCAGGTGGACATCTCAGCAGTCCAATACATCAGCAAGCTGAGAGGGACTAAATTCCGCAAGTTGGCAGATTAACTAAGACTTCTGTGTTTTTGTCTGCAACATCAGATATCAGTGACAGCGGAATGCATTCCTTGTCAATAGAATGTGAAAGCTGATTGTCACTCCTGCCATCAGATAGACAACAGTGATTAGAAATTGCACGCAATACTGTTTGAGAGCCTCAGTTGGACTTTGCATCTCTGTCTAGTGGATCTGTTTGCAGCTCAGCTCAACAAGTAACTCCAAGTCTTCTTCAGTTGGAGACCGGTACCTCTGGTGCAAGCCATGGATGCCTTCCTCCAAGACTCGTGGCAGGGATGGCATAACGCTCTCCCCACCAGTTGTAATAATTCCCAGGCTGTTGACTTAGTTGAGGTGTCCGAATGTAGAGATAATCTTATTGACACCCTTTTGGAAATCCCAGCCATAGTTTCCAGTCCGACTTGACCTGTTGCATGAATTTCTGATGAGACTACCGGCATTCCAGAATCATCTTGTGGCCCTAGGGAAGGGGGTCTCAGGGTCAGAGGCACCGGTTGATTCTCACGGGACAGCTTACCCTCATAGCTTGTAGAGTTTCAGGGTACGTTGGAGCATGCCAAGACTGTCCCAGCAAGCTTCTATTTACGAGCCTAGACAGCAAATACCCATAAGCGACCGGCTCTGGCAAGGAGAACATAGGTTGGTGCAAAACTGGGTGTTAATCCCTTGGAGGCAGATCTGAACATGATAATTTATTTCTTGTTGTGAATGCTGGACTTGCTTACAGGTCAGTAAACAACTTTTGTTTAGCCATATCAACAAGCCATTCACCTCTAGAGGCAAACCGGTTCATGAACATCCACTAGTATGTAACCTGATGAGAGATATTAAGACTGTCTATGCCTCCCAAACCACATTATTCAGTGTTGTTGGGCGTAAACCCTGTCCTCAGATTCCTGGAACGTTGGCCTGACAATGGAAATCTGTCTTGTAAGCAGCTGTCAGCAAAATTAGCAATGTTACTATGTTTGATATCATGCAGAAGCATTTCTGAAGTCCAAGTGCTCAACTTAGCATATAGAGTGTTTTCTCCAAAAGGGGTTTCTTTTTCTACCTCAAAAAGTACCAATACTAATTCTTGTTGTTTTTCATATCGTTCTTTTCAGAGTAATCATAAATTGTGTAGTGCAATGTTTAGAAGAATACGAAGCTTGTTCAAGAGTGTTATGGCAAAATATAAGCGGTCAGTTATTGAGTGCACTATAGAAACAGTTTGGACCAGTATCTGTGACCAGTCTGGCCTGGTCAGTACACTGGCTGGTGTCCGCAGTGTGTATACATGTTACTAAATTCGGAGCCCATTCGGCGCGAAGGGCAATGGCCTCAAAAGCATTTGACTAGAGAATATCAGAATGGCAGCTGACTGGTCATCAGAATCTACATGCAAAACTTAGAATCATATACCCATTGTTGAAGTAGATTCTTTTGTTGTGAGATAGCTTTGAACAAGGATAATATGAGCCTCCAGTCATGACATAGAATACAACATTTTCTAAATGACGCGTCCAGAATTTTCAATTCTATTAAGGATACGGAGCCGAGGATTATCCCACCCAATGTCACTTTTGTCTGACATCAAGTTTGTTCATGCTCAAGTTACATAATTGTTTTGGTGCAATTTCAAAGAATTAGTTGATGCTTACTTCACTTGTTTGTTCCACTGCAATAATTTGATGGTGTTTTGGAAGTATTACAGACAAAAGATTTTCTTTTTTTTTCAGGTAGAGATACCAAATAAGTGTAAGAGACGCCGACAACTTCTGCTAGCAGCCTGATGGATACACAATTCTGGTTTTCTCATGAAGGATATGAAGGTCATGGAATGGATCATCATGGTAATAGGTCACACGGCTCATGTTGCCAAGCTGATTTTGGGACTTCAGTCCAAAAGAAACAAGGATATTTAATGTTCAGTTTTTTTCTTTTTAATGTTTAGTTCTCGTTAGAGCAAAGAAAGAGGAGTCAAGATGGTGTCTCAGACATTTATGAGAGTAGATCTTACGTAACTGGGTGCATTTGATCTATGGCAATGTCCTTATAGTCATGGCAAAAGTAGTTTTTGAATATGATTTATTTTTCTATTGGCTGCTGTTCCTTTTGCAGTACAGACTGAGAAGCATAATCCTTGCCTCTGTGTCCTCAATAGAACTGAAAATTCTTGACCTGTCTGCTAGACAATGTTTTACACTCTTTTTCACCAATTGCTAGAATTATAAACTCCTGCACCTGGGGTGATGCTAAGACTCTAGGCTCACCACTCTCTCAGCCCAAATTCGGACTTGCTTCAATGAAGACTCATCTTGCGAGATTGTGTTGTTTCAAACAACGTAAAGAAGTTAAAAACACGCTATTGGCCAGAACATGAATGCTGATCAGCAGCGAATGCCAATCACAAGTTGCAGCTCGCATAATTATGTGTAAGCTAGAGCCCAAAACTGCTAAAGGATCTCTATAGGCAGGTAGCGCCTGGCATGTGATCAAAGACATGACAATAAAAAACGTTCTAGCATTCGAGTCAAGAATTTTTCAATTCTATTAAGGACACAGAGGCGAGGGTTATGCTTCTCTTTCTGTGCTCTAATTTTACAGCAGCCAATCCAAACAGTTTAAAAACATTACATAGCCCATGAACATGCTAACATCATGTGACCAGCCATAGAGCCCAGCCCTATCTAACCTGTATAGCCTTTGCACAAGTCCGAAAACAGCTGAACAGACTCCAAATCCTGAGAAGATAGGCTCAAACTACTAGAACAGAAACTCAAACTACAACGGGAGTGCAGAAGGGGACAGGATCGAATACACAGATGACCTCAGACTGCGAGAACTTGAGGTGATGAGCAAACGAAGATCTTCAGAATGACACTAAGAAAGAAGTGCCAGAGTCACTTGTCATCATTTCCTAAGGAAAAAGGAAAAAATATAATACCAAAGCAGTAAACACAGGTCTGGACAAAGTCTCAAGTTATCAACATATAATCATCAGGGAGGGAAAAGAAGGAAAGCAGTGCTCAAATATAACCACAGTGAAATGAGTATAAAGCATATATGATACAATCTGAACAACAAACAATAAGCACTGATTAAATAAATAATAAACAAACAAGTAAATAAATGCAAGAGAAAGATGGGTGGGATAATCCTTACCTCTGTGTCCTTAATAGAATTGAAAAAGTCTTGATGCGAATGATAGAATTTTTTCTATTTCATGTCAGGCCCGGAGGCTCTGATTATGCTAGTTTAAAGCTGAGCCACCTCCACTCATGTAACAGCCACAATAGGTTTATAATAAAATGATTTAAATGTGGACTTGGACAACCAATCAGCCACTTTTAAAATGTCCTCAAGGCGAGAACCCCCAAAAAAGGACTCAGACCCCATAGTGCCCCTGGCAGAATGAGCCCCAAAACTGGAAGTATCAATCCTGCTTCCTTCAGAAGCCATCACATCCATCTAGCTAGAGTAGCTGCAGAAACCGGACAAAAGTGTTTTTGTAATGAGATCAACAATTGACCACCCATGTCAGTACAAAATTCTTCAGTACTCACCCTGTAAGCTTTCAAACACTGCACATCGCATAATTTGGAGTTATCCAGAAAAATAGGGTACGAAACTGACCTAGAATGACATTTGGTACAACAGGTAATGACAAAAAGTCACTCCATTAGGAGAAAACGCTCGACCCGCCAAATCCAAAGCCCTCACGTCTGACACACGCTTACAAGAAACTAAGCACAAGAGAATGGTAAGTTTAGCTGACTGTTGCTTTCTAGGCAGATACTGATTGCAGTCCAAAAAGCGCAGGACGATGTTTACATCCCATAGAGAAGAATATTTCAGCTGTGGAGGATTGCTCATTCAATACCTCTCAAAAGTTTGCATATAATGGGAAGTTCACCTACAGGCTTCCCGTTAATAGGCAAATGACCGTCAGAAATGGCAGACCTGTAATTGTTCACCGATCTGTAGGCCATACCAGAAGAAGCCAAAGAAGACAAAAAAAACAAGATCAAACTACAATCTGCTGAAGTGGGATCAGCACTCCCATGGACCGGGCCTTAGAAATGAAGTCATTAGATTTGCGTTAAAGACCTGGGAGACTCCATCTCTCCCGGAAATTCTCCATGCCACTAGGGAGAGTTGTTCTGACTGAACAAGAGGATGAAGAAGGCCCATGAGGTCCATGAGCAGATTCCATCAAGATGCGAGTAGGATTTGGAAGGCGCAACTCATCTCCAGGACAACGGGAAACCAAGCCTGTGCCCTCCAAAGATGAGCCACTAGAACTAGCAATGCTCTCTAGCGACGAACCTGAGCCAAAACCCTGGGTATCATCATGAATGGCGGGAATGCGTAACTCAGGAACGGAGACTAATCCTGAAGAAAAGCTTTGGTTGCTAATGCCTCCGGATCTGGATGCCAGCTGAAAAATCGATTCAGCTATCAGCTGAGCCAAGAGATCTATCAAGAAAGGTCCACAATGGCATTAGAGAAGATGGGAGAATTTTGGATGCAGTCTCCAATTGCTGAAGTCTCAAAGTTGGCGAGACTGCCAATCCGCTACTGAGTTATTCTGACCTGAAAGGTATTCCGCTAACATGGATATCCGATGCTGGAGACAAAAATACCAGAAATCTTTGGCTATCCCTGCCAGAATGCGGGATCTCATCCTGCCCAGCCTGTTGACCAACCTCTCTGCGGATATGTTGTCCATCCAAAGGAGGATGCAACAATCTGTCCTTTCTGGGGTATTGATAAGAAGGTCCAGCTCCGCCATGGACCAACGGCCTCCTGATGATATCGGGGCACATCAAGCTCCACAACCCCAACAGCTGGCATCAGATTTGATCACCATCTCCAGAGATGATTTAAAGATTGCTCTACCACTCTAGGCATTCATATGTTCCAGCCACCAGTGTATCTCTTTCCTTGCTTCTGACGACAGGGGAATTTAGTCTGAGTAACAGAGACCCTTTTGGAGATGCAAGATTTTCAGATGCTGAGAAGCCCGATAATGCAGGGGAACCGCGAAAATAGCCTGTATCGAGGAGGACAGCAGGCCCACCATTCGGATTATACAGACTGATTGCACAACATCAATCTCAGTTCTTTCTTGATGTTGCGGATCTTAAGAGGAGGAAGAATTAATTGGGTCAGAACAGAGTCTACCTGAAACCCCAACACTCCATCCAGTGTGAAAGAGTCAGAATTGACTTCTGACTGTTCACAGTGAATCCCAAGTCCTGGAGGAGAGAAATTGTCTATTCAAGACGAGCCAGAATCAGTAGGGGGCACTAAGCCATGATGAAGATGATATCGTCCAGATAAATTATTAGGCGAACACCTGTGGCTAGAAGAGATTCTGCTATCGGCGCATCACTTTCGTGGAGGACCAAAGGGCCAACGATAGGCCAAAGGGGATGACTTTGTACTGGAAGCATTGTCCCTGTCAAAGTAATTGCAGAAACCTTTGATAGGGCAGAAAAATATGAATGGTCAAATAAGCATCCTTTAAATCTATTCGGACCATCCAGTCCCCTTCTTGCAGGATGTCTCTTAACAAGTGGATGCCCTCCATTTTGAAATGGAAGTAGACGATCTTCCCGTTGAAGTCCTCCAGACTGAGAACCAATCTGGATCCGCCTCCCTTCTTTTCCACGTGGAATATGGGGCTGAGAAAACCACGAGGGTGAGGAAGAGCCTAATCTATAACAACTTTGATAAGGAGGTCTGACACCTCCGAGATGAACTCCTGATCTCGTCGGAAAAAATACATCTCTGGAGGGGAAACCTTCTGAACTGGGGAACCGTAAGAATCTAACTTGTAACCCTGTATGGAGTATTGAACCCAGGAATCTTGAGTAATTTTTTGCCCATTGTGGAGAAACAGCCCGGTTCTGCCCCACTCCCCCACAAAATCACCTCTGATATAGAAATTAGGCTCACCTGTACAGCTGGCGCCCTGATAAGAGGCTTGGTAGCCTCTGGGTTTTCCTCTCTGGAAGCGGTTTTGCACCACTGTGGCTCGGGAGGGGAATAAGGTGGAAGAGGAATCCTGGAAACCTCCTCTAAACTGTTGGTAGTATTCTCTCTGAAAACCTTGATGCAAGTTGCGGCTGAAAGCTCACCCTGTAAGCGTCCGGCCCTGTTAAATAATGGATGAAGAACCTTTTTGATGGAACCTTGTGCTTTACCTTGGTTCGTGTATGTTGCTGCAAATTTGGACAAATCCTTGAGGAAGGGGGTCCCAAATAGTAGGACCTGAGCCAAGGGGCCTGACTCCAATGTGGCTAGATCAGTTAGTTTGGGATCCATTTTAATGAGGATAGAACAGCACTATTCACTGGAAATAGCGCACTTAGCGTTTCCCAGGAACACGTAGCCTTTGGAACCCAACCTACAAGAATTTCACGGTTGAGAGGCATCCCAGATTCTTTGGCGTGGAAACCCATGTCTAATGACTTGTTCAGTGGCCCAGAGACATCCAGAAGCTTGTCTTGGCATCCACGCCAAAATCGATTAAAGCCCTTCTTAGGGTCTTTGGAGAATGTTCTCAAGTACATGACCAGAGTGGGGTCAATTTCAGGGGTTTCTGTGACTTTGGAAGGGAAATCCAGCCTGGGGCACCCAAAGACAGCAGCCGAGATCTAATGTCCTTTTCAAATCCATGACATATGTGGGCATGTACATATTGTGTCACCTCAGACGGAGGGTCCACAATGATGACCCAGGGTGAATGGCATCCTCAGGTTCGAACATTCGGACCTTAGGAGGTTGTGGGGGCCACCTGTGAGTGGTGAGACTAATTCTTGCATTTGGGAGGGAGAAATCCTCAGGGTTGAAGATGAAGAGTCTGAATCTTCTTGAACACTCACTTTGGGGGTAGTAAGTCAGGTGCTATAGTCGTGGTCTTTGGCAAGTGTCCGCACTCATTTTTCAAAATCAGCCACATGGGGATTACTATCAATTGTAGAGCCTGTCGAATCATGGGAAACAGAGGTTTCCTCACGAGGCGCAGTGCCAGGGATCCAGCCCTGTTGCTCAGCCAATCCAAACAGGCGTTTTATGGCCTGTATCGCCTTGGCTAAGGCAAGGTTTACAGTGTGGTGTACCCCAGCGTCAAGTGCATAGACCAAGTCTTGTTCAAAGGACCCCACAGTCATCATAGTAGTAACCTTCCCCTGATTCATCCTCATAAATCAGCCATAGTTGAGGTGGAAAGGGCACAGAGGTAAGAAATATACAAAATGAATGCTTCACCAAGCAGTTATGTACTTCCAATGGAAATGGGAAGGGCTACTAATAATTTCCCCCAGGGCAGGTGATAAAATTCAAGCCAAGAGTCACTTGGCTGGAAAAGTCAGTAGAACGTGGAGGGAGACCTGCCAGAAGCAAAGTATGCAAAGCCTAAACAAAATTATTGCAGTCCTAAAAGCAGCACAGAGTGTAAGCAGGGTGAGAGGCGCTCAGGGGCAGAGAGGAAGGCATGCATCTATTGTGTTCAGCTGCACCTGTAAAAGGAAACCGCGCATGAAGCTGGTCTTGCGCACAATGCCCCCAAGTGGTGAACAACGGACGAGGACAGCGGGGACAAGAAGTCATGCGTCCTCACTCCCCAAGCTCCCACTCCACAAATAAACAAGGCGGGCAGGTGCCCTTGGTGAGAGTAAAAAAAATTCTAGCTTACGCGTCAAGAATTTTCAATTCTATTAAGGACACGGAGGCGAGGATTATGCTGTCTCTTCCTTTACTGAACTTTCACAGCAGCCAATAACAAACTTATAAAGAGAAAACCTACATTTCCCAAGAAACATGTTATCATGTCACATGCACCAATCACATATCGTGACCTAACACCATAAATACTCTGACCCCCAACGTCATATCCTCTTTCTTTGTCCAACAGATAGTCCTGCAACAAATTAAACGAACTTCCTCCAGTTAGTAGAGTCCGAAATTTCTCCGAAAACTTCTGAGACTGAAGAGTCATTCCACACTGGCAACGAGCCAAACCATACATCCTACGATGGGAAGGAAATCAAATTGTTTTCTCCACCGAAATTTGAAGAGATCTCAGGAATTCTTCTGATCAAATGCTATAAAAAACAAAATTAAACAATAATACCTTCCAGTGTCATAGCTTACTAGAATAATTTCTATAAACAGTATTACATCTAGAACATAGGGAGGGCATAAATCTTTTATATAAAATATACATTTGAATATAAGCTTCAATAACTGTAACAGGTGGGATAATCCTCGCCTCCATGTCCTTAATAGAATTGAAAATTCTTGACGCGTAAGCTAGAATTTTTTTTATTCTATGTCCGGACCGGAGGCTCAGATTATGCTAGTTTAAAGCTGATTAATAACAATAGAGGCAACATCAACAACAGGTTTAAAATAACACTTATGAAAAGTATTTTCAGAAGACCAATCAGCTGTCTTCATAATATCCTGCAAATTAGAGCCTAAACCAAATGATTTAGAAGCTATAGCTCCTCTCACAGAATGAGCTCCAAACTGATCGGTATTAATCCCTGCTTCATTCATTAACCATTTAACCCATCGCGAAAGAGTGGCTGAAGCGACTGGTTTAAAGGGTTTCTGTAAGGAAATTAATAACTGGACGTTCATGTTCTGTCTGAACTCCTCAGTGGCCAACTCATAGTCTTTCAAACATTGTACTACACATAGCTTTGAGTTATCCGGATACCAAGGATAGGATACTGACCTGCAATTAGTCTTGGTTCTTCTAGAAATGGAAAAAGTAACACCCTCGGGAGAATATACTCTACCAGATAAATCCAAGGCCTTGACATCCAAAACTCGTTTACAGGAAATCAAACAGAGTAACATGTTCAGCTTTGCTGATAATTGTTTACGAGATAGAAACGTATTACTTGGCCAGGCATCAATACATTTTAAAACAACATTTACATCCCACAAAATGCTATATTTGGCGTGAGGTGGATTAGAAAAGCGAATACCTCTCAATAACTTACAAATAAGTGGATGTTCGTCCACAAGTTTACCATCAATAGGTCTATGTCCGGCCGAAATAGCCGATCTAAAATTATTAACTGTCCTATAGGCTAGTCCTGAGGAGGCTAACTCCGCTAGGAAATTAATTATCAAATCAACACTTGATTCCAAGGGATTGATATTCCTTCCATTACATCAACTAGTCCATCTGCGCCAAGCAGAAGCATATCTCTTGTGGGTGCTAGAAGCCCAGGCTTGTTTGATAAAGTTATCAGCTTGTTGCGAAATGCCTGGGACTTTCCAATTTGTCCTGAAACCATCCATGCCATCAACGTAAGAGTCCTCGATGAGATCAGATGATGTTGAAGGCCCTCCTGACTCAATAATAGGTCCTGACGAGGAGGGATGAGTAACGGAGGGGCGCACGCTAATTGGAGAGCAATAGGAACCAGGGTTGAGATCTCCAAACAGGAGTCACCAGGATCAATTCTGCCTTCTGTCTCCGAACCTGAGACAGAACCCTGGGAATCAATAGAAACGGAGGGAAAGAGTAGCCCCGAAAAGGGGACCAATCCTGTAGAAATGCATCCATCGCTGAGGCCAGAGGGTCCGGCCTCCAACTGAAGAACCTTGGAATCTGGGTATTGAGGCGAGGCGCAAAAAGATCCACCTCGCAAGGACCCCATTCCCGCATTATCTGTAGAAAGGTAACCGGATCTAACCTCCAATCGCTGGTATCCTTCAGATACCTGGAATTCCAGTCTGCAAGTGTTCTGCGCTCCCAGTAGATACTCAGCGACAATTACTAATCTGTGGTTCAAGCAGTAGTGCCAGAATTCCTTGGCTATATCCGCTAGAACTCTGGATTTCGTTCCCCCTAGCTTGTTGACATATCTCACTGCTGATATATTGTCCATCCTTAGCAGAATGCAGCAGTCTGTCTTGAGGGGGGATAAGCTCTTTATCACAAACGAACCCGCTAGGAGTTCCAAATAATTGATGTGAAAGGATTGTTCTGTCAAGGACCAGCGGCCCCCGGTCACCACCGATCCGCAACGGGCTCCCCAACCCCATTGACTGGCGTCTGATTCTATCACCACCTCTGGTTGGGGCCCGAATATGGCTCTGACATTCCAAGCTTCCATGTGGTAAAGCCACCACTGAATCTCTTCCATGACCTCCGAGGACAATGGGATCAAGGTTGAGTAACTCCAACCTTGTCTCAGATATTTGATCTTCAGTCTTTACAGAGCCCGATAGTGAAGAGGAGCCGGGAAGATTGCCTGAATGGATGAAGCTAACAGGCCCACCAACCAAGCAATATGTCTTAAAGAGATAGTCGGGCTGGATAGGGATGCCCTCAATTCCCTCTTTATATTGCGAATCTTTAAAGAGGGAAGAATCAACTGAGCTTGGAGCGAATTGATCTTGAAACCCAAAAACTCTATCACTTGAGTTGGATTCAACAATGACTTCTGCGCATTGATAAGGAAACCCAATTCCTGTAATAGATTGATTGTCCAATTCAAATGGGTCTGTAAAGTTGTTGGGTCCTGGGCCATCAATAAGATGTCGTCCAGGTAAATGATCAAGCGAACCCCTTTGGTTCTCAAAGTCTCCACTACTGGTCTCAACAACTTCGTGAAGCACCACAGTGCTGAGGATAGGCCGAATGGGAGAGCTGTGAACTCCAAACAGTGAGCCTTCCATCGGAATTGAAGGAATCTCCTGTGGGGAGGAAAAATTGGAATTGAAAAGTACGCATCTTTTAGATCTAATCTTACCATTCAGTCTCCTTCTATTAAGATATCTCCTAACATGTGAATCCCCTCCATCTTGAAGTGTCTGTACACAATCCAAGAACTGAAGTCTTTCAAATTCAGAACCAGACGATGACCTCCCCCTTTTTTGTCTACAACAAAAATGGCATTGCAAAATCTAGCTGGGTGAGGGGTTGAAAAAATTACTGCATCTTTGTCTAATAGCACTTGCACTTCTGAATCTATAAATTTCTGACTTTCTAGGGAAAAATTAATTTGAAGAGGAGGGGCCAACTGACGTGGAGTACTGATGAACTCCAGATGAAAATCTGATACCGTCTGAAGAACCCAAGGATCCCCAGAAATTCTTCTCCAATTCTGTTCACACAGACCTACTTTTCCCCCAAGAATAACCTGAGAAGGGTGAATGAGCCTTACCAGCGTAGGAGGCGTCCTGGATCGCTCCTTGTTGTCCTCTGCGGTATCTAGGCCTACCACCTCTGTGTCTAGTGGGCATCAGACCAATTACCAAATCCTCTTCGATAGTAATTTTGGGGACTGGTAAAGGAGCCCCGGCCAGACATTCGTCCACAATAACGTCCGGCCCTGACAAAAAGGCCTTGTCTAAAAACTTTTTAAAGGGACAACTGTGCTTTGTCGAGGGTGGAAAAGGTGGAACAAAATTTTGCTAATTCTTTAATAAAAGAAGATCCAAATAAGAGGCCCTCAGCAGCTGGACCTGCTTCAGATGCTGCTAAATCCACCAGTTTCGGATCCATGCGCATAAGAATAGATTTTCAGCGCTCAGCTGAAATGGCGCAGTTGGTATTGCCTAATTGGCATAGCGCACGTTGAGCCCAACCCAGTAAGACATCTGTATCTACTGGTATGCCTGATTCTTTTGACACTGCCGCTAAATCCAGGATTTTAGTCAGAGGGCCTGACATGTCTAGTAGTTTATCCTGACAAGAATGCCAAGATCTATCCAAACCTTTTTTAGGATCTTTGGAAAACGTTTTCAGAAAGGTAACCATGGTTGGATCAATCTCTGGA